>NC_045599.1:63639685-64244685 GCF_009762305.2 Zalophus californianus | reverse complement strand
ACTTGAGGTGTTTGAGTCCCTGACACTGTAGTGCAACCTACATACCCTAACCATGCTTATTTGACTTTTAACTGAGAGAGGAAGAAAAAGTCTATTTATACTTCTCTTATGTTAGGTTTTTTAAGTTTTATTTCATTTTGTCACAGTTTAGCCTAACATAAACTGATATAAAACAAAAATGTTTCCTCTGCTCTCACCATCTTCTTCATCCATATTAGCCATGTTGTTTCTAATTAAAGACTCTACTGGGGCACCTGGGCAGCTCAGGCGTTAAGCGTCTGCCTTCGGCTCAGGTCATGATCTCAGGGTCCTGGGATCAGGCCCCACATCAAGCCCCACATCGGGCTCCCTGCTCAGCGGGAAGCCTGCTTCTCCCTCTCCCACTCCCCCTGCTTGTGTTCCCTCTCTCACTGTGTCTCTCTCTGTCAAATAAATAAATAAAATCTTTAAAAATAAAAAGACTCTATGTATTCTTTCATTACCTTGTGGAATAACTTTACAAAATACACCATCAAACTACATTTTTTATTTTTAACTAGTGTAATCCTGGGAAAGTTCCTTTCTTTCTAAAGTTTTATTTTTTTGTGTAATCATTGAGCTTGGAGATACTTGCCCTTGTCTTGTCTGGTGGCTTTCTTCCTATGGCAACCAAACTTAACCACTCTTGATCAAGAACTTTCTAAACAACATCAGGATACTCTGAGAAAAAATGCCAAATAACTGTGAAATCACTCATGTTGTAAGATAATCTCTTAAAACTCCTTCAGATTTTAAGGGCTTCCTGTAAAATGTTGACCAAGCAACCTCTGCACAGCTGGACTGGTGGGTTAAATGAGACTGTTTTTTTTAAGATTTTATTTATTTATTTGAGAGAGAGAGCACAAGAAAGGGGGGAAGTGTAGAGAGAGAGGAGAAATCGACTCCCTGCTGAACAGGGAGCCCGATAGAAGACACAGGATGTGATCCCAGGACCGTGGTATAATGACCTGAACCAAAGGCAGAAGCTTAACTGACTGAATCACCCAGGCACCCCTAAATGAGGCTGTTTTAAAGGGTTGAATTTAGTCTTACATCTACTTTGGGCTCAAGTATGCTACGTTCCTTTAGAATTTACAGAACATTAATTAGGCAGCAGGCCTCTACATTAAAAAAAATAACAAAATGCTAAAAAATGATATCTTGATTATTAGCTTGGACATATTTTAAAGAAGGTGAAAACTAAGTTTAAAATCAAGACATCTTAACTTTTCCTTAAATATATGTGATGTTAACTGGTGAATGTAGATGCAAGTGGCTTCACTGCAAGGAGACAGTTTTATGTGTCTTTAAATTCAAAACTCCCTATGAATTGAAGGGGGATGTCAGGAGAATGCATCTGTTTAGCTACTTGCAGTTTGGGGAATATTCTTTAGGAATACTGCATTAGCATCAAAATGGCAGTGCACAGATTGGAAGGATATTATAATGGTTCAAAAAGTCTCACCTTCCTTCACTTAAGAACATGAAGGCAGCACCAGAAGCTATCTGGGTTGGAAGCTGTTGGTTGTCTATGTTCTGATATTACTGGTGCTGGCTGCAAAGAAGAAAGGAAAAAAAAAAAAAAAAGGGTTTTCCTGTATATGCCCTCTGGCTGAAGGAAACACCAGACTTGACAAGTCAAAAGAGATAGCATTGAATTATAAGCATTCAAAGCCTATTTAATAAGTAACTGGGATTATTGTTCTCTCTTCAATATATTGCCTTGAGTTCAGGGCTCCATTTGTGGAAGAGAAATGAAGAATAACAGAAGCTGCTCAGTAAATGATACAGAAAAAGAAAATACGAAAAAAAAGCCTGGAGCCCAAGGCAGGGAAGTTGGCTTAAGGCTAAATCATAACCTCCCTTTCATAACCAGTGAAATGTATAAAAGCCATTTCTCAGTGTCTCTGTGTATAAAATGGACCAATGTTAAGCCAAGCTATATATTTATAATCAAAGGTAAATGTGCTGATAACATGATGGTACTGAGGCCTTTGGCACTTTGCATAGCAGAGAAGCACCTTTAATTAAGAGCACTGTTTAATAAATTAGATTAATCTGGAATATTGGCCATCTGCAAATTCACTGTTCTCTTTCCAAGTCAGTCCATTTATTCAGTGGGGAGCAAAGACCCTTTATCTTGCTAATTACATAGTGAAAATAACAGAATCTTGGGGGTACTTTTCGAAGAATCTGACCTGCTTTCTATTAACTTTATTTTTACAGTTTTTGTAAGTATAATTGACATGTATCACTTGTAAGTTTAAGGTGACCAGAATGTTTTGACTCTCGAATATTGTGAAGTGATTACTGCAATAAATTTAATTAGCATCCTTCACTGTTAACCTTCTGATCCAGCTCCCAGTGTGCTTTGTTTTAACCAAAATATACTTCAGTCCAGAAAATTCTGGATCACTCTAAAGAGAATAAAAGCACTGTCTTCCCACTTGGAGGTCAGGCTGCAAAATAATACAAATAATGAGTTATATTATTTTAAATAATCGTAACTGACATTTTAACCGAGATGGACAGTTTACGGTGTGCTCTTGTTTGCATTATCTCCTCTGATGATAGGCTGGCGCCGCCACTGTGTGTCTTACATTTAATAAGAATTCAGAAAGTATTTGCGGATTGATTAACCATATTATCTTCTTGCTAATGCAAGCAGTGAAATGTTCAGTAACCCTGGTTACATTATTACCTGAGCTGTCTGGTCCATCATGATCATTTCCACAGGGAAACTGCCTCCAAGTATAAACTCTACAGCTTGACTGCAAAGGAGGGAAGACAGCCTGGCAATTAGACAGGGGTGCAATTTTTCTGTGTGGTACCAAGGCAAAAACTGCTGCCTTGTTTACCTGGTGTACCAATTCTACAGCCACTTTGAAGCTATGGCTTGTCCCATTAATATCCCAGTCACAGTGATTTGTTCTTAGAACGTTTTTCATCATGCTAAGCAATACTTAAGTGTGCCTTGGCATCAGATTGCTCTTGGGTTTTGTTCCATAATGTTTTCATTAAATGTGAATGGGAAAAGAGGAGTGAGTCAGGGGATAGAAATTACCAATGGAAAATTGTAGCCAGGCAGGCTTCATAAATAATGCTTTGTTTTTGCTACCAATGTCAATCCAGCCAAACCTTTCAATGCCTATCTTTGTTATTCTGAACGCTGCAGTTTGCTAGCACTGGAGCTTGATCTCTCTCACTCTCCCTTTTTGTAAGAAAACACAAATAGGATTGCAGATGAAACCATTAGTGAAAATCAAAAATATGTTTGGCTACAAGAAGAGAAGACCTCTAGATATGAATAAATGCAAAGTGGAGCAAATTATGTTTATTTACTATTCCCATAATTAAAAACAAGAAGAGAAGAAAAAAGAAATGTAAGCTAAGTGGAATGTTACTCTTAAAAAATGCAGTAAAATGAGTTAGTAGTCCTTGTATTCATATAGTTAAGAAATACTACTGACAACAAAAGGTCTTTAATATATCTTTTAGGGATGCATCCTTCCATACAAACAAACAAACAATAAAACACCCTCATAAGCAATATGGGGAAATACATTAAATAATATGTGCCTAGTTTTCAGGTACTTGCACTATGTCTTTTATTCACAATACTGGGAAAACATTCAATAGGCTCCCATAACAGACACACCTAAGGTGGTCCTCCCAGTGAGTCATACCCTTGTATGATTCCTTCAACTAGAGTCTGGGCTTCTAGATAATAGGATGTGGCAAAATATATATAAAATATATATAAATAAAATATATGTAAAAATATGTGTAAAATATACATAAAATATATATATATAAATAAAATATATATAAAATAATAAAATAATATATATATATATATTTTTTTTTTACATAAAACACTGTCTTAGCTGACTGGACCAAGCTACTCCTACTGACCTTAAAGAAACAAGCAGCCATGTTAGGAACCGCATCAAAAGAAGAGCCATGGCGTGGGACTATGGGCAGCTCGTAGGACCTGCGGGAGTCAAAGCCAACAGCCAATAAGAAACTGGAGTCCTTAGTCTTACAGATGCAAGGAAATTAATTTTACCAACAACCTGAATGAGCTTGAGAACAGATTCTTCACAAGTTGAGCCTCTAGATGAGAACATATCTAGTAAAAATCTTGATTGTAGCTTTCGGAGATGGAGCAGAGGACCTAGCTAACCTATGCCTGACTCAACCTACAGAAACTGAGATAATAAATGTATTCATTTTTAAGCACCCAAATGTGTGGCAGTTTGCTAAGGGCCAGTAGAAACTAAGTCATCATAGTTGACTATATATCATATAAAACTATAGTCTTACATTAGATCTTCAGACATTCACCTTATAGCTAGAAGTTGATACCCTTTATTAACCTCTCTGTATGTCTGTGTCCCTCACCCCACCGCCCTTGCCAGCTCCTGACAACCACTTTTCTACTCTCTCTTTTTCTGAGTTTTTTTTTTTTTTAATTATATTGCACTTATAAGTGACACCTTGCAGTATTTGTCTTTCTCTAGCTCATTTCACCTAGCATAATACCTTCAAGATCCATCTATGTTGCCTCAAATGATAGAATTTCCTTCTTTCTCATGGATGAATAATAATCCATTGTATAAATATACCACATCATTTTTAATCCTTTCATCTACCAATGGATACTTAGGTTGTTTCCATATCTTGGCTAGTGTGAATAATGCAGTAATGAACATGGAATTGGAAATATCACAATATCCTGTTTTCATTTCCTTTGGATATATACCCAGAGGTGAAATTGCTGGACCATATCATAGTTCTATTTTTAATTTTTTGAGCAACCTGCATACTGATTCCCATAGTGGCTGCACCAATTTACATTTCCACCAACAGTGCACAAAGGTTTCCTTTTCTCCACATTCTCTACAACCCTTATTAACTCTTTTTGATTTTAGCCATTCTATCAGGTGTGAGGTGATATCTCATTGTGGTTTTGATTTGCATTTCCCTGATTATTAGTGATTATCAACTTTTCATGTACCTGTTGGACATGTGTATGTCATCTTTGGAAAAATGTCTATTCCATTCTGCCCATTCTTAATTGGATTTTATTTTCCTATCGAGTCATAAGAATTCTTTATATATTTTGGATATAACCCTTAAATGATTTGCAATATTTTCCCTCATTTGGGTGGTTGTCTATTCATTTTGTTGATCATTTCTTTTACCCTGGAGAAGCTTTTTAGTTGGATGTAGTTTCGCTTTTTCTTTTTTTGTTTTGTTACCTTTGCTTTTGGTGTCAAATCTAAAAATCATTGCCAGGACCTGGGTCAAGAAGCTTACACCTGTGTTTTCTAGTAGGAGGTTTATGATTGCAGGACTCACGTTAAAGTCTTTAATCCATTTTGGGTTGATTTTTGTGTATGGTATAAAATAGGAGTTCAGTTTCACTTCTTTGCATGTGGCTGTCCAGGTTTCTGAACATCATTTATTAAGAGACTGTCCTTTTCTTATTTTATATCTTTAGCTCCTTTGTCATAAATGAATGGATCATATATGCATGGGTTAATTGCTGGACTCTCTATTCTGTTTCATTAACTCTGTGTCTGTTTTCATACTAATATCCCACTGATTACTATAACTTTGTAATATAGTTTGAAATCAAGAAGTGAGATGTCTCCAGCTTCATTCTTTTTCTTCAAGATTGCTTTGGCTATTCAGGGACTTTGGTGGTTCCACAGAATTACAACATTTGGAGTACCTCTGTAGCTCTGCTACTGCAGAGCAGTGAAATTTGGTGAATGGTCTTTCCAGAGCAAGTTGACTTCTACAGAATAAAATGAATGGTATCATCTTTGAGATTAAATATGATAATTTTAAAGACCTGAAATTACTTATTAGTTTCCAGCAAAATTAGACTAATGTATTAGCAGTTATATGTTAAACAATAGTGATATTAGTATTTTAAAACTATATATTATCTATATTATCACAAAGAGGAAAGTAATATGAACTACCAGTTTGAAAAGCCTGACTAAAAATAAAAGCTACAGAATCTTAAGACTAAATAAAGATTCATAATAACTAAGGAAAAACTAAATTTTCTTCGGTATGCATTGTATATGAAAGAATCGGAAAAACTCACTGAGCAAATACTCAGTTTCTGTAAAGGATAGGTATTAAGGATTTTGCTTTAAATTTTCATGAAACAGAATTTGGCTGGACATAGGGAGGAAAGCCATATTTGCTAAAAATTGTAGAGCTGCTCAAGAGTTTGACGAATTACTGTCTGTGGAATGAAAAAATGAATCAGTTACCATATATCTTGGATGATACATGAATCCCCTTCGGCAGTTCCGGGGACCTGGAAGCTCTTTGGCTTCTTCACTGGAAGTTCTTCCTACAGAAGCTGGAGCATCAGTGGAGGCTGGTTTTGGAGCATGAGCCCCAGTGTTTCAGGTCTTGGCTGTGTCTGGAGGTCTTTGTTGCTTCCACCAAAGCAGTGCTTATGTCATGTCCATCCCTACTGAATGACCAAGGGCTGTAGTTGGATAGGTTCTCCTAGAGCTGGAGACTAGCCCCAGCTGTAGGTTCAGGGAGAACAGGTGGGAATAGGGTGCTCATCCTGGAA
Source organism: Zalophus californianus (assembly GCF_009762305.2). NCBI lineage: Eukaryota > Metazoa > Chordata > Mammalia > Carnivora > Otariidae > Zalophus > Zalophus californianus. The sequence continues at coordinate 64,238,057 of NC_045599.1, read as the reverse complement.
GCAGGAGATTCTCCTTGTTGACACATACCTTGGATGACCTGGGGTAGGGCAGGGGCTGTGGTGCCAATGCCTAGAGACATCGGGCTCCTGTGTACCTTGGGTCTGCTGGACATAATAAACATGAGCTGGTATCTCACTGCTTCAGCCCCTCATAAAGTAAAAAAATAAAATAAAACTTTTTGGTGACAGATTTCAAAACATACTTAGAGAAAATGATCTATCTCAAAGACTTGAAATTTTCAATTGCCTTTTTAATGAAGACATTTCTTTTATGGAACTTTTGTGTTTATCTATTGAGAACACTCATGCCTTTGAATGACCTGGATGAGTTTCTCTTTCACAGCCTCCTTATCCTCCTCACCACCTTGATTTCAGACTCTGTCTCGTGTTTTCTTAGCTCTGTTATCTTGGATAAATTACCTACCCTATTTCTCTTTGCTCAGGTACTTCATCTGAAAATGGGGATAACATCTCGTAGAAATGTCAGGATGAGACAGGATCATAAATATATACTACTCAACTTTTTCATCCTTTTTCCCACATAAATATACAGTTTTAAGTTATGATTGTGTTTGACTAAAAAGGTCCAAATTTTAAACCCTAAAACTTTCTGTGACAGGGACTCCAGTTTTACTTCAGGAGTAAAAGTCTTACTGTACCAGAATAAATGCAATAAAATATGAACTCTCACATATTTTTCACACTGACTTCTTTTTAACTTTTCAAGAATTACCTCTAAGCCTAAGGAAACTGCTGTTGACCTTTGCTTGTACCTTAAATTTTCAGGTAAACGTGTGAGAGGTCAATGGTCTTTTATTTTTCCACCTTTTTTATTTGGCCAGAGAACAATGTAAGGACCTAAAAGCAATAAAATATCAGAGCAGATTAAAGTGTCTGATATTGCTCTCATGTGCTGATGTTCACAAAGTGAACTTAGGAAGCACTGTATTTAGTTGAAAGGCTAACTACATCCTCTCTTCAAAGCACTCACTGTCCTGAACACCTTTCATTCTCTTAAACAGGACTTTGCATAAGTATACCTTTTTTTTAAAGATTTTATTTATTTATTTGAGAGAGAGAGAGAATGAGAGATAGAGAGCACAAGGAAGAGGGTCAGAGAGAGAAGCAGACTCCCTGCTGAGCAAGGAGCCCCACGTGGGACTGGACCCCGGGACTCCAGGATCATGACCTGAGCCGAAGGCAGTCGCTTAACCAACTGAGCCACCCAGGCGCCCGCATAAGTATATCTTTTAGTAATATTTGAGTTCACTATACTTTGTTTAAATCTTTCCATTTTCATCATAACGCCAGGATTGAGATGGCTAGACAGTACAAAATTTTTCTCCAAAAAGTATAAAGATACGTAGACTGTCATCAACCAACTAAGTTATCATGAATATAGGAGAAGTTAATGTCCCATGTCAGTGGAAAGTTTTACATTCTGGCTTCAGATAATGAAGATTAGCAAAGTACTTTTCCAAGACGTAATTCTGATTAGAGAAGATGAGTAAAAATTAGTGTTCGAATCACACTGGAGTTTCCTGAGAACAGCCATCCCAAAACTCTAATAAAACTCAGTTTGCACAGTGGCTCAGGAACTTTTCTATAACCTCACCCCATGAAGTTTGATTGATATCTTGTGGGTTTTATCTGCCTGTGAAGATATGCCAACATAATTTCTGTAGCATAGAAGAAAGAAGAAGAATGCAATTTGGAAATATCTTTCTTTCATAAAATTTAGAAGTAATCTGTTTCTTACTCTTCAATATGGCCTCTCTAATATTGGAGCTTGGCATGAACCAGAAGCACAGATAGGGAATAAGAGAGAATAAATTGCTCTTTGCATTGGACATGGCTATGATTTGGATAAGGAGGAAATGAAACATCCTGGAAGTACTTCAAGACTAGAATGACAAGGGCTAAAATGACAAGGCTAAAATTCTGACTGGTGATACCACTTCCCCCAAATCAAAACTTGCTTCATTATCAGAACCTTCATTCTATAAATTCATTTTTTTTTTTTTATATTGAGCCCATCTGTTTTCCAATGGCATTGATTTGGCCATTTCTTTCCTGCAAAATAAGCATGCTGAAATTTGAAAAATGTTTTCAAGCTCCTTAAATCTTTTGTTCAGTACATCTTTCAACCCTTTATTCATTTTCTTATATGTGTTGTATATTCTTTGGTAGCTTTATTAGTTTCAGATTTGTCCTTTTATGTATCAACCTTATTTCCTAATTAAAGGGAATGTAAAAGAGGGCAGGGGAAAGGAAATAGGGACATAGACCTTGTGGTTAAGGAGATGGGCAAAGAAATGGAAGATAAGATCTCTTTTTTCATTTTTCATTTTGTATCTTATTTGTGATAAATATTTAATTCAAATTCTATTTGGAGGGGAATGGCAGTGAATAAAAGAACTGCCATCAAACCCAAGGAAGTACAAAGAAAACATGAAAAAAAAAATAAGAATAAGAGAAAATAAAAGGCAGCTTGACAAAGAAGAAGGGAGGAGAGAGGAAAAAAAACTAGACAGTAAATTTAGTAACAACATCCAACATTTGTTCTGATCATTAAATGATCAAAACAGTCCTGCAAGTGCTGCATTTTAATTTTGTAGATCAAGATACTGAGACTCAGAGGTTTAAATAACTATGTGGTGAAACCAGGATCTGTAAATACGCCTGTCTGACCCGAGTGTATTGGAATGCTGTCATTAATTACAACATATTGGCTCTTCCTGGTCTGTTACAGTTCCTGATTTTCTCAAGAATCTTTCCCTGATTTTCATGATAAATACAATTCATGATAAATAAAATTTGGTGAGAGTAAAGAACCACATAGCTTCCAGGAGTAACTGCCAAGGCACATTAATGTATGGTTGACCTTTCATGCAACCCTGGATATAAGTTTATGTAGGGTAACAGTCTGGTTTTAAATTCTTAAGCTTTAAGTTTGATAAATATTAATAACCATTCACACCTAAACATGTCAGTAATTCTAGGAAAGAGAATTACATTTTAATAATCTGATAGATCTGAAAATTAAATTATATAAATATAAAGAGTTTATTATAATTAATATTAAGACAATTTAAATGTGATGGGCCTTTTTTAGGCATTCAGAAAATGTATTTGGTAAATCTTTAAACCACAGAACAAAATTGAAGCATGCAATTGGAAATAGATATTTCAGAAGTCCATAATAAATTCAGCGTTTGAGATTCACATAGCTGTCTCTATGTGTATTAAGCAATGAAGAACAGATTAGGCAAGAATTTAGATTTATCGATTAGGTGATAAGTGAATCTCTAAAGATTTCATGGAAGGAGTTTTGATAAGCATCCAAGGTTTCTGGAAGTTATTAGAATTTTATCTCAAACCAAGTAAAGTTTTAGTCAAAAAATATAGTGTCCTATGAGACTAAGCTCTTAACATATGAATTGGGGTAAGTGTTACCGATAGTTGGGATGACAAATGTTTGTTTGTATTGGTAATCATTCATTTGCTCATTAACTACTAAGTACCTATAATGTGACTCGCATAAGGCTCAGGCAATGAAGACAGAGATATTAATAAGATATGGCTACTTCCTCCCAGATAGAATAAATCTTGTAAGAGATATGGCTATGTGAAAAACAATTACACTTCTGAGAAGTAAGTGCTAATAGAGGATATGAATAAGATCAAATTTAGAGGATGGAGATTTCTGCCAGGAGTTATGTTTGAGGAAAAAGCATTAGCCAGGAAATACTCTTCAGGAGAAATGGCATTTTAGCAGAGTTTTGAGTATATTAATTAGATAAAATAAGTTTTACACAAATTCCTAACTCAAAGATCCTCGGTTGCTTGGTGGCAATTCTCAAAATAGATTCTTAAAAGTCCTAACTCCTATTTCCCCCAAGTACTGCAACTTGGTATTCTGGGAAGTACTTTAAAAGCTGTTTTATTGTTTGCTTTTTTTTTTTTGATGAGGTGATCTAATGCTTGCTTTACTTTCCATGAAAAAGCCATTGTTTTCTTCAAATGAGATTTCCTTTGTTAATAATCAAAACCTTAAATGATGAGATTATTCATTCACTATTAATTGAACCTCTGAGACACGAGGTACTCAAAAGCCCTCAGAAAGCACACAAGGAATTTCTGACCCTATGATTCACAAGCAGTTTTTCACTTTCCCAGGAAGGAAGCATGCTGACCTACCCTTGTATCTATTCAGCCCTACTTAACTTTCCATATATCCCTACTTCATTCTTTCCACTTAAAAAACTCATCGTGACTCCCCTCAACCTGCATGCCTCCCTAGTCTACACCGTATTTTTGTCTCTTGAAGCTTATTTCAGATAAAATATTAATGGATTTTTTCTGTAATGGCTCTCATAACTTTATGCAGTTTCTGCTTCATATACATTCAGCCAAACTGTCTGATCTTGTAGGCATGATTCTGGAGCCTTGAACTTCCAGAGATTTTTTTTTTCCCTCCTTTTATTGATTGTAGATGCATGCAAAGCAGTCTTTAGCATAGCTACAATTGCATCCCAGATTTTATTCTTCTGTAGAATTATGTCTTTTAGCTTTATTTTTATTTCATTTTTATTGCCACAGGGACACTATAACAGAGACACATTGAAGAATTTGTTCAAGCTGTAAAGAATGAGTTAAAGAAGTTCACTTTTTCAGCATATTAAATTGTCAGAAGAATAAACTGATTAGCAATTGTGGAATTTCAGAATGTGATTAAGCTCAGTATCGTTCTTTCCAACCTTTATTATATAAATAGGGAAACTGAAGTTCAAAGATTCTCACTACCCAAATTTTCATCCAGTGTAACTTCTTTTTATTTTTGAATTTGGTAATTCCGTTTAAAGCATAATTTTTACACTTTGATTGAATATGTTTAATTTTGTAATCCAAATTTTTATAATAGAGTTGGTATATTTTCCCCTGAAATTTTTTAAGGTTTTCAGTTATTGGCCAAAAAACAAAAGCAAAATCACGAAAAAAAAAATACTCCCAAAATACCTGATCTTAAAGAGCAAATAGAATTATATATTCTTTCCTGCTTTGTTGAAGATTAGTTGACCATAGAGTTGAGGGTCCATTTCTGGGCTCTCTATTCTGTACCATGGATCTATGTGTCTGTTTTTGTGCCAGTATCATACTGTCCTGATGATGACAGCTTTGTAATACAACTTGAAGTCCGGCATTGTGATGCCACCAGCTTTGGTTTTCTTTTTCAACATTCCTCTGGCTATTCAATATTCCTCTGGGGTCTTTTCTGGTTCCATACAACTTTTAGGATTATTTGTTCCAGCTCTGTGAAAAATGTAAATGGTATTCCAATAGGGATTGCACTGAATATGTAGACTGCTCTCGGAAGCATAGACATTTTAACAATATTTATTCTTCCAATCCATGCGCCTGGGATGTTTTTCCATTTCTTTGTGTCTTCCTCAGTTTCTTTTGTAAGTGTTCTATAGTTTTTAGAGTACAGATCCTTTACCTCTTTAGTTAAGTGTATTCCTAAGTATTTTATGGTTTTTGGTGCTATTGTAAATAGGATCGATTCCTTAATTTCTCTTTGTTCTGTCTCATTGTTAGTGCATAGAAATGCTACTGATTTCTGTGCATTGATTTTATATCCTGCCACATTGCTGAATACCTGTATGAGTTCTAGCAATTTTGGGGTAAAGTCTTTTGGGTTTTCCACATAAAGTAATAAGTCATCTGCGAAGAGTGTGAGTTTAACTTCCTTGCCAATTTGAGTGCTTTTTATTTCTTTTTGTTTGGATCTTTAAGCCGACTCCTTGCTTAGTGTGGAGCCTGACATAGGGCTTTATCCCATGACTCATGAGATCATGACCTGAGCCATGTTTCACAGGAATTTCAAAGTAAGGTCACACACTGTATCATTTCCTCAGATATTTCAGTGTGCATTTCTAATGAAGGGAGAAAAAAAAAACCCTATTTACATACCACATGCCAATGTTAGAAGAAACACAATTAACAAGTTTATTAATCTCTTTATTCTTATACCAAACCCATATTCAAATTTCATCAAGTTGCCTTTTTACTATCAGTTTGTTCAAATCAAGATCCAGAAAAGTCTACTTATTTGGTTGTTACTGCTCATCTCTTGTATTGTAGAATATTCTCCCTCCCGGTCTTCAATGCCACTGATTTATTGAAGAAACTCAGTCATTTGTTGTATAGATCTTCAGAATGTTTCACATTCTGGATTTGGTATTTTTATGCCCTAATGCTGTTAACTTGTCAGCGTATGTACTTTATGCTCTTGTGCTTGTGTGGTCTTGAAGCTTGATATTATTCAAGTTCACTTTTAAGGATAAGTATTTATAGGTAAATCTGTGTATTTTTTATGCATCATGGCATGAGGTACATATGTACAGTTGTTCCACATTTAGGGATTCAAATACTAATCAGTGGATTCAGATGGTGACAGCCCTTTACCCATTATAGAGTTCCCATCAATTTTTTACTTATTGGGCTTAGGTTGCACTAATCATTAATGCATATACTGATTATTCAGTAAGGAGTAAAAATGGTGATTTTTCTAATTCTATCATTCACCTTTAATACTGGAAATTCTTCTATAAAGAACTTTTCTTCATCAGCTAACTTATCTTGAAATAAAATAATTCTAGGAAGGTAGATTAAATGCTTATTTGCCTAAAAACCCAAATGGCAGAGATAAATGTGTTGGTGACCTCATTTGGTTGCTGATTTAGTTGATAGAGTCATATGGTATGATATGCATCCTAGGAAAGAATTTAAAAATATGTACATGTGTATTTATATTTAAATGTGAGTGAGTGTGTGTGTGTGTGTGTGTGTATAACCTTGGAAAAAATTATACCTGCATACACACTTTTTAACTACAAAATTGGTTTTCAAAGTGTGAGTCATCCTTAGGAATCCATGAAGATTTAAATATCAAGTTTTTAAATTATAGGCCAGATCATTGCTCTTGTCTTATTGCTCTGCCAGTATGAGGGAACAAGGGAAAACTGTCTCCTTTTCTGCGTATTTTGTAGATTCTGCTCCTGCTATTAACTGTGCACCTCTTTCTGTACCTCAAGTTCACATGCCCCAAAGATGGCTGGATAGATTTCAGAGTTTTTGTGCTGGATCACTAGTCCAAGGTGATTGGATATATGGAGCCAGCTTGACAATTCATGTGCTAGAAATTACTTATAAATAAACCATGCATACAATAACATGAATCAAAGTCAAAAATAGTCTTGCCAATGAATAAAATTCACTTGCCAGTGAATAAAAGCAGTCAGACAACAACAACAACAAAAAAGATTAACACTCTGTATAAACTTCTAGGAAAAGCAAACTAGTCCGTAGTGACATAAAGTAGACCAATAGTTGTCTGGATGTGAGGGAAGGGATACAGGAGAGAGAGGTTACAATGAGGTTTAAGGAAACTTGAGTTGGTGATGAATATGATTATTATCCCGATTGCTGATTACCTTCATAGTTTTCCAAGTTTATCCGTATGTTGAAATTTATTATATGCTTTAAAAACATGAAATTTATTGCATGTCATTTATATCTTAATAAAGTTGTTTTAAAAATAGGTTATAAAAGTAAAGACCAATCTGAAGACTAGATTGTCACTCCAGTGTCTTATAAGGTATTAAGTTTTACTGGAGTGATAGAAAATAAAGGTGAAGATTTGGAGTATAGGGTACTGCGCTAGGAAGCCAGTCTAAGGTTAGGGCTTCTGAAATTCTTTCACTGGGATACTTAGAGTACTACAAGAGCACTTGCCTGTCTGACCATTTATTTTTTCATTTTTGCAAAAGTAATTTTATTTTAGAAAAAAGTATATTATTTATATGTATATTTTTATATATAAAAGTAATTATTTATACTATAATCCAGTCCAATATGAAAATAGTTTTCTACATTGCATATTATATGTCAGCTAATGACAAAGGAAGAGAACTGTAAAGCACAGGAAGTGTAAAAAGTGATTTTAAATAGAGGAAATGGGACGGACAGAGAAAGGGGTATTTGAGAGAAAGAGAAATATAGAAAGACAGGCAGAAAGAAAAAAATACAGGCATAGAAGAAAAGCCAAACAGGAAGCTTTAGTAGCTTTGGTTCATGCCACACATACTGTTCATCTACCCAAAAGTCCTAATTCCTAAAACATCAATAGACTTTCTGGCAGTTTAAAGTAGTTCCTTTTAACAATAAGAAAATGGATATTTTCAATTATCCATTTCTATTTACTTTCAGCAGAATTCTAAAAGTTTTCATGTAAATGAAGGGCTGACTTGGACTTCTAAAATATATCTAAGAAAGGAACATTTTAAACAAATATGCTCCTTTTATCAGGGGATATATGCAAACCAGTGTGTCAGCTTACAAGAACCCCAAATCATTATCTTGGCTGTGTTAGAAGACAAAGATCAACTCATTCACTCATCTTTTTATAAGAAAACTGATCCTTTACTTAAAGAATTTAAAGATATCGCTTGTGGGGCGCCTGGGTGGCTCAGTCAGTTAAGTGTCTGCCTTCAGCTCAGATCATGATCCCGGGGTCCTAGGATCGAGCTCCTAGGAGCCCCGCATTGGACTCCTTGCTCAGCGGAAAGCCTCCTTCTCCCTCTCCTGCTCCCCTGCTTGTGTTCCCTCTCTCGCTGTGTCTCTCTCTGTCAAACAAATAAATAAAATCTTAAAAAAGGATATTGCTTATAATCTTAAGGCATAAAAATCTACTTGTTATATGTAAACTTAAAAATTACCTGAAATTAGTAATATCATAAGACATTACTAACTAATGGTGAATGAGGCTCCACAAGCAGTTGTGTTGAACAAGGAATTTACAAAATGATTCTGAGATTGAAGACTGTTTCTAGGCCTAGATACGCCTGACTTCTTAAAAGGAAATGATTGTGTAGAAATCTAAAATTATTGTCATTTATGTAAATTCTAAATTCAAAAGGTTGCATGACATAGTAGAAGACTCAGGGGTATAATGGAAGTATTAAATTCAGAATAGAAGCCAAAAACATAGTGCTCATTGTGCAAAAAAAAAAAAAAAAATGAATGTGTAGATGTGATCAGACATATAACAAAAGAACACATAAATCATGATGTCCAAAGATGTCTGAGGGCCAAACAAGATGGAGACGAGATATTATGTGGTTAGCAGGTATAGAGAAGCACCAACAAGGAGATCTTGCAGTTGAATCTATATCAGTATCAGACAAAAACACTCATATGAGGTTTCAGTTTTGTTTGGATCCAATACAGACTCTGCAGATCGCAGTTCATGAGTCACTAGATAAAATAGTTGTGGGAGATCTTGGCATATTCTATAAAACAGAACCAGAAATTTAATAATATGGAGGTGGACAGGATGTTGAGTAAGGACTGTTCTTATACAAATTAATTAACATTCTTTAGTGTGGGCTTATTTCAATAATAAAGCATTTTTTTATGTAGTGCTTTGATGATGTTGCTGAACAGTGAATATTTACTGATCATTTTTTAGAACATTTCTTACACTAATGATATCTAAAATCCCTCTGTCATGTTACAGATGAGGAAAGTGGAAGATAATGAGCATAAGTAACCGAACTAAAATAACCTAATTAGTAGGAAATTCAGTTTTAAAACTTTTTGGTCGGGATTTGTGTTAATACCAGCAAGCATGTGTCAATCTTCTGACAGTAACAGACTTATAAATGAAGAAACCCCATATGCAGTAACACCTCTGGCCTTCGTGTAAGGTACATTGAATCCAAAACGATAGGAAAATTTAGGTGCCTTTGCTCTCAGGATGTGAGATAGGACTTTGTTGCTAGAATCCTATTAATTCCCACCCCCTTTTAGAATTTCTTGCAGGGGTCTTATACATATTGAATTTAATAGCCAGTCAGAACTATCCAACCTTAAATGCAAGGCTTCCAGTATGAGGTGCTGGGGAAAAAGACTAATGCTATGTTCATCGTGTTTTTTCAGTATTCCGTTTTTCTTTCTAAAAATCATATCCAAATTGCGAAGCCATACATTTTTAATCCCGATTAATGCAGAGAAGATAACTCTAACTTTGCTTTCAATTTCCAACAGAAGAAAACACCAGAGTGTCATGATTTAAACTCATATTTGCTCAATCTTACTCTATATAATATCCAAAGCTAAGTTGTTCTTAAAAACCTTTGTGATGCAGAGTATTTAGCAAAAGCATAAAGGTAAGCCTGAGCGGTTGTGCCGGTGAGTTCCAACGAGTAGTTAGTTGGCTCTCTGTCCTTATCTTTAGTTTCCCCCAACAGTCATTCTTCCTAGAATTAGGAAGCATTCATCTAAAGTTCCTTCCACTTGATGTCAAGTTGCCTTGAGGACTGAAACGATTATGTTCTTACAGAAGACTGCGCTGAAATTGATTCATTTTAGCTCACATTCGATTTTGCCATTATTTGACCTGGACCTGAATGTATTTAACAAACATGCAGTAGACAAATTCTTACGTAAGGCTATTTTAATTAACTTGATCTTCCAGCAAAATATTGCACAAATTGAAATTGCACTGAAATATGTAAGATACTTGAATTTTGAGTTAGTTATTCTAATGCTGTTTACTGGCAAAAATGGTTAAAAGGTTGTTCTATTCCCCCCCAAAAAAGTCTGATGCCTTCAAAAGAACCCTTTTTCATTCATTAAATATTTTACCAGTATTGTAAGACCAGTAATTCAATATATCAAGGAAAAAGGAAGAAATATGTATTTTTTTAGTTATGGAATTATCCTTCTTTAAAAAAACCCAACAGAATATTTTATCTATGAGTGAAACCTCAGAAAGATCAGACAAAATGGGGGGGTTGGGGGGAAGAATCTTCTCTCTTTTTCCTTGGGGCTAAAATTCTCCTTTCCACTCTAAATGGGAAAGGAAACTTACTTCTCCATGTGGCTTGGGCTTCTCACAGGATGGCAGTTGAATTCCAAGAAGATGTGTCCCAAAAGCTCCCAGGAGTGAGCTTTCCAAGAGGCCTGAGCATAAACCTGCAATGTTCACTATGACCTCACATCAGAAGTCCCAGATATCATTCCCATTGTATTCTATTGGTCAGGAAAATCAATTGCAGTCCAAGTTCAAAGATAAGTAAATTAATTTCTACTTCAAAGTGGGAAAAGAAACAAAGTGTGGCCAACTTTAATCTTTCCCGCCAGGTTACACTTTTTAATTTTTAAAACAATGTAGGGTAATCCCAACATTTGAGTCGAGTCAGTTTTCTTTTATAATGTTGTCCGCTGTACAACCCGTCCCAGGAATTTGGCTCCTTGATTTTTCCTACACAAGCAATATGCTAAAATGTCTCTTCAAAACTTAAAATAGACTCTTCAGTTCCCCCTTCTGCCAAATTCCTATTTAAGTCTTAGGATACAGTTTATATCCCTGCTTTCCCATTAATCTTTACCCAATTTTAGTCTAGATCACCCATATCCTCAGTGTGTGTGTGTGTGTGTATACTAATGAGGGGAACACATTTGAGATTGAGACCTGGAGTAGATAGGGCAACTGGGTGAGAAGCTGCAATCATCTCTTGCAAGGGCTGGCATCAGCCTTCCATCTGCTTATTCACAGTCCCTTCTCCTTACATTAATATTATAATGCACTAAGTGGCTGTGCATCTGTCTTACTGTTAGGAACAACTTGACAACTTGATCCATTGCCATAATGCTTGAGGGTCAATACACACTGTCACTTTGATCTTGGTGCCCACTGATGGAATCACTTCCACCGAGCCTCTCCCCTACTGCTTTACTGTTAGACTGAAACTTGCAAGCAGGAGCACTGTCATCAGTGCCAAAGGACAGTTTCTCCTGAGCACCCCAGGGATGCTGGTACGACCGTCACTAGAGCATTTCTCCCTTCTTTAGCGAAGGTGGTGTCTTCCAGCAACTTCGGAGGAACACAGTGAATTAAGGGGTTCTCAGGACATATGCAATTCCCTCCTAACCTTCCCAAGTCCCAGAGCCTCCTTACATGGAAGAAAAAAGGATGAAAGGATGCAAGAAAGGAAGGAGGAAAATACAGAGTAAATAAAATACAGAGTAATAGCTATAAAGTGAACAAAAAACTACAACATGCAGGCATGCTTTAATAGCAACCTTAGATTGAACTATCAGATAAGAGCTCTCTGATGAAATGATAATTAATCTGAGACTGAATGAAATAAATGAGCCAGTTGTTTAAAATTAATAGAAAAGAATTTTAAGAAGAAAATTTTAACTTATATATGTAGCTCAGAACTTTCTTAATCTTCAGATTTCCATCTCCTTCTGGATTTCTCCACAATGACCTCAAATGTAACCTATAAAAATCGGAATCAGTAATACCCCCCCCACACCCATATACTTGCTGGCTGCGTTAGTTTCCTCGGCATGCCATAACAAATTACCACTAACTAGGTGGCTTAAAACAATAGAAATCTATTCTATCACGGTTTGGGAAGCTAGAAGTCCAAAATCAGTCTGTCAGAGTTGGTTCCTTCTGGAGGCTCTGAGAGAAAACATGTTTCATCCTCTTACCTCGTTTCTTTAGTTGCCGGCAATCCTTGGCATTTCTTGGATCATAGCAGCATCACCCAAATCTCTGTCTCCATCTCCACATAGCCTTATTTCCTCTGTGCGTGTCTTGTACTCTTCTTTAAAGATACCAGTCACTGGATTCAGGTATGACCTCATCTTAACTTGATTATATCTGCAAAGAATATTTCCAAATAAGGTCGCATTCACAGATTCCAGAGGTTAGGACTTGAACACTGTTCAACCCACTACACTTGCCATCGCCATCCTGTAGTCCCAATATTAGTGAGGGACACCTATCCTAGCCAATCAGTGTCCGTGTTCAGTCACCAAGTATTGTCTGTTGAGCATTTTTAGTATTTCTTGAATGTACTCAATTCTATCCATATCTTGTTATACTACTTTAATTTAGACAATCATTACTTTTGGAGGCTTCTAAAAGGGGCCTTCCAAAATGTCTTTCTGCCTCCAAATAAGGTCTTCTCACACTGAATCCATTCTTTCCAAATCCATTCTACAGCCAGACTATTTTAAAATCCAAAAAGATTCAAACATACTTGAATCATGTCAATCTCCTGCTAAAAAACATTCAAGGCTTTTCTTTGCTATCAGCAAAAAAAATATAAACAAGCAAAAGCAAATTAAACAAAAAGTAGATAATAAAAATAGGATTTTAAATATATTTTAGAGCAAGAATTAGATTCTGCCTTTGAACTTAAGAACACTTTCATTCAACATCACTTCTTACCTACACCATGGTTTGGTGATTTGTTTTTTACTCCCTGAATTTCATTTTTTTTACTTGTTACATGCAACTAAAATAACTAAGTGGAATTATAAGATTGTTATGAAGAATAAGGGCTTAGCACAATTCCTGGCACAAAAGGAAAGCCTAATACATAGAATTCCCATCGGCCACCGCCTCCATTTGCCGCCTGTACTTCTCCAACCTTATCTTGTGCCAATCTTGTCTTCCTCTTTGCCTAGTGTGCTCATTTGGCAGAATGTCTTGCATTTCCTACATTGTACTATTTACTCTCTTGCTTCTTGGCCTTTGCACTTGACTTGAAAATCTGTTTAACCCCCCACCTTTAATGGGTTACTTTCTTCACACATCTTTAATCCTGTTGGACACAGGTATCAGCTCTACCAGTAAGCTGAGTTTTACTTCTTAGTCTTAGAGCTTCTCCTTTGTGCACACTCCTGTCCCAGCATTTATCAATGACAGTGGCAGCTGTAATTTTGTCCATGCCTGTCTGCTTCAATATGCCATCAGCTCTGAGAGCAGGAACCACATCGTACACTTCTATCACCAGCACCTAGCACAGTGGTCCATACTTCTGGAATGGGTGAAAAGGTGAAATAATGTTTCTTCAAAGTAACTCTTTATCCCTGGAATGAAGATAAATTTATGTTACTAAAACTGAGTTTCATGAGAGCACTGACGTCATCTACTGAGTTTAATGCTGTATCTTCCATTTTAAAATAGAGGTTGACATCTAGTGGAAGCTCAGTAAATACTTGACTGTTGAATGGGTACGAGAACTGCTTCATTTAAATTAACAAAATATTGAAAGATATTTACCAGGAAATTTCACTCTGACTCTCAACAGTAAGCAAGTATAATCCAAACTCAGAAAGAAAGATGCATAGCTACATTGAGGAATAAGTGTCTATTACCTGGCATAAGTAAAAGCACTGGTTTGGCATCCAGGGACTTGGAGCCTATCTCTCTGAGGGGCTATATAGTTATGGACCAATTGCCTTGTTTTCTCTAGGTCTCAGTTTCCTTGTTTGAGAAGTGAAGGTCTTGGATTATCATCTCTAAAGTCTCTTCTAGGTCTAAATTCTTTAATTTTTATATAAGCAAGTTTTATTTATATTTGAAGATCCAATGGCATTTTTCATGTAGATTTATTTTTTTAATTTTTTAAAAGATTTTATTTATTTGACAGAAAGAGCACAAGCAGGAGGAGTGGCAAGCAGAAGGATAGGGAGAAGCAGGCTTTCTGCCAAGCAGGGAGCCTGATGCAGGGCTTGATCCCGGGACCCTGGGATTATGATCTGAGCTGAAAGCAGAGGCTTAACCGACCAAGCCACCCAGGCACCCCATTTCATGTAGACTTAACTGAAGAGAATTGACCTATATAGCCCTTATGTTAAAAATAAATCCTGCCCTGACAATTTGCAATAGAAATACTCTAAGTGCCCCAATTAGAGAAGAATGTTTCACCTGGAATGATGGAGTTTTGTGCATCCCCATGTTGCCTATCGATAAAACAAAGTACCAGGTATATTTTCTGTAGTTAAGCATTAAAACTAAATATGCTAGTAAAATATCATTACTCTACAATACGAATGTTTCGGCACTGGGAGAGATGTGCAGGTTATTAGTTAAATCTTTACGTTTTACAGATAGACAAATAGAAGCACAGAGGTTAGTCATGGCTGTCCGAAGTTACTGGAGTTAAGGTAGCAATGTATGAGAATCCAGTCCTCCTAATTCTTCCAGCGGAGCTCTTTCTATTAAACTAAGCTTTTCCTATCTACAGAGCACTAATGATAATATGATTTAATTGAAAAATAGAAGCAATCGGAAACAAACATCCACACATACCTATAGCCTCTACCCAGTTGCCAGAATCTGCACCTGCATAGGCCAGGTTCTGCCTTCACCCTCTTACTGTGGATGGGCTCTCCTTGCTCTACTAAGGTCAGTTCCTTCACTTATGAGTAAGATTTCATTCTCCTGGCCTACTCGAGGATATCATTTCAGTTTATCTTCTCTCTCCAAAAGCATGGTCAATTTTTCACACTACAGAGAATCATTCCCATTAGCATACGAGCATGCTGTTATTTTTCTCATGTGAGAACAGTTTGTTTTGGCCTCACTTTTCCTGAGTTCTAATATTCTGATTTTATTTACTGCAAAACTTCTTACAAGGATTGTCTCCATACTCTGCTTTGTCTTCAGTTTTTCTTTGCTCTTTTACAAATTTACTACAACCAAGCTCAAACTGTTGCTAAGGGAAACATTATTTGCCATGCTACCAAATCCAATGGTCAGTTCTCAGTTCTCATCGTATTTGTCTAATCAATAGTATTGGACAGAGTATAACTCTTTCTCTTCTCTGAAACACCTGTTTCATGCGCACCCATGACCACATATCCTCAGTGCTTTTCTTCCTACCTCTCCAGCCACTACTTCTCAGAATCCTTCACTGTCTTCTGTTCACATTTCCAAACTCTGATTATTGGTGTCCCAGGGCCTGGAGATGGAGGGGGACATGTGACAAGGAATGAGAGCACCCTCTAGGAGTCCTGAGAAGCTGTTGGCTGAGAGACAGCAAGGAAGTGCAGACTTTAATCCTACAATAGGAAGGAACTGAATTCTGCCAATGATCTTAATAAAATTCCAAGCGGATTCTTCCTCTGAGTCACCTGAGGAGAATGCAGCTAAGTTGATACCTTGTGATAAAGGTTAATTTTACTTGTCAACTTGTCTGATCTAAGATATGTCCAGATAGCTGGTAAAACATTTCTGGCTGTGTCTGTGAGGGTATTTCTGGAAGAGATTAGCATTTGAACTGGCGTACTTGTAAAGCTGGTGAATTGAGTAAAGCAGATGGCCCTCCCCAACATGGATGAGGGAGCATCCATTCCGCTATGGGCCCCCAAGAGAACAAAAGGGAAAGGAAGGGCAAATTCACTCTTTGAGCTAGTATAGCATTCTTCTCCTGCCCTTGGATATCAGTGCTCCTGGTTCTTAGGCCTTCAATATAGGCAAGACTTAACAACCAATTTCTCCCCTGGTTCTCAAGCCTTTAGACTTGGATTATACCACCAACTTTCCTGGTTTTTCTGGCTTCCAGGTGGCAGATTGTGGGACTGACTTCCTGGCCTCCATTATCGTGTGAATTAATTCCTGTAATAAATCTTCTTCTGTGTGTGTATGTGTCTAATAGAATATAGCTCTATCTTTCTATCCTGTTGGCTCTGTTTCTCTGGAGAACCCTAATGTACATCCTAACTTTTGCCTGTGAGACCCTAGGCAGATAACCCAGGCACACCATGCTTGAATTTTTGACTTAGAGAACTGTGAGCTAGATGGATGTTATTTAAGCCACAATGTTTGTGGTAATTTGTTGAAGAGCCATAGAAAACTAAATATAGTACATAATAAATATGTGTTGAATTAATAACATTTTATCACTACAATCTTTTCAAAATAATTGATATTTTTATTGTGTCATGCATGCTGTTATATTAAATAAAAGATTCAATTTCTTGATTTCCTGAAGTATGTTTTTTGTTTCTTATCAAATGTAGAGTGTTATTTTTCAGTTTCACAGCATTAAAGGACGTTATTTAATAATTTAGAGATCTATTCAGTACAACATACCTTGTTTCGTTAAATTATATTTACATTTCATTACAGCTTTTGTTAGTCAATAATGTGTTTGAATCTTGAAATTTAATGTATAAAGACAGGCTTAGATTTTAGACTTTTTCACAATCTGAGGTCAAATGTTTTTTTTTTTTTTTCACACCACTGGATACTAATGACAGCTGTTCCATTTATAGTTTGGGTGATCACAATTTGAAAATGATTGAGCATGGCAAATTAGAGCACATATGCATACTAGGTTTTCACCTAGCACCTACTTTCCAAATTCCCATCTATTCTGCACAGTCTAACAGGCAAGTGTTACATTTTAATCACACATTCTGACATAAGCTTTAACTTTCTCTGTTGAAAAATAAAATAGGTCTCTTCCCATCTGCATATTCTATCATAAGGACTTAGTGATATCTTAGAGTTTTTACATTAATTTGATACAAAAACCATCATTTTTTGATAATTTTTTCAGTTTTCACCAAATCTACAAGTAACTTTTGGCTTATTACTCAGTTTTAGAAATGTTGCATGTTAATAGCTAAATGTAAGTATCGGACAATTGACTTAAATGCTCAATATCATATGAAAAGCCAAGATAAAATATGATATGATGAAATTTTTTTTCATCATTTTCCAGAGAATTAAAAATGTATTATCATTGACTCAATTGTTCTTCTGGTTATCAGCTGTTTGTATAAAAAATGTAATAGCACTTATTTAAAAAATAAAAACATTCATGCTAGAGATGCCATGCTGACACAGTGGCAGTGTGGATTATATTTCTTAAACAGATACTACTCTTTTATTCAGTTAATGTTTCAGATAAACTACTGTTCATAGTTCTTATTTCTCTTGGTTAACTGCCCATGGAACAATGTAAATGTTTTTCCCTGGATAACAATTACTACCCACTGGTAAAAGAAATAAGAAACAAGAAACAAATAGGCCAGTCAGAAAATGGCAGAGGACATGAACAGACATTTCTCCAAAGAAGACATGGAAATGGCCAACAGACACATGAAAAAAATGCTCAACATCACTTGGCATCAGAGAAATCCAAATCAAAACCACAATGAGATACCAGCTCACACCAGTCAGAGTGGCTAAAATTAACAAATCAGGAAACAACAACTTGTGGCGAGGATGCGGAGGAAGGGGAACCCTCTTACAATGCTGGTGGGGAATCCATGCTGGTGCAGCCACTCTGGAAAACAGTATGGAGATTCCTCGAGAAGTTAAAAATAGAGTTACACTGTGACCCAGCATTTGCACTACTAGATATTTAACCCAAAAGATACAAATGTAATGATCTGAAGGGGCACCTGCACCCCAATGTTTATAGCAACAATGTCCACAATAGCCAAACTGTGGAAGGAGCTGAGATGTCCTTTAAGAGATGAATGGATAAAGAAGATGTCGTTCATATATACAGTGGACTATTATTCAGCCATCAGATAGAATGAACACGTACCATTTACATCGATGTGGATGGAACTGGAGGGTGTTTTACTGAGTGAAATAACTCAATCAAAGAAAGACTATTATCATATGGTTTCACTCATATGCGGAATATAAGAAACAGTGCAGAGGATCATAGGGGAAGGGAGGGAAAACTGAATGGGAAGTCATCAGAGAGTAAGACAAACCTTGAGAGACTCTTAACTATAGAAAAAAACTGAGGGTTGCTGGAGGAGAGGTGGGTAGGGGGATGGGGTAGTTGGGTGATGGCATGAAGGAGGGCACGTGATATGATGAGCACTGGGTGCTGTATACAACTGATGAACTACTGAACTCTACATCTGAAACTAATGATGTACTATATGTTGGCTAATTTAATTTAAATAAAAAAATATACTAAAAAATTCTTTCCTCTTCCCCTCCCCTTGCTCATGCACTCTCTCTGTCTCAAATAAATAATTAAAAAATAAAAACAAAAAAAAAATAAATTCCCCTGAAACAAACAGGCCCTTAAAGATGAGCAAAATGGCAATAAATATTGAAGTTGAGTAGTAGGTTATATTCTCACTTATTTTGTGTATGTTTGAAATGTTCACAAGTAATAACAAGAGACTTTATTCTTTGTCACTATCTTTCATTTATTCCCTGGACTGAGCTAGGTGCTCAGTGAGCAATCTTGACCCTGTGAGGAATCAAGCATTCCTTTCCTTTTCCCTGTCTTTCTCCCATTAGACTGTATGGTCCCATGACTACATAAGCTCTTTCTCTGATGTTCATTTCTAATAAGTTCATTAATGTTCTTTATTTTCTTTCTCAGACATAGATTCTACCATATATGTAATCTACCATTTTCTATGTCTCCAAATCTCTTTTTATTAGTCAAACAAAAGCAGCAGCTCCAATTCATAAACAAATAACAATTAACTTTTTTAATTATCTTAGTTTGTGATTTGTGTTTCATGTATTAAGACTCTAATGAAATATGTGTGGATTGATTTACCATTGATAATTTTGGTATTAAATATCAATGAATATACTAATGATGAAATAATAAAATAATTAAATGTCACTGTGTATATGGAACACAGCCACAGAATACAATAAATATCCTACTTTAAGTGAACACATAAGTCAAAGACCAGATTCTAATTCTTGAAGTCATAAGAAGAAATTGCTGGAAGTATCTGGGATCATTCAATTCAGACAACAGAAATGTAGGAACTGCCATTAACTAAATAAAAGATAATGTACTAATTGTATATGAGTTCTTGTAGTCCTCTGTGTCCACCTACTTAAGTTTTCTGTTTTAATTTTCATAAGCAAAGGTATTTAAAGATTCTTTGAAATTTTATTTCAGGTTGGGTTGAGGAATGGTTTTGTAACTGAGGTGTTTATTATTGTGTTTTAAGGGCAGTCATTTTCATCTAGAACAGTTTCACCTGTTTAGACTGTCAATAAGATATATGCCTTTGTCTAGTATAATGTCAGGACGGATATTTGTGTCTTCCTTGATCAAAAATGCTATTAAATCTTTAGAAGATGCCCTACTAAATTGTAGCTATTTTGTTACTTTAATTCACTGTGTACATGAATATATCTTTTTAATGTATTTAAATATAGAAGCATTCCTTTCCTGAAAATAGTCCTTTATAAAACACTTTCATTTTCACAAAGCAACTTAGTTCATTAGCAAAAGTAAAAGGAAATCAAATGAATTAAAGAACTATCAGGTTACCAATGGCATACTGACAGTATTGGATAACATTCAAAGACTCTTTTTAACAACAAGGGGAAATATCCTTTCAAGGTTATAAATAACTTTGGAGAACACAGTAATGTTTTTCTTTGCTCAATAAAAAAAAGTATAATGGATAAGCTTTTGGAGAGGAATAAATATTGTATTGCCAGGAGTTACAATGGATCTGGTTGTGTTAGAGAAGCCCAATGCAGGTTTCTTCTATAGGAAAGAAATATCACAACTTGTATAAGCACCAACACATAACCAATTCATACTAAATTCAAATCATCGAGGAACTTTAAGTAGTCTTCTGGGAAGAGCTATTAGAAATAGCTGTGTCTTGAAAGGTTAATGATTCCATGAGAAATAAAAAATATTGATGTATTATTAGGTTAAATCATGTACTGCATTGGTACTCGGGCACGTTTGAATCACTAAATATTATAAGATAAATTATTTTTCACAGGTGATCCCAAAATCTATGCCTTAGTTTTGTTGTGATATTTGTACTTTACCAAAAAGAATATGTGAAATTTACTATCAACATTCAAACCACATAGAATTAGTCATCTGGTAAAATCTACCTGACATACAGTTTCATTTAATTTGATTATCAAATATGTGTCACTTAATTTATAGGCTTTCCTGATGCTTTTAGAAAAATCATTAATAGCGTATTTCTAACCACACTCCTTTACTGAAAAACCCTTGTGTATGATTAGAAGTCTCTAAAATATATTTTTATTTTATTGTCTTTTAGCATTTATGATTACACATACACACAGTTTTCAAACCTTGAATAGATTTATTTTTAAGAAAGAAATGAAACACTAAACAAAAAGACAAAAACTTTCCATGAAGTGTACAAAAGAATTATAAAAGTAAATTAGAAGATAAAGTTAGTAAATAAAACTAGTAAATTACATAAATGTTAATCCATAAGCTTAACCTATTTCTAAGATTATAGTCTAGAGGCAATAAAAATTCAATGAAGTTATACAAATAATAGGAAAATAAAGCTTTCCATACCAATGTCTTATTCATGCCCATGTAAAAAAACAAAAATAGTAACATAAGGACGTTTCAAAAGGCTCCAAAAAAGAATGCAGTAAATACAAAATGAAAAAATGTCCTCACTACTATTTTTCTCCACTAACTCATGTTTCTCATTTTCACATACCCTTCATATTTTCATATGAAGCTTCATATAAGCTTTTTTACCCCCCTCCCCCAGTAACTGGAAACTAAAGTTTAGAAAAACTCAATAATTCATCCAGGACCTCAAAACTTCTATGTGATATAGTACGTGTTCTTTCATACCAATACCAGTGTTCTTAATCACTACTAGAATACCATTGTCTGTGGACGGGGAATTTATTCTCTCACTCTACTGTCTAATAACTTTTAGCAAATTGTTGCTTCATATATCTTAGCCTTGGTTTCTTTATTTGTTAAATGGGAGAGTTGGATTAGATAAACTTTAATATTTCTTAGTGTTAGAAACATGGTAACATTGTGAATCTTTCTCCCTTATTAGTATATAAGATGATTTAAATCATGGCATTGTCTCAATAGGGATTAAAACTGTATTTAACGGTTCATAGATTATCTGATTATTCTTCATAGCAGATTTCAGGTGCTGGAATGGACATTCATGATCATTCCACCTTCTTCCTATGTCTGCTCTCCTCTCATATATCTGGTGCTTGAGTTCTTAAGAGACTCACTCCATCTGTAGATAAGTCAGACAACTCTGATTTTTAGGGATACATTTTCTTATATGGAATTAATTCTGTTTCTCAGTGGTATGTATCGATTTATTGTATATTTTAACCAATGGGTCCAGGAAAAGGGGGTATAATTCCTATTCTGTATCATGGCCCTGAACATCTACTTTCTAGGCCAAACAGTCCTGTTTATGATTCTTGGTACAACATATGTTCTAGACTTTCATTCTCTCAGTTCTGCTTCTTTGAAGTGTTTTAGATTACCTAAAATCCTTGTGATGTATGGCTCCCAGAAGTAAACACAATATGCTTAGCCAGTCAATAGTCTGTTTATTCTAAGTAATATAAATGGAATTTGACAGAGTGCATTAGATTCAAGGAAAAAAAATCAGACATTACTTTGAGGAGTTTAATATAATGGTGTTTACCTGCATTTCAATTTAAAACCATTTAAAAATTAGAATAGAGTCTAAGGTACAATATGCACAATAAATGAGTCATAGGTTCAACATTAGGATGTTAAAATATTCAAAGATTTATGCTCTGCTTCATAAAGAAATAGTTTTCTATTAGCATGCTCTCATTTTTGTTCCTAATTATTAAAATGTCGATACTAGTTATTATAGACTTTTTACTATAAATTTAAAGCATTTAGACAGGATAATTAATTTACCCACCATTCTCTCTTATATTTATTTGAAAAATATTTTTGAAAGAAATTGTATTATTAAACATACTGAATTTCACTTTATTCAATGTCAGAAATGTTTAAAATGATATACCTAGGAAATAGAATGGAGTTTAGACAAATCTGTATGATTTGAATTTACTAAAATAATTTGCTAATGGAAAGTTGTGAACCAGGTTAGGGTTCAAAGGAAGATTTATACACAAATGATTAAATTTCTTCTGTATCATTGTAAGCATATATTTACTTCAAATTCATGCTTACTTATAACTCAGTACATTTTCTGATACTGCTCCATTTGTCAGCATTTTTCTCTCTGAAGAATACATTAGATACTGTTGTTTTAGTGGACTTTTATAACTGAACCACTACCTAAGAAACAAAAGCATTAAATCAGAAAAAATTTAATGTAGTCATTTTAATCATCTTAATTCTAGCATTCAATTTACTATGTAATAGATTTCATCACATGTTTAAAAATGAGCTTTTAAAATGGGCAAAACTGTCTGGAAAAAACCTGAAAGCTGTCTGAAAAATAATAATCTATATCATGTGGCCAATTAAGAAATAACATGACATGATCAAGAATATTCATGTATTATTTTAGCTACTTTTTCTGAAAATCAAAAAATGTCATTATAAACTTTAAAAATTGAAAGAAATGTAATAAGATCCTAAAATGCATACATGTAAATAACACTGGGAAATTCTATTAGAAAGTATTACACTCTTATAATTTTTATTTTTCTAATGCTTAGTATTATCACAAAACCTATTTTTTCTAACATATCTCCTTGCAAATCATCCATTCAATGTTCAAATTATTTAACATTCAGTTACTTCTCCATTTTGATTGAACTATGTTTCACACATACTTTGTCACTCCTGATTATTTTTCAAGATAATTTTCTGGGTTAGTCTTTAGAGTTTTGCATGTATTTTCAAAACTAAACTATTTGAGCTTACTTGAATGACCTTTAATGATGGAGATTTCTAGGGTGATACTCTCATCTTTTGTGTACTTAGAAGAACTTAATTTTTAGAAAATAGGTAGAGGTTAGAAAGGACTATGTGCCAGACATAAAGTCAAGCTACGTCAATCCATAGGAAGATACAGAAGTTGTGCTCTCATAGACAGTTTTTAAGAATGCGTGGGTGAGTGGCATTGGAATAAACACTTAGGTAATAAATATAATGATTGAACAATGAGTGACAATTTATTGGATAGATATAAATTCTGAAGTTCAGTGAGATATTTTGTAAAACAAAGTTGAAGCCATGAATGAAACTGGATGAAAATATGACTTTTTTTCACATTTAGCTATGGTGAATTAGCTTAAGTCAGACTAACCTTTCTACAGAAAACCTTTCTACAAAAATGAACTAGAGAACTGTAAAATATCTCTATCTGTATCTATTTATCTATATATAGAAACCTCTATTTCAAGAAGTTATATACTGGCAACCAAACCTGAGGGGTCAAGATCCAAAAGAAAAGTATAATGACACAAACCCACCATTTCAAGCATTGTCCCTCACTCTATCATAGTCCCCTTCATACATCTGCCAATGTGATACCTTTCTGGTAAAGAAGTTAAGATGATAAGCAGATTTTGAGAGTTAAATGGTGTTAAAGGACAAAAATTAGAATTTAGGACTCACCATGAGGAAGGGCTTTGAAAAATGTTTGATTTTCAGCTAGAAACCCTGAAGGTCTGTATCCTAGAAGTAATGGAAGATATGAATATACAAGCCCACAAAAAACCTGAAACCTTTTTAATAGGAATAAGGTCGAAGAATAGGAAAACTGAATTACAGATCTGTCTTCACAAAGATTTTAACTATGCCTTAAATTAGCTCAAGCATCATTTGGATTAAGATGATCTTTCTTCATTGTAACTGCCAGCAAGAAACAAAATAATTCCTCTCCTGTGGGAGTAACCGTCAACCAGAGCCTCAAGCTATCTGTACAGATTTTAGATACAACATGCTATATTGAAGCAAAAATTATGAGACATACCACAGATGTGACTAAATGACACAACCAAGAGAACAAAAATGGACAAACAAGTCCATTGAAGATAGCAGACATAAAGCTTAAAATAATTGTTATTAGTATGTGCCAGATAATAGATAATAATTTCAGAAAACTGAAATCTAAATTTTAAAAAATCAAATGAGAAATTTAGAACTGAAAACTACAATTAAGATCTAGATAAATGAACTTAATTGCTGTTTAAATGGAGCAAAATATATTAGTAAGCAGAAAATAGGTTAGAAATTTTTTAGACTGAAACCAGGAGAAGAAATAGAACAGAAAACAAAACAAAACAGAATAAAAGATATTTGGGGCACATCAGCAAAGTCTAATATATGTTAGAAGGAAAGAAGACAAAAGAAATGGGTAGAAGCAATATTTAAAGATTTCATGACCAAAATGTTTCCAAAACCTGTCAGAAGATATCAAGTCAAAAATGAAAGAATCTGTCCAAGCAGATTTTTTTTTAAGTGAAACAAATAAAATCTATGTACATCATAGTCAAGATGATGGGAAAAAAAGAGAAAGGACACGTTAAAAACAGCCAGTGAATGATTCTTAAATAAATAACCTGAAAATGATAAGACTGACTACAGACTTTTCATTAGGAATGAAGGAAACCAGAAAAAAATGGAAGGATGCCTTCAAAGCTTTAAAAGATAAAACTCCAAGCTATAATTCAAAACTTAGCATAAATATTCTTCAAAGGTGAAGGAAAAATACATTTTCATAAAAACAAAAACTGAGAGAATACTAAAGAATTTTTTTCAAGCAGAAAAATGCCCAGAGGTAAACAATGAAATAAAGGTAGGAATAAAGAACAATGGAAAAGGTTAATGTTTGCATAAACACAAATATTAAGTGTATAAAACAAAAAAGGGGGGCACCTGGGTGGCTCAGTTGCTCAAGTGTCTGCCTTCGGCTCAGATCATGATCCCAGGGTCCTGGGATCAAGCCCTGCATCGGGCTCCCTGCTCAGCGGGGAGTCTGCTTCTCCCTCTCCCACTCCCCCTGCTTGTGTTCCCTCTCTCGCTGTGTCTCTCTCTGTCAAATAAATAAAACCTTAAAAAAAAGTATTATGTAATTTTTAAAATACATGCTGAATTAAAACACATATATTTGAAGAGGATAAAGGGGTAAGGCTCTTACAATATTCGGGAAGTAGCAAGGCATTAATTTGTGGATGTACATTGTAATTCCTGGGATAATCACTAAAAGATTAGTAGTAGAATAAATAATTTACAGGCTAATAGAAAAAAAAAATAACAGTTCATGAATAATCCAGTGGAAGACAATAAAATAAGGAAGAGTACCATACTATAGGTAGGGGGGAAAAAGGGAGAAAAGGTAAAAACTTAAATGCAAATGTATAGTAAGTGAATTAAATTGATGTGGACTAAATATTCTTTTTTTTTTAAGATTTTATTATTTATTTGAGAGATAGAGTGAGCAAGAGAGCACACACAAGCAGGGGCAGAGGCAGAGGGAGAAGAAGTCTCCCTTGCTGAGCAAGGAGCCCAATGCAGGGCTTGAGCCCAGGACCCTGGGATCATGACATGAGCTGAAGGCAGACGCTTAACTGACTGAGCCACCCAGGTGCCCCTAGACTAAACGTTCTTAAAATGATATATATTGTTAGGATTACAAAAGAAAAGACAAGTACATGTTGCATGCAAGAGTCATACCATAAGTATAAGGATACAGAAAACCTGAAACTAAAAGAATAGACAACGATTACCAAGATAATGGAAACCAAAAAACAATAGGTGTTATACTAAAATCTGACAAAATGGACTTTAGGACCTTGCATAATGCCAAAATATTCAGTCCCTGGGGCGATGTTATAATTCTAATGGTATTAGCACCACATGTCTAGATTCAAAATATATGAAACAAAAACTGACATTAATAAAAGGGAACCTAGACAGATCCACAATCACAGTGCAAAATTTTAACAAACTCTCTGACAGAAAAAGACAAAAGTTAGTAATATAGAATAATTGAACAACTCAGTTAAGACACATACTCTGATTCACATGTTTACATATAAATTCCCATCCATTTAACTATAGAGTGACTGCCCAGTTGCCCAATTTTTTTTTAATTTTTTTATTGTTATGTTAATCACCATATATTACATCATTAGTTTTTGGTGCAGTGTTCCATGATTCATTGTTTGTTCATAACACCCAGTGCTCCATGCAGAACGTGCCCTCCTCAATACCCATCACCAGGCTAACCCATCGCCCTACCCCCCTCCCCTCTAGAACCCTCAGTTTGTTTTTCAGAGTCCATCATCTCTCATGGTTTGTCTCCCCCTCTGACATACTCCCCTTTTCTTCCTCTCCTGTTATCTTCTTCTTTTTCTTTTTTCTTAAAATATGTTGTGTTATTTGTTTCAGAAGTACAGAACTGTGATTCAACAGTCTTGCACAATTCACAGCGCTCACCGTAGCACATACCCTCCCCAATGTCTATCACCCAGCCACCCCATCCCTCCCACCCCCAACCACTCCAGTAACACTCAGTTTGTTTCCTGAGATTAAGAATTCCTCATATCAGTGAGGTCATGTGATACATGTCTTTCTCTGATTGACTTATTTCACTCAGCATAACACCCTCCAGTTCCATCCACGTCGTTGCAAATGGCAAGATCTCATTCCTTTTGATGGCTGCATAATATTCCATTGTGTGTATATACCACCTCTTCTTTATCCATTCATCTGTCGATGGGCATCTTGGCTCTTTCCACAGTTTGGCTATGGTGGACATTGCCGCTATAAACATTGGGGTACACGTACCCCTTCAGGTCCCTACATTTGTGTCTTTGTGGTAAATACCCAGTAGTGCAATTGCTGGATCGAACGGTAGCTCTAATTTCAACTGTTTGAGGAACCTCCATACTGTTTTCCAGAGGGGTTGCACCAGCTTGCATTCCCACCAACAGTGTAGGAGGGTTCCCCTTTCTCCACATCCCCGCCAACATCTGTCGTTCCCTGACTTGTTAATTTTAGCCATTCTAACGGGTGTGAGGTGGTATCTCATTGAGGTTTTGATTTGGATTTCCCTGATGCCGAGCGATGTTGAGCACTTTTTCATGTGCCTGTTGGCCATTTGGATGTCTTCTTTGGAGAAATGTCTGTTCATGTCTTCTGCCCATTTCTTGATTGGATTAGTTGTTCTTTGGGTGTTGAGTTTGAGAAGTTCTTTATAGATTTTGGATACTAGCCCTTTATCTGATATGTCATTTGCAAATATTTTCTCCCATTCTGTCGGTTGTCTTTTGGTTTTGTGGACTGTTTCTTTTGCTGTGCAAAAGCTTTTTATCTTGATGAAATCCCAATAGTTCATTTTTGCCCTGGCTTCCCGTGCCTTTGGCGATGTTTCTAGGAAGAAGTTGCTGTGGCTAAGGTCGAAAAGGTTGCTACCTGTGTTCTCCTTTAGGATTTGGATGGACTCCTGTCTCACGTTTAGGTCTTTCAACCATTTGGCGTCTATTTTTGTGTGTGGTGTAAGGAAATGGTCCAGTTTCATTCTTCTGCATGTGGCTGTCCAATTTTCCCAACACCATTTGTTGAAGAGACTGTCTTTTTGCCATTGGACATTCTTTCCTGCTTTGTCAAAGATGAGTTGACCATAGAGTTGAGGGTCCATTTCTGGGCTCTCGATTCTGTTCCATTGATCGATGTGTCTGTTTTTGTGCCAGTACCATACTGTCTTGATGATGACAGCTTTGTAATAGAGCTGGAAGTCCGGAATTGTGATGCCGCCAGCTTTGCTTTTCTTTTTCAATATTCCTCTGGCTATTCGGGGTCTCTTCTGGTTCCGTACAAATTTTAGGATTATTTGTTCCATTTCTTTGAAAAAAGTGGATGGTATTTTGATGGGGATTGCATTGAATGTGTAGATTGCTCTAGGTAGCATTGACATCTTCACAATGTTGATTCTCCCAATCCATGAGCATGGAACGTTTTTCCATTTCTTTGTGTCTTCTTCAATTTCTTTCATGAGTATTTTATAGTTTTCTGAGTACAGATCCTTTGCCTCTTTGGTTAGATTTATTCCTAGGTATCTAATGGTTTTGGGTGCAATTGTAAATGGGATCGACTCCTTG
Organism: Zalophus californianus; assembly: GCF_009762305.2. Taxonomy (NCBI): domain Eukaryota; kingdom Metazoa; phylum Chordata; class Mammalia; order Carnivora; family Otariidae; genus Zalophus; species Zalophus californianus. The sequence continues at coordinate 64,209,328 of NC_045599.1, read as the reverse complement.
ATTTGTCTCTCTTCGGTCTTGTTGTTGGTGTATAGGAATGCCACTGATTTCTGTGCATTGATTTTATATCCTGCTACTTTACTGAATTCCTGTATGAGTTCTAGCAGTTTTGGGGTGGAGTCTTTTGGGTTTTCCACATACAGTATCATATCATCTGCAAAGAGTGAGAGTTTGACTTCCTCTTTGCCGATTTGGATGCCTTTGATTTCTTTTTGTTGTCTGATTGCTGTGGCTAGGACTTCTAATACTATGTTGAATAGCAGTGGTGAGAGTGGACATCCCTGCCGCGTTCCTGACCTTAGGGGAAAAGCTCTCAGCATTTCCCCATTGAGACTGATATTCGCTGTAGGTTTTTCGTAGATGGCTTTTATGATATTGAGGTATGTACCCTCTATCCCTATACTCTGAAGAGTTTTGATCAAGAAAGGATGTTGTACTTTGTCAAATGCTTTTTCTGCATCTATTGAGAGGATCATATGATTCTTGCTCTTTCTTTTGTTAATGTATTGTATCACATTGATTGATTTGCGGATGTTGAACCAGCCTTGCAGCCCAGGAATAAATCCCACTTGGTCCTGGTGAATAATCCTTTTAATGTACTGTTGGATCCTATTGGCTAGTATTTTGGTGAGAATTTTTGCATCCATGTTCATCAAGGATATTGGTCTGTAATTCTCTTTTTTGATGGGGTCTTTGTCTGGTTTTGGGATCAAGGTAATGCTGGCCTCATAAAATGAGTTTGGAAGTTTCCCTTCCATTTCTATTTTTTGGAACAGTTTCAGGAGAATAGGTATTAATTCTTCTTGAAATGTCTGATAGAATTCCCCTGGGAAGCCATCTGGCCCTGGGCTTTTGTTTCTTGGGAGATTTTTGATGACTGTTTCAATTTCCTTAGTGGTTATAGGTCTGTTCAGGTTTTCTATTTCTTCCTGGTTCAATTTTGGTAGTTGATACATCTCTAGGAATGCACCCATTTCTTCCAGGTTATCTAATTTGTTGGCATAGAGTTGCTCATAATATGTTCTTATAATTGTTTGTATTTCTTTGGTGTTGGTTGTGATCTCTCCTCTTTCATTCATGATTTTGTTGATTTGGGTCCTTTCTCTTTTCTTTTTGATCAGTCTGGCCAGGGGTTTATCAATCTTGTTAATTCTTTCAAAGAACCAGCTCCTAGTTTCGTTGATCTGTTCTACTGTTCTTTTGGTTTCTAGTTCATTGATTTCTGCTCTGATCTTTATGATTTCTCTTCTCCTGCTGGGTTTAGGCTTTATTTGCTGTTCTTTCTCCAGCTCCTTTAGGTGTAGGGTTAGGTTGTGTATTTGAGACCTCTCTTGTTTCTTGAGAAAGGCTTGTATTGCTATATACTTTCCTCTCAGGACTGCCTTTGCTGTATCCCAAAGATTTTGAACAGTTGTGTTTTCATTTTCATTGGTTTCCAGGAATTTTTTTAATTCTTCTTTGATTTCTTGGTCGACCCATTCATTCTTTAGTAGGATGCTCTTTAGCCTCCATGTATTTGAGTTCTTTCCAACTTTCCTCTTGTGGTTGAGTTCTAGTTTCAAAGCATTGTGGTCTGAAAATATGCAGGGAATGATCCCAATCTTTTGGTACCGATTGAGACCTGATTTGTGACCTAGGATGTGATCAATTCTGGAGAATGTTCCATGGGCACTAGAGAAGAATGTGTATTCCTTTGCCTTGGGATGGAATGTTCTGAATATGTCTGTGAAGTCCATTTGGTCCAGTGTGTCATTTAAAGTCTTTATTTCCTTGTTGATCTTTTGCTTAGATGATCTGTCCATTTCAGTCAGGGGGGTGTTAAAGTCCCCCACTATTATTGTATTGTTGTCAATGTGTTTCTTTGCTTTTGTTATTAATTGCCTTATACAATTGGCTGCTCCCATGTTTGGGGCATAGATATTTACAATTGTTAGATCTTCTTGTTGGATAGACTCTTTAAGTAGGATATAGTGTCCTTCCTCATCTCTTATTACAGTCTTTGTTTTAAAATCTAGTTTGTCTGATATAAGGATTGCCACCCCAGCTTTCTTTTGGTGTCCATTAGCATGGTAAATGGTTTTCCACCCCCTCACTTTCAATGTGGGGGTGTCTTTGGGTCTAAAATGAGTCTCTTGCAGACAGCGTATTGATGGGTCTTGTTTTTTAATCCAATCTGATAGCCTGTGTCTTTTGATTGGGGCATTGAGCCCATTTACATTCAGGGTAACTATTGAAAGGTATGAATTTAGTGTCATTGTATTACCTGTAAGGTGACTGTTAACTGTCTGTTGTCTGTGTTCGTTTCTGCTCTTTGCTGCTTTTAGGTTCTCTCTTTGCTTAGAGGACCCCTCTCAATATTTCTTGGAGGGCTGGTTTCGTGTTTGCAAATTCCTTTAGTTTTTGTTTGTTCTGGAAGCTTTTTATCTCTCCTTCTATTTTCAATGATAGCCTAGCTGCATATAGTATTCTTGGCTGCATATGTTTCTCGTTTAGTGCTCTGAAGATATCTTGCCAGTCCTTTCTGGCCTGCCAGGTCTCTGTGGATAGGTCTGTTGCCAATCTAATGTTTCTACCATGGTAGGTTACATATCTCTTCTCCCGAGCTGCTTTCAGGATTTTCTCTTTGTCTCTGAGACTCGTAAGTTTTACTATTAGATGTCGGGGTGTTGACCTATTATTATTGATTTTGAGAGGGGTTCTCTGTGCCTCCTGGATTTTAATGCCTGTTTCCTTCCTCACATTAGGGAAGTTCTCTGCTATAATTTGCTCCAATATACCTTCTGCCCCTCTCTCTCTCTCTTCTTCTTCTGGGATCCCAATTATTCTAATGTTGTTTTGTCTTATCATATCACTTATCTCTCGAATTCTGCCCTCGTGATCCTGTAGTTGTTTCTCTCTCTTTTTCTCAGCCTCTTTATTTTCCATCATTTGGTCTTCTATATCGCTGATTCTCTCTTCTGCCTCATTTATCCTAGCAGTTAGTGCCCCCATTTTTGATTGCACCTCATCAATAGCCTTTTTGATTTCGATTTGGTTAGATTTTAGTTCTTTTATTTCTCCAGAAAGGGTTTCTCTAATAACTTCCACGCTTTTTTCAAGCCCAGCTAGTATCTTTAAAGTCATGATTCTGAACTCTAGGTCCGACATCGTACTAATGTCCGTATTGAGTAGGTCCCTGGCTGACGGTACTACCTCTTGTTCTTTTTGCTGAGGTGATTTCTTTCGTCTTGTCATTTTGTCCAGAGGAGAATAGATGAATGAGAGAACAAAATGCTAACAGGTTTACAACGTCCCCAGCAAATATACTGTATACAAATCAGAAAAGACCTGAAACCAGGGGAAAAGAAAGGGAAAGAAAGAAAAAAGAAAGAGAAAAAGAAAAAAAAAGAAAAAAAAAAAGATAAAAACAAAAACAAAACAATACAAAAAAGGCAGAATATGATCAAATATGATCAGGCTAGTGCATAGATCAGTGCCACACACTAGATTTTGGGCGTATTTTGGTCTGTTAGATAAAAGTGCCTCCTAAAATTTTAAAGGAAGAAAGACATATATGTACAAAATAAGGGTTGATACAATGAAGGGATGGAAGATGACTGTAAAGATGAAAATTATAAAAGATTTTATAAAAGGACTTGGTAAGATAAGTTGTTTGAAAAAAGAAAGAAGATTTAAGAAAAAAAAAAGGAAAAAGGGAGAGAATGTGATCAGGCAGCAGACTAGAACAAAGCCATACACTAGTGATTTAGGGTATATTTTGATCTGTTAGAAGAAACTGTACCTCAAAATTTTAAAGAGAGAACAACTTATATATATATGCCAAAAATAAGGGTAACTACTATGAAGGGATAAAATATGACTCTAAAAATGAAAAATAAAAAATGTTTTTTTTTTTAAAAAAGGGATTTATAAGATGTTGGTTGAAAAAGGGAAAAAGAAAAATAAAAAAAAAACAGTCAACAAAAATTAACTTTGATGAAATAATGAATCATGGTAAAAAAAAAAAAAAAAAAAAAAGCCATGAATCTATGTGCAGTATTCCCCTAGCGCTGGAGTTCTCCTATTCTCCTTGATCGATCAACTTGGTCTTGGCTTGCTTGGTGTTTGTCAGTTGCCCAATTTTTTAAAACTTCATTTATAATTATGGGGCAGTGCTCGCTTCGGCAGCACATATACTATAATTACGGGACAGAAGTAGGAAAGGAAATTTCTTTCTGTCTTCTAATGGTCCACAATTTGTTTTCAGTCTGGTTCTCTTGGCCTTGTAGTCAGTAGCCTCCTTAGATCTGGTCAAGAGAAGTGCTTGTCCTGATCTCAACAATTTAGCTTCCTTCTTAGGTAAAGGGTCTGCAAGGGCAAGGTGAAATGCTCATCTGGAACTTGTGCCTTCCACCACTCTCCAGATCATGCTTAGGGTACCTGGTTCCCTGTAAATCCCTGCCCAGTAGCCCCAAGGCTTCTCATAGAGCCTGTAAGACTTCTTTCCTGTGTCTCTCCTTCCAATGATAAGCCTATCATTGTGCATGTGCACACTTCTGCAGAGCCATTGCCCTGGCTCTGCATTGGAGGCAGAAGTTGTCAATAGAACTTGCATTTGTGAGGTATCCACATGCAGGCATTAGGTTGCTCCTGAAGAAAATATGAGCTTAAAGTACTAAGAGAAGGTGGACGCAAACCACTGGCTGGGGATATGGCAAAGAGGCACACTCTGTCCTCTAAGTTGTGCCTTGGAATGACAAAAAGTTTGAGAATTCTGAACTTAGACCTGGCCTTCTGGGTTATTATGAAATTACTATTATAATGGTAAGAAGATAAAACATTTTATATAACAGCTAGCTTGATCTGTGATTTTAAATATGGTTTATATATTAGTTATCAGTATATCAAATTTCCTCAAACGCTGTGGCTTAAATATTAACATTTTGTTACTTCTCTCATTAAGCCATTCCTTGGATACAGGCCAGATTTGGCTGATCTGTGTGTGGTCAGCTAGCTGGTTGGCTGGGGGCTGGCTAGCTTAGAATGGTCTCAACTGACATGATTCAACTCTGTTCCACGAGGCTAGTCCATGGTGGTGGCAGAGTTAAAAGAAAAGGAACAGATGTATGCAAGGTCTCTTGAAGCGTGGTCTCAGAACTCTCTCTGTATTATTTCCACTCACTCTGTTGGCAAAAGTAATTCATAAGACCAGCGTACAAGTCATGGGGAAACCGACTCTCCTTCATCATGAGAAGAGCTACAAATTCAGATTGCATGGGTGAAGATAAAGAAAGGGGCAGAAAATTGAGGCCATTTTTACAGTAAATCTACCATAGCCTGTGGGTCTCCATTTATACTCCTGCTTCAGGTCCACACATACTGGAGTCAGGCTTCCTGTGGACAGTCCTCCCAGAGTTGGCCAATGGGTTGGCTGTCAGTCCTAGTTTTTGCTTTTTCTACTAGGATTCCTCTGTTTTGTGTCTTTATAGTTATTTTAATAAAATGCAGTGTCTGTATCTTAGGTAAGAGTTTAACTCTTAGGTAAGGGTTTAAACAGGTAGCTCCATCTATTTGTTTAATATGAAAATACAAGTTCAGTAAATAGAGAAGCAACTTATTTTACATTATAATAATTTTTAAACACTTTCCCATTACTGCAGTGATCTAGTGACTGCTCTTTTTTACTTTCAATGTATATTTAATTTAGTGGTGTGCATAAATTTACCTTGGAATGTTTGCCATTCTGCTGTGTTCTTATCAAACAATTCTTTGATGTTGTGCTCTGAGCAATTCATTTTTTGTATCCATAATGGACATAATAGAGTAAAGGTCAATACAGATGCTTTGCCATAAGGGGACATAGCCCAGGGGATCAGAGAGATAATTGAATCTGAGAGCACAAATCAGTATTATGGCAGAAATTATTCCCAAATCAGCAGTGTTATTACAAAGGCAGTACCATTTAATAATCCTTTATTTTTCTAATATCAGTTAAGTCTGAAAGCAGATAAATAATTTAAAAAATATTAAAAAATACCGTGAAATGCAATGGGAAGGAAAAAAAAAAACATTTCCTGCAACCAAAGAAAATAAATCTTCAAGAAGCATTTAGATTTCATTTAAATAAATCCACTTAAAAAACAAATCTCCCAGGCGCCTGGGTGGCTCAGTTGGTTAAGCGACTGCCTTCGGCTCAGGTCATGATCCTGGAGTCCCGGGATCGAGTCCCACATCGGGCTCCCCGCTCAGCGGGGAGTCTGCTTCTCCCTCTGACCCTCTTCCCTCTCGTGCTCTCTATCTCTCATTCTCTCTCTCTCAAATAAATAAATAAAATCTTTAAAAAAAAACAAAAAAAAAACAAAAAAAAAAAACAAATCTCCCAAGGCATTATTTGAAAGTATTTTATTTACATCAAAAAGTTGTTACCTTCTAACTATGAAAAGGTCTTTTTATTTTTAAGTCTTTTAAAGAATGTAGACCACTACTGTTTTGAATATTTTTATTTGGTTATCAAGTCTGGGGAGAAACTTCTTTAAAAAGTAGACTTGGAGTTATAGATTTTGTTGTTTTGTTTTTTTTTCCCTTCAATTTGCCTAACTATATGACATTAATCTTATCTCTATTTTATTACAATATTTTACCAGATTATATTTTTCACAATAAGTTGTTTTGGTGTTCAGTTACAATAAAAAGACCATTTGCATTTTCTTTAGTTTTTAGAATCCATATTAGATTTACTGTCATTTGGGGAGTCATAAATCTAGTTCACTTTTAATTTTAAATCAGATATAAATTTTAATCTATAATTCTAATAAACTTTATTATATTAAAGGTAGCCTTAAGTATAGCTTGGTTATTGTGTGTAATATTCTAGCTGCATTTCTGAAGGAAATATATTCAAATTTCTCTTTATAAAAAACAAAATATTTTCAAGTTTTCCAGAAATTTTTAAGCATCTAATAAATACATTTGTATCTTTTGAGATTCTTAAATTTTTCTGCACTATTAACAGTAAGATTTCCTCTAATTTTTCAAATAAAATAACAAATCTATGTTAATTATTCAAATACACTTTTAAATTAGGATTTAACAAGTAAGTTGTTAAATATGTGAATATTCTAAATTGTCTTAAGCACCAAAAGGTACTCCAACTTAGTTATTTCTGTGCTTAATTCTAAAGCTTTTAGGATTAATAGACTTACTAAGAAATAGTAAGACCATCCCAAGTAAACTGGACTCTCAGTCACAGCTGTCTCAGGTTAAACAGCAAGAGAGCGTTGTTTGGCGGGAAATCACTACTTTCTGCCTCCCCAATCTCCACCCTAGGCTGAGTCCTATTTATTTTTACTATAATAGGGATTCTATATAATACCAAAGAGTTGCTCTCTCTGCTCCTGACCCTTAGAGCTAATTTAATATAACCTCATTTTCATTTTAATCTTCAACCTCGTTCCTAGATTATAGCTATCATTTTTTTGCTAATTGCTTAGACTTCATTTTTAATTTAGTTGGCTTTGGGAACCTGTCAATACCCTCTCTCCACTTAAAGACTCCTCACCATTGTACACTTCACACACGTATCATTCTTTCATGTCATTTTGAACTCTGCCTCATTTTGCTAGCAAGAACTCTATATTACTTTCCATATACTTTTTCAACCTGCGAGTCCACAATTTTACACTTACTAAGATGAACTCCCACTGGATTTCACATATATCATGTGACTTCTTCTGATTCTGTAGTCAAACTCTAATGCTGTGTTGGTAACAGTAATAAATGTTGAGTCTGGAGACAGCCTTAACTAGCATTCAGAGCCTGCTTGTTTAACAGGTACTCTAGCAGAGGTACCTCTGCCAGAGATGAAAGTTATTTTTTTCTCTTTTCTAGTGAAAAAGTTGCCAGAAAACTGTCTTGGAATCATTAAAGCTAGCCTCTTTAGAAAGTTGGAGAAGAAAGGGACATAATAAAACCCTTTGTGTTTTGAAAGTTGAACATGAAAGTCTTTAAAGCCACTAGATAGAGTAGGGAATGAACGATGAAAAAGTCCTATAACCTGTTCTGGATCTTTTTGTAGAGGATGCTTCTGGAAGAGGTGATGCCCTTATAGATGACTGTTTATGGGAACTAAGAAAGACTGTGTATTGAGAGCTACAACTTTGGTTGGGGTGGAGGAAGTCAGTTGGCCAGTGGAGAACCACAGCACGGTGTTTAAGGACTGTCTAATTACGCTGGACGGAAAGGTCAACAGCAACACTTTAAGTCTTTGTTTGATACAAGATCAAGGTGGAATGATGGGCCTTTTTTTGTTTATCTGCAGAAGCTGGAATGACCACTTTTGAATTGTGTAAGTGATCAACATACTTGGATAATTCATGGTGTTCTAAAGAAAGAGCTGATGGGTTCTTAAGCCAGAAATTAGAAGAATAAAACGGAGGTGATCCTCTCTGCCTCAAATTTGACAGTCAGTTAATAAACATCTGAGAAACTGCTATGTTCTAAATATCTGTATCTATTTGCTTGAAATGCTATGGATGTTGGGAATAAAACTTTCAAACTTTTGTAATGTGGGTAATGTATCACAAAAGAAGGCAAACGTTAAATAATAGAATGCCTTTCCTCAGCCAGGCCCAGGGACTAAGTGACCCATCACAGGGAGAAGGAATGAGGGCAGAAGGCAAAGAAACTTTCCCAAAGGGGCATTTTGAAGTTTTGACCCTAGCAGCATGGATTCAGAGCCCTTGTGCTGACATTCAATCCAGAATTGGAAAATAGCCCTTTCCCCCCAATATATGTATATTTTTCATTTTCTGTATAGTATGATGTTTTGATGTCTTAAGCAACCTTTCTTGCTGGGAAAAGACTGTCCCTCCTGGGGCTAGCCAATTCTTAGAGACAGCAAAGGGCCCAGCTGGGAAGCATGCCTTTGATATGCATACTAACCAATCTAGAGTGATAGATTTCTTCTGTCTGGCCTGTGCACCCTGGCAGGCAATATTTCTCTGCCTTAATCATCCCAGGGCCAGGTGCTAGGCAACTAGAGACCTCTCAAGCCTGCTGGAATTATTCAAACTAGTCAAATCATAAACTGTTTACTCTGCCTTGCCTTCTTTTTCCGTGGGAACCCCATTAAAGGACATGGTCGAAACACTCCCTTTGCTTCTGTCCCTTCTGCCTCAGGACCTATGCTGGTGTCACCCCCTGTGGCCCTGAGCAGCATACGTTCACTCCCTTCTCTGGGACCTATGAATATAATAAACTTCTTACGGGCCTTATTCTTGATTCGTCCTATGGCTGCAACAAATTTACCATGCTATGTCCAACATGTACATTTTTAAAACAACTCCCCTCTCTGACCCAGGCATTTGTGAAGTTTTGGCAGCTCAGGGATCAACATATCTGCCACGGGGGAAAAAGGGTTGCCCTAGAAGAACAGCAGTGACCAACACGAGCCACTGGCATGCCCAGCAGAACACTTCTGCAAAGGAATGCAGAACCAGAGCAGACTTCTTTTTGATTCCCCTCAGACACCTTCTAGAGACTCCCAGAAACAACTTGGAGGGTTTTTGAAGTCGACATTGATTTCCTCAAATTATGCAAAAAAACAAGCCAGCAGTATTGGGGATTTTATGTCAGTGTGACCTGATTGGACCTATAGGCTGGGGAGGAATAAGGACATTCTGATTTCAGATCAGTTATTGAATATGTATGTGCAGTTCAAGGCATACTTGGTTCCTGTACTTCTCAAGGGTGAATAAAGGTTTTATTTTGTTTTGGCTTTTTAAGCATAATTATTAAAAATTTATTTAAAGGAGGTCATATGAGTGTGAACAGTTCACTATCTTCTGTACTCAGTGTCATAAATTCTATAACTGATTATTCCCAATGCTGTTCAATAAATGTGTATTAAACTAAGGTGAAATAAATGCAAAAATGCAAGATAGCATAGGGAAAGTGCTCGTGGATAAACTTAGAGAATTTAGCAGAGTATTCCAAAAACAAAAATTGTAGGGAAGAAAGGAAATTTTGTTTTACTAGGAAGAGATTGTTGTCAATTATATAGCACTAGTTATGTTAAAGCACTATTGGTTCATGATATATAAGTATATATTGAGGAATAGAGTGGTTTACTAATTTTGTGAGACACCTATGAATAACTGTGAAGTCTCTTGAGACTTTATCCTGCTTGTAAGTGGACAAGTTAGCCCACCACAGTTTCATGGATGGTGGCAGAGGATGCCAGATTCCTGGGTTAGACACAAAGGACTTTATTATTTATTGTGATGTATACATTAGTTTCATGTTTGTGTCAGTTCCTTTGTCCTAAGCCCCACATGGGCAACACAGAGGGATCCAGTTGGATGCTGTGCACACAGTAGGTCCATGTTACCACTTAGGAAATCATAACCTGGAAAATACAAGTTTTATAATGACAATGAGATACACTGCCTGGCCTTTGCTCTGGAAAGGACAGTTGTTTTTATCTTACTGACTTTCTTTTTATTTTACTCTTCTCCAGAGGGAAATACTCTATATTCTAAGGCTATTCACTACACAAGCATCATTGCAAAGATGCTGTAGATAGTCTCTGCAAGATACGCAGAAATAAGAGAGACCCATGGAAATCTGTCTCCCCCAAATACCTACTTCTCATATGAATATCTTGCCTTCCAGTAGTTTTCCCATAAGTATGCCACTCTGCAACCAGTCTGATTGATACCCAGTTCCCAGTAGTAGAGCTAGGATTTAAACCTATGTGTTTTGATTCTTATGTGTCTGAAAGGATACTGAAAGGTATGGAGGAAGTAGGAATTGGGGATAGTTTGTGTGCTTGGTACTAACTAACCTATAGAGAAAGGACCTAGACATCTAGGTTAAAGTGCTGAAATTAATCAAGTAGAAAAAGAGAACTGAGTGAGCTAGAGATCAGAAAGCTGAGCTTCATTTTTGCTACCTTGATTTTCTTGGAGTTCTCTAAAGCTCTGTAAAAAAATCAAATCTATGTCTCGGTGTTAAAGATAAACTTGCTTGACAGCTAAAAATAATAGTTTACTCCTTTTTAAAGAATATATTTATTCTTGCAACAAATGTATATTTAATACTAATACATACCAGGCCTTCTTCTAGATCCATTGTTCAGCCATATTTTACTATGTTTTCAGATACGCACTGAAGGGATTAAAAATACTGGTTAGTTGGTGTCAATCCCAGTAATTATTCTAGATCATTACTCAGTATTCTCACACATCATTTTGAAGAGACATCAGAGCATAGTGATTATGAGTGTGGACAGACTGTGGAGTGAGATTGCCTGTGTTTAAGTCTCAGGTCTTCCCCTGAGTAACTAGGATGAGCACTGTAATAAGCCCATACCATGCTGTAAAATAATCAAAGACACTCAGGATGATTACTTCAAGAGAATCAGAGAAAAAGCAAGCTAGAGATGGCTATTTTTTTTAAATTTTTCTTTTTTCTTTATTTTTTAAAATGTTATTTTATTTTGTTATGTTAATCACCATACATTACATCATTAGGTTTTGATGTAGTGTTCCATCATTCATTGTTTGTGTATAACACTCAGTGCTCCATGAAGTACGTGCTCTCTTTAATACCCATCACCAGGCCAACCCATTCCCCCACTCCCCTCCCCTCTAGAACCCTCAGTTTGTTTCTCAGAGTCCATAGTCTCTCATGGTTCGTCTCTCCCTCCGATTTCCCCCTCTTCATTTTTCCCTTCCTACTATCTTCTTCTTTTTTTTTTTTTTTAACATATAATGTATTATTTGTTTCAGAGGTACAACAGGTCTGTGATTGAAAGATGGCTATTTTGTGATGGTGCTTTATTCTCTAGGCTCTGCTTACCTCGTCAAGTCTCATCTCTAACCTTCCCTGGCTCCAGTGCCATCATGGCAACCTCCTACTCATCTGAAACAGATCCACTCTGGTAGTTCTCTGTATCCACACCCCAGCCCACTGCCCCTATCCGTTGTAATGCTTATCACAATGCATTGGAATTGCCTGTTCATTATCCAGCCTCCTACCAAAAGTGTACTCTTTGTACTCAGCAGAGCATCTTCCTTTTCTGGCTCGCACATCATATCCAACAGAGTACTAGGGTAGCATTATTTTCCCTTAGTAGGGACAATTACTCTGTGTGTTGGTCTATATTTTCCTTTCTAGTGACTCTCCTGATTACAGCTCTGATTCTCCTTCCTCCCATTCAGTTTAGACTTGAGTTTGACCTAGGATAAATATGAAACTAACAAAGCTTATCAATTCCAGGGGTTAAATCTAAATATATTTTAATCTTAAAAAAAATTCTCTGTGTCTCCTGTTGTATTTGCTTTGACATTCCTAATTTTATGCTATTGTTTTTGCTTTCTTAAATATATTTTCACATGATTTTGACCATATTATTAGTTTTCATAAAAGAACCAGCTCATGACTTTACAGTTCTGCCTTTTTTTTTTCTGAATCATAATTCATTCATCTCTCCTTGCATTTTTCTCAGTTGCTTTATTTTTAATCTAATCATTCTGGAGAACACTTCTGGTACATGTTCCAAGATTTAGTATGGTTCTCAGAACATTTGAAATAATTTAAATATATAAATAATTTTAAAAATATATAGTTCCTTAGCACAACTGCAGAAAAGATTTTAAGGTCCCTAATGTGTTAATCCTATCATTCTTATGAAGGCTAGGGCAGGTGGTATTTGAAGTGTCTAAGGGCACCAAAATTATGCAAGTTGAAGGAAAAAGAACAACAACAAAAAAAAATTAAGAAGGTGATTCAGAGGAGAAGCATTTCCTCTATTTCAAGGAGCTGGGGAGCCTTGCAGTCTTCAGAAACTTTGCCTCTCTGGAGTCAGACCTGTGGGAGTTTTCTCATGCTGACAGATTTGTGGGGCTTTGGGTGTGGAGAAGGCTTTGTTCCCCACAGGACAACCATTTAAATAGAATAAAATAATTTTCATCTTTGGTTCTTGGCCTTTTATGAAGCTTTTTATAAAGAAAGGAAAAATACTCTGAACACAGCAGTTGCTGCTTAATTCTTTGGGAGTTAAGAGAAGCACTATGGTTAGTTCAGTTCTTTGGATATCTTGACTTGTTCTGAAGTGTGGATTTAGGCGTCTTTTGCATTTGATACATGATTTAAATCAGTGAATATGCCTTGTACTTATGTTTTGTATATTTTCTGGAAATTTTTTATTATATATTTATGTATATATATATAGACACACGCTCATATATATGAATACATATATTTTTATATATGTGTACATTTGTATATAGGGAGTGTGTATATGTAATATGTATATATTAAGATACAGGTGAGAATAAAATCTAAAACAAAGTGTAGATTGTAACATAGAAGGGGATGAGGGATATTTCTCCCAATATTGTAAAACACAAACAGAAGGTACAGTTCAGTTTCTGAAATGCTATACACTCAATTGTATAGACCAATATATTTTGCAACCCAGCCCCATATTGCAAGTTAAATACACTAATTTAAGTTTGGTAAAGTAGTTCTAATGTATACATACTGTTCTTCAACATATAACAGCTTCATATCATCCAGAAGGACAGTTTGCTAATATCCCAAGCAAGAAACATATTGAATTACTTATAACTATGACACTTATTATCAGGACATAGAAATATGACAAAGAAGAGGAATATACCTCATCAGCCTCACAGAGGAGAAACCCCATTTTCTAAAATTAACTATGAATGTGACAGGCATCACTGATTCCTGGACTTACTTTCAATTCATTCTATACACATGTTGAGAGAGGGGGAAGACCTCTGTTTCTCCCTGTTTCCATACCTAGTTTATATCTACTTTTTCCTTCTTGAGCCATAGAAAACCAGACTACTCCAAATCAATGTCATTTAGATAGCTTGCCCCCAAATTAAGAAAATATTTTAAAGGATTCACAGCCCTGTAAATTTCTGAAAGACTACTTGTGGCAAATTTGGATTTCTAAATCCTAAGTTTGAAATCTACTCAGTTGTATACATTCTTTACAAGAGAACTTTAGAATCCTAAGAAAGTATTAGTGACATTAAAGTGACAGGTAACTAATTTCTCATGACTATGACAAAGCAGGGTATTTTCCCTTACAATATTTGGAGGATACAGAATCCTAGAGTATACAAGGTAACCATGAAATACTTTGAAAATTAATTTGCGTTGTTCAAAAAGCATATGAAAGAAGTTTCTAACTTAAAAATTGGAAATAGTTTTTATTTATATGGAGTGCATTGTCCTTTAGGGAAATCTTTTATATTATAGCAAGATAGGATCTCAAAATCTTTATACTCCTTTAAGTCATTAGGGAATAAATGATCTCTCAGGTAAGAATAGCAGCTTCCACTCTGAATCTTTAAATGGGTGAAGGTGTATGTTCATATTTTTAGGAGAAGATTCTAATTATCTTTCATTATTTTGTTTTATTTTTCTCCTGCAGTTGTTTCTTGTCAACTGCATTGCACATATCATCTACCATGCTACTTACCTTTCTAATTTGAATAGTTGAACTCAAGGTCCCTTCCAATTGACTAGAATCTGTCAAATGATACTGACATTTGAACTTCTGCATCTGTAATCCATTTGCTACTACTAAATCTTACTTCTGTATGCAACCTACTCTTCATAATTCCTACTGAGAAAACAGAGCAGATTTAGTGACATCCTGGACCCTTTGGCAAAACACCTCTGGGGGCATCGTGACATTTTCCATATGGTATTATAGAAATTGCCACTTCCGTAGTTATTCAACATATGTTTTTGATTGTCTTGTATGTTGCAAACACTGTACTGGTGTTACAGGGTTCAAAAATGACTACAATAGAACCTTTTCGCTCTAGTGCCCTCTAATCATGAGAGAGAGATTGGAGTCAGCATCATGTATTTCCATACCTCCATACCCCAACCACCTTACCAATGACTCCAAAATATTCACATCATAGAAAATTCAGACTCTCAAGGACTGTAAAGAAATAACAAAATATTTGCAAATCAGGTGGAGGAGAAATGGGTCCTAAATATAGTTCTAATGTGCATTTGAGTGAAGTTGATAAAATTTTCTTTGGTTGATTATTTTACAATTTTCCATGCCTCCTACCATGTCATTTGCCAATAATGATAATGAAAATTTTACTTCTTTCTTACGATTTTTGTCTTTAACTTTTCTTCTCCTGATTATATTGGATTCTACTTCCAAAACAATGTTAAATGATAATGGACGTACTTGTCTTGTTCCTAATCCTACATTTCAGAAGATATTGTGACTTAAGATAGACACATTTTTATGTTAAACATTTTTCTTTAATAATTGCCTTATAAAAATTTTTCAAGAAAAGTGATCCTAAACATGAAACTAGATGACTAGGTACATTTTATCATTGAACACATGAGAAGTTGTAATAGTTTTCTACCTCTTATCTCTTCTCTTTCTGATCCAAACTCCATGCAGCAATAATACAAATTTTTCCAAAACAGAAAAATCAGCAAGTCACTCCTTATCTAAATACCTGTGGTGACTTCCTATCATTGCAGGCAAAATATCCAAACACCTTAACATTTAAAGCACAGTGTCCTTCAAAATATGTCTGTAATTAAGTTTGTCCCTTCATATTTCAAAGATTTACAAACAGAAATGATCTGGTCTTGCTAAGCCAGACAATTCATTATCCATTAGGTTCTCATTTCATTTTTGGCATTTATGTATGTGCTTGTGTATTCCTTTGTCATAAAGCTTCTCTCATCCCTAACTTTATCAGCCTTCTTCTCTCCATGATTTCCTAAAGAACCTTCAAAATTATAAGTCCTTCTCTATGATACTACATTATTTCCCATTACCCCCTTCCCACACACTCATCCATGGAAAATGACTTACTCCCTTAGATATGTTTTACCCTGGTTTTTCAATCCTCTGTTATGTCTTCTATCAAATTGTAACAAGATAACATTTAGCCTAAAACAGGGTAGTTTTCTGTGCTAAAAAGTGATAATAGTGAAGACAGGTAGCGTGTCTTAGTCATCTATGTATACCTCATGCCTAGTACAGTGCCAGGAATAGAGTAGATGCTTATTATATATTGACTTTTGAATTAAAAATAGATTTAATAATAGATAAAAATGATTGGGTAAAAACCAAAAGTGTCTCTAATTCAGAATATGTAATGGGCTCTTCAATTAGCATTAATTATATATTAGAATAATCAAGCATATATATTGTGAGAGTATGTATTATCATAATAATGGATATAATGATATATTTTGAGAATATGGAGATATACCACCATTAGTTATGTATAGACATGTAGGGCTTTCTTTAAATTGTATTTACAATCTGTGTATAGGTAAAACTAAGTGCATTATTTTATAAATATATGCTGCTAGGTGGCTCCTAAAATAAATTTTGAATATCATTTCTAGAAGAGACAACTACCATCCCCATTTCTCTTTTACCAATTTGCCAAGAAACATTTCTTAATAGAGTATACAAAGGCAAACTTTGTAAAACCATTATGAATAATAACATGTATGGAGTCTGTATAAATATGATTTCCTAAGGCACCTGGGTGTCTCAGCTGGTTAAGTGTCTCCCTTCAGTTCAGGTCCTGATCTCAGGGTCCTGGGATCAAGCCCCTCGTCTGGCTCCCTGCTTAGCAGGTAGTCTGCTTCTCCCTCTCCCTCTGTACCTACCCCCCACCCCTACTTGTGCGCTCTCTCTCTCTCTCAAATAAATAAAATCTTTAAGAAATAAATAAAAAATAAATACAATTTCCTAAATTATGAAATAGTAGTGTGATGACTTATTTGAGGCACTATTATATAGACTAAAATAAAGCCCATTTTTTCAAGATTGCAGAAATATTAAATAATTTGAATACTCAGAAGATACCTATGTGTCTTGGAGACTCAAAGATAAAGAAATACATATTTCATTTCTTCTTATGACAAAAATACCCTTAGAGTGGCCTAAAAGCTATTCATAGCTTAACTTTTTTCATGTTAAAAGTTTCATCCCTAACATGACTAACCCTTGTTTTTCTCTTGTAGTTGACTGAGAAATATTCTGGCATAAGTATTTTTCTTTATAATTTATTATCTAGTGCCTAACATGAAGCATGTTATAATAGATGTTCCATAAACATTTACTGATGACATTTCAGTCAGTCATATGGAATAAGTTGTAATTTTAGCCATTCATACTTAATAACTTTCAGTTTCACAATATGAAATTTTATTTAAGAAACTTTCAGCTTTAGCACAATGTAAGTTTTCTTCAAATTCCAGAGAAAATAATTTAGTATCTTCATGTTCATGAAAGATAAATAAATGCTCAAATGAAAGGCAAAATTTTAGCTGCTTAGTTTTTTCAGGACTTCCATGCATTCCAGATAAATCTTCCAAATGCAGCAGCTACTGATCTATACTGGTAGATAGGTGAGTTTTTGACAAAAATTAATTCCTCTTTCCAATCTCCTGAATGAATATGAAGAAATCACTCCATTTTAGGTTTTTTGTCTCTATCTAGGAACTAAAAAATAGTTTTTAACGCCACAAAAAATGTGAAAATTACACTGCAGATATAGGATGCTTGTGTATAAACACAGTATGAAGGAATCTGTACCATGCATATGTAGTTTCTCCTGTGTGGCATAAATACATATCAATATCATTTTGTTAAAAAGGCAAAACTAAGAAGTAGGAGCAAAAGTGAAGTGATATAATGGAAGAGGGGATGTTGGTCGAGGGCTTTTAAAAATATATTTATTTAATTACCCCAGAAAGGGAGAAAATCTCCAAAATGTTTGAGATGACTGAGAAATCTGTCTCTTACTCCAAAACTTGTTTTATGGAGAAAATAAGTGCCCAATACAGTTAGGTCCTAACCTGCCTACGTATCAGTCAATTAACATAATTTGAGAACCTCAGTGTTAGGAAGTAGTGAAAAAGTCTCAACTTCATTAATGTTGATAGAAGATCTGAGATTCCTGGATCAGAAACAAGAGCATTTTTTTTTTCTCTCAGCACATCAAGTAGCATGAGCATCAGCATACTTGGCATCTGTTCTTCAAATCCAGATTCCCACAGGGTGATGGGAAATGGGTCAGGGGCGCCTGCACATGCAGTGAGTTGTGTTATAGGAGAAGAAATCTGAGGTTAAGGAACCTAATTTTTTATACTGAAGGGAGGTGCTATCTATATCTTCCAATACTTTTTTGCTATAAAAATAGGCTTAAAAGTATATTCTGGAACATAGGTGCCTCAGTGCTTCTGTTTGCAAAATGTCCATGAGCTTTATGGAGAATTGTCTCCCAACATTTGGTATTATTGATTGACTAATGTAGAGTATAAATTATGAAGTGCTTGACACTGACCTCTTATATCTCACATCATTATAAAGATGCTACCCTACCATGCTCAACTTTTGTTAAAATAATGTTTTTTATATTCTTGTTGTATAGAAGGAACTGGTCTTTCCCAATTTCATGTCTATCAGTTTTTATTTTGTTTTCTGTCTTGTTCTTAATTGAAGAACATGAACTTCTTTGTATTGAATACTATCTCAGATTATTCAAGTCAGTGTGATTTTTCTTCTTGTTTTAAAGATGTTAATTTTAAGGTCATCTGATCACTGAATATTTCTGAATTCCTTCCCCTAAGTCACCTAATTTCCCATACTCTGAACCACCATTGTAAATGGACATTATGAAAGATTTTTAAACTTAAAATATATACTCTTTAAAGCTTAAGGAAGAGGGGTAAAATAATGACAATGAAACCTTATAAAAATTGGGGCACCTAGGTGGCACAGTTGGTTGGTGGCCGACTCTTGATTTCAGCTCAGGTCATGATCTCAGGTTCATGAGATCAAGCCCCGCATCAACCTCTGCGCTCAGTGCAGAGTCTACTTAAGATTCTCTTTCTCTCTCTCCCTCTCTCATTGCCCCTCCCACTCATGCACTCCCTCTCTCTCGAATAAATAAATTTCTTAAAAACATCTTATAAAAATTACCACATATGTGTTTAACTCATACACACATACATACAAACTCAGTGGTTCTACATTTGGGTTCTGGAGTTAGATTACCTATGTTCATACCAAACCTCTCCTGTCTAGAGCAAGTAATCTCAGTTTCCATATGTGTAGACATAGAGATAGAAGCAGTTACATACATATATCATAGATTGCTGTGAAAATTAAATGAAATAATATTGCTGACTTTAATGTATCACTTAAATCTAGTAAATGTTCAGCAAATGTTAGTTGTTACTGTAATACGAAGTGATGTAAAAGAGCTAGGTTCTTAGTCACTAATGACCAAGTTGCATAGACTTTCCAGACTTTAGTACCTTTATCTGCAAAATGAGTGGTACTTGAGCTCCCATGTTCAAACACCAAGATTGTGTTATTCTTTGACTATAAATATATGTGATCTTTGTTCTGAAATGTCAGCATTACAATGAATCCAATCATAAACAACTAACAGAATACTATTATTGTAAACTTATTGTTGGTATTATTATTATTCAGACAACTGTGGTTATTGGTTCCTCGTGCTTATTTAGCTCATTCTCACTACTAGATAATATTGTTTACCAATCATCATCATATTTTTCCTCAAATATTCTCAAGTTAAGAACTATTAATTATTATTTCTTTTACAAAAGAGGAAAATAAAGCTTAAATGGGTTAATGAATTGACTAAGGTCATGTAACTGGAAAGAGCTGAGAATAAAGCCTGAAGAATGAAGGAACAGGAATGTAGTTTAAAAAAGAAATAGGATAATTTGGATGGTGGGCATAGATTTTCAAATTAGTGTTTTCTGTAGACCCTACACTTTAAATTTCTGAGCAAAATTCTGTTTCTCAAAGACAAGAACTATTTGTTTTGTTTCCTATTTTCCTTCAGAACTTCTGTAGAAGAACAGACTTTCAGTGAAAACATATTGATGAAGCAATGAGTCAATCAGCCTATTCTCCTAGCATTATCTTGTTAATATATTTGTTTCTTTTTGTGTGACATGGATAGTCTCAAGACCCACAGGGACAGTTCTTTAAAAAAGAAAAAAGTTTTGCTGAGTAGATAAAGAATAGTAAGCTAGGGTGGTGACCAGAACCCATTATATTGAATACAGAAGCCCTAGCTGTGAATGGTTTAGCATAAAGGAAATTTTGGCATGGAATTGACAGCGATCATTGACTTCTATGTGTACATCAAGTGGTTGGCAAAAGACATGTAAATTAGGGATCAGCACTTAGTGCCGAAGGTCGGGCAGACATCTGTCTTTGCTGAAGAGACACCATGTTTTGATGAACCATGGCAGACTGAGAATGTAAACACTATCCCCTGGAGTTAAAAATCTGGCAAAACCTAGATGATCTCTGTCCTAGATGGAGGGACTGTTGTTTTGTTCTTAATTTGAAGTGATGATTTCTAAATTGTCTCAAATCCTCAATTCCATGCACTATTTTTTTTCTCAAGCTTAAGAATAAAACATAAATACTAGCAAAATAAAATCACAAATTGGGAGTGGGTCATATAATTTTCCTTCCAGCTCTTAACAGGAAGCATTGAAATGATGCCCAGCTTCCCAAATCACAGAAACAATGTAGAGTATTACCAGTTTAGGACTGATATGCAGATAGTCTAACAAACACAGACCTCTCATTTGTTTAACCAATATTATATTATGCAAGAACATGAGCTCTTGTGTTGTTTTGCTTAAACTGTTGTTGTATTCTCTTCCAATGCTTCATAAAGCAAGAGTAAAATTGGAGACATTCACATTTGATTATCAAAAAATATAAGATATTTCTATATTATCTGACTTTGGAGATGAAGAAATTGGCCTTCAGAAAGATTAAATAACAGGGTAAGGTCACTGGCTAGGAAGTGCCTGAGCCCCAGTGATGGCCTTTAAGTTATCTGACTCCAGTGCCTGTGGTCAGACAGTAGCATGGCCTTCAATAAAATCATATGCATTTCAATAAATACTACCACAAAGGGGTTATGGGCCTATGGGGGACCCTCCAAAGTAATACTTACTGGTCTGGTACAGCACAAAAAGAATTTCTTACAACCAGATTTTTCAAACTTTTTTCTGCATTTGACTTCATAGTGAAGTTGGGAGTCATAGACAAGTTAACAAAAAAGGAAATAAATAGAATAGATACTAGAAATATCTTTTTTATAAAATTACTATTAAAAATTTATAATTTTATAAAATTACTGTTAAAAATATCAAATATGACTAAATTTGTTTTTGTTCTTGTCAGGTCCTTAAGGAATAAACAGTTAGGAAGTTATATGTTGTATATCATATATGAATAGGAAGTCCTGATGCTCTATTTGTATATGGATGCCTGGAAACATTTCTAATTCTCAAGTTTATATATAAACCATTGACTTTATTATTATTATTATTGATCCACATTTTGTATCTTTTTTATAATTTGAACTTTTGTGAATTTCATTATTATATGTTTAATGTTTATTTTATAAAATCATATTCTTCACTGACCCAAGTTAGTAAGATAGTTTAAATGTGAATCTTAGGGTTCTAAAAGGATATTCAAATTAAATATAAATAAGTCAATATATTTCAAATAAAGTATGCAAAATATATCCACTGGTTTCCAATAAATGGGATGTAACCAGCCTAAAATGAAACAATTAGTGACTCTGGGAACAGCTTTCATTCAAGGATATTCATAAATGTCAGTTTGCTATCTTCTTCCTTATTCTGGAAGTGTATTCATGTGAAACAGTTTTCCTGATATGCCACAAAGAAAGAAAAATATAGGAACGGTTTTCCTTTTTGTACCCAATTTAAAAATTCAGTCACCAATAATGTTGCCAATTCACAATAGACATGATACAACACAGAACTACCTTGTCATAAAAATAGTCTATATTTTAATTTTTATACTAAAAATGTAAAATGCATAATGTTGCAATGTATCTTGATACATTTTTTTCAAATTAAATAAAAATGGATTAATTTCCATTTTTGTATTCATCAAGTTTACTGAACATTTTAATGGGGTTTTTTTGTATTTTTTTTTTGAAGACAGTCATCTGGTGTTTGATTGATTTGAAATATTACCATTCTTTGCTGATGGTATTCCCTCTTTATGTTATAAATTGAAAATGATCCAGATTGCAGTAATCCTGGGGAAATCTTTGTGGTAGGGAAAATGCTCTACTGGGCTCCTAACTCTGGTCGCCTGGTGTATATGCCCTGCATAATCCATTTCTCTTAAGTGCGGGTGGACCCAGTGAATATGAGGGTATATCACTCCCATGATTAACTTATATGGTGAATTTGAAGGGATTTTGCAAGTGTAATTAAAGTCCTTAAACAGATGACTTTAAGTTAATGAAAAAGATTTTCTTGAGGGTCCTCACCTAATCAGGGAGTCCACTAAAAGAAGGTCTAGACCCGGTGATGGGTATTAAGGAGGGCACGTACTGCATGGAGCACTGGGTGTTACACGAAAACAATGGATCATGGATCACCACATCAAAAACTAATGATGTATTGTATGGTGACTAACATAACATAATAAAATTTAAAAAAATTAAAAAAAAAGGAAGGTCTAGAGGTCAGAGACAGAAGAGATTTGAAACAGCAGAGCCTTTTTCCTGTTGGTCTTGAAAAAGTAAACTGCCAAGTGCGGAGAATGCCACAAGACCAGGAACAGTGGGTAGCCTCCAGATGCTGAGCTCCTACAGCTTCAAGGAACTGAATTCTGTCAACAGCAAATGGGCTTGGAGAGAACCTAAAGCTTTTGAAGAGATCACATCCTTGGCTAACAACTTGATTTCAGCCTGGTGGGGTCCTAAGCAGTGGACCTAGATAGCCTGTGAGGTGGTAAGTCTGTGTTGATTTTATCCAGTAGGTTTGCAGTCATTTGTTACACAACAATAGAAAACTAATGGACTTAGCTACAACTATTTTCTCCGGCACTAAGCTATAAAAATTCATTTCCTTGTTCTTTGCATTAGTGTAGGGAGAAAATAACTGCAGGTTACATTGTCATTAAATAACTACCCTTTTAACCTTCGACACTACTTACTCTTCCCCAGTTCAAACAGCAAAGTTCAATGCTTGAACTTCTGTTAACAATCAAGCCCCAAAGCAAAAAACCAAAAAATTTTAAAAGTTATAAAAAAGAAGAAAAAATGACCAAAATTGGTGTTCAGGAACCAATAATATATCTTAGTTTATCCAGTGGGTTCAAGTCACATCTTAATCTTCTCCTATGAGACTGAACTTGAGTTTCTTTCATTTCTAAATTTCTCAAAATATGAAATATAGTATCTTCAAATCCATTCATTTCAAAATTCATTTCAAATGATTGCATTTCAACTGGACCAACCAATTCAAATGCCCCATGAGATGATTACATTGAAATGATAGGCTAAGTATATGGTGAAAATATGATTTGCCATGCTGAGAAAAATCACTTGTTTTTCCAATCATGATATTATCTGTGACTCACTAAACAACATAATGAGGATTATTTTATGCATGATGATTTTGATGTTCCAAGCCAACTTCTAAAGTATTTTTGAATTATGCAACAGGGTGTATTTCTAGAAAGATTCCTTTGTAAAAGCTGAACTGTGTAAATGGTGTATTATTTCTTCATTGACATTTTGAGTGTATTTCCAGAAGAGAAATGGCTATAAGATAATCATACTCTCTGTAAAGTGCAGTATTATTTTTTAAAAGCCTTAATTGTAATATAAATTTAGAAATTTGAATGTCCTGAAAATAACCTTAGATAAGCCTAATGTTCTGCAGAAATGACTATTTCATATATGAAAATATGAAAATTCTAAATGTAATCTCCGAAGCATTAAAATTAATTTAGCTGTATATGATTATATCTCTATGTGTTAAATGATTTTGACGTGTTAAAAGTCTTTTCTCAACTGTAGTCTAGGTCAGGTTCTCTGTTACAAGTTCCTAAACACCGTCCTCTATTTTAAAAATTGGCCAACTGTATTTTAGTTACTTTCTAATGCTTCTCCATGTTCCCTACCAATATGACTGTGAGCTCCACTAGGACAGAAACTGCCTGTCTTGTTCCCCACAGGATCCTTATAGTCAAGAGCAGTATGTAGTACCAAGGAAATATTTAATGGAAGACTGTGTGACCAAAGAAGGGATAGAGGAAAGGAGGGAGGGAAAGAGGGAGAGAAAGAAGGACAGAGAGAAGGGAAGGAGGAAGGCAGTATAGGAAGATGAAGGGAGGAAGTAAGTAGATAAGGAAAGAGGAAAGGAAAAATATCATAAATTTAGAGAACAATCCATTTCTTAACAGTAAGAAAATCATACTTACACTTTAACAAATGCCTGCTCGTACAAATTTGTTAAATTGTCAAATAAGTATTACCTCCCTTTTACACATTTGTATTTTTTAATTCAAAAGTACATTCATGAAGTTAAAACATACAACATAAAATCCACACCAATTTTCAGAAATAGGTGCCTTAACTTCACTCCCAATCAGTTTTATTGAGATATAATTGACATATAACACTGCATTAGTTTTAGGTGTACAACATAATGATTTGATATATGTGTATATTTTGAAATGATTACCACCGTTAAGTTTAATATCCATAATCTAGCAGTTGAACTTTTTTTTCCTTATGGTAAGACCCACTCTCCTAACAACTTTCAAATATATAGTGTGGTATTGTTTACTATAGTTACCATACTGTACATTACATCTCCAGGACTTATTTTTCTTATAACTGGAAATTTGTATCTTTTGACCATCTTCACCCACTCCTCCACCCCCCCCAAACCTCTGGCAATCATTACTAGTCTGTTCTCTGTACCCATGAGTTTGTTTTGTTTTTTTTTTTTAGATTCCACATGTAGTGTCTTTCTCTGACAGTTCATTTAGCATGATGCTCTCAAAATTCACGCATGTTGTTACAAATGGCAGGATTTCCTTCTTTTTATGGCCAAATAATATTCCAGTGTGTGTGTGCATGCATGTATATGTGTGTGTATCGTGTTTTCTTTTTTTCCAGCCATTCATCAGTGGACACATAGGTTGTTTTCATGTCTTGGCTATTGTGAATAATGCTGCAGGGAACATGGGATGCAGGTCTCTTTTCATGATAGTGATTTTGGGGTTTTGGGGGGGTAAAAACCCAGAAATGGAATTATTGAATAATATGTTAGTTCTATGAGGAATCTCTTTACCATTTTCTACGGTGGTTGTACCCATTTACACGCCCATAAACAGTGCATAAGAGTGTCTTTTTCTCCACATCCTTGCCAACAGTTGTTATTTCTTAGATTTTTTGATGACAGCTATGCTAACAGTTGTGAGGTGACATTGTGTTTTTGTTGCATTTCCTTGATGATATGATATTGAGCATTTTTTAAATATACCTGTTGGCCATTGGTATGTGTTCTTTGGAAAAATATCTATCTGGTTTCTCTGCCCACTTTTTAAAAACATTTATTTTTTTTTATCTTGGAGAGAGAGAGAGCATAAGCAGGTGGGACAGAGGGAGAGGGAGAGAGAATCTCCAGCAGACTCCCCACTGAGCATGGAGTCCAACATGGGGCTTGATCTAAGATTACCACCTGAGCCGAAACCAAGAGTCAGACAGTCAACGAACTAAGTCACCCAGGCGCCCACCTGCCCAGTTTTTAATTGGATTGTTTTTTTTTTCTTTTTTTTGCTATTGAGTTGCATGAGTTCTTTGTATATTTTGAATATTAGTTTCTTATCAGATACATGGTTTGCAAAAATTTTCTCCCATCCCATAGGTTGCTTTTACGTTTTGCTGATGATTTCCTTTGCTGTGCAGGTCTCTCTCATTTGATATAGTCCCACTTGATTTTTGCTTTTGTTGCCTTTGCTTTTGGTGTCAAATCCAAAAAATCATTGTCAAGACCAATGTCAAGGAAATTACCCCCTACGTTATCTTCTAGGATGTTTGGGGTTTCAAGACTTACGTTCAAATCTTTAATCCATTTTGAGTTAATTTTTTTGTATGGTGTAAGAAAAGAATCCAGTATCATTCTTCTGCCTGTGACTGTTCAGCTTTTCCAACACCATTTATTGAAGAGACTATCTTTTCCCCATAAATGAATTCACCGTATATGTATGGGTTTGTTTCTGGGTTCTCTGTTCTTTTCCACTGATGTATATGTCTGTTTTTATGCCAATACCATACTGTTAATGATTACTATAGATTTGTAATATTGTTTGAAATCAGGAAGTTTGATTCCTCAAGCTTTGTTCTCAAGATTGCTTTGTCTATTTACGGTCTTTTATGGTTAAAATAATACAAATTTTAAGATTTCCTGTTTTATTTCTATGAAATATGACACTGGTATTTTGATAGGGATTGCATTGAACCTGCAGATTGCTTTGAGCGGTATGGACATTTCAATGATATTCTATCACTCCATGAGCACAGAGTATCAGTCCATTTATTTGTGCCTTCTTTGATTACTTTCATCAATCTCCTGTTGTTTTGGTGTGCAAACTTTTCACATCCTTGATTAAATTTATTTCTAGGCATTTTATTCTTTTTGATGCAATTGTAAGAGGGATTGCTTTCTTAATCTCTCTTTCTGAGAGTTCATTATTAGTGTGTAGAAATGCAACTGGTTTTTTATCATTGATTTTGTAACCCAGAATTTTACTTGTATTTATTTATTAGTTGTAACAGGTTTTATTTGGTAGAACCCTTGGGTATATAGACAGCGATATATAGATGTAGATATATATCATGTCATCTGCAAATAGAGACTATATTTCTTCTTTCTTTCTGATTTAGATGCCTTTTATTTTTCTTACCTAATTGCTCTATGACTTCTGGTATTATGTTAAATAAAACTGGCAAGGGTGGGCATCCTAGTCTTGCTCCTGATTTTAGAGGAAAAGCTTTCACCTTTTCACCATTGAGTATGATATTGGCTGTGGCCTTCAATATAGTGAGGTATATTCCATCTATACCCATATTGTTGAGAGTTTTCATCATGAATGGATGTTGAATTTTGTTTAATGCTTTTTTTTTGCATCTAATGAGAGGATCATATGATTTTTTATCCTTCATTTTGTTAATTTGGTGTATCACTTTGATTGATTTTTGTATATTGAACCATCTTTTTATCTGCAATAAAACCTACTTGATCATGGTGTTTGATCCTTTTAATGTATTATTGAATTCAGTTTGCTAATATTTTGTGGACGATTTTGCATCTGTGTTCAGAGATGTTGGCCTATAATTTTTTTGGCTTATAGTGCTCTTGTTTTGCTATCAGGGTACTGCTGGCCTCATAAAATGAATCCTTTGTTACTTCTTGGAAGAGTTTGAGAAGGACTGGTATTAACTCTTCTTTAAATGTTTGGTAGAATTCACCAGTGAAGCCATCTGGTCCTGAACTTTCCTTTGTTGGGAGGTGGGTTTTTGTTTTTATTTTTTTTGGGGGGGGGTGGGGGAGGGAAGAGAGAAAGGGAGAGAAAGAATCTTAAGCAGCCTCCTTGTCCGGTGTGGGGCTCAATCTCACAACCCTGAGATCATGATCTGAGCCGAAATCAAGAGTCTGACGCTTAACTGACTGAGTCGCCCAGGTGCCCCTGCTGGGAAGTTTTTAATAACTGATTTGATCTCCTTACTAGTAATCAGTCACATTTCTTTGTGATCCAATTTTAGTAGGTTGTATGTTTCTAGGAATTTATCCATTTTTTAAGTTGTCCAATTCGTTGGTGTATAAAATTATTCATAGTAGTCTTTTATGATCCTTTGTATTTCTGTGGTGTCAGGTGTAATGTCTCCTCTTTTATCTCAAATTTTATTTATTTGAGTATCTTTCCTTTTTTTTTTGTCTTCGCTTTTATCTTTTGTAAAAAGACAATAATAGTACTTCTGTTATGGGATTTTTTGATTAATACAGAAAAAGAACTTAAATATTGCTTGAAACATAGTAAATGCTGAATAAATATTGTTATTTTACTGTTTTTATTGTGTTACTCCTACGAATTATTATTACCAGAGTGATGTTAATTTGAGAAATTTTTGCCTAGAGCCTTACTCTGAGAGGCAGAACCTAGATTTGAACAAAGGTAGATCTACTCCCAAAGATCACATTCTTCCTATTACAATAAAATGTGACCACTCCATTGTTGGGTTACTTCAAGTTATGATGTAGTGATCCTTAATGTGATTGCTATATTTGAATGTGTATTCAAGACATTTTGACTATCACGTCTATACCATTTGGAGACTATTTCTACATCTAGCCATTCTGTGGATATGGCAATTTTCTCAAAGTTGAGAAACAGAATGACTAGCAGTCATATGACAATAAAGTGAAAATGAGAAGTTCTGTTACTAACTTCTTTGTATGGAATCATTTTTGTTGTTATTTTTATCTTCATAAATATTTCAAGAGCATTCAATGAGTTGAATAGGGAATTCCTCCTTGCTGAAAATCTATTTGTTCAAATTTTAAAAGAGCAAAGAGACTCTAAGATTTTTCCTTCTTTTTCTAACTTTTTCCACGTAGTTTAGAATTTAAACTTACATAACTATTTCATCCAGTGACTGTTGATTAGGGCTAAAGTTATTTGAAATTCTATATTTTAGCTGTTTTTCACTTAAGCCCTTCGGTATGATGCCCTGGTTTGATTTTGCATTATTCCAAGTCAGTCTACCCTCAGGTAATGCTGACGCCTCTCTAAGAGCACTGAATTGACAGATCTTCTCAGAGGTCACAGGCTTCTCTAGGACTCTGGTGGCCACAATTGCTGAAACTCCCCCATATAATTAGAGAGCCTATTTAGATGAAAGTGAGAGAATAAGTTCTCACTCCAGGACTTAAACTGAAGTTCAAGTGTTTACCATAACATCATATTTTTATTTCTTTTTTTTTTTCTTTTTAGTTCTGGGATAATAGTTGAAATCAAATGTCCTGTTAGAAATAGCACTTATACCCTATATTATGAAATTATGCTGGGACTGTCCCTGGCACTGAGTATTTTATATATTTACGTCTCTATCTGTATATATCTCAAATAAATGAATGGAACTTTCTAAAAAAACACTCAAAATGGTACATGTACCTGTCTTCTGCTTTAATGACTTCAATTTGTTCCCGAAAACCATGGCTCTTTGGTAGAAAAAGTTGTTAGTTTGAAAAAAAAAATCCTTTAATTTTAATGAGAAGTATTATTCCCATTTAAGATGCCCAAATATTTTCACATCATCAGTTAAAGAATGAAGATGTATTTCTATACCTAATTAACAATACTGTATGCAAAAACCATAGCATAAATAAAGTGTCTTGTACTGTTTTAAAACTGGCTTTGTTATTATTCAGGTTTGGTGAAACCAGCAGAACAGAAGATGACTGACATTAAGATAATTTATTAATCACAGTTCCCAATAGGAAGGTATACATCCCACCACAGGGGTCACACAGAGAGGCATCAGGATCTGTCAGGAGGCAGTGGGAGAGAGGAGAGGATTTGAGCAAGAGTCTTTATTGTGGTATCCATAGGAGAGAATGAACAAAGAAGTAGGTTTAGTATTAGCTAGTTTGAATTTTTTGGCAGGCTCTGGGCATAGAAGGTGTTCCTAGTTATCTGGTACCTGCCCCTGGGGTGATTAGTGCAGGGGGATAGTAGTCCTTGATGTAAGACCCCCATACAGGAAGTGGTTGGGGGTATGTGTCCTGGATTTGTGAATCCTGGATTATCCCTAGCAATTGACTAACCCAGAAAGGGGCAGTCCCTTGCATCAGCAAGTCCTCCAAATGTCCAAGTAACAACTCTAGAACCTAGAAAATGTGATATTACATGAACTCACTACAGGGGAAAGATAAGACATGATTCTAGGTGATGAAGGAAAAGTACAGGGTCATTCTTTGAAAGATGTAGTTTTCTTTCTGTGCATTCTTTTAAACCAGTTGAGGCTCTTGGTTACCTACTTTCAAACTACATTTAAAATACCTACATTTAAGCTACATTTATAACAGAGCTATAAACCCTTTATGGCAAAATAAATCCAAAATAAAGCAAAAGAACACTTCAAAACGTGAAGTAATAGAAGTTGCTACCTCTTAATTACTCTTACTTGGTGAAAATGTACAAAGCAAGCCATCTTGGGTCCAACCAAATACGGTACACAATGTAAGTCTTGTTTCTTATAATATTTTCTAATTAGAAAAGCAGTATAAAGTAATTGGCCCATCTTGTTTTTGCCTAAAAGCATAATGTTGAAATATTACTTTTATAACATATTTACTTGATATGTTTTGGATGAAAAAAAGCATTATGCTAAAAATTAGTTATTGTCCAAAAAATACTTTTTTAGAATTATTATTAACAAATCATGACTTACTGAGTCAAAATCTACAACATTCATAAAATATTAATGAAGTTTGCCTAGAAAATAAAAATTTTCAGTATTTGCCTTACTCTGGCTTTTCTTACCATATGCTAGGACTTGCTTATAAGTCAGTCATGGACTGATCTCTTTCTAGCTCCTCATGCTTGAAAGCCTTCTCACAGTTCTCTAAGATGGCAGTTCCTGAATGCTGATTCTTTTCTGAGACTAAAGATGTCGGTCAGAATGTGGTGTGAAGTAGGCTACTTTGGTGCTAAAACCTTTTTGTCGCTCTAATTGCTGCACTTAGTACGGTATCTCTGTTTCAAAGACCTGTACCTCCCGTCCCGGAGTGCCTCAACAACAGTGAGTACCCTGTGCTTATGTGAAGGCAAGTATCAGTATTCTCTCCAGAAGTGCCCACTCTGTTGCTATTTTATTTCCAAAGTGATTCTGGGGGTCATCCTTGCTACTTAGTACTTACTTACCCTTGAATAGTAACTTTAATATTTTATTGCCTGATTTACTGATCCTCATCAAACATCTGGCATTTTCAGTTTCATTCTTTTACTTGCATCATAGCTTTTCTTAGAATGGTCAAACTCTTTCTTTAATTTTCTGAATGCATAAACAGTCTAAAATGAGTCAAAAATCTTTGGATAATCCTAATAGGTTAAAATTTTCTTGATGTTGTCACTGGTATTTCCCAGAACTCTGCAGTGATCCTTCCATTCTGCTTGATTCCTCTTTGGAGACTTCCATCTATTTGGCAAGAATAGTTTGGTTGACAAGGCTATCATATATTCGTTTTATTAGTCCTTCTTCACTTCTTAGTGTTTTCATAAAATTCTTAATGAGACATATGTATGCACCCACAAATGTAAAGCTGCAATTAATAGTTTTTTTTTCTATCTCCTCAGCAAAACGATCAACTGTATTTTATCAAATATAAACTTAAGGGTTTTTAGAATATTTTTAATGGTTATAATTATCAGCTCCTGCCCATCCTCCCCATCCCATCCCTAACCTTACCCCATCCATCCCTTGTTCAGAACTCTTAGGGATGGATGAGGATATGGATTCTCAGAAAATGGATTATTTATTTAGACTAACACACGTGCCTACACGTTATCTCCTTTGTAAGCTGTTTGGAGAGAGCACATTGTTTAGGGACCATTTACTCTGTGCAAGGCACTGTACTAGGCACTCTGAGGAAGGGATCTACCTTTGGTTGACTCAGGTTTCATGCAGCTGTCTCGGGTTTGGAATTGCAGATGAAAGAGAGGAGTTTGGGAGAGAGCTCTAGGATCAACATAGTTCTGAAAACTTTACTTAAAAAAAAAACCTAATGCATACATAAATATATATCTAATGTCTTAGCCTGATCATGAAGATTTCATCTTCTCTGCCCTCATGATTAAATAATCCCATTTTACTCTCTCTGACTGTCCCTTGTGCATCTGGAAAAGATAAACAATAGAGAAGGAAAAACAATCTTTAAAACTCTGCTTTGCATTCCTTTCTCCATCAGGACATACCTTGTTGCAGAGAGATAATCATTCCTTCAGTAACCTGCGCTGTTGCAAAGGAAAAGCATTTCTGAAAACACTTCTCAGAGATGCAGAAAGTAATTTCACTAGATTTCCATCCCATGTTAATGAACTATCTGGATATTAAGTATGTTGGTACTCGTGATGGGAAGAGCACAATTCTGCTCTTATATATAAAACAAAAAATTCATTAACTTAGTAACTTATTTCCTAGTTCATTCAAAAATTATAATTTGAATGCCCTGGGATCACAACTTGACCCTGACAAACAAAGTCACAATTTTTTTAAACTTGTGTTCTTGAGAGTGAGGGACAGTTTTTTTTTAATAGATGAATGAATTCATAAAAAAAGACAAGTATTTCAGATGAAAGTGAGTGATTTGTAGAGAATTTAAAGTGATATGAGGGTGTGATAGGGTGGGAAGAGAAGCCCCCCTGAAGGAGTGATACTGTGTCTGGGCCTGTATGATGAGAGCTAGTCAGCATTTAAATTTATGTAAAACATTTGTCCTAAGCAGAGGGTAGGATGAGTATAGAGGTCATGAGGTAGATTGAGCTTATTATTTCCTAAGAATGGAAAGAAAGCCAGTGTGCCTGGAGCCTAATGGTGGAGAAGTGTAGATGTATATTATCATTGTGGGGAGTGTGGAGAGTTAAAAAGTGGCTTCAAGAAAGATATGTCCATGTCCAAAGCCCTGTAACCTATGAGTGTTACTGTATGTGGGAAAACGGTCTTGGCAGATAGAAAGAATGCATCTTAGGATGACATCATCCTGATTTAGCCAAATGGACTCTAAACCCAATGGCAAGAGTCCTTAGAAGAGAAGGCAATATGAAGACAGAGGAGGTGACTGGAGTTTTGTGGCCATGAGCCCAGGAAACGAAGGGATGCCCAGAGCCACAGGAGCAGGAAGAAGCAAAGATAGATTTTCCCCTAGAGCATCCAGAGGGAGTGTGGACCTGCCCACACCTTGATTTCAAACTTCTGGCCTCCACAGCTGCTAAAGAATACATTGTTGTTCTAAGCTGCACAGTTCAGGGTAATTTCTTATGGCAGTCTTAGGAAAATAATGCAGAGAGATAATCAGTAGGCAGATCACTTTGAGAATACTGAATCATTTTTAGAATACTAAAAGCAAATTTAAGTTTAAAAGGAAAAAACTGGGGGCTTGATTGGGGATGGGGGATGAAGGGCTGATGTTAGAGGACTGGGATGGTCTGATTTCCATGAAGACGAATAAATATTGGTTCTGGGCTCATGCTCAGGTGCCAGATATCTTTCAGTAGAATCCTGGCCTCTATTAGATATGTGACATGGGGCAATATATTTCAGACACTGAGGCCTTAAGTTTCTTTACCTAGTTGAGGATAATAATAATAAATACCCTAACTCATAAGTTTACTGTGAGATCCAATATGTTTAAAATTTAAAGTATTTTGGAATAGTGTCTGGTACTTAATAAGTACTTAATAAATATTAAATATTGTATTTGTTAAGGTTTGGAAAATAGATCTCAGAAGGACAAGATGTGAGGCAGAGAGAAAAGAGGGATGCATTAAGTCCCAAGCAAGACATCAGATAAAGGTGGTAATATGGGGAAAGTGAATGGATTTAGGAAATGTTTTGAAAGTAGAATCTACTCTACTTGGATCTGGAAAGTGAGGGAAAGAAAAGTGAAGGAAGATGCCTAGATTTTCAGGTTGAGTAATTCAGAACATTGTAATAACATGAAGAAAGAGAAGACATAGGGTTTTTAAAGGAGACAAATTGGAGGTAGGAAAAGATGGGTTTTCTTTTGAATGTATTGTTTCAGATGCCTATTAAATATACAAGTCAAGAAAGTAGTTATGCACATGATTGTGGAGTGTGGGAAGATTTTGAGTTTGGAAATAAGGCAAGAGGTAGAGATTTGGGAATCATAAATCTACTGATGATCTTGAAACTATGGACCTGAGCAAGATCACCTATGGAGAATGTGTAAATTAGGTATCTCAGTGAAGTTATTATTAAAAAAGAAGAAAAATTAAAAAACAAAGGTAATAACCTCAAGCTTCATCACTTACTAATAATTTGTAAGAGTTTATTTATCTCAAGTGCACATGGAACATTATCCAGGATAAACCATATGTTAGTCCATAAAATAAGTCTTAATACCTTTTAAAAGATGGAAATCATACAAAATATCTTTTCCAATAATAATGAGGTGAAACAAACAAAAAATAGACATTTACTTTTCACAGGTTTGGAGGCTAGAAGTCCAAAATCAAGGTGCTGGCAGATTTGGTTCCTGGTGAGAACCCTCTCCCTAGCTTGCCTTCTTACTGTATCCTCACGTGGCAGAGAGAGAGTGCTCTGATCTCTCTTCTTCCTCTAAGTACCCTAGTCCTGTCATGGGGGTCTATGCTCAAGATCTCATCTAAATGTAATTACCTGCCCAAGGCCCCACCTTCTAATACTATCACATTTGGGGTTAGGACTTCAGTATATGCTTTTGGGGGTGGAAGGGACACAACCATTCATTCTCATTCATTCTCTACCATATGCCCTTCAGGATATTTACACTCGTGTCCATATGCTGGAAAGACAACTTATAATGGTGTCTAATGTGCTACTGTGCATTTCTTTTCAGCTCCATGTTCAATGATATTACATGACTTGAAATCAGCCAGGGTGGGAGTATTTATACCATAGACTTCAGAAAATGCTACAAGCTGGCTTCCTCCCCAGCAGTCCTCTGGAAGACTGGTTGTTCAACGTTTGCTAGCATATACTTTGTGGATGCTACTGGTCCAAGAGAGGTTTTGTTTGTTTTTAGAATGAAAGGTCCTGCTGATTATTTATATGCTGGTACTTGTAGGAAAAGTCTTTTTATGTCTCTTGAATAATTCCAAGTCTTACTGGTTTAATTCTGTTAAGATAAAATATAAATTATTCTCTAAGGATAGGGTTTTTGAGAGGAAAAATTTATAGAGGAGAATATTATTGCAAAAGTGATGTTTTAAAAAAGGCAAGAGTGTATTGAATCTAGAACCCAAATGAAAAAATTGGCCTGAAATAGGTAAGAGGCATCTATAATGACAGCAGAGAAGACCAATGCAAGTAGTTCGGTGTACTTATGGAGGAAATGATGGAGATGTTGCTTCCTTTCCTGCCAGAGAGAAGATGTTGCTGCCATTCTTTTCCATTATTTATGAAAGGTCTATAAGTTTTGGAAATTAAAATACTAATCCAACCTTATTTACCTACACAACTTCCTTATAAAAATTAGTCCCTGAAATTGTATGCAAGTCACAGGTCTCACAAATCCTCCAAACATCCATAAGGAATGTACTCATGACAAATTTCCCTGAGGCTTATATAAATCCAGTGTTTTAGGAGTGGAATGTTTAGCTCTTGGTACAGCCAATACTAAGAAGTTCCGTTAGAATGTAGAGCACTTGATAACATATTCTATTTCTAGTACCTAAATATAAAAATTACTACCTGTTATCTCTAAAACAGAGCAATGTTCAGCTGCTGTGTAGCCACAGAAAGGATAGATAATCTCTAAAATAATAAACCTCCAAATCCTTAGAGTTTAAGTCTTAGAACTAGAACTGGCTGTCAGATGAGAATAACTCAATTGAGCTCAGGGTAGCCAAAAAGCTTTTCATATTTCATTAAATTGCTTCCTGTTGCTCATGACTGGGACCCAACTTGGATATTGTGGTTTTAAGATTGTGATATAAATTACCATCAGGAAATATTCTGATGTCTCCAGATCACACAAAAGATAATCAACATAATCTGAATTGATTTGGAACTAGTAGAATAGGGTAAATCTTCTTTCATAACTAGAATGATTTCATTTCTTACTGGTTTAATACTGTTAAGAAAAAAATATGTCAGTTCTCTGAGGAGAGGATTTAAAAAAGTTACCCTATATCACAGATATTGTGACACAAATCTCTAAGGGGGCAACTCATAAATCAAATAAGTTTTTTCCAGTGGATAGGTTACATTATTTGACTCAGAGAGACTCATCCAGGTTAGCTAAAGAGAAGATTATTGTAGAGATATATTCTGAGCAAGAAATGAGTCAGTGTCACAGAAATTAAGTACAGGATATATAAAAGGTTAGGTATTATGCAGAAACAGTGTCTGGGTTCAAAATATTTTCTTCATTAAGAGTAAGAAATTATAATTTCCCTTTCCAATACATTAGCATTGACCTGACTCATATGTTTTCTGTAGGTCAGCTGAGTTCTCCAATCACTACCCATTGACAGAGAACACTCTGTTCTTTATATCCTAAATGCTTCATAGCTTGCTGAATTCATTGTTTACTGAGATTCTTCTGTATGCCATAGACTGTGGTTGGCAACAAGGAACAAGATAGATAAGGGCCTTCTGGTAGCAGGGTTGTGGGTGGTGGGTATGGGTAGGAGGGTGATGGAGATTAGCCAGGGATTCAAGATAAATGAGATACCTATAGATGATGACAAGTTCTAGGAAGGAAATAAACAAGAGCTTACAATTAAAAAGGGACCTGGCTGGGGTGAGACAGGGGATGAGCAGTACTACTTCAGATCTAGTGATTCAAAGGAGTCAGCCATTTAGACAGTTGGGGAATGTGTGATGTGGCAAGGGTGTGAAGTGGAAAAGGTTTGTTTTAACAGCAGTGATGTCATCACAAGCTTCAGCTTCCAGATAGCCCGTATTGGCAAAACACGTTGACCATTCATCCTTCCTCCCCTTAGTACTTGACAATGTAGAAGCTGATCCAACCAGGAAACCCTACACTTTTAATTTATTTCCTTTATTGATTCTGTGTTTTGCAGCTCCACAGCAGACTAGATGATATGAAGATGGGTACTTGTATCTTGTTTTTTTTTTACTGCTGTATCTCCAATTCCTAGAATTAGGAGATACAGTGCACAGTAGGGACTTAAGAAATGTGTGGAATGGAGAATTTAATAAATGATATGCTGGAAAATAGATGGATTAGGGAAGGGATTTGAATTTTATCAATCTAGGTAGGAATATTGCACTAGTGTGTCACTCAAGAGCTTCTCCCATGAGTGATTCCTTTGCTTGAACTGTCTTGGATATGTGGTTTAGATTTGTATGATTTAAAAAAAAATAAATTTTTGCTTATATTTATTTAGGTACATACACATGAAGCTTTCAGAACTCAAGAAAAATTCATGTATAATCCATATTTTAAAATCCCAAACACTGAAATAGTGCCTGTTCTCACTGTGAGTAGCTGTTGAACAAATGAATGAATGTGCATATACATTTTTATTTCCTTTATATTCATGTTGGTTTGGGAAATTTAAAATATGGATTTCTTCTCTACTAAAATATATCAAAAACCTGAGATGGTTTAAAATCAAATACACAAAATGTTTTCAACCATAGAGTCGATATTGTTCCATTTTAGGTTATCTCCTTCTCCAACCAGAACTTCTGAATGTAGCTTTTAGAACTTTTTGCAAAGTTATGTGTCCTATGAAATGAATAATTAATTGTCATCACAAATGTCACCCACAGAAAAGTAGTCACAGAGCAGATGAACATTTAATTAGTTTTTTTTGATATTTTTCTTGCAACATATCTTTTTATTCATTAATTAGTTAAAAATAGTTTTTTAATGTTACTCAAACCTCCACACAGTCAAATTCTGGCGGGGGTATTTTTTTCATATTGAATCAGATGCAAACATCTATTTAAAATATATATAAAAAAACAGATTTCCAATTCTAATGAGCAAGCAAGATTTTCTTTTGACAAATTGGTGTAGGTTTTCTCCACAGAATCTGAGAATTTCAGGTTGTAAATTGTAACAATATGAGGCGACTTGTCCCTCATTCTCTGGAGATAAGGGTGCTAATTGGACTAAGGATGTCTGGCATCTAAATCACAAATGAGTTTGAGAGTAAACATGTATTGCTGCAGCCACTGAGGAAGAGGAGACAAGACATACAAATAACAAGTTCTGTCTGAATGAGAACCTTCCTTTCCAGACTGCTTAAACAGAGTAAGCACTTTGATGGATGCTACAGTTCCAATGAGAGCACAAATGCATATTAACACCTTAACCAGCCCTAAATTCTGTCTAAAGTGTCAGACTCCAGGCATATTGTTCTAATAATAATTGGGACAATTTTCATTCAGTCATTCACTCTATAAACCTCTTTTTGGTATCCAGTCAACGTCAGGCACTGTTCTAGGCACCGTCTGGTTTACTTAATAGCAAACCAAACAAAAAGTTGTGTTACACAGAGCAGAAAATTATGCAACGTTGTCATGTATTAATATAAATTATAAGAAACATGAATTACAAATGCTTTAGGTAGAATGTTCCTGAACCTCAGATGAGAAAAGAGGCCCACAAAGTGACCATGTCCTTGGACTGAGGTGAAGCAGCAGGACAGACTGCAGACCAGAGCCAGGACTGAGGCATCAACCTCCGTATCCTAGGGCAGTCACAATTTTCTATAGTTTTATCATTTTAGTGAAAGTAATTTATTTTGGTATCTCATTAATTATCAAGTTAATATAGACCTACGTTACAAAAACAAAAGGTATGAAAGGTTGATACTGAAAAGTGTGCTGCTTCCATCTGCAGTTCATGTGCATCCATTTCTTTTGCCCTGAGGCTACCAATTTTACCAATTTGTAAAAAAATTATTCTGAAGATGTTTTAGGAATAAGAAACACAAATGTATGGACATATATGTACATACATGTGTATATGCATATATACGTATGTGTGCATGTGAATGTGTGTTTTTCTTACGAAAATGGCAGTTTACTCTACATAATGTTCTGCATGTTGCTCTTACCTCTTGAGAATGTTCCTTGAAGACCATGCCATATCAAGACATAATTAATTTCTTCAGTAATTTTTGTCTTAGAAAATATATTTGTTCTGTTGTTTTTTAATAGGAAATATATGCATGTGGCACAAAATTCGAAAGAAACAAATGAGTAAACAGTGATAATTAAGTTTCTGTCTAATATCCAACACTGCACTCTTCCTATCCAGAAGCAAGCCTCCTTCTCTCTTCTTGAGTATCCTTCCAGGGATAATTCTACGCATATACAAGTGTATATGAACATATAAAGTCATTCCTTTTATTTGGCAAATTTTTGCTCTCTTCTGCATTGTAGCCTAGGGGCAACAGGAGTCTCTTGCGTGGATATTGATTAGTGGGAAGACACTCCTATAAGACTTAGTATAACCATCGGTTTAGGGACATACCTGTTTACTACTGTCCTGTGGTCATTTTAGAATATACCTAATCACCCATAAAGGTGATAATTCCATTGACTTTCATTAGGTTAGTGGGTAAGGAGTTCTTCCCTTTCTTTGTCTACAAATTATTTAACCTGCTCCAAACTGAACTATTTTACCTTTATACACCTGGTATGCAGCAGTGATTCTGGGCTGCCCCTTCTCCACCATCAAGGGGTTTCATTCCCCGTTCTCAGGGGAAGGAATGTATAATGCTCACCTCCAATGTGTAATGCCTACCTCCTTGCCTCCCTCCCTCTTTACTATTCTTCTCTCTTTTCTTTCTCCCTGCTTTGGTGAATCATATTCTTTCATGATTTTCTATTGAAGTTTATGTGAGAAGCAAATCTTTAAAGTTCTTGCTTTACAGAATTTCAGCCCTTTCATTTAGTTAGTAGTTTTATGAGTATATCTTTCTAGGTTGTGAATATTCCCTTCAAAATTTCAAAGACATTGCTCCATTATCTTCTAGTTTCCACTGTGGAAATTGCAAAATCTGAAGCCATTCTGATTATACTCTTTTGTTTGAGATCTGTTTATTTTTCCTCTCTGAAAACTTCTCTTGGAGTCCAGCGGTGATTAGTGTCAATTGTAAGTCTATTTTTTAACTATTATGCTGTGCATGATATTTTCTATTTGTCATTTCTTATGCCCAGGATGGTATATAAGCTCTGTCCCATGTTCCTTACCACAAGAAAATGATCCTGGTTTTTAGACTAAATGACATAATGGAGAGAAATCTTAACAGGTAGTAGCAACAGAGACTTCCTTTGTCCAACCACTGATTATTTCTAGTTTTCATGGTATATACAGGATGCCCACAAAGAACACAAAACGGTAGCAAGCAATTCCAGGTTACCTGATGCTACGTGAAGTCTAACCAACAGTTCATATTATCATTCTTATGGCAGATTGCAAAAATGTTCACCATTCTTCACTCCTTCCAAAAAGGGGCAGATTCCATTTCCCCTTGAACCTGAGCTGGCCAGTAGAATGTGGTAAAAGTGACTATGCATCAGTTCTGAAGCCTTGTTCCTCTCCATTCCCTTTTAGAGCTGTGGCATTGCCATGTGTACAGGACCAGAGTTGGCCTACTAGAGCATGAGATACTCACGTCCGGTCCCCCTCCCTTGCTCTAGTCAGTAGTCCAACCTCAGAAATGGTGTTGTCTAATCTGCCTGTAGCTGGTTAGAAAATAGTTTTTAAAACTTTCTTTTATCCTAGTTGATCCAAATGACAAAAGATTCTCAAAGAAAAATCTGGGTCAATGATTGAATCAATGGTATGGGTATAAGACCCCTTCTTAAGAAATCTGAAAGAATTCAGATGATGTGTATTAGACCCCGCCAACTAGGAAAAAAAAAAAGTGTTTCTAAGAGCCTCAAGTGTCTTCCATAGCATCCTGACATGTCAAACCATAGTAGAGGAAATTGTGGTATGTCTTTTGGGTGAATAAAATTCGTACCACGAAATTCATTGGAAACCGCAAGTTATTAAAATTATACAAATGAAATCACTGTGTGCATGGATGAAAGGGGACTGAGGTAGTTCAAAAGGGGACAAGACCTCTGGACCTCTTTTTTTCTTGGAGCAGGAACTAGACTAAGAAAAGTCCTCAGAGATGTGTTTCCAATACTCTTCTCAGAAGTGGCCAAGGAGAGTAGAAATGAGAGAAAATCAACGTTGGAGCTGAAAGCCATGGAAAACAATGGCATGGGGGAGTGATTCCCAGGGAGCGGAACCAGACTCTGGTCAAAAAAAATTCCCTGTTCCTAGAATAGCTGGCCTGGTAACATTTGTCTCATTGGATTTCTGAAATGTCATGGACCAGTGACTGCAGTATTCTGTTTTCTCCCTCAGATGGGAGCACTTATGTTGTTTTCCTGTTCTTGTCTGTCACTTATCTCTTGAAATCTAGGGAGAAAGATAGCTCATTTTCTGCAGTTCTCTGGAACAAAAGAAGGCACATCCCAATAGCAGCATCTAGAATTGATAACCCAGGGTTTTGAGCCTGGTGTCATAATTGAATGAGATTTCTGGGGATCCTGAGATGGCAATAGCACATATTGCTTTTGAAAGGGGTGTGATTAAGTCCAGATTAGCCTTTTTTGAAAGATGAGAAGCACACAATTCAGTTGCTCCTGTTACCCCAGAAGAAGAGCCTCCTCACTGACTTGTAGACAATGGATGCATGAGAGAGTCAAGCTTTATCCAGAAGTTCCCAGCAGACCACGGCCTGAATTGCCAACCTACGACATCGTCCAGTATGCTTGGTACAGTACTTTGTTTTTGCCTGGTGTAATGTGCAGGTTGGCCCATAAAACCTTCCTGTTCTTTAATATGTGGGCCTGTTAGCCCTGGAAATCATTCTGGCTGTAAGTCTTAAAAACAAACAAACAAAAAGATAATAAGGAGGATTCTTTTCAGATAACATGGAACAGGGACTGCTATATCTGATCATCTATCCTAAACCAGTGTTCTTTTATTGCTCTCATGACATTTGGGATACTTCCTAAGATTGGAAAATGGCAGCAGCAATCCTGAACTTTCTGATATCCCATCAAGTCCAGTCAGTAGCAGATGTCAGCCCCCTTAGTACTTACTAGGCATTACAGTTATATACTGCCCGCTATTATCAGCCTTTATGTGTGAGACAAGAGCCATTTTGAACATTAGCTCCTAATTGTACTGTAACCCTAAAACTCCTCTAATGCATGGGCCCCTCCAATAAGGGAAATTATCCTGATTTGACATCTCACTGAGAGAGTAGGAAGAATCTAGCATCTACTGAGGAAAACACTTGTCATTTATCTGAACCCGTTTTTTCTGGATCATAGATGAAAACCTCAATTTAATGTGGGAATGGGGTGGAGAAAGTATTTGAAATTCATCTTCTGAACCATTAATGATACCCAGAAGGGAATAGCAGTGCCGTTAAGAGAGCAGGACTTGAATGACTCCAACCTGTGCTTCGCCAGCGCTCCTCACCTACCTCACTTGTAATTCTTGCTATTACTTTCTGAATGGTGGAAACTGTGCTTAAGGCTACACAAGTATTGTCTCATTTAATCTTCATAGTTACTCCAGGAGGTAAACTGTTATTTGCATTATTTTACAAATGAAGAATCCAAGTCTTGGTAATTGAATTACCAGTCTTGTGATTAATAACTGGCCAGGCCTTTATACTAACACAATGCGCGCATGACATAAAAAACAATGCTATTAAAGTCCTGTTTTACCTCTACTTTATAGGTTTTATTGATTTCTTATAAAATAAATATGCTGCTAAAATGTTTGAGAACCATTGGATCACTCATTATGGAAAATCTACCACAACACTCATTCTAAGTTGCTTCAACGGTATACAAAATGTTTTAAAAAAATGTGGAAGTAATTGTTTACACACCCACTAATTTAACTTTTTTAAATTTTAATAGCCTGGCAGATTTTAACTTGTTAGAACATACCAACATATACCAACTTATAGCAGGGTGTGTGTGTGTGTGTGTGTGTGTGTGTGTGTGTGTGTATTTAAAAATATAAAAAAATATATATATAATTTCCTGGAACCACCACAGAAAATTAAAGTTTAATAGTTATGTTATAAAGACATAAATGTGTCAAAATGAAATTTCCCCAAATAAAATTTTAAAGCACAGTTGCCTCAAGCTTTCTTTTACTGAAACACCTTGAAACAACATTTCTTGAGAGCACCCTGAAGTGCCGATAAGGGAAAAATAAATAGTGGTGCTGATTTTGTACCAGTGTAATAGGTTAAGAGACAAAGTTACTGAATATGGAAAGACCTTTTATTCTTGACTTAAACCTGGCATTTTTGTGAGATTACTATCATTTACTTAGGTTTAGTGTTAATGAAAAAGAGTGAACATTTAATTTGATGAAAACATTTTAGGAAAATCCTTAACAGATGATGAAATAAATAAAAAAATAATATTCTCAGTAGGCATCATCTATCTCGATTATCTCTTACTACTCAAAGCTTAGCAGCTACGTTCTTAAGCAACCTAGAATAAATAACATCTTTTCGTAGTTTTTAATTCTTTACCATGAACTTATAAGTTAAATCATATTTATAAAGATGTTAGGTTAAAATGTAAATTTTTTTTAACTTGTACAGAAAAAGTCTAGTATAAAGTAAAAATGTTGCA
The DNA here is from genome assembly GCF_009762305.2 of Zalophus californianus. Lineage (NCBI taxonomy): Eukaryota > Metazoa > Chordata > Mammalia > Carnivora > Otariidae > Zalophus > Zalophus californianus. The sequence continues at coordinate 64,165,946 of NC_045599.1, read as the reverse complement.
TTATTGTGGGGAATATATCATACTTTTCATTCACTGAATTATTTTTTTTGCTGTGTCATGACTAAAAAAAAAGATCATAATAAAAATCATCATCCATAGTCACTGGATTTCTTTCTAGAAGGTGAGATATCTATCAGGCCAGAGGAAAAGAAATGGAGTTATACCTTCTACTAGAACAAGTCCTGAGGCTTTTTAATTCTTAAAACTTTTAATCAAAAATAATGATGATGAACATCATGATGTGGTAATCATAATAACAGCATTATATGTAAGGGATATTTAGAGTATACATGGATTAGACATTCCAAGACATTTCTACTTCTCCTTCTTGAAAAGTAATGAGACTGAGGCCAAGGAGGTTAATTTGTTCTTGTGTTGACACAGAGTTTGAAGTTAACACTATCTGAGCTTGCTTTCCAAAGCTATTTACAGTTATATTAAAAATTATTTAATCTATTGTCCTCACCTTAGTGGCCTCATTTTGATATGTTATAGTTACAATGACCATATTTTATAAGAAACAAAACTCATGAATTTAACAGCAATGAAATGATAAGTATACTAAATATAGTCTTTTACTAAAATGCTGATAAATAAATATAAATCAAGCAAGATAATACTTCTGTTTATATCATGTATGATTTTTAATAAATTTTACTCTGTGTTTATATTGAGAATTTCTCATTGCCAGGGATATGGGTCAAAAAACCCTAAACCCACCGAAGACTATATTTTCCATTACTGTGTTACCTCATAAGCACCTACCCTATGTAGGAATTATTCTGGCTGATGGGCAGTAGTGCCCAGCTTTGGGGAAATGAGATTGGCATAAATTAAAATCTCCTGATGTTTATGTGGGGAACACAGCATGGCTATCGAAATCTCTGGCTAGCTGTATCTGGCATGGATATAGCATGTAATTATACTTTGTAAAATTAAATGTTATCTAAATTATAGACCCAAAAAATGACCAAATTTATTATGTAAAAGAACTTCCAAATTCTGGTTTTATAGCAAATGCATAATGTGCTAAAGCACATTGTACAGCTAATAAGATACACTAGGGTTATAAATTGTAAATTTCCAGGATGCTTGTATGTGAACTCAACCATTCATTTGGAAGCATTTATAGAGACCCTACTATGTGACAGACACAAAGGATATAGAGGATGATGAAATGGCATGGTCCTTTGAGGCACTTACATTCCTATTTAATAGAAGATACTTATTTCAATTTATGAATGTCTGGCTCAGGAAAATGTGAATAGCCAAATCAAGGTTGTTGTAAACATTATATTAAGTGTGAACTTTTGTATCCCATCTGAAACCATTTGTGTATTAAGATCAGGCTATGGCCATGAGATGCATATGGCAAAAAAAAAAAAAAAAACCTAATAGTAATTTTCCTAATAATGTAGCTATATAAAAATTCATTTTGATGGCATTTATTTTATATTTTGTGTTGTCTCCCAGGAATGAATCATAACAAAGTATATTTCCATCACTAGGAGCTTGTTTTTTCATTGCATATTTGTATATACTTAGTATATACAAATATAGATTCATATGTGAATCTATCTTACTATAGATTCATATGTGAAACCCTAGATTATGAACCATAATACAGTTTTGGCTTTGAAGGTATTAAAATTCCAAGGCTCCATTGCATTAATTTTATTAAAATGGAGATATGCTTCTATAAAGAAATAATAAACTAGAATTCCATAGCCTACTATATTTCAAATCCAACAATTTAGTGTCAAGTGAAATCACACATGAGTCAAAAACCAAAAGGTGTTGCTTCAAATTTACTCCACTCTAATTTTTAAAACAACTGCATTCAATTCTTTAAACACATAAAAAGCAATAAGCATTCATTCTAAGCATGAGTTGTACATTTTCTGAATTCTTACTATAAACAAGACCAAATAATAAGTTCATGTACGTATTTCACCATTCCCTGCCACTGTTTATGACTGCATGCCCATAAAGGTAAAAGCAGTCTTCAGCAAAATACCTAGAGCAGCAGAAACTAACCATAGTACAGTATCAAGGACACCCAGTTACTTCCCAGGGACCCACTACTGAATGTGAAAATGAAAGTTACTGGGTTTTTTCCATTTCATGTTTTGATGTTTGATGGGTGATAGCATAACCTTGAAAAATCCCTCAACTATAACAAATCTTTTTAATGTGGCCCTTTGGTTACTAGGAAATTAACACGTGTGTGTTATTCCTCACGTTAAAAATGCTTCAGAGTGATTCTGCCAAGTTTTCCCATAAGACACTCATTCAAATGAATTTCACCCTGTGGTAGGTTTAAAGGGATGCTGGGCTTGCTGGTTGGTGCCTTGGAATCATTATTTCTACTCACAGTAGAAATAAAATTGTTGTTTCCCCTTCCCTGGGGAAAATGTCTTTGTTCGATTGCTCTCAGATAGTTGTGGGGTAACATGTTAAAACCGGTTTAGAAAAAAATAATGTTGAAGACAGTTATTACAAAGACAATGGTTATAAAGCAAAGTCTGACAGAAAAAAAAAATACTTAGGGTTTATCTTACAAAGAAAACTGGAAATAATCCTGTGTCTAGATCAAATTTCAAATATCAGACTGATACTCATGACCCATTTGCCTAATTTAGAGCATACCAAGAAGTTAAACAAACCAGTCTTGCCATTCACTGAACTGTCTTGACAGGGTGCAGTTGTATAAATGGACCATGTCTCAAATTACTTCATTGGGTATTTAAGTCCTTTTAGGTTCAGTACTTTAATGATTTCCATTGAATGACACTTATTCCGTTGAGGTCTAAGTATTATTCTAAGAATATTTAACAAAATAAGCAACAGATATAGAGCACCTTTTGTTGTAAATGATTAAACATAAAATGGTGGATTTTCCCCAGTTCCAAAATGTAGTGCTCTTGTAAGTGTTTAGGGAAGCATATCAACTCTTCTAAGTCACTTGTGCATCTCTAGAACATTATAGTCATAATAATGTAGGAAGAATTAAAAGCCATAAACTGTAAGTTTAAAGGCCACCTTTGTGTCAGCCCTATAGATAATTCCTTTTAGTTAAACTATATCACAACAAAGTAAATTGTTGACATTATATACATTACAAATCATGATGTAAATGACTTTCTAACGTTTGTACTGCAAGTATAATTCTACAGCATATACTGTGATAAATATAAGTGAAGAAATTTTTAGTGTTTAGAGGTACAGAAATGTGAGAAATCTAGAGCTATTTATTTTATTTTAGTGTTGTTAGAACTTTTGAGTCATGAGATCTTTCTAGAATTATGTGATACAGTATGCCCAGCCTTTTAAAATTTATATTAATAAAGGAAAAAGGCACAACAGTGCCTTTTATGGTTTTAGAGTCAGTTATTAGAACAAAGGTCTTTCTGATTTCCATATAGTCAGGCTTTTAAATCCCTTTATAGTCTAATATACCAGCAACTTACTACTACTTGGAGATGAATGGGGTTTATTACATTAGGGGGTAGTGTTTTTGGTTAGATGACTTTTTTGTTTGGTTTTATTTGGTTTGGGTTTTAGCAACTGCATCTTAGTGATGAGGTAATGGCCAAATCAAAGAAACATAAGCATTAATCTCAGAGTAAACACACCAGATGGATAGTTTGAGCTAACTATTTATTTTAGATATAATTCTATGAAATGAATTAAGGCTGATAAATCCTTAACTCATTAATAAATGTAGGGATGCTTGATAAATTTCCATAAACTTTTAAAATTTCATCTTAAATGTTAACCCTGGGATGGAATGATGGAATGTTTCAAAAATCAGTCTGATCCATTACTGCTTTTCTCTGTAGATTGACAGCCTTAACCTAGTTTAATATATGGAGAATATTTGAAAAAATAGAAGAAATTCTAATAAAATGCTACAGTATTGCAAAGTGAAAATCAAAATAATAAATATTCCGGCATAGCTGAGAGTAACCATTCTGTATTAAAATTCTTCAAAGATAGTGAATACCTTCTCTTTTTTTTAAAGATTTTATTTATTTATGGGGTGCCTGGGTGGCTCAGTTGGTTGGGTGTCTGCCTTCAGCTCAAATTGTGATCCCAGGGTCCTGGGATCAAGTCCCGCATCCGGCTCCTTGCTCAGCAGGGAGCCTGCTTCTTCCTCTGCCTGCCGCTCCCTCTGCTTGTGTTCTCTCTGACAAATTGGAGAAAGAGTGAGCGAGAGACAGAGAGAAGGAGCAGGGGGAGGGGCAGAGGGAGGGGGAGAAGCAGACTCCCCGCTGAACAGGGAGCCTGACACGAGGCTGATCCCAGGACCCCGGGATCATGATCTGAGCCAAAGGCAGACACCTAAGCAACTGAGCCGCCCAGGTGCCCCAATAGTGAACACCTTCTGATGTCACTGTGTTTTCATTTCACGTCCACTAATGTAAAAGGGGCCAGTTTGCCTGCAAGTGCAGTGATCAGTAACATTCCCTCTCTCTCTTCTGGCTCTCAAGTCTTGCTCCTTCTCTTCTGTGTTATCTTCTTTAATCAAGTTGCTGTCAGGCCATCTATCCAGTCACTCAAATGAAAAGTCCAAGAATAATTATTCTTGATTCCTGTGTCAGTCCCACAGATAGTGTTCCCCAGTGGCAGTTGCCTCTTGCCCTGGAAGTTTTGTCTCCCAAATATTTTTTTTTAATCTTCTCCTGCCTCTTCATCACTAGTATCACTGTTCCTGTTGAGGTTCAAAACATCCCTCCCATGCACTATTTCAACATTCTCTTAACAACTTGCTTTCCCCGCTTTCAATTTTATGCTCTCAAATCTGTTCTCCACACCATTACCAGGGTACCCTATGTAAAACAGAAACCATCTCTTAAAACTTTTCATTGGCTCTATAGTCTCTATTGAATGAAGATCAAACTATCCTGTATACCTTATGTTGACCTGGACACTTTCTATCTCTCCAAACATATTTTCATGCTTCTCCGCTTGAACTTTATGATCTAACTGCACTGAGCTGCATACAGTTCTCTACCTACATCATGTTATTTTCTGTCTTCATGGGTCTTCAGATGAAGTTTCCTATGATAGGAATATTCTTACTCTACTCTTCACCTTACAGAATAACCCCTGTAAGTTTTTTTTGTTTATAAGACTCAGGTTATATATATCTATTACTAAGTTTTTCATTATTTAATAATTATTTGTGTTTGTTTTATATTCCACAGCATCTTACTACCTTTAGCTCTTTGCAATGTACCACAGTGACTAGAATAAAGACACTTTATCATACATTATTATGAATTGTAGATTTCAAATGACTCTATCAATTTCAAAATGTTTTTCCATGTTAACAGAAAATGTGAATAACTCAACTTAATTTTAATAATTCAACCAGACTTTACCTGTCTGCCAAAATGCCAAAGTAGAGCCCAGGAATTATCAGAACGCATGTGAAACAATTTAAAATGAGATTGCCCTATTATGAGTGAAGGAAATATACTCGAAGATTATGTTGCAAGTTTATATGTTTACACATAGGGGCATGCTATTCTGTGCACTAAAATACAAACTTTATAACTACTGTGGGTCCTTTCAGGGCAAAAGCAAAGACACTTGCCTCTTCTCCTTGGATAAATGGTACACTGATAGGGTCCTTTCAAACTCAATAGTAGGTTATACATGAATTTCATGTTTAAAAAGTGCTGCAACATTAGGATACAGAATCAATATACAGAAATCTGTATTTCTTTACACCAATAATGAACTATCAGAGAATTTAAGACCGAATCCCATTTGCACTTGTATCAGAAATAATAAAATACCTAGGAATAAATTTAACCAAGAAGGTGAAAGACCTATACTCTGAAAAGTATAAGACCTTAATAAAAGATATTGAGAACAACACAAATAATGGAAAGGTATATTGTGCTCATGGATTGAAGATTAAATATTGTTAAAATGTTTATACTACCCAGTGCACTTGTGTGTCTCAGTCAATTAAGTGTTGACTCTTGATTTTGGCTCAGGTCATGATCTCAGGGCCATGGGATCAAGCCCATGTGGGGCTCCACACACTCAGGTGGAAGTCTGCTTGAGAGTCTCTCTCTCTCTCTCTCTCTCTCTCTCTCTCTCTCCCCCTCTCCCCTCTCCCTCTGCCCCTTCCCCTCTCCATGTGTAAAATAAATAAATCTTTAAAAAAAATTTATACAACCCAAAGCAATCTACAGGTTCAATGCAATCCCTACCAAAATACCAACAGCATTTTTTTTCATAGAACTAGAAAAAATAAGCCTAAAATTTGTAATGAATCACAAAAGGCCCCAAATATTCAAAGCAATCTTGAGAAGGAAGAACAAAGGTGGAGGTATCATGCGCCAAGATTTCAAACTATACTACAGAGCTCTAATAAAACAGAATGGTACTGACACAAAAACAGACACATAGATCAATGGAACAGAATAAAGAGGCCAGAGAAAAACCCACACTAATATGGTCATTTAATCTATGACAAAAGGAGGTGAGAATATACAGTGGGGAAAAGACAGTCTCTTCAATAAATGGTGTTAGGAAAACTGGACCACTTTCTTACAACATATACAAAATATACTGTATACAAAATAAATGTAAAATGGATTTCAGACTTTAAGACTTGAAACCATAAAACTCCCAGAAAAAAACATAAGCAGTAAGTTCTTTGACATGAGTCTTAGTACTATCCTTTTGGTTCTGTCTCGTCAGACAAGTACAACAAAAGGAAAAATAAAAAAACGGCATTACATCAAACTAAAAAGCTGCACAGCAAAGGAAACCATCAATAAAACGAAAAGGTAACCTACTGAATGGGAGAAGATATTTGCAAATGATATATCTGATAAGGGATTAACATCCAAAATACATTAAAACTCAAAAAACTCAATATTAAAAATACAATCCAATTAAAAAAATGGTTCATAAGATTTGAATAGACATTTTTCTAAATAAGACATAGAAAGGACAACAGACACATGAAAAGATGCCCATTAACCACCAGGGAAATGCAAATCAAACCACAATGAAATATCATTTCATTCTTATCAGAATGGCTAGTAACAAAAAGACAAGAAGTAACAAGTGTTATCAAGGATATGGGGAAAAGGGAATCCTCATGAACCCTTGGTAGAACTGTAAATTGGTGCAGCCACTGTGGAAAACAGTATGGAGGTTCCTCATAAAAATAGAGATAGAACTACCATCTGATCCAGCAATTCCATATCTAGGTATTTATCCAAAGAAAATGAAAAAAATTAATTGGAAAAGACATGCACCCCATATTCATTGCAGCATCATTCATAATAGGCAAGATATGTAAGCAACCTAAGTGTCCTTTGATAAATGAATGGGTAAAGAAAATGTGGTGTATATATACAATAGAATGTTATTCAGCCATGAAAAAGGAAAGAAATCTTGACATATACAAAAACATAGATGGACTTAGTGGTATTATGCTATGTGAAATTCATAAGACAGATAAAGACAAATACCACATGATTTCACTTATGTGTGGAATCTAAGAAACAAATGAAAATACAAAACAGAAATAGATTCATAGATAACAGAGAACAAATTGGTGGTTGCCAGAGGGGAAGGAGGTACAGGAATGGATAAAATAGATGAAGGGGATTAAGATGTACAATCTCCCATTTATAAAATAAGACAGAGCCTATAATGTACAGCATAGGGAATATAGTCACTACTGTAATAAATCTGTATGGTGATAGATGATAATTAGATTTATTGTGGTGACCATTATATAACATATGTAAATATTGAATCACTATGTTGTACACCTGAAATTAATACATTGTATGTCAATTATTTTTCAATAAAATAAATAAAAGTGCTGCAACTTTAATTGTCCCTCTGTGCAAGAAAATTTTATTCATTGAATTTTAGCTAAAATATTGGCCATTTTCTTTCAATCTTATATTCTTTATTGAAATTTAAATTCTTTCCAAGGTAAGCTTTAACATGTCAAAGTATAAACTTTAGGTCTAATCATACATTCATTTAAAGTCAGTATTATTTTCAACTTAGGAGTTCTGTCAATCTCTGATCTCATCACGGCACCTCTTCTGTGCCTTAGGAACATGTAAAAACCAATGCCGTATTTGCTAACTGCTTGTGAATGTCTCTGAGATAACTGTAATTTTGTTTTAATGGCAGAGGTCTTGCCTTTTCAGATCTTAAAGGTAGTAGAGCTTTTGTTAATAGAAAAATGAGGATTACATAAAATCTCCCTACCATTGTAGCTGTTCAGGTTTTATTCACATTAAATCGCTCTCCAACAAGAAGTTAATATGTCAGCTGAAGTGTTAGCATGACACAGATTCAGCAGTCTTTCTTTTCAGTTCACAGACTATCCTGTGGTGAAGGTGTTGATGTTGGAAAGAAAACTTCTTTTGATTCAAAGAAGGATGTTTAATTCATATGGGATTTCTTTCCTTGTTTTTGAGCTATGCTTTGTAGGAAACATGAATTGAAAGTTGAACTAAACTCTGTTCTCAGCCATGTCACTCACTGTCTTGTTGATTTACATTATACGATGTCACCAAAGCAATTTCTCCTTTTTCTGCATGTACAAATAGAGGTATTAATTTTTCCCACAAATAACTAGAAAGAATTAGATTCAGAGGGTTGAAAAAAAGAAATTGTTAGTAATGAGAAGTAATTTAAGTAAGATGTGATGACTGGCTGGATAAGGGGTAAGATGACCTTCTGAAAGTAGGTAAATTCTCTGAAAAATGTAGCTTAATAGATGGCCTGAAATTGAGTCTTGAGAAATGCCTATAGTTAGCGGGAGCAGCGGAAAGTTGGGAGCCCAGTTAATGTGATAGAGAAAATTCACAAGGCTGAAAGAGGAGCTAGAAAGGCCTGTGTGGCAGAGATCAAAGGAAACTGTCTTCCAGACCACCCACCCATTCCCTGATAAGCGTCTCTCCATCTTTGTGACCTATTTAAGAATTTTCTCTTTTTGAGGCAGATTAATAGTTTCCCCTCCATTGCCCCTGGATTTTCCCTCAAAGATTTTCATGTCCTAATTCCCAGAACCTGGTGAATATGGTTAGTTGTATAGCAAAGGGGAATTAACGTTGCAGATAGAATTAAGGTTACTAATCAGCTGATCTTGAAATAGATTTTCCCAGATCATCTGGGTAGGCCCAATGTAATTGCAAGTCTTTAAAAGTAGAAAAGGATGAGAAGAAGAAGTGAGGATTGAAGCAGAGTCTAGAGTGTTTTGATGGGAAAGGACTCAACTCATCACTGCTGGCTTTGAAGATGGAAGGGGCCTTTAGAAAGTTTGTGGGCAGCCTTTAGAAGCTGGAAAAGGCAAAGAAATGGATTCTCTCCTAGAACCTCCAGAAAGGAGCACAGCCCTGCCAATACCTTGATTTCAGTCCAGTGAGACCCACTTTCGACTTCTGACCTCCAGAATTATAGGATAATAAACGTGTGTTTTAAGCCACCATATTTGTCATAATTTGTTACATTAGCAAAAGAAGACTAATACAGACACTTACAATACAAGAGAATTTCAATTTCCTTGGTACACTGGTCAAACTGAATTGTAAAAAAAAAAAAAGAAACATTTCAATTCAGTTGAAATACTTCTAGACTTGGAGTCAATAAAATTGAACTCTATCCTTGACTTTCACAGAATAGCCACATGGACTTGGGCAAGCCATTAAACCTCTGCAATTTACTCTCCCCTGCCCCAGTAAAACAAAGAATGAGATCAGATGATTATCTAAAGTTCCTTGCAGTTACAACTTACTTGAAGCAGACAACAGAGTTCATTCAAACTAAGATTTATTTTTCAGTTCTGTCTTATCACATGTAATCTTCCCCTAAGGATTTTTATTGCCAAGACAATGTGCTTTCCACAAAAAGGAACTGATTTCTGAATAGAAATTTGGGTGAGTTCTACCAGCAGCTGTTGAAGGGTATCGGGAATAAGGGACTTTCTAGTCCTTTGCAAAATAGCAAATAGATGGGAATTTTAACCATCTGTATCACTGGCGTTGGGCCATTCTCAGAGAACGTGCTCCCAGAGTAACCTCCTCACATGGTGCCTTGTCTCTATACTCCTTTCTATATCACAATTCATTAGTTCTGGGCCGCTCACCTGATATAAGCTATTGAATTCACAACACAAGGTATCTAGTTTGACTTTGGCCCTTGAACTAGAGGCTACGCACAAGCCTCCACAAGGACAGCCATATATGGGTCATTTGTGAGTAAAGCTAAAGCAGTTAATCTAGAAAGAGGAAAAGAAACAGATGCGTAATAGTAGGCAGAGATGAGAGACTACTTAGCCTGAAAGGGCTGCAGAGGTGTGCACAAAAGAAAGAAAAAGGATGTAAATGAATGTCAGTGAAAGGCAACTGCCTGACTCAAGGCCCCAGGGAGACTCACCTTCCTTTCACTCTTCTGGGTAGTATGCCATGCATCTGCCAAGTATCTCTTTTTTGTTTGAACTCCCTTGTGTGGCTTTATTTTCTTGTGATCACATAATCTCTGCCTACAGCAATAGACCTTCACCTATCTAGTATTGATTTTCCATGAAAATGCCAAACTACTTTTAAAATATCAATTATTTTTTATTTTTATTTTTTTATTATGTTAATCACCATACATTACATCATTAGTTTTTGATGTAGTGTTCCATGATTCTTTGTTTGCGTATAACACCCAGGGCTCCATGCAGTACGTGCCCTCTTTAATACCCACCACCAGGCTAACCCATCCCCCCACACCCCTCCCCTCTAGAACCCTCAGTTTGTTTCTCAGAGTCCATAGTCTCTCATGGTTCATCTTCCCCTCCAATTACCCCCGTTCATTCTTCCCCTCCTGCTATCTTCTTTTTTTTTAAAAAAACATGTATTATTTGCTTCAGAGGTACAGGTCTGTGCTTCAACAGTCCGACACAATTCACAGCGCTCACCATAACACATACCCTCCCCAATGTCTATCACCCAGCCACCCCATCCCTCCCACCCCCCACCACTCCAGCAACCCTCAGTTTGTTTCCTGAGATTAAGAATTCCTCGTATCAGTGAGGTCATATGATACATATCTTTCTCTGATTGACTTATTTCTCTTAGCATAACATCCTCCAGTTCCATCCACGTCATTGCAAATGGCAAGATTTCATTCCTTTTGATGGCTGTATAATATTCAAGCGTGTATATATATATATATATATATATATATATATATATATATATATATAATACATCTTTATCCATTCATCTGTTGATGGAATCTTGGCTCTTTCCACAGTTTGGCTATTGTGGACATTGCTTCTATAAACGTCGGGGTGCTCGTACCCCTTCAGATCACTACATTTGTATCTTTGGGGTAAATACCCAGTAGTGCAATTGCTGGGTCGTATGGTAGCTCTATTTTCAACTTTTTGAGGAACCTCCATACTGTTTTCCAGAGTGGCTGCACCAGCTTGCATTCCCACCAACAGTGTAGGAGGGTTCCCCTTTCTCCACATCCCCGCCAACATCTGTCGTTTCCTGACTTGTTAATTTTAGCCATTCTGACTGGTGTGAGGTGGTATCTCATCGTGGTTTTGATTTGTATTTCCCTGATGCCGAGTGATGTGGAGCATTTTTTCATGTGTCTGTTGGCCATTTGTATGTCTCATTTGGAGAAATGTCTGTTCATGTCTTCTGCCAATTTCTTGATTGGATCATTTGTTCTTTGGGTGTTGAGTTTGATAAATTCTTTATAGATCTTGGATACTAGCCCTTTATCTGATATGTCATTTGCAAATATCATCTCCCATTCTGTCAGTTGTCTTTTGGTTTTGTCGACTGTTTCCTTTGCTGTGAAAAAGCTTTTTATCCTGAGGAAGTCCCAATAGTTCATTTTTGCCTTCGTTTCCCTTTCCTTTGGAGATGTGTCTAGCAAGAAGTTGCAACAGCCAAGGTCACGGAGGTTGCTGCCTGTGTTCTCCTCTAGGATTTTGATGGATTGCTATCTCACATTTAGGTCTTTCATCTATTTTGAGTCTATTCTTGTGTATGGTATAAGGAAATGGTCCAATTTTCTTCTTCTGCATGTGGCTGTCCAATTTTCCCAACACCATTTGTTGAAGAGACTGTCTTTTCTCCATTGGACATTCTTTCCTGCTTTGTTGAAGATCAGTTGACCATAGAGTGGAGGGTCCGTTTCTGGGCTCTCTATTCTGTTTCATTGATCTATGTGTCTGTTTTTGTGCCAGTACTAGACGGTCTTGATGAAGACAGCTTTGTAATAGAGCGGGAAGTCCGGAATTGTGATGCCGCCAACTTTGCTTTTCTTTTTCAACATTCTTCCGGCTATTCAGGGTCTTTTCTGGTTCCATACAAATTTTAGGATTATTTGTTCCCTTTCTTTGAAAAAAGTTGATGGCATTTTGATAAGGATTGCATTGAATGTGTAGATTGCTCTAGGTACCATTGACATCTTCACAATATTTGTTCTTCCAACCAGGAGCATGGAAAGTTTTTCCATTTCTTTGTGTCTTCCTCAGTTTCTTTCAGGAGTATTTTATAGTTTTCTGAGTACAGATCCTTTGCCTCTTTGGTTAGATTTATTCCTAGGTATCTTATGGTTTTGGGTGCACTTGTAAATGGGATTGACTCCTTAATTTCTCTTTCTTCTGTCTTGTTGCTGGTGTATAGGAACACCACTGATTTCAGTGCATTGATTTTATATCCTGCCACTTGACTGAATTCCTGTATGAGTTCTAGCAGTTTTGGGGTGGAGTCTTTTGGGTTTTCCACATAAAATAACATATCATCTGCAAAGAGTGAGAGTTTGACTTCTTCTTTGCCGATCTGGATGCCTTTGATTTCTTTTTGTTGTCTGATTGCTGTGGTTAGGACTTCTAATACTATGTTGAAGAGCAGTGGTGAGAGTGGACATCCCTGCCATGTTCCTGACATTAGGGGGAAAGCTCTCAGCTTTTCCCCATTGAGGATGATATTCACCTTGGGTTTTTCATAGATGGCTTTTATGATATTGAGGTATGTACCCTCTATCCCTATACTCTGAAGAGTTTTGATCAAGAAAGGATGCTGTACTTTGTCAAATGCTTTTTCTGCATCTATTGAGAGGATCATATGGTTCTTTTTCTTTCTTTTATTAATGTATTGTATCACGTTGATTGATTTGCAGATGTTGAACCAACTTTGCAGCCCGGGGATAAATCCCACTTGGTTGTGGTAATGATCCTTTTAATGTACTGTTGGATCCTACTGGCTAGTATTTTGGTGAGAATTTTTGCATCCATGTTCGTCAGGGATATTGGTCTATAATTCTCCTTTTTGATGGGGTCTTTGTCTGGTTTTGGGTTCAAGGTAATTTTGGCGTCATAAAATGAGTTTGGAAGTTTTCCTTCCATTTCAATTTTTTGGAACAGTTTCAGAAGAATAGGTATTCATTCTTCTTGAAATGTTTGGTAGAATTCCCCTGGGAAGCCATCTGGCCCTGGGCTTTTGTTTGTTGGGAGATTTTTGATGACTGCTTCAATTTCCTTAGTGGTTATAGGTCTGTTCAGGTTTTCTGTTTCTTCCTGTTCAGTTTTGGTAGTTGATACATCTCTAGGAATGCATCCATTTCTTCCAGATTATCTAATTTGCTGGCATAGAGTTGCTCATAATATGTTCTTATAACTGTTTGTATTTCTTTGGTGTTGGTTGTGATCTCTCTTCCTCTTTCATTCATGATTTTGTTGATTTGGGTCATTTCTCTTTTCTTTTTGATAAGTCTGGACAGGGGTTTATCAATCTTGTTAATTCTTTCAAAGAACCAGCTCCTAGTTTCTTTGATCTGTTGTACTGTTCTTTTGGTTTCTATTTCATTGATTTCTGCTCTGATCTTTACTATTTTTCTTCTCCTGCTGGGTTTAGGCTTTGTTTGCTGTTCTTTCTCCAGCTCCTTTAGGTGTAGGGTTAGGTTGTGTATTTGAGACCTTTCTTGTTTCTTGAGAAAGGCTTGTATTACTCTATGCTCTCCTCTCAGGACTGCCTTTGCTGTATCCCAAAGATTTTGAATAGTTGCATTTTCATTTTCATTGGTTTCCATGAATTTTTTCAATTCTTCTTTAATTTCCTGGTGGACCCATTCATTCTTTACTAGGATGCTCTTTAGCCTCCATGTATTTGAGTTCTTTCCAACTTTCCTCTTATGATTGAATTCTAGTTTCAAAGCGTTGTGGTTGGAAAATATGCAGGGAATGATCCCAATCTTTTGGTACCGGTGGAGACCTGATTTGTGACCTAGGATGTGATCTATTCTGGAGAATGTTCCATGGACACTAGAGAAGAATGTGTATTCTGTTGCTTTGGGATGGGATGTTCTGCATGTATCTGTGAAGTCCATTTGGTCCAGTGTGTCATTTAAAGTCTTTATTTCCTTGTTGATTTTTTGCTTAGATGATCTGTCCATTTCAGTGAGGGGGGTTTTAAGGCCGCTACTTTTATTTTATCATTGTCAATGTGTTTCTTTGATTTTGTTATTAATTGGCTTATATAATTGGCTGTTCCCACGTTAGGGGCATAGATATTTAAAATTGTTAGATCTTCTTGTTGGATAGACCCTTTAAGTAGGATATAGTGTCCTTCCTCATCTCTTATTACAGTCTTTGGTTTAAAATCTAATTTGTCTGATATAAGGATTGCCACCCCAGCTTTCTTTTGGTGTCTATTAGCATGGTAAATTGTTTTCCAACCCCTCACTTTCAATCTGGGGGTGTCTTTGGGTCTAAAATGAGTCTCTTTCAGACAGCATATCGATGGGTCTTGTTTTTTTATCCAATCTGTTAGCCTGTGTCTTTTGATTGGGGCATTTAGCCCATTTACATTCAGGGTAACTCTTGAAAGATATGAATTTAGTGCCATTGTATTGCCTGTTAGGTGACTGTTACTGTATATTGTCTGTGTTCCTTTCTGGTCTGTGTTACTTTCAGGCTCTCTCTTTGCTTAGAGGACCCCTTTCAATATTTCTTTTAGGCTGGTTTTGTGTTTGTAAATTCCTTTAGTTTTTGTTTGTCCTGGAAGTTTTTTATCTCTCCTTCTATTTTCAGTGACAGCCTAGCTGGATATAGTATTCTTGGCTGCATATTTTTCTCATTTATATATGAGAATATATCATGCCAGTCCTTTCTGGCCTGTCAGGTCTCTGTGGATAGGTCTGTTGCCAAGCTAATGTTTCTACCATTGTGTGTTACAGATCTCTTCTCCCAAGCTGCTTTCAGGATTTTCTCTTTGTCCATGAGACTCATAAGTTTTACTCTTAGATGTTGGGGTGTTGACCTATATTTATCGATTTTTAGGTGGGTTCTCTGTGCCTCCTAGATTTTGATGCCTGTTTCCTTCCCCAAATTAGGGAAGTTCTCTGCTATAATCTGTTCCAATATACTTTCTGCCTCTCTCTCTCTTTCTTCTTCTTCTGGGATCCCAAGTATTCTAATATTGTTTCATCTTATGGTATCACTTAACTCTCAAATTCTGCCCTCGTGATCCAGTAGTTGTTTATCTCTCTTTTTCTCAGTTTCTTTATTCTCCATCATTTGGTCTTCTATATCACTAATTCTCTCTTCTGCCTCATTTATCCTAGCAGTTCGAGCCTCCATTTTTTTATTGTACCTCTTTAATAGCCTTTTTGATTTCCACTTGTTAGATTTTAGTTCTTTTATTTCTCCCGAAAGGGTTTCTCTAATATCTTCCATGCTTTTTTCAAGCCCAGCTAGTATCTTTAAAATTCATTCTGAACTCTAGGTCCAAGATCGCACTAATGTCCATATTGATTAGGTTCCTGGCAGTCGGGACTGCCTCTTGTTCTTTTTGTTGAGGTGATTTTTTTCCATC
Source organism: Zalophus californianus (assembly GCF_009762305.2). NCBI lineage: Eukaryota > Metazoa > Chordata > Mammalia > Carnivora > Otariidae > Zalophus > Zalophus californianus. Next base: position 64,150,059 of record NC_045599.1, on the reverse strand, counting down.
TTGTTAATTTGTCCAGAGGAGAATAGATGAATGAGAGAACAAAATGCTAACAGGGTAACAACGTCCCCAGAAAATATACTCTAAACAAATGAGAAAAAACCTGAAACCAGGGGAAAAGAAAGGGAAAGAAAGAAAAAAGAAAAAGAAAAAGATAAAAACAAACAAACAAACAAAAAACAGAATATGATCAAATATGATCAGGCTGGTGCCTAGATCAGTGCCACACACTAGATTTTGGGTGTATTTTGGTCTGTTAGAAGAAAGTGCCTTCCAAAATTTTAAAGAAAAAAACTTATGTATGTATAAAAAATAAGGGTTAATATGATGAAGGGATAGAATATGACTGTAAAGATGAAAATTATAAAAGATTTTTTAAAAGGAATTGAGAAGATAAGTTGGTTGAAAAAAGAAAGAAGAGGATTAAAAAAAGGGGGGGAGAGAATGTGATCAAGCAGGAGACTAGAACAAAGCCATACACTAGAGATTTAGGGTATATTTTGGTCTGTTAGAAGAAACTGTATCTCATAATTTTAAAGAGAGAACAACCAAAAATAAGGTTAACTACTATGAAGGGATAGAATATGACTCTTCCAGAAAGTGGTCGCTTTTCTGTTCAGAGAGTTGCTGCTATTCTTTTCTTCGATCTCATGTTGAGTTCATAGGTGTTCAGAATGGTTTGATCCCTATCTAGTTGAATTCCTGGGACCAGACAAAATTTAGATCTCCTACTCCTTCACCATCTTGCTCCTTCCCCTAAAAGATCAATTTAAAATGATCTTTGTCATTCAGTGATCAGTACGCCTAATCATGAGCTAATAGCTACTCGAGTATGTAAATTAATAAGAATTTTAGTGTATAGCATTTTAGTTAAAAATTGAAATATGTACATCAAGATTTTTTTCTCCTCTCTACCTGTTTCCTGTTAATCATTTCCCATTGGGAAACGTAAGCAGATAAGAGAGAAGCACATTAGTATTATTTATTAGGGATTTAATCTTATTTAGAAAAAAAATAACGTTTTGCCTATTGAAATCCTCTCAACTTTGCAAGTACTTTTTATTAAAAAAATGTTATAGACTTCTGAAGGTTTTTTTTTTTAATGCCCAAAAATGATAAATGAGGATGCTTTCCTTAGGATATAGTGAAACGTTCTTTATTTAGCAGTCATAGACAGCCTTGCATTTTGCATTATATTCAAATACATGAATGTTTTAAACATTAATGTTCTCTCTTGGCTTATAAGAGATTATATCAATTTCTATTCTACATGGGGATTTTTCCATTGCTTTAGTTATAAATATACAAAAACTCAGAAAGGGTGGAATTTATTGATATATTACTAGAGTTATGGCAGTGACAGTTTGTCATATGTTTTGCAAAGAAAATCATTAGCCAAATGGAAATTTAGGTCAGCTAACATTTCTGAATGATATTTGGGGGATCACTGAAATTATTGAAAATGTGCTTCATATTTCATCATGAAAATGTCAAACTCAATTCCTCATTCACTTATTTACAGTCATATTCTCAAACTTACCTGAATAATCACCCAGTGAAGATCTATCATTTAATAAAGTTTTCATTCCCCACAGTTTTGATTCTCAACATTAAGGTAAATCACTGCATCTCATGTCTTTGAGTAAACTTTCTCTTATTCTTTGACATATACAAATAAGTATTTATGCATATTATATAAACATAAACATATCTGATGGGGATTAAATATATGAAAGTTAAATACTTATCACTTTTGCTCTCTCATACCTTTAAAAAAAATGCATGATCTGTGCTGTATAATGAGGGAAGATCTAAATGGCAAGAGTACCAGGAGCCCCAGATTGCCTTACAATTTCATCAGGGTGAGCATGCAGCAAAGGGTGTTAGGCAATAAAAGAAGTGAACTAGCATAGATAGGGTAAGAAGTTAGGAAAAATTGAATGGATGAAAAAGTAATTAAGAGAAGTTTTAAGAAGTTTTGGTGAGGGTTGTGTGCTATATAATTGCTTCTGTATAATATTCTTCAGGAAAATCTAGTAGAGTAACTATAATTTTCAAGGTCTTAGGAGCCAGAGTTATTTTCCTTGACATACATTCCCATGCTAATTTTAGACTTGGCTCAAGAAAAAGACCACTTAGTATTATGGGGATACACACACATGTGAATGTGTATATATTAACACATTTGAATGCCTAGTATGTTAGAATGGCTTTATGTGATTTAATTTTAAGGAACAAAGAATAATGAGTAAAATCATGTGACTGTTAGAGATTTACATTATTTTAGTTCTCTCAAAATATGGCCTAGGACCTGTGCAAATACTTTCTAATTATTTCGATGTCTCTGTTAGATCTTTGCAAAATTCTGGTTTTGGTTACTTATACTTCCTCACTTCCAGTGTCTTGTCCTTCCCCTTTCTTTAGTCAGCTCATTCTTATGATCAGGCTCTAGAACCTTTTACTAATAATTGTACACCCTCTATCCTCTCAATTTTAAGCACCCAACTTTCCATTTATAACCATTTACCTTTAGCTCATTCTCTCTGTTGTTCTGATTCAGTAATTCTTTGTCTTTATTGAAACCTTGAATTCATTGATTCTACCATCTTTTCATTCTTCCTTAATTCTGTGTTTTCTGCAACCTTCTCCTTATCTGACTTAGATTCCACACCCATCATTATTATTACTCCTGTACATTATATTTTCTGAGAAAGTTTCAACTGTGGTTTAATCTAACCTTGTATTCCACATCTGCTTGGAGAAATACATATAAGCATGCTCAAAGTCAGTTAATGATCACAAACCTTAAATAGGTCTTTAGTGCTTACAGTCAGTTATATTACCCTCTCCTAGATGAGTACTTCACATCTTCCTTTCTGTCTTCAAACTATCAATAGTCTTCTTCTACCATATTCTCTACCAATTATCTTCTTTCCTATTTCACTGAGAAGATGGATGTGGTTAGCAAAGACATTTTATCCTCTTGCTTTCAAATTAAGTTCTTTACATGAAATGCCCTCTGATTATTCCCTTAGCAATAAGTTTAAAGATGGTAGTCTGTTCCTTTTCTTTTGTTCATGTTGTTTCTTAATGTATCCTTAGCACCCAGAACAATGATGAGCATATAGCAGCCCATAAATAATTGTTTAATGAATTCAATCTAATCTCTGATGCCCTCTACAAGTCTGATTCTGTTCTTCAGTATTTATTAATTTATTCTTTGTTTCATCTTTTTAGTATCTAGAACAGTGCCGACAAAAGGTATTTCTTTGCCAACATTCATGGAATATCAGCATGTCCTAATATTCAGGATATTTAATTCTAATAATGTCAACTAACAGCAAATTTAATTATGTTTTGTCCACCTAACTAGGGTATTTTCTAGCCATAGTTTAAAAGACTTACAAAAACATAAAAGATGATCTTCAGTTAATCAAAACAAATATCAAAACACTGCATTTTATTAGAATTACAACATATTCAAGTTCAGTAGTTATGTTGATTTGTAATTGAATTTGAAGAAAGCACTCCCTTCTCCAAGAGCTATATTATTTTATTTTATATTTCTACACTGTAGACTGTGGAATCTTTGTGGCAATAGATAAACACAAAAGAATACCGAATAAGTTCCATTTAAATGAAGCACTTTGTTACTAAGGGGTCAGTTTCCTCTTTGTGGGTTCTTCTTACTTCCTTGTAGACTGTATTTATTTATTTTTTTTTCAGATTTAAGAGGCACGAATGGACGTTCACAAATCACAAAACTTATCCAGATTCTTGACTACAAGCTTGGATCCATAACTCAGGCCTTAAAGATATTTTATAGTCTTTAAACTTTTATCTGCTTGTGAGCATTGTAATACAAGATTAAACTTCTGTAGTTGATTTCTCCCTGTAGTAAACTTTCTTATCTCTATATTTGACAGTTTCTTACTGATTTCATTCTCTATTAAGTTCATTGATGAAAATAGCAGAAAAAGAACAATCTGCCAGACTGTCTTTACATTTATTGCCATAAATTGTTGAGTAGACTTTATCCAATAACAACTTCCAATTTTCTTGTTTTTCTCATCCGTTTACAGTCCATGATGTTGCAAATAGTTGACATCATGTCACCCTGCACATACAACTAAGAGCAAAGATAAACACTCTTAGTAAACATATTAAACCAAGGTAACCTGGTTTAATTTATATGTATATGTAAAAGCAACCTTTATTTTGAGGGGAAATTTGAATTGCTCGAAACCATGTCCAAAAGTGATATTCATAACTTGGCCCATATTTTCTTCATTAACAATGTTGTATTCCCAAGTTTTGTATCTTATCAAGGCATTGATGTAAATCAAAGACAAAACCAACATTGTGTGATTAAAACAAAGATATACCCTAGTCTTGCTGACTAAAGCAACATAGAATACATCTATATCCTATTCCACGTAAGAGTCATTTTCGTAATTGAAGGGCACTAAAATGTATTGTCACCTCAATATTCCTTTCTCCAAATTAAAAATCCTCACATCTTTTCTATGCTCTTTTATCCTTTTATATGCTAAGATTCTGCTCATCCTTAAAGATTCCGAATGATCTATCTTTTTAAAATCCTTCACCTCCAAAAAGTAGGAAGAAATAATAACTTCTTCTGTACTTTAATTGTTATAACCCTAGAGTAGACTTCATTCTCCTTTGACTTGGTACTACAATTCATAATATCTCTGTGACTGCCTTCAAGGTGGAGACTGCATCTCTCTTCATCCTTGTTCAGGGCTTAGCAGGGAACATAGGGCACATAATAGATACTCAGCAATATGTTCTGAAATGAACCAAGTTAAGTTCAAATATATTCTAAGATCAGTGAAACTCAGATTGATTTTGATAGGAAGAGGCAGCTTATTGTATTCTCAAAATCAGCATTTTTAGGTTTTGGGTAATTCCTTTTCTTAATTTTACAAGGAACATATTTTAACATAGATAAAAATTAGAAATACAAATAAGCAAAAACAACAACAAAATAGCATCCAAAATCCTACCACCCAAGGGTAACTACCATTAACAATCAGTGTGATCTTTCCAGATATTTTTCCCAGTGTTCCTTCCTCATGTGGTTCTTAAAGGAGACAACAAGAGAAATGGGAGCAGGTCAAAAGAGTTAAAGGCAAACTGTTGTCAATTAGTCTGAAACTAATACCTTGGTGATATTATATCAAGAGAATTTTTAAATGTAATTATTCTTATCTTCTACTGACATTTTCCATTAACCATATATATGCAATAGGAACAGTGTTAGCTGAAGATTTGAATTTACTTTTATATCATTCTGTTATTCCAAAAACCCAATTAGACATATAGAATAATATTGCTGTCTTTATCTAGTTAGTGTGGTCATAATATCAAATACCTTCAAATAATATGTCACAAAATTAATCATGAGTTGATGTTTTACATTTTTCATTTTGGTAATTAGTGTGTTATGATAATGAGAAAATGAGAAATGAGAAAATTCAATAGAATTAAAAAGTACAATAGAAATAAAACCAATGAGGGGAGCCTGGGTGGCTCAGTCGTTAAGTATCTGCCTTCAGCTCAGGTCATGATCCCAGGGTCCTGGGATCGAGCCCCGCATTGGGCTCCCTGCTTGGCTGGGAGCCTGCTTCTCCCTCTCCCACTCCCCCTGCTTGTGTTCCCTCTCTTGCTGTCTCTCTCTGTCAAATAAATAAATAAAATATTTAAAAAAAAGAAAGAAAACCAATGAAACTCATTTATGTAGAGTTATATAAAATATTTAACTATTGGGGCCCTTGGGTGGCTCAGTCGGTTAAGCATCAGACTCTTGGTTTCAGCTCAGATCATGATCTCTGGGTTGTGGGATCGAGCACTGCCTCAGACTCCATGCTCAGCAAGGTGTCTGCTTGGGATTCTCTCTCCCTCTGCCTTTGCCCCTCCCCACCACTCTTCCTCTCTCTCTCTCTCTCTCAAATAAATAAAGAAATCTTCAAAAAAATAAATAAAATATTGAACTATTTTACATTTTTCAAGATACTGTATGTAATTTAGCTACAACGTAATTTTTTTCCACATGTAATTTAGCTACAATTTTCCATCTTTTCAGGGCTCTAGGGTAAATATTACTTCATAGTTAATAAGATTGAATAATAAGTATTTTAAAAGTCACTAATTTCTCCATTGATCCATCTAGGTAATCTACGGTATAGCCAAGTGCTGATTTTTAAAGAACATGCTTCCGTAGACTATATGAATCACAGACCTGTACCCCTGAAACAAATAATATATTACATGTTAATAAAAAAATAAATAAAATGCAACATTATCTCTGACACCTTTGGAAAAAAACAGTATATGAAAAGTATATGAAAATGCTTGGCAATTCAAGTATGTTAGTGTGAAAGTTTTAAATTATTCGAGCCGCTTGACCGTGTTGTATTACTTTCCTCTGTTAAATATAAATTAGGCTTAGTCTTCTCCTGATCTTGTGCTGTATGCTTCTAATCTGTTTCTGGTCCAAGGCTTTCATCCACTGCTTCTCTCTCAGATGTTTTCATCTACTGCTCTCTCAGATGTTTTCATCTACTGCTTCTCTCTCAGATGCATCATTTCTCCAAAGGGAAAGGTACTTGCCTTGGAATGGATCTTCAGAGGTCTGTCCTCATTGTCAAGTAGCAATAAATGACTTCTCTGAAAAGGAGAGCAAAGATGGTAGTTCAGATTGCAGAATTAAGGAACAAATTTATGGTGAGAAAATGGTGAAGAATGAGTAAAGTAGGTTTTCATCAGGATTTAAATAGTTTATAATATAATGCAAGACAATAATTACAGTAATGGGAGCAGGTTTAAGAGAACTACAGCTAACCTGTCACCACTCCTAAGCCCCAAGGAATAGGAGGATAAAATAGTTACAGGAACCCAGGTTGTCTTGAAAAGAGCAGTGACTTTAGTCGAGGGACACAAGCCTAAAACTGATCTCTAAGGCGGTGAGTTGGGAAAATGAATGCTCCACATTCATTCTCCCTTCTTCCCTATAGTTTCCTCTTTGCCAGACCTAAACCACACCTGAAGTCTTGGAAACCCCTTAACATAATACCTGCCTAGTAAAGAAGGATGAAGACTAGATTTGGAAGGCCAACAGCAAATAACCAGAAATGTTAGTAAATGTAAGATTTAAAAAAAATACATGCAACTGAAAAGCAAATTAAGATCAGGAAAGAAATGATTTCTTATTTTACTATAGGAAAGCATAGTGCATATTTATGAACAAAGGAGAGGACATAAATTGAAGCAGATGGAAAAAATGCAGACAAAGAATAGCTGAGGAAACAAAGATCGAAAGTCAGGAACAGTTAAGATTTCAACCGATAGTGAACAGGGTACACACATTTTAGTCAGAGGGAATAAACAGTGAAGAACAAACAAAAGGAAATGCAAACATAGATCATTAGTGTGGGATTAGTGAGAAAGTTTAGTGCGATGAACATAGTGCACATATGATAAAGATGTGGCATGGACTTTTCAATGCTTGTCTAACGTGCATTCTTGTTCGCTTCCTCACTAACAGAACTCTGATTTATTTGTGAAGGAAATATTCCCAAGTTAGTATTGATATTTTCCAGCCACTTGCAGTGGTACAGGTAGCCATGTAATTAAGTTCTGGCCAAATTTATTGGGTAGGCTCTAGGTAAAGATTCTTTAAAAGGAAGCTGATGTCTGTCTGGGAAGCAGTTTTTGCCCTTTGCCTTTTCTCTTCCTCCTTCCTTCATATGTGAAAGGTGGAGCTTCATCTGCTCTCTTATGACCATGAGACATACATCCTACAGAAGGCTAACTGGAAGAATGGAAGCGTCTTGGGTCCTGACGATACCGTCACCTGCCGTTCTATTCCCACACTTTAGAGTGCATTTTTGGATATTGTTTTTGTCTTCTTGAGCTACTGGTTTGTGGGTCTCTGTTCTCACAACTGAATGTAATTCTTAACTGAGATCAGATTGAGAAGGTGCCATTTATTTTGAGTTCATACATGGCCTATCTCAGTTTCTTGTATATTGTAAACTAATTAATGGTATTTCAAATTATTTTTATCACATGAACAAATGGATGTGTTAGTTAATTAACTGTGGACCCAACACACAAAGCCTGAATGGAATAAATAGAAAAAAAAATAAGGAAAATATTATCTGTTATCCTAAAAGAGGTTGCTGGATAAAGAGATGAATATGTTTAAAGTGAAGTAAATTCACTCCTCAAATACTATATTACATGTTGTGGTGAAACTAAGAGTACTTGAGTTACATTCTTTTAAGATTTTTGGGGAAGGAAGCTACTACATTCTAGATATTTATGTAGTAGCAGCTGGATAGACACTCATCTGACCTTGAGTGACATTTCTTATGTGCTTTTATGCTATCTTATTAAGATGATAATTCATCTCATTTGTAAAGTCCTCTAACCTACCCTTGTTACAATTTAGTCCAATGTTTAACAGCTCACACTGTCGGGAACATTTCCTTTATATCTAACTCACATCCCTTGCACTATTCTTAGAGGACATAGATAAAAAACTGTGTACCTATTTCCTGAATAAAAACCCTATCGAAGGCCAATGCTACATTTCTTAGAAAGACAGAAATTGTGGTAATATAACTAAGAAAATTATTCCTCCCAAATATTTTAGAAGAACATAGAAAATGTTTGGAAAAAGTGAGTCAGCCACCTTAATCATCAGTTGATAGAGGTCACTCGCTTCTATCACTGTCATTTTTGAATTCTCATGCAGAAAGCACTGTTACATACTAACAGCCAAGTAAGCATCATTAACTCTCTAAATGGAAATGTGGACTTTTACATTTAAAAAATGGCTAATCTTTACTCCGTCTTCTAACTATACCGTCAATACCTTTTAAAATGTAATATACTGAAATAAATATATTCCTTCATTATGCTTATATATGAATATGCATACATGTAAGTATATACATTCATATGGTAAAGTAAATGGTTTATGCAGGAAACATACTAAATGCCTTCAAATATAGGGCACTTTAGCAGGTAATATGGTTGGCATAAAGAACAAACAGGCATAATTCAGTATCATTTAGTCAGAGCACTTTCACATAATGTTGAAATATATCTGAGAAATCAAGAGACCATATCTGCAAATGTAGTATATTATTAAATGAGTCCTAATTTCGCTTGTAAGAGTGCAAGGCTAATGTATTTTGCACACACACAAAAAATCATTCTATTGCATTATTACCTTTTTGTTAAATTAAATAAAATATTTAAAGCACTCAGGACAGAGCCTGGCATAAAGTAGTTACTAAAAATTATTTATTAATTGCACTTTCCATTAGTACCCTGCACAGCTCAAGTTACACATTGCAAGTGATGTTAAAGCTTACTCTTTCTAAAGCATGCATTTTATCTTTCCACTTCCCTGATCAAGAACTTATTTGCTCATTTATTTTTTGTTCTAAAACCAAGGTATTTTGGTCAGACCACACTGCTCTCCATATTCTGCTTCTCCCCAGCTAGCTAACATTATCTCTGCTTTGCCTAATATTTGCCCTCCAATCTTGTTTCTCTGCTAATTTCATGAATGCCACACTTAGTTCCACTTCTCCACATTTACTCAAGCTATTTCTGATACCGGAAATGCTTTCCCCCTATGGCACCCATTCATCAAATCTTACTCTTAATCTTGCCAATCAGTTTCTACCATTGTGGGAAATCTTTATTAAGTATCACACTCTAAAGAAACTCTTCCATATTCATTTACAAGTAACTGCATCATATAATTTAACCTTTTTATGATCTTTAAATACATTAAAAGGATTTGAGAAGACAAGAATAGATTAATTAGTAACATATTTGCAAGTATGATTTTTTTTAAAGTTTTAAAGTATGAATAGAAGTAAACAGATGAGTTACTGGGGCATTCATTCACTAATTAGGTATTAATTGAGTACTAATTAGTGCCAGTCACTATTCTAGATACTTGGAATTAAAATATCTGGGTGGGGTGGGTGGTGGGTGGAGAATATCCCTGTGTAAAACTTACATCTAATGAGAGGAGACAGATGTTAACTAATAAATATGAAAATGAATATATTATCTAGTAAATTACAAATGAGAAGAACTATGGGGGAAAAAAAGAGTAAAGTAGGGTATTTGGAATGTGGAGCCCTGTCTTGGGTGGGAAGTTTGAGCAGTGAATGGGAGTTACCAAAAAAAAAAAAGTGTAGATAGGATAAACAATGACTTTAAGGAGTTAGACTATAAAAGCAAAAAGAAAAATAAAACACCAATCAGAGCAAAGCTAGAAAGAATATTTTAGTTAAAATTAGGAAATAACTGAAATTATGGATTACTCTCAATCATCACTTGGAAGTAGATGTAGGAAAATATAATTAGTTGGACAGTGGAAGCAGAGACCATAATGGGAGCTGACCACAGTGGAGTAAATGACTATTTGAGATTGCCTCGAGGTAAGCAAAGCATGAAGTTCCCACCTTGATTTGATCTTATCCATGTGTATTTTTCTGTGTACCTGGAAATCCTAGATTTTTCCTCCTTTGTTGTCATAAGAGTTTAATGTAAGATAAATGAAGGAAATGAGACTCTAAACCATTAATGTGGTCTATTAGCTTCAGAGAACTTATTAAAAATCATGAGGCGCTACAAGAACACCTGAATACTTCTTTCGAAGTGGGGATTTTGAGCACTTAAAAAGGTGAGAAGGCAGTGTTAGCAAGATGAATCAGGAGGCAAAATCAACTCCACTGACTATATTGAGCAATGTGAACAGAAGTTTGCCTACAATGAAATGGTATGATTTTTGCATCCCTATGTTTATTGGGGATCATGAAAAAATGGGAGGGTTCACAGACTAATAGTTGGATGTGTTGGCAGATTAAGAAAAAGGCACTTATGACCCTAAGTCTCTGCGCTAAGAATCTAAGTATAAAAAGTGTTTCTTCAAAAATATTTTATTTTTTTAAAAGATTTTATTTATTTATTTGATACAGAGAGACACAGCAAGAGAGGGAACAGAAGCAGGGGGAGTAGGAGAGGGAGAAGCAGGCTTCGTGCTGAGCAGGGAGCCCGATGCAGGGCTTGATCCCAGGACCCTGGGATCATGGCCTGAGCTGAAGGCAGACGCTTAAGGACTGAGCCACCCAGGCGTCCCGATTCAAAAATATTTTAATAAACTCTCCAATTATGGCTGAAGAACTGAGTCCCCCTGAAGCCTTAATGAGGGACTAGATGAGTAGTTACACAATTGTTAAAAGATCAATCAGTGAAGAATGTTTCTGCAATTTGGTTGGAAAATTCAAATTAAATTTGATGAATAAGTTCATTTCTTTTTGAAAGCTGAATACAGACTTTCTGAAAGGCAAAAACTGAATTATATCTGTATAATTTTAAGAAGCCTACATGGGGCAGGGTGGGGCAAGGAATGGAGAATAAACTGTTCTTGAAAGATTGAGAATGAATGTGGAAAGGACTAAGGTGTATTACATTTGTTGCAATAGGTCTTTAGAACCCAGGTCTGACTCCACCACTTCGCTCACTTTAAGATGATGAGTGAGTTACTTGGCCTCTCTGAGCCTCAGTTTCCTCATCTTGAAACAAAGATACTAATAATAATTTGATATATATTTGTTGTGAGAATTTAATGAAGATAGAATGCATTTCCTTGAAATGAAATAAATTAAGGCATTGATACTGTAACTGTATTGATATTGGTGTTGGCATTAACATCCATGTTTATAGTGATAGTAGTGGTCATATTGGTGTGGGTGTTTTATTAGTACTGATGTCAGCGTTGGTGCTGCTGTTGACACTGCTGCTGGTCCTGATGTTTGTATTGGTACTGACGTCAGCATCAGTGCCAGTGTTGGTGCAGGTGTGTGTACTTCCATTGAGTTTGATGCTGGTGTCCATATTGGCATTGATATTACAACATGGTGCAAATTGAAGGCAACTAGGAGGTAACAGGAAAAAAATTCAGTCTAAATTTTAATCATCTACAAGGGCTGGAACTGCTAAGAAACAAAATAAGAGCAATCCATCTTCAGAAACTTGGAAGATGAAGACCTTTGCAATGAGAGACAAATGAAAGCTCCCAAGGTCTGAAAATAAAACTACCAGGTTCTCATGTTCATGAAAAGCTGCCTTTTGGGTCAGATTGGGAGAATGGGTTAAAATTAGGCACTATAATACCTGTTTGAAAGGATCACAAAGTAAATTAAATGAAACACATGTCTGCAATAATGCCTGGCACCTGGTAGATTATTATTTCCCTCTCAGTCCTCTCTTGCCTATGTAGATTCATCTGTTGTTATTTTTCTCACCCACATCAAAAGGAATGAATCAACTGCAACCCTCTCTTTTCTGAAAGATTTTCATTTTCTGTGGAAATAAGATTTTATTCATCCTCTTAAAGCTAAAAAGAAGTCAATATCTATTAATAAAGAATATAAACAATTCTGAAATCAAGGTGATTCTACATAGTTCTTTTTATATATTTTATATGTTCTTATAATAGGTACAGTCCAGAGAAGTAGCTACTTCTTGAATGAAAGAGAATGAAAGAGAAAAACTTTCATTTATTCTGCTCTTTGTCACTGAGATAACTGAGAAATAAAAGCATCTGTTAATTTTAAAGTACCTAAAACAAATTTGAAAGATGTAGGGAAAAAAGTGCAGCTGCTCGGAGATAATTTCTGATTTCTATAAAAACATGGACTAAATGCCTGATATTTTTAGAAATTGGGAAAACAAGCTCATGGATTAAAAATTTAATGGATGGTTAATTTCCTCCTGAAAGCTGAAAAAAGGATTATGACTATATAGTGCTCACAAGAGAGCCAAAAAGAAAAAAATAAAGGTTGAGGTCATCTATACGGCTAATATAGAATGGCTGACAATTTTAGCAGCAGTTCTGAATAACTGATGCAAAAATTTTGATTACCAAAGTTATTAGGACCATTATTCATTTATGTCATTATATCTCTTTATAATTTTTAATAGTTTACAACTGTTAGTATGTTTTTATATTAGTTATATATACCTATAGCATCATCTATATAACAAGCTTGTGCAGTGGCCATATCTGATTTCTATTTTATTCTCCCAAGTGCTTAAAAAAATATAGTTGTTATCTGTATATATTTTTAGGTGAACTGAATTGTGCAGATTTGGTATGAAATGGGCTTGGATTAATCAATGTTTCCATTTATTATAATGTAAGCATCAGCATCAGTTTATTATTGTCTTTAAAAATGTGATACAATAAGAAAAATACCTTTTTTCTTCAATTATGAGCCAGAGAAAAATTGAGTAACCTGTATAGTGAATTTTGTGCAAGATTTTTAAAAAATTTTATTTTATTTAGATTCAATTAATTAACATATAGTGTATTATTAGTTTCAGAGGTAGAGTTCAGTGATTCATCAGTTGCGTACAACACCCAGTGCTCATTACATCACATGCCCTCCTTCATGCCCATCACCAAGTTACCCCATCCCTCCACCCACCTCCATTCAAGCAACCCTCAGTTTGTTTCCTAGAGTTGAGTCTCTTACGGTTTGTCTCCCTCTGTGATTTCGTCTTTATTTTTTCTCCCTTCCCCTATGATGCTCTGTTTTGTTTCTTAAATTCCACATATGAGTAAAATCATATGATAATTGTCTTTCTCTGACTAACTTATTTCGCTCAGCCTAATACCCTCTAGTTCTATGCACATTGATATAAATGGTAAGTATTCATCTTTTCTGATGGCAGAGTAATATTCCATTGATTTTATATATATATATATGTTATCTGTTATATATATATATTATATATGTTATCTGTTATCTATCTATCTATCTATCTATATATATACACCTCATCTTCTTTATTCATCTGTCGGTGGACATCTGAGCTCTTTCCACAGTTTGGCTATTGTGGACACTGTTGCTATAAACATTGAGGTGCATGTACCCCTTCGGATCACTACATTTGTATCTTTGGGGTAAATACCCAGTAGTGCAATTGCTGGGTCGTATGGTAGCTCTATTTTCAACTTTTTGAGGAACCTCCATACTGTTTTCCAGAGTGGCTGCACCAGCTTGCATTCCCACCAACAGTGTAGGAGGGTTCCCCTTTCTCCACATCCCCGCCAACATCTGTCGTTTCCTGACTTGTTAATTTTAGCCATTCTGACTGGTGTGAGGTGGTATCTCATCGTGGTTTTGATTTGTATTTCCCTGATGCCGAGTGATGTGGAGCATTTTTTCATGTGTCTGTTGGCCATTTGTATGTCTCATTTGGAGAAATGTCTGTTCATGTCTTCTGCCAATTTCTTGATTGGATCATTTGTTCTTTGGGTGTTGAGTTTGATAAATTCTTTATAGATCTTGGATACTAGCCCTTTATCTGATATGTCATTTGCAAATATCATCTCCCATTCTGTCAGTTGTCTTTTGGTTTTGTCGACTGTTTCCTTTGCTGTGAAAAAGCTTTTTATCCTGAGGAAGTCCCAATAGTTCATTTTTGCCTTCGTTTCCCTTTCCTTTGGAGATGTGTCTAGCAAGAAGTTGCAACAGCCAAGGTCACGGAGGTTGCTGCCTGTGTTCTCCTCTAGGATTTTGATGGATTGCTATCTCACATTTAGGTCTTTCATCTATTTTGAGTCTATTCTTGTGTATGGTATAAGGAAATGGTCCAATTTTCTTCTTCTGCATGTGGCTGTCCAATTTTCCCAACACCATTTGTTGAAGAGACTGTCTTTTCTCCATTGGACATTCTTTCCTGCTTTGTTGAAGATCAGTTGACCATAGAGTGGAGGGTCCGTTTCTGGGCTCTCTATTCTGTTTCATTGATCTATGTGTCTGTTTTTGTGCCAGTACTAGACCGTCTTGATGAAGACAGCTTTGTAATAGAGCGGGAAGTCCGGAATTGTGATGCTGCCAGCTTTGCTTTTGTTTTTTTTTCCAACATTCTTCCGGTTATTTGGGGTCTTTTCTGGTTCCATACAAATTTTAGGATTATTTGTTCCCTTTCTTTGAAAAAAGTTGATGGTATTTTGATAGGGATTGCATTGAATGTGCAGTTTGCTCTGGGTAGTATAGACATTTTAACAATAATTATTCTTCCAATCCATGAGCATAGAATGTTTTCCCATTTTTTGGTGTCTTCCTCAATTTCTTTCATAAATGTTCTATAGTTTTCAGAATACAGATCCTTTATCTCTTTGATTAGGTTTATTCCTAAGTATCTTATGGTTTTTGGTGCAATTGTAAATGGGATTGACTCCTTAATTTCTTTTTTTTTTTTCTGTCTCATTGTTAGTGTATAGAAATACCACTGATTTCTGTGTATTGATGTTATATCCTGCCACTTTGCTGAATTTCTTTATGAGATCTAGAAATTTTGGGGTGGTGTTTTGGGTTTTTCACATAGAGTATCATGTCATCCGGGATGAGTCGGAGTTTAACTTCTTCTTTGCCAATTTGGAAACCTTTTATTTCTTTTTGTTGTCTGATTGCTGAGGCTAGGATTTCTATTACTGTGTTGAACAACAGTGCTAAAAGTGGATATCCATGTTGTGTTCCCCACCTCTGGGGAAGAGCTCTCAGTGTTTCCCTGTTGAGAATGATATTCACTGTAGGCTTTTCATAGATGGCTTTTATTATATTGAGGTATAGTCCCTCTATCCCTACACTGTGGAGAGTTTTAATCAAGAAAGGATGCTGTATTTTGTCAAATGCTTTTTCTGCATCTATTGAGAGGATCATATGGTTCTTGTCCTTTCTTTTATTAATGGATGTATCACACTGATGGATTTCAGGATGTGGACCCATCCTTGCAATCCAGTAATAAATCCAACTTGGTCGTGGTGAATAATCCTTTTAATGTACTGTTGGATCCTATTGGCTAGTATCTTGGTGAGAATTTTGGCATCCATGTTCATTAGGGATATTCATCTGTATGAATATCTGGTGGGGTCTTTGGTTTGGGGACCAAGGTAATGCTGGCCTCATACAATGATTTTGGAAGTTTTCCTTCTATTCCTATTTTTTGAAACAGCTTTAGAAGAATAGGTATTAATTCTTGAAATGCTTGGTAGAATTCCCCTGGGAAGCCATCTGATCCTGGACTCTTGATTGTTGGGACATTCTTGATTACTGCTTCACTTTCTTTGCTGGTTATGGGCCTGTTCAGGTTTTCTATTTCTTCCTGGTTCAGGTTTGGTAGTGTATATGTTTCTAGGAATGCATCCATTTCTTCCAGTTTGCCAGATTTGTTGGCATACAGTTGCTCATGTGTTCTCATAACTGTATTTCTTCAGAGTTGGTTGTGATCTCTCCTCTTTCATTTATGATTTTATTTATTTGGGTTCTTGCTCTTTTCTTTTTGATAAGTCTAGCTTGGGTTTATCGATCTTAATTCTTTCAAAGAACCAGTTCCTAGTTTCATTCGTCTGTTCTACTGTTCTTTTGGTTTCTATTTCATTGATTTCTGTTCTAATTTTTATTATTTCTCCTCTGCTGCTTGGTTTGGGCTTTATTCGCTGTTCTTTCTCCATCTCCTTTAGGTGTAAGGTTAGGTTGTGTATTTGAAACTTTTCTTATTTCTTGAGAAAGGCTTGTATTGCTGTTTTCTTCCCTCTTAGGACTGCCTTTGCTGCATCCCAAAGGTTCTAAACTGCTGTGCTTTCATTCTCATTTGCTTCCATGAATTTTTAAAATTTTTGTTTAATTTCCTGGTTGACTCATTCATTCTTTAGTAGGATGCTCTTTAACCTCAATGTATTTGTGTTCCTTCAAAATTTTCTCTTGTGATTGAGTTCAAAATTTAAAGCACTGTGGTCTGAGAATATTCAGGCAATAATCCCTATATTTTGGTGCCAGTTGAGACCTGATTTGTGACTCAGAACTTGATCTATTCTGGACTTGTTCCATGTGCACTCAAAAAGAATGTGTATTCTGGTGCTTTAGGATAAAATGCTCTGAATATTATCTGTGAAGTCCATCTGGTCCAGTGTGTTGTTCAGAGCCCTTGTTTCCTTCTTGATCTTCTGCTTAGATGATCTGTCCATTGCTGTGAGTAGAGTGTTAAAGTCCCCTACTATCATTGTTTTATTATCAATTGTTTCATTAATATGATAATTCATCAGTTGTCCATTAATATGATAAATCATTTTCCACCCCCTTACTTTCAATCTGGAGGTGTCTTTGGGTCTATAATGAATCTCCTGTAGACAGCATATGGATGGGTCTTGCTTTTTTATCCAATCTGATACCCTGTGTCTATTGGTTTGAATATTTAGTCCATTTACATTCAGAGTAACTATTGAAAGATGTGAATTTAGTGTCATTGTATTACTGTAAAGTCACTATTTCTGTATATTGTCTCTGTTCCTTTCTGGTCTTTGTTACTTTTCAGCTTCCTCTTTGCTTAAAGGATCCCCTTTAATATTTCTTGCAGGGCTGGTTTAGTGATCACACATTCTTTTAGTTTCTGTTTGCCCTGAAGTTCTTTATCTCTTGTTCCATTCTGAATAACAGCCTTGCTGAATCAAGTATTCTTGGCTGCATGTTTTTCTCATTCATTATCCTGAATATATCATGCCAGGCCTTTCTGGCCTGCCAGGTCTCTGTGGATAGGTCTGCTGCCAGTCTAAGGTTTCTACAGTTGTAGGGTAAGGACCTCTTATCTTGAGGTCCTTTCAGGATTTTCTCTTTATTTCTGAAATTTGCAAGTTCACTATTATATATCAGGGTGTTGATCTATTTTTGTTGATTTTAGGGGGGTTCTCTGTGCCTCCTGGGCTTGAGTACCTGTCTCCTTCCCCAGATTAGGGGAGTTCTCAGCTATAATTTGTTCAAATAATCCTTCTGCCTCTCTCTCTCTCTCTCCCCTTTTCCTCTGGGACCCCTTTTGCTTTATGGTATCAGTGATCTCTAGAATCCCTTTGTGATCCAGGAGTTGTTTACCTCTCTTTTTCTCAGCTTCTTTATTTTCCATCATTTTGTCTTCTATATTACTGACTCTCTCTTCTGCCTCATTTATCCTAGCAGTTAGACTCTAATTTTTATTGCATCTCAGAAATAGTCTTTTTGACTTAGACCTGATTAGATTTTAGTTCTTTTATTTCTCCAGTAAGGGATTCTTTAGTGTCTTCTATGCTTTTTTCAAGCCCAGGTAGTTTTTTAATAATTATTATTCTGAATTCTAGTTCCAACATCCTACTTTTATCCATATTTATTAGATCCCTGGCTGTGAGTTCTGCCTCTTGTTCTCTTTTTGGGGGTGAGTTCTTCCATCTTGTCATTATGTCCAGAAAAGAATGATGAAAGGGAGGGAAAATACAAATATAGCAAAAATGAAACCAGAAAAAAATATACTACACAAATTAGAACAGAAACCAAAAAGAAAAGAAAAAGAAAAAAAATGAGAATAAAATCAAAGAAGTAGAACAGAACAGAACAATAAACTGGATCCTGAGTGTATTTTGGTCTGTTAGTTAGAAGAAATTAGATCCCAAAATAGGCGGGAAAGAAAACCTTATATATATATATATATATATATGCAAACATGTAGTTGAATAAAATGAAAGGAAGCCAGAAGTGAAATGTATATATACATTAAATGCAAGTGTAAAAATGAAAATTGAAAAGGACTTAAAAAAATAAATGATAAGAAAATAGCTGAAAAGGGTAATAAAATATAAAACTGAAGGACTAAAGAATAATAACTATATCAGAAAAATATACACTACACTAATGAGAAGAGAACAGAAACCAAACAGATAACAAAAGCTAAAAAAAAAAAAAATGGGAATAAAATCAGACAAAAAGCTGTGAATAGAACAGAACAGTAAACTAGATCTTGGGTATATTTTGGTCTGTTAGAAGAAACTAGATCCAAAATAGGTAAGAAAGAAAGCCATATATATATGAAAGATATATATATATGAAAGAAAACCATACACACACACACACACACACACACACACACACACACAAATGCAGTTGAATACAATTAAAGGAAGCCAAAAAAGAATATATATATATGTGTATGTGTGTGTGTGTGTGTGTGTGTGTGTATATATATATATATATATATATATATACACCATAAGTGAAATATATATGTATACCATAAGTGAAAAACTGAAAATTAAAAAAAGACTTAAAAATTGATAAAATAAAATATCTGAAAAGGATAATAAAATATAAAACTAAAGGTCTAAAGAATATTAAGAAAAAAAGCACGAATGCTATATACTTCTTTCTTCGAGAGCTGGAGTTTCATAGTTCTGTATGATCAGTAAACTTGGTATTAGCTGCGGGTTCCTGCTGATCTGAGGGAGGGGCCTGCTGCCCTGATTCTCACGTGTCTTTGCCTGGGAGGAATTGTACCACCCTTGCCAGGGGGCTGGGCTCAGTGAAAGCTGCTCTGAAGCTGGCAGGGGGTGGGGTGCTAAAAATGCAGCACCCCTATCTCTAGCCTGGGAACTGAAATTTCACGCCCTCCAATCTTCAGTGAGCCCTCATAGGAAAACGATCACTCTTGTGTCCCAGGTTTCCATCCAAACTCTTTGTTCACCCAGGCTGTGACCTAGCATTTTATCTCGGGCACACAACCCCATTTCGAGTCTGCAAACTTTATGGACTCTTGCGGCACTCACCGGTACTGTTCCTCCCGGAGTAGGGAGGGGTGTTTAGCTGGGGTTTGCCTCTGCCCAACCATGCCGCAGTTCAGGGTTTATGGCAACACTGAGCAGAAAGCCCACTCCTGGGCTTGCTGTTTGCAGCCAGCTTCCCTGCTCCAGTGCCTGGGAACTCTGACACACTTGGTCACCCCTGTTCTTTTTGTAACCCCGTGGATCCTGGGACCATGCAGTCTGACCTGGGGTTCCACCCTGCTTTGCTTCCTGAGCACCTATCAGGTAAACTCTGATTTTGTGCTCCACTGCTTATAACACTTTCCGGAAGCTGGTTTACAGAGCTCCCAATCCCTACCCCAAGGCTTATCTTACAAGGTATCCCTTCAGATTCATGTCTCTGCACCTGCTACCTTGCAAAATGTGGTTGCTTTTCTTTCTTTTTTTTTTTTTTTTTTAAGATTTTACTTATTTGACAGAGAGAGAGAGAGAGACAGCGAGAGAAGGAACACAAGCAGGGGGGAGTGGGAGAGGGAGAAGCAGGCTTCCCGCCGAGCAGGGAGCCTGATGCAGGGCTTGATCCCAGGACCCTGGGACCATGACCTGAGCCAAAGGCAGACGCTTAACGACTGAGCCACCCAGGCGCCCCTGTGGTTGCTTTTCTATTTGTAGAATTGTAGCAATTCTTTTCTCAGATCTCTGGTTGATTTTACAGGCTTTCAGAATGATTTGATAACTATTTAGCTGAACTGTTGGGACTAGATGAAACTACGATCCCCTATTCCTCTGCCATCTTGGAGAGTCTCTGTGCAAAATTTTAAAGAAAAACAGATCTGTTGCTTAGAGGATAATAAGTAGGTTCTTGTTTTGTTTTGTTTTAATAGGCGGTGGGCTGGAATAATGTTTGGAAATACAATAAAGATAAAAAATAGAGATGTAGAGAATATCTATCTTAATGAAAAGGATATCTTGGGACGTAATTGAATGGTTTCATTAGGGAACGGGGGACACCACGGAATATAAAGACAGAGGAGCGTGTATTCTGTGACTGCTGTAGAATGCCACTGTTCCTACAGTGAGTACCAAGATTAGAAGGTATGTGGAAACATGAATAGTCATATTAACAGTATCCATATATCTGGTTACCATAGTCAGCTGTAGAGATGTCATGGTAGTAAAGGTTAAAAAGATTTTGAAACTCGCTATGAAATTTTGTGTTCATAGACTACTTTCCTTGCCATAAAGAGTAGACCAGTATCCCTGAAGTTCAGACACTGACGTTTGGGAAAATTTTGTAGGTAAGCTTTATGAGATTTATTGGAAATGTCATAGGCAAGTTAGTTTTTAAGGAAAACAATTGCAGTATATGAATCATGATGATAAGTTGCAGTGCTCTCTCTTTTCTCTCCCTGTCTCCCTCCTCCTTCTTCTTTTATATCACTATAGATATAGATATTTTCTGTTTCTCTGGAAACCGTATTATAAATCCAGTGATGTATTTTTTCAAAGGATAGTATAGAGAGGGTCAGTTTATTTCAGAAAAGCAAATTTTGTTTAAAATTCAAAAATTAAACAGTATGAAATTGTAACTCACAACATCATATTATTAAAATAAAAGATAAAATCATATGTTAAACTCAATAGCTACATGAATGCATTTGCAAAAATTCTGCAGCTATTCATGATTATATGGTTTTTAAAGCAAATTAGAAATAAGTGTGAAATTGAAAGCTTTCTCCTTGAGACTGGGAATGAAAAAAGGATCACTGTTATTCTTACTTTTATTTAATATTTTACTAGAGGCCCTCTTCAGCATAATAAAGAATGAAAAAATTGTTAGTATTAAAAGGAATGAATGAAGGTGCTGGGGTGGCGCAGTCAGTTAAGCATCTGCCTTCAGCTCAGCTCATGATCCCAGGGTCCTGGGATGGAGTCTCATATTGGGCTCCCTGCTCAGCGGGAGTCTGCTTCTCCCTCTATCCACCCTCCTGCTTGTGATCTCTCTCTCTCAAACTCTCTCACACACAAATAAGTAAATAAATAAAATCTTTTTTAAAAAAGGAATGAATTTATCTTTATTTGCTGAAGACCTGTTGCATACATTAGAAAATCCAATACATTCCAGATAGATGCTAAATCTAATTGTGGATGGTAAAATATTAAAATTTTAGAAGAAGAATATTGAGTACCCTCAAGATATTGGGGTAAGCAATGATATTTTAAGTAGGACACAGTAAGTACCACACATAAAAGACTGAGAAATTGGATTTCATTAAAATTAAGAACTCTATTCATCAAGACCCCAATAAGAGAATGAAAATACAACCACACATGGGAAAATATATTCGTAATACAAATATCCAGTAGGGGATTTATACACAGAATACACTTTTTAAAACTATAAATCAGTATTAAAAGACAAATAATACAAAAGAAAAAGACACTAGAAAATGAGCAATCTACTAGCGAAATATGACTTAAAAATGTGCTTCAAAATATATATATATATATACATATACACACACATATATATATGCACACTTACCCAAATGGTCAACAAAAATATTACAGGTGTTTAGCCTGTTTATTTGCCAGGGAATTACAAAATAAAACCACAATTATATTCAACTACTTAGGTACCAGAGTGGATAAAATTAATTAATGGCTAATATAAAGGCTGGCAGTACCAGTGTTTGAGAGTATCTGGAATAATAAAAATATGTACTGCTGGAGGAAGTGAAAATAAGTAAACCTCCCCCCCCAAAAAAAACTATTTGGCATTATCTGCTGTAGGGGAACATAATATTCTTGTTTTCCTAATACTCCTTGGTATATATCTTAGGCATATCTATCCCCAGTTTTCTCAGGTATATAGTGATAGGCACAAACCCATTACTGCTAAATATATAGTCATTCGTACAGAACTACTTAAATTGTACACACATATATACTAAAAGGCTTGTGCAAGGTTACCAATAAAGCACCATTTTATTTTAGCCACAAAATTAGAAGTAACCAAATGTTCATCAAGGATAGAATACATAAATTATAGTGTATTCATGTTTAGGATTCTCCAACAATTCAAATCAATAAAATACTGCTACATGCAACATGCATTAAGCTGACAAACACAGGGGCGCCTGGGTGGCTCAGTCGTTAAGCATCTGCCTTTGGCTCAGGTCATGATCCCAGGGTCCTGGGATCGAGCCCCACTTCTCCTTCTCCCACTCCCCCTGCTTGTGTTCCCACTCTCATTGTCTCTTTCTCTATCAAATAAATAAATTCAAAATCTTTAAAAAAAAAAAGCTTACAAAGACAGAGTTGACCAAGATAAACCAGACCATATAATTCTTATATAAAGTTCAAAAAAAGCAAAACTAGCTAATGGTGATTGAAATCAGAATAGAGGCTATTTGGGGGAAGGAGTGGTAGTTCCTGGGAGAAAATGGATGAATTGTGTCTGAGGCACACATAATATTCTTTATCTTGATCATGGTGTTCCTTACACAATTAAGTTAATTTTGAGAAGTGAGCTATCTCCGTATGTTTTGTGCATTTTTCTACATGTATATTATACTTTAAAGATTTCCTGAAATCCAACTAAACTAAACATTGTGAAGGTTAAGAACCAAAAGAAATATTAAAATGAGATAATACATTTTAGGAAAACTTAAGAGGAATAAACCATATAAAAATCATATTTTATCATAAACACAAAAATTAAAAACATAACAATTGAACTTTTTTAAACAAAACAAATCAACTTTTGCACTGAAGGTAATAGAGAGATTCTTTTCCATCTAAAAAATCAAAGTATCAGAAGAGTAGTGTATTTAAATTAAGGTCAAATTGTAGATTTATGGTGTTTTTATGTATTAGAATGAGCTTTTTATAATTTTTGTTTCAATAGAATTGTTAAATTTCAGTGTTATTCTTGGAAAATTACATACCAAAGAAACTAATTTTGGTCTCTCTGTAAATATGTCACTTAATTTTTCCTAACAGGAAAGTTTGTTTTTTTAATACATTCATTCACAAAGAAAAAAAAAAAAAAAGCAAAACCTCACTGAATTCAGAAGTGAGAGCCTACATAAGACCAGGCTTTCTAGCTCTGACTCCTACTTTGCTAGCGTTGGCTTTCTGCACTCCAGCCACACTGACCTTTGTGTTTGTCAGGCTCTAGAGGAGGAAAGGAAAACACTTCAAAAACAGAGTGCTCCTATTTTGCTGAGACCACAGTTGCTGCTCCAGATGCCATGTGTGGTTGGTTACTCCAACTAATAGTCCCAATTTTTCACACCTCTTGTCACCCATGACTTTTGGTAATGCCCTTTTGCACTGACTCTGGTCCTGGTCATGTAACTTGCTTTGGCCACTGGGAAAGTTAGTGTTGCCTCCTCACTTCCTCTCTTGTTCTTCTGCCAGACCTACTAGAAGATAAGCAAACTAACTGGGACAGAGCTGAACCGCCCCAGGTGCCCCAGCTGTAGCTACTTTATACCAGCCAACAGAAATGTACAAAAGTCCAGCGGAGATCATAAGAGCCTTCTAGCAGATACAGTGCTGGTCAGGGACCCAGGAGTAAGCCCAGGTGAGGCCAGAAGCACCTAACCTACCTGCCTATTTGTGAGCTACATTTACTGTATATGCTGTTCTCAGCCACTCAATGTTGACAGTAGTTTGTTATGCAGCATTGCTTCAGCAAGAAATAAGCGATTCCCTGCCATATACTTCAAAGATTCTCTTTGCTATACACAGGCAAAATCAAAGAAATGAGCCAAGCAGCCTGCTGACTTGAAGTAATTCCCATGCTGTGTAATTCTGACTTTGTAGAAGGATATCAGCTATAGCCCACAACTCTAGCATTGCACCAAATTATAATCTGAAATTAGAACCAAAATTTTTGCCTTTTAAATTGGATTTATGGTTGAAATGTTATTCTCATTGGCTCCAGACCCATATACACAAAAGCAGTAGCTACTTATCCCTTCCATAGTATGTGTCCCAGTAATTTCTACTGCCTAGGACAGTTTCACATATGGTTTCATATGTGCAGACAATAGGACACCCTGTCCTCTTGTGTATAAGCATCTACTGTTTCTTCAGACCTCAGGTCATTTACAACTTCGTGGAAGACTTCCCTGGCTCCTCTGATTAAGCCTTGACTTAACCCCTTGAGGTTCTCATTTTATCATCTACTTCTCCTTTGTGGCACTCACCACAAGGCACAAATTTTCATTTGTGAAATTTTTAGGCTAATTATCTATCCTTACCTACATTTTAAGTTCCACGGAAGCAAAAATAAGCAAAATCAACATTTTGTTCTCCTGCCTAATATAATGCCTAATGCATAAAAGGCAGTCATTAACTGTTGAGTGAATGAATAAATTTAATTTAAATTTAATTTAAAGCTATCACAAAATCAGTAAAGAATTAAATTGAACGATGTTTTTGTGCATTTAATTAATTAGATGATTTTTATTTTTACTTTGTCAGACTTCTATAGCAAGAAACTTGAATATGTTTACATTTTTACCAAAAAAATCAAAATGAATGATGAACAAAAACATTTTAAATATTTGGAGAAAAGCCTGTAAGCAGAATAAAGACTTGAAAATTTAAGGACTTAACTAAATTATAAAGATTATTTATATTTGTTGAAATCTCATATAAGATACTTCAATAACTATTGAGAAAAAGATTGCAAAGAAATCCCATATACCAAATTAACAAACCCAATCCAGATTCATTTAAGTGGTAATTTAATAATGGAATAATACAATATTCATGTTAAATTTTAATACCATACATAATCATTTGAGCTCTTTGGATGATATTCAAAAGTAAGTTTTCAAAGCAGTTTTTTTAACACTTAGTATCAATATGTATCCCCTTCAGTGTGTAGTTTAATTAGATTTTTAATAGGAAATGGAAGTAAAGACTTAGAATAATTATATCGATAATGTAAACAACTGAATCAGCATCGACATTAAGACTGTTACATATATAAAGGGAGGAAAGGATGTAAGTCTCAATATTTTTGCTTATATTTTGATGTTATAATGTGTTAGAATATACAATGTAATGTTAGATTATATGGTAATCTTTTTCTGCAACTGCTTGGACTAAGACTGCTGATTAGATGACATAATAATATCTATTCTATGTATTATTACAAATTTCTCGATCTATGATCTTTTTCTCCCTGTGATTCCTCTACACTATTGTATTTACTTGATAAACTTTAATTTTATTACTAACTCTGAAGAAAGTACATGCTTTTTTCTGTCTGCTTCAGAAGACTCTTATCTTTCTTGGGCCAGCAACTGTCTGAGGCATAAGAAAGCGAGTCCGACCTCAAAACAGGTTTCAAATCTTCACTTGCATCACATCCACTAATACCCCATGGGCCCAAGTAAGGCACAGAACTAACCCAACATCTTTGGGTAAAAAAATACACTCTTTCATGACAGTGTGGGGAAGAGAAATTAGATATTGCTAGAAGAAATAATCGACCGTGCTAAGGGAGGAATTACAGAAAATGGACCTGAACTCCTAATACTTTTCCATTCATTCTACTCCACTTGTATGAACACTATTCAAATCCATAGTGTCTATTTAGATTTACATATGTTTTAATCCATGTGTTTTTATTCGAAGATTTAAAATATGTAAGCAAATAATAAAGTTAAACACTTCTTAAAATAAGTTTATTAAGCTTCCTACCAATCACTGCATATGAAAACCCATTTTAACTCTCTTTGAAAAATATAAGTCCATAAATAGATTTATAACAAAAAAATAGTTAAGTGGTCAGACTCCTGAGAAATTGCTCTATTTTTAGAAAGATGTGTTTACTTGTGTTTACTCGAATACATGCTAAGTTAGAAGCCTGATGTTTGTATCTCTATAACACTTCAAAGTCAAGACAAGATTATCCATGCTCAATGCTTATTTTCATAGTTCACTTCGCTGAAGACCATCAACACATCCTACAGTGATCTAGTTTAACCCATTTCTTAAATCCTTAATCATTCTAATGGTTTTATTTCTATGTACACAATACAAAGTGACAGAGAAAGGAAGACTGTCTAAAAGGAATAGATTTCTTTTTGTATTAGTCTCAGAGGTAGAATTTTGTGATTCATCAGTTGCGTATAACACCCTGTGCTCATTACATCAAGTTCCCTCCTTAATGCCCATCATCCAGTTATCCCTTGCTTCCACCCACCTCCTGAACTCTAGGAAACAAACTCAGGGTAACTGGAATAGATTTCCATGCTTAAGGTCGTGATTAGATTTTTTTCCAAAAGATTGTGAAGTAGGGTGTGTGAGTTGTATTACTTGATTTCAACACATACTGAGCATTAATTGTTTATAATTTTCAGTCAGTCAACATTCATTGAGTTGTTTACCTATCTTATTGCTCAATAATACATAAAAAACCAGGATAAATAATGGTTTCTGCCGTCTTCACAGAATCTAAACAAGTATTTGAAAATGTAGCCAGGCTTCTTGGGGGAAAAAAAAAAAGAAACCACTTTGATGAGACATTTTATTGGGCATATCCAATCTACAGTTTACATAATTATTTGAAATTTTTTTAAATTTAGTTTTATTTTATTATGTTAGTCACCATACAATACATCATTAGTTTTTGATGTTGTGATCCACGATTCATTGTTTTCGTATAACTTTTAAATCTGATTGATTTTGATTTTATTGCTATTAAGCAAGCACAAACTTTTGTAAGTATATTTCTTTACGTTATTATTTTTTTAAGCAACTTCAAACTTACAGAAGAGTTACAAGTACCCTGCAAATAACTTTTCCTCTTTCTGAAGCATTTCAGTGTAAGCATTCTGATCCCCAGCAGGACCCTCTTTCTACTTGGATTGGTCACTGACTCCCCATGCCACCAACCCCTCCACATAAAAGCCAACCTTATTTTGTCTACCTAATTGCTTTAAAATGAAACTACCCAAGAAAGGAGTGGGAGGAATAGCTATTATTGTACTTCTGCATTTTTTTTTTTTTTTTTTAGTAATTTGGATAAGGACTGTATACTGTGTGATCAGTCATAGCATTATCCTGAGAAACCCTGGAAAGTGTTACTACAGAAAATGGCAACTCAAAATACCTTTGCTTTGCTTTATGTCTTTGGATGCCCAAATCTGAGATTTCTTATATAAAAATGCTATAGCTCCCAAATGGCAAAATTAATCGTATAATAGCATAACTCATATCTAATATTTTTAATGCTATTTATTTTTATATTCTGTTATTTGGCAGTAGTCTAAATTGGTCAAGTTTATGTAACATTCTTTTTAAAGATCTCATTTATTTGAGAGAGAGGCAAAATATGAGTGGAAGGAGGGGGAGAGGGGAAAGGACAAGCGGGCTCCTGGCTGAGTGTGGAGCCCAAGGCAGAGCTCGATCCCAGGACCCTGAGATCATGGCCTGAGCAGGAGTCAGAAGCTTCACTTACTGAGCCACACAAGTGCCCCAAATCTGAAGACATTTTTAATCCATATTTCAATTAGCTTACATCTAAGCATCTGAAGATAATTTCATGCATTTTGTTATAATTGTGAGTTATACTTAGTCATGTTATTGTTCTTTTTATTTTTTTTAATTTTGTAGGCTAATTTATTATAAACAATAAATCTTAAAAGATATTAGGCCTCAAACCAAATATACATGGGGGAAAAAGATAGTCTCTTCCCAAACGAAAATATTTCTGTCTTTACTTCTGGAAAAATGATCTGTTTCTGTAACATCAGGGGCAAAGAAGAAGCATGCTATTAGTACTAAGTGCATTTTCAACAAGTAAACCACAAAGTGCTTTTATAAATCAATATGTTCCTGAAAAAAAATTTTTTAAACCTATCTAGAGGGGAAATCATTTTCAAAGTCATAGGACAGTGGAAAATAATGGGCACTGGAAATCTCTCTATTTAAGATGCCCCTATGTTCTCCCCCACCTGCAGAGAAAGGCACATGATTATGCAATGGAGGAATGACACTCAGTAATCCTAAGACAAAGAGCATGGCCATGGAAACTGCTCCAGTGGTAAAATAATACTGGGTTTTCTGTTTTTCTATTCCAGACCTTTTGCAGAGATTTATCAATTCTTATGTGTTATAATTTAGAAGTACTTTTTCCCATTTTCTACTCTGATTCTTCTCCAATGACATATTTGTATGTCACAGTTTTGATAAACAAAATCAGTACATATGTTTTGAAGAAAATAATTTCTCCCTCACTAGTTTTTATTCAAAAACTACCATGTAATATATTTTACTTTGCCTGGGCAAACTGTTTGTGTCAATATTTTTCATATTATGTTATAGGACAGATGTAAGGAGGGAGCAGATCACTTCAGTTCAGAATCATATAACTACTGAGAATCGGGACTATAAATATTTAGATTTAACCATTAACCTTTGATCATTCATTCAACAGGCCACCCTTTATTGAATAACTGCCTTCTGCCACAGAACTGCAAAATGTTAGCCCCAGGAACACAATGATAAATGAGATTGCACCTAACCCTTGGAGATATTCAGAGTCTGAATGGTGCCTCCATGGGGCAGCCTTCAAAATGTTTGCAAATTGAAAGTGAAAGTCGTTCTATCATGTTCTGTTAATATCCATGAGATGAGAACATTGACTTTAGAAAGAAGTAAATTGTGAAAGTCAATGTACCTAGAAAACATTGATTAAATATTAATAGTTTCATATGATAACATTGAAAACAAGCATAAGTTGGAATCAACATTTGCTAGATTAACTCATAAAGAACCTAGAGTCTTCAAAAAGGGGTTTATAAATTCTATCTCTATAGATTCTCTACCTTAACATAGCAGTTATATTCCACCTGTCAAAGAATCAGAGAATTAATGCTATATATGATGACTGAAATCTTGACTCATTCTAAGTCTCTTCTTTAACTGAGGAAGTTTTGAAATATCTACTTTAACAGGATAATTACCTTTACCTTCCACTTTACTTTTTCTTTATAGACTTCCTGCACAATTGTCTGAGATAATGGTATGCCTCATTATATGTTTCATTCATTTAAAAATACTGACTAAATATATACCTTCTCTAAGTAATAAAACTTCACATTCTATTTGGCTGATAGTTAGCTTCTCTTTAATTTTTGTTATTGTGCATCTTACTAGAGTTACACGTTTATAGTGTCATTTTAAAAATGATTCTGGTGAGGCCTGGGTGACTCAGTCAGTTAAGCAGCTGCCTTCAGCTCAGGTCATGATCCCAGGGTTTTGGGATCGAGCTTCTGCCCCTCCCAACCCCCCACCCCCGACTCATGCTTGCATGTGGGCTCTCTCTCTCTGTCTCAGATAAATAAAAAAATAAAATCTTTAAAAATAGTTCTGGATTGATTTTCAACTACTATAACTTCTTGTGTCCTATTATATAATATAGTATGACTAAAGAAATGTATCTATTACTGTGTAACAAACCACTCCACATCTTAGTGGTTTGAAATAAGAGCAATTTACCATTTCCCACAGTTCTGTAAATTGATTGGGCATTTCCTCTACTGGTTTTGCCTAGGCTTACTCATGTGGCTGCATTCAGCTGGAGGGTGGCAGGACTGGATGGCCCAAATGACTTGAATGACATGTCTGAACCTTGGGGTCACCTGGGGTACTAAGGTTTTCCTCTACTTGGCCTCTCATTCTCAAGCCAAATAATTCTGGGGCTTGACTATACTTTCCAACATAGTGATCTCAGTGTTCCAAGATGGAGCTAGCAGAAGTTCCAGAGCCTCTTATGGCCTAGGCTCTAGAATTCACACAGTATTATATCTGACACATTCTGCTGACCAAAGAAAGAAGAATTAAGACCATCCCAGTACAAGAAGTTCAAGAAATAGAACTCCATTTCACAATTGGTGTACCAGCAATGTCACATTACAAAGGGACACAACCCAGGAAGATGTTATTTGTTAAAAAAATATTATTAAAACTTTCTGTTACAACATGGACTAATCAAATAATTACAGGTGTGAGAATAACTTTTGTAAACATTAAAAGTCATACATTCACATGAGTTGAATGCACATTTAGAACAAGCTATACTACAGATTTAATGTGCATATTTCAAATTAGAAAATTTATTTGCCAAAGACAAAGATTATACTTGCCAGTTAAAAACACTGATATCTAGTAAATGACTTTTTTTAAAAAGTCAACATAAAATCATAAGAGTGAGTAGTGTCAGCAAGATGGCCAGATAAGATCTCCCTCACTCATGTTCCTCCCTTGATAAAAATAATTTAGCACCCATCCATGGATAAAAGTAACTTTGTGGGAGCTTTGAGATTCAGGTAGGAAATTGTGAAACCCCAAATGCATTCAAAAAAGACAGGCCTACACCCAGGTGGTTGACTTGTGAGCATGGTTCTGCCGGTAGACCTGGAAACAACTCCATAGTCCTGATGACTTGAATACAGACTCCTCTGACAATGGTTTCATCACCAGCACCATACAACAAGAAACCAAGGAGGAGTCTTGCCCAACTATGCATTGGGTAATAGGCATACAGAACTTGGTCCTGGCTATGGACCCTGAGGTGGCCCATGAAATGTCTCTAGTCCCCCTCAGCCATGGTTTGGAAGCTCCTGGAGATGCTACTGTAAATGGGATTGTTTTCTTTATTGTTCAGGTATTTTGTTGTTTGTGTACAGAAACAAAACTGATTTCTGTATGATTTTGTATCCTGTAACATTACTGAATTTGCTTATTGTGCTAGTTTTTAGGTGGAGTCTTTAGGATTTTCTATATGAAATATTATGTCATCTGTAGACAGTTGCAATTTTGCTTCTTCCTTTCTGATTTGGATGCCTTCCATTTCTTTTTCTTTCCTGATTACTCTGGCTATAACTTCCAGTGCTATGTTGAACAGGAGTGATGAGAGATATCTCTTATAAGTAATGTATGCAAAGATTTTAACAAAGGGCACATATGCAATATCTATTCATTATTGTATTTATTTTACTATTTTAAGCTGTTTTTATGGGTAAACTTTCCCTAGAAAGAATACAATTGATTAAATTAGCATGCATGGCAACTCTGATTTTTTTGTATTTCCCTTCTCTAAATCCAATTATATCTATGGAGAATTTCTCATGTTTATTCAATAACCCAACTAGTTATTGGCATATATCTTTTCAACCCAGACAGATATGTTACATAAAGACTTGTATTTAATTTAATATTGGCATTGCTCCTGCAGAAGAATGATCTAAGAAATTAATCAAAATTTTATAATTGTTTTAATTGATTCAATTTTAGGACATAAATGTTATTTTAACACAATGTCTCAATAAATGTCTACAAGGATCACAATTTTAAAGATCACACAGGTAAACATAAAAGCTAATTAATTACTTTTAAATTCTAAATCAATAGATGATTTTTAAAATAGAAGTTAAACAGCATTATATTTTAATGTTGGAAATTACTTTTACTCTCATAGTAAAAAAATTTCAGGCTTAATCTATGTATCATTCTCAAAAACTATATTACATTTGCCTTGGTATAATTTCTTTTAAAGATTTTATTTATTTGAGAGAGAGAGAACAGGTGGAGGGAGGGGCAGAGGGAGAGGGAGAAGCAAACTCTGTGCTGAGCAGGGAGCCTGATGTGGGTTTCTATCCCAGGACCCTAAGATCATGAACTGAGTCGAAGGCAGACATTTAATCAACTGAGCCACCCAGGCACCCTGCCTTGGTATAATTTAAACAAGGGGATTTTTCATACCTTTAGGGAAGTAATGGAACATATTTAAATATATCCTTTCATGAAAAGATGTGTGACATAGAGCTCACCATCTCCTAGGCACTTTTGGGCAGCTTAGAATATTCAAATAGTTCTTCCTTTGATAGGGCTGAAATCTGTTTTCTGGCAACTTCTTTTCAGTATTTCCCATCTAAGCACTTCCTAGAATGATTTAGCCACCGTGTACCCTACAGCTCTTTCCATCCTATCAAGTACTTCTTTCTTTTCCATGTGAAAAGGATAGTCTTGGTGCCAGTGGTTATTCTGATGGTTTTAACAAACCCTAAGCTCTGGATATGCCCTTTGCTTTGGGTGTCATACATTTAAGGTCTCTCTCAGGTTTTGGCCTATTTCCTTTATTCTAATGGGACATATATATATATATATATGTATATAAACATACACACACCCCTGCAGTGATGGTTAGAGCCTGAGAGATATTGTCACAGTTATATGCCAACCTTTTACTACTCAAGAGGATATCTTAAAATAGCTTCTTCTCAAAAAATAGTTTATCAGTAGGTAATATGAGATATTAAATAATTTTTAAAAGTCCCCTCTGAAGGCAAAAGGTTATTGTATTTTTAAATAACAATGAAATATACATTTTATTTTTTATTTATTTATTTTTAAAGATTTTATTTGTTTATTTGACAGAGAGCAACACAGTGAGAGAGGGAACACAAGCAGGGGGAGTGGGAGAGGGAGAAGCAGGCTTCCCGCCGAGCAGGGAGCCTGATGCGGGGCTCAATCCCAGGACCCTGGGATCATGACCTGAGTCGAAGGCAGACGCTTAACGACTGAGCCACCCAGGTGCCCCTGAAATACACATTTTAGATACAATCTGGAATTAATTAAAAATAAGTCAAACTTCTTTAAATGATTATGAAACCTAATGAAAAAATACTCACATAAGTATACCGTCTAGAATGAAAAAGTTCAGGTATACACCTTGAAAATTCAGACAAAAACATGGCAGACAGAATTTCTTTGTCATATCATTTCATATTGCCCAATAAAATTTCCCTGCCCATTGTAATAAAAAATCAGATTCTCTTAAATAAAATCAAGGAGACTACTAGATACAGTAAACGGTGAATTAAGAATCAGCATCTTGTGTCATGAACAAAATTTCATAAAAGGTATCTAAATTAGAATGCCAATGGCAACTTTTGTTTTCAGTATTCCTAAGAATGCAAAAGACTGATTAGTTTTAATCCTGAACAAGATAACATAAGATTGGAAGAGAATCAATAGGACAGTCGGACCAAAACCTACTTTACACTAGGCTTTTCATACATATTACCTCCAAAACCCACAAGCCTCAGAAACACTTTTATGTGAATATTATTCATCCCATTTAACAGATAAAGAAAGTGAAGCTCAGCTTTGCTAACGTGCCCAAAGTCACATAGTTAATTAAGTTGTGAGAAAGATCAGCTTGTTTGACTCAAAGTCTACACTCTTTTCTTGACATGACAGGCCAAGGCATTGTTTTTCCAGACATAGTTTCCAGAAAATCCAATGAGTACTGGGCTCATTTTTCATTGCTTTAGCAATGTATCATAACAGCAGAAGCAAAGGACTGTGAGTCAAGTGGCCTGGTCTTGAATATTTTCCTCACTGAGCCATAGGACTTTGGGTGAGTCATTTTGCATTATGGTGCCTAGTTTTTCATATTTATAAGGCTAAGCAAAATAAGTCAGAGAAAGACAAATACCATATGATTTCACTCATGTGGAATTTAAGAAACAAAACAAATGAGCAAAGGGGGAAAAAAAGAGGCAAACCAAGAAACAGACTCTTAACTATAGAGAACAAACTGCTGGTGACCAGAGGGCAGGCAGGTGATGGGGATTAAGGAGTGTACTTGTTGAGTACTATATGGTGTATGGAAGTACTGAATCACTGTATTGTATACCTGTAACTAATATTACACTGTATGGTATCTAACGGGAATTAAGATAAGAACTTAAATATAAACAAATTAATTAAATTGAAAAAATAAAATACAAAGTTATTCCCTAAAACTTATTCCAAATTTGAAGTTCTTTGGTTCTCTCACATACTTCTTCAAGTTATATTTTCCTTTTAAAACATGAGCTATCTGTATTTAGATAGTTGTATTTATTTTTTTATGTCAGTTATAAATATTTGGAAACATGATAGATTTTATTCTGCAAGACATTGGCATTACCTGCCATAAACCATTTGAAATCTTCATAGGCT
Source organism: Zalophus californianus (assembly GCF_009762305.2). NCBI lineage: Eukaryota > Metazoa > Chordata > Mammalia > Carnivora > Otariidae > Zalophus > Zalophus californianus. The sequence continues at coordinate 64,115,354 of NC_045599.1, read as the reverse complement.
GATATTAAGTGTTAGATTTCAAAATGAGTGATGTGTGACTGAAGGTCTTTTGATGCTAATAATTTTCCTATTTGGAAATTACAAGGTCTTTTGGTTCATGTATACAGTTAAATTTCTGAAGCAGAAACACAGTGCTCCAGTTTAAACATTTAATGTAATTCAGTGATTTGGTCACTGGGGCAAAAAAGCTAACATTTGTTTGAAAATAGCAATATAACATAAAATCTGAATTTAAAAATTGGGGGTTGTCTATATACGATATATATGTAAACATACACACACAACCACACACATGTAAGCCAAGTCATTTTTCTTTTTGAGATTGAAATACCATATTTCTCACATATATTAAATAAAGCTAAAGCACTCAAACTGCTCTAACACCATTTTTTCCTCATTAAAATTGTACTTTACTTTGTAAATGAAAAGTGAAGAAATTTTCCAGTCCCTGTTCCTATCATTATTGATTTTAAAATTAAAACTTTTTATTCTATAAAATATCAAACAGAGCTAAACAAAAAGAAAAATTGCCTTCAACCTCATAATGTAGGCATAACCAGTGTTTTAATCTCCTAGTATATATACTTCCAAACTTTCTCTAAGCATTTACATATATAGATGGAATCATAATACATATGCTTTTCTTTAACCTGATTTGTTTTATGCAATATTTCTTATTAACAAAGACGAATTATAATAATACCTCCAAAGTATTTGACTATATGGACATAAGAAAATTCATTTGGTTTAAGTTCTTATTAAAAAAAAAAAAAAGAAAATTTGGGTTGCCTGGGTGGCTCAGTCAGTTAAGCGGCTGCCTTTGGCTCAGGTCATGTTCCTGGGATCGTGTCCCGCATCAGGCTCCCTGCTCAGCGGGGAGTCTGCTTCTCCCTCTTCCTCTGCCCCTGCCCCTGCTTGTACACACTTTCTCTCTCTCTCAAATAAATAAATCTTTTAAAAGGTTTATTTGATTAATTCTTTATTATTCATCATTTAATAAGTTCCCATTTTTTTATATTATTAACAATGTGCAGTAAACATGTATATATCCATCTGCGCTTGACCAATTTTTCCCTTAAGATAAATTTCAAGATGTGAATTTATTAAGGGAAATGGTGTAGTAGTTTTTAAAGTTTTCATATTTACTGTTAACTTTTATTTTTTATATTATATTTGTGTTTATTTCTCGACACTTTTCTTAACACTGAAATTTTCTTCTTTGAATAACATTTAAATACACTGACCACCTTGTTAAGAATTTGTCCATACATTCATACAAAACATGCAATTCTGTGAATTATGAAATTATTCAAGATAAAGTCCCACAATTCACTAATACTTTTCTTGCATTATGAAATGGAAGCAATACTGGGTTTTTTGACCATCTAAAAACTATCTAAAAACCGGTTCACCTTATTTGATTTTCCTTTTGGGGAGTGGCTGCCCCCTTTCAGTCCTTGGTGTAGCTGATTCTGTCTCCTATTTCAGGGGTATGTTTGTGATCCAGGCCTCAGCCACACATTGCATTTCATTTTCCCTTTAACAGAGATGGGTTCAGAGATGGATACGCTCCTTAATTTGGGATATTGGCCATAAGGACTAGAATTTTGTTCAAACTGATGGAAGAAAAGGTTTTGTTTGCATATTCTACAACCCATGCTGATGCAAGGCTTAAACTTCTGGCATAATCTTTCCACCACATGGGACATGCTTGTCAGACTGGAGCCAACATAGAGGCAGGCAGAACCAAAAGTTGGGAAAAATCAGTACCTGTGACAACCTTTGATTCCCTGAATCCAGCCGTGCCTGGGTTGTAAGAGATTCCCGGATTTTAATCACATGAATGAGAAATTTCCATTTGGATTGAGTTTTTGATTACTTTCAAGTTAAAGACATCAATGCTAACTGATCTGTGTTGAAAAATAAAAATTTGAAGCTTCAATGCCTCAGTCTTTAGCAAAGAGTTTCAAGGAACAGATTAATTTCTGATTCTTCCAGAATTTGGTGTTTTCTTTTCCTCCTTTTTTTTTTTTTTGAAAGGGGCTGGGAGGAGGGGTAGAGAAAGAGGAAGAGAGAATCTCAAGCAGGCTCCACTCTCAGCACAGAGCTCAACACGGGCTCTGGCTCAACCCCACAACCCATAGATCATGACCTCAGGCTAAATCAAGGTCAGACCCTTAATGGACTGAGCCATCCAGGCACCCCTGGTGTTTTCCTCTTATTTCTTTCTACATAAAGTCTACACAGCTTCGGCGCCTGGATGGCTCAGTCGTTAAGCATCTGCCTTCGGCTCAGGTCATGATCCCAGGGCCCTGGCATCGAGCCCCACATCAGGCTCCCTGCTCAGCAGGAAGCCTGCTTCTCTCTCTCCTACTCACCCTGCTTGTGTACCCTCTCTTGCTGTCTCTCTTTCTGTCAAATAAATAAATAAAATCTTAAAAAACATAAAGTCTACACGACTAACCATATTATAGATACACATTTTATTTTATTCAGGACCCTGTCTTCTCTTTCATCTATGGACACTGAAACAGTTACAATTTACTCTTGGTAAAAACATATAAATAAGCAACAAAATAACAAAACCCTCAATATTTATTGTTGAAGTATGTTATGGCTCCTTCACAGGCACTGACTCTGGGCTTTTAAAGGGCAGGTTGTGATTCTGATATTTCTTTGCGTTTTCCTCAGAGTCTTGCCTTTAACAAAATAGAAACTCAATAAAAGACGTGCTGATGGATTGGAAACAAGAGTTTAATGACAAAGGGAAGCAGCAAAAGAGGGACTTTTCATAGGATAGCTGAGAGCCCCAAGAGGCTGCAGATCCATGTTAAAGATAAATTGAACAGCAAAACTCCGCAGGCCACACTGACTACAGTATCTCAAAGATTAGTAACATCATGTTTCTAGACAATCACACATAACATAAACTATAAAATAGATAATCAGAGAATTATACTAGTCCAATTCTTTTTGGAATATGTTATTTTATTTACCTGTCTTTTAATTTCAAAGTGTATTGCTTTTTCTTATCTTTGAAAATAGAAAGAAACAAATTTTACTGGAAGCCTTGGACTATTTTTTACATTAAAGTAAGTAAGTGAGTAATTAGTATAAATAAGTAGTATGTTATCACATATTATAATCATATAAATAATTCATATAAGTAATTAGTTAATAAATATGTTATTCTGTGTTTAAAAGAGTTTCATTTATCCACTCTTGACAGGTACTTTAAGTAGAGATGAAGCCTTTATTATAAGACAGAGGGATTTTCACAGGATAGCAGGCAAGCCTCAGATTATCATCCGCTTCATCAAGATTTAGCTCAAAAAAAGTAGAAAACATGGGCTTATCAAAACATACAGAAATGCTGGCTGACTGATGCTGGAGTCAAATAACTGGTATAAAAATAAGCCAAAATGGATTCCTATTATACAAAACCTCCATATTATTGTGTGGTTTACATACTGAACATCAAACATTTTATTGCTTTTCAAATAAAAATAGTTGCATAATTTTTACAACATATTTCAAGCAGTATACGTAATATTTAAAAAATTTTTAAAGTAACATATTTTTTAAAATTCAATTTCAAAATATCCATGCAAGCCTTAGAGAAAATCATTACTAACAATTTAATTTTTGAAAACTTTCCAAAATGTTTCCTATGCAACAACAAATATATTTTTACAAAGTTATGTCATATTGAACATAATTTTGAGAATTGCCTCTTTGTTCCTTGAATCATGATTATTTTTCTGTATTAATGAATATTTTTTCTATGATACATTATTAAGGGTCACATTTATCTCATTGCTGGGAGTACCGTTATTTAATTAAACATTTACATGTAATTAGCCTGTTAACATTTAACTTCTAGGAACAGAACTTTGATGAATAAAGGGATAAAATTCCCATTTTTCTTTAATAAGACTTTATCTGTCTACCTCTTTTAAGCAGTTTGGTTGGTTTATATGATGCCCACCAACAACCAGAATTTCTAGCATCAGTTTGTCACTTATTCCACCTTTCCTTTCTGAAGTGACAACAGAAAATGCAGGTTACTCCACAAATAACTGAGCAGCTGACTGATTTATTCTGGGGAAGGAGAGTGCAATTTCCTAAGTTGATGACAGTTCTCATTAGAGACAGATTTGCCTTGGTGCTAGTGAATTTACAGGGGCTTCTGTTTGTACTGCCTTCCAAAGTCCTGGGATGACCTGGCAATGTGTTCATATGGTCATAGGCTTTTTAAAAAATTTGAAAAAGTAAGATATTTAACCACTGTCTCTTTCTAGTCCAAGTTTCCCTTTGTCAGCACCTTCCTTTGTGAGGAGTGGCATTGATGGAGCTATGGGAATTTGGGGGATATGATTATGAAAAAGTTGAGTTGAGGATACATTTATTTTGGATTTAGTGGCATTTCTTGTATGGTTCGCGGTCACCTTTACCTATAGTAAGTAACTATACATTACACTATAGTGTAGCAATGACTCCATGAATATTACCATTTGCTAGCTTGACTACAAGACTAAGGCTAGACCGTATGGAGGTACACAGCACTAAATGTGGGAGAGAAATACAGTTGACAAGTATAGACCCAGAGATCCAGTCAGTAGAATATTCTTTGAAATCTTACACCTTGTTTATTAAAAAAAATTGATAGAGTTTTGTGAACTTTAATACCAATTCTGGGGACACCTGGGTGGCTCAGTCAGTTAAGCGTCTGCCTTCAGCTCAGATCATGATCCCAGGGTCCTGGGATCGAGTCCTGCTTCGGGCTCCTTGCTCAGCAGGAAGCCTGCTTCTCCCTCTGCCTGCTGCTTCCCCTGCTTGTGCTCTCATGCTCACTCTCTCTCTCTTCTCTAGCTCTCTCTCTGGCAAATAAATAAATAATCTTAAAAATTCTGTAAGTTTCTGACATTGTTGACTAGGAGTTGTGACATATAAACCTCAATAAAATATTGATTTAAATTTTTAAATGAATCATGCTAGTGGAAAGATCAAATTATCTTTCTATTCTCTCTACAGGAATTCATATTTAAACATTTCTCTGAAATAAAGAAGTGATCATTTTTTTCATAGAGACGGCCAGCTATATTACATAAGCCCCTGGTCCCAAAAAAATCTGAATCTACTACTCTTGGCACTCACCCATAAATGCAAGCAAGAAGAAAAAAATGACCAAAAATAACAACAAATAGTATTCTTGTCCATACTAAGTGCTAACATGCACAGCTGTAGAGTGTAGAGTGTAGCAAGGAAGTATAGTGTTTTTCAGATAAACAGGCACTGTCAATCTCCTATAGGAGATAAGAGGTTTTCAGAAGCTTTGTTAAGGGTTGGAAAGGTACAAGGGTGTGTGATTAAATAAGGAATATTTTTGAGTGCCTTTTCTGAATATAAAAGTAATAGAGACACCTTTAAATGGTTTTAAATATTGGATATGCCGAAGAAAGCATACATACTCTATTTCCTAATATATACATATTTAATCATCTAAATTTATATACGTATGAATAGTTCATTATATAAAATACACAAGGATCAGGAGGAAATTCAATAGTCTGAACTTTTTCATTTAATTATCAGTGAAATTATAAGCCCATGATGGCTAATATTAAGCATAAATGAGAAAGCAGATAAACTACATAAAATACTTAAAACTTCTGCTCAACAAAGTTAAAAGAAAAAAACCAAGGAAATGTTGATTAATATTTAAGAAAACATTGTATCTCCATTATATTGAAACCATGAAATTATGTAAAAAAAGTCTCACAGTAAGAAATGGGCATAAAATATAAATAGGTAATTCATATAAGATGAAAGTAATAGGTAAAAAACAAATGGAGATGTTTAACCTCACTGGTAGTCAGAGTACCACAGATTAAAATAATGAGGATTTTTGGATTATTAGATTTGCATAACTCAAAAAGCCTGCTAATATCTAGTATTATTGGGGAAAATGGGTACTCTGGTACTCTGCTGGTGAAAGATAAACTTAGTACAAACTTTCTGGAAAATGTAAGGAGTATCTATTAGAATCTAACATATGTATGATTTTTCACTGAGCAATCTCTCACCTAAGAATTTTTTCTACAGAAATGATTATTGCAGTTTATAAAGATATACTTACCAAATTGTTTTACAGCATTGTCTCTGATAGCAAGATAATCAACAACAACAACAACAACAAAAATTGCAGACAACCCAACAACTAGTCAAAAAGGGATTGGATGATAGTGTTAAAATTGTCATACATCATAGGAGGGAATATTATAAAACCATTTAAAATTACATTTACATGTGCAATGAACCATAAATATATTTATAGTATGTTTACTGTCTAGTGAGAGAGCAGGAATGAAGAGAGAAATGAAAGAGGGAAGAGGTATAATGGATACATATCCATATCCTCTGTTCATACACATTAAGGATATATTCTGGAAAGGTATATTCTAAAATGTTAGCAATCATGAATAAGTAGTGGTGGATTATGGATGAATTTTTTCTAGCATTTAAAAAAATCTAAATTAAACATAAGCATTTATAATATCTTAAAAATTAATTAAAGCCATCTATGTTACAAAGAGCATAGATTATTTTTATCGAATGGGTTAAGATAATTTAGCCTTTACTATTTTAATACTTAATATTTAATTTGTTTTGAATATTTGATATAATAAATTATGTGATATATATTATACTTGATATAATAAATATTCTAGAATAATCACTTCTGTGACTGAATTGTAATCATATCTAAAACTATATTAAATTAATTCCTTAAGATAAATTCTTAAATATTGTTTTATTAGGTCAAAGCTCATATTTACTTTTAAGGTCCCTCACCTGTATTGTCCAATTCCTCCTTAGAAGGTGGAAGCAATTAACATTCCCAGTAGTGGTATATGAGAGTCAGTCATCACTGAGAAGTATTCTTCCTGCTTTTATAGTTACCTTTCAGTTATTTTTATGTTCTGCAGACAGGAAATTTATCTCTAGTTTCTTCTCATTTTTTTAACGTACCAAAAATTAGATTAAAATATTGACCTAAATTTATGTGGCTTGATAGTAAAGCTAATTAGCTTGTTGATCACTTTTTAATTTATTTTAGTTATTCAAATAGAAATTTTAAAAATCCAATTACTAGTAGTATGCTTATTTATTTGATATGCAGAAATGTTGAGTTACATCTGCATTATTAAAAATTGGGAAATTTCATATTAAATTTCAGGTTTTGAGAAATTGGGGTCTGGCCATGCTGGACCCATACTCCCACAAAGCAACACTGACTATATGTGGGTGGCTACTGTACCCTTAAGATTGGGCATGCATTTGTAAATTTGCCACCACTTCTTATTGTGTTCTTTTAGGTCCATTCACTCCTGTATGTGGTTTGCCTTAGCACAATGGGCTGAATTTTAAATTAGTGAGTGAATTTTCATTTTAAATAATAGATGTTCAGCAAGAAGACTTATCAGCATTATTCTGGGCTCTGGTTTCCTTATGAAACTGCACTGTCCCTGGTGTCTGGAGCTAAATGAATTCCAATATCTGATGGGTTCGGATGGATGTAGTTTTGGCAAACCAGTACTATAGGTGTATATGGAAAGTATGAGGGTGTGTGTACACTGATGAATTCAGTCAAGACTAAGAAGTTACTGGAGTATCTGGGCTGCACAATCACACTTATGAGAGTATATTTTAGCATTTTACAGACCTTAAATTTAGTGGTTTAAAAGGAACTGCTTATGCCTGAGACATAGTATGTGATAAATTAATATTTTTTGAATGCATGCAGGAGTACATGAATGATTGAACATCCCATGATTAGATTTTCTTACTGGTAGGAGGGAAATTAACTGAGGGTGAGAATCAACCCAAACTGCCTGGTAAAACTTTGAGCTCAGAGTCAATGAGGAGGAAAATAGCAAGAAGTCACAGAGTTGCTGCTAATGCTTGTGAGTTTAACTCTGCAAATTGATCAAAGAAACAGACTAATCAAAAAATTTAATTGAGGGGCACCTGGGTGGCTCAGTCGGCTAAGCGTCTGACTTTGGCTCAGGTCATGATCTCAGGGTCCTGGGATTGAGCCCTGCATTCTCATAGCATCCAACTTGCTCAGCAGGGAGTTTGCTTGTCCCTGGCCCTCTGCCCCTCCCCGACTCATGCGTTTTGTTTTGTTTTGTTTTTCTCTCTCTCTCTCTGTTTCTCTCTTTCTCACACACATAAAATCTTCAAAAAAATTTAATTGAGAAAATGTTATTAGGTAATGTTCCCAAGGAAAAAAAAATTAGGATGTAATGTTTAGACCCCTCATATTGGTCTAATTTTGTGAGGTAGCTGGTCAGTGCAAAATCAACATCCTATTCATTATAAGAGATACACCCATAGTACATTTGGCCCTTTTTTTTCCAAGAGACTCAAACTTCTCTTGACATTTCAATGATGAAGTAAAGTTTAGGGAAACAAATTATGCTGGGCAGCCAATACTCCTGCTTGTAAGAATTCTTAATAGGGATTTGCTCTGTGGAATGAAATTTAATAAGCAGAAAATAATTAATAAAATCTTAAATTTTCAGAATGCAAATGAAAAAAGCAAACTAATAACCCCTTCTGATTTTTATATTTCTTCTCATGGTTACAGTGTTGAGGAGGCTTCCTGTAATATGCTATCCAGGTGTTTGGCTTCCTGACTTCTGAATGTCGCACTTCCAGGCCTTCTAGAACCATGCCACCCCTCCTTCCCAGCTCGACAACCTCTCCCATTCTAGTGTGTACTCTGAGCTCCAGTTACCCATGTATCAGCAGTTATATATTGGGATATCCTTAATCTTAGAGAGGAATACCTCTTACTGCCTTTCCTGGCAAGATGTTGATGTGTGCCCTCTCCCTGTGCACTCCCCCAACTCCACCCTCCTTTCTACTTTGCTTGTTTTTAAAGAAGAAACAAAAATCAACCCAGAATTTAACTTACATTGTTAAACTTCTTTACCTCAAAAGTGTTTAAATGGACTTAGGAACAGACTCACTATTCTTTCTAATGATTTATCCAAAGAGGTATATCTTCCTTTTCCACTTCAGGTACCTAGGAGATTCCTGAAGGAGGCAGAGACAAGCCAATTTATGACATGTTTCTATAGGTTGCTCATATTTGGTCTAGCTAGAAGGCCATCAGAAGTTCATGCCCCTGAGAATTATGTAGATTTGTTTTGGAAGTGCTAGACATTGCAACTAGTGAAGGAATTGTGATAATTTCCAATTTCCTTTTTACCCCATACTACAGGCTGAATGGAAGGCTTGGTCACTGTCAAAAAGTTATCTTTAATTCATGGATTTGTTTATTAAGGACTGAACGATCTTAGAAACTAGAAAGCCACAATACTCTAGTGGTTACGCTGAGCTATAGGTGAGTTGGTGCTTCTTGCTCCCATGAGAAGGAATCCTCCACCAGCAGTCCCAGCAACTGCCAGGAGCAGTGATTTAAGCTCTGTGCTATCCACTTCCTCCACAAGACTGCCTTTTAGGGCAAAGGTGCCATCTGGGACTAAAAAAGTAGATCTGTTTTATAGCATTAAAAGGAATTTTACAGAACTAATTAGAGGCAAAAGGGCTGTCCATCTCTCTTGTTTGGAATGCAAGCTATTCAGAGAATTCACAAGATTGGTCTTCTGCATTTGAAAAAAATTAAATTAAAAAAGCTAAAAGAAATATAATAATAATATAAGTACAGTAGAATATAAAGCAGATAAAACAATAAAAGATTTTACTTTGGCTAAAAAATATGAAAGGTAAAGGGCCTAGCCATTTCCTTTATTTAAAGTAAAGCAGCTAAAAGTTGTGGATCGGTAGTCTACACAATTAAGTTATCAAAATCAAGGCTCTTCTAAAGGGAAAACTTCCTGGGATTTTCAGTCAAGGTTCCCAGGCAGAGTCCTGAATAAAACTGAGTCACCAGCTCGAGTCACAGCCCAGAGTGACACATTATTTAACAGAGGAAAGGAAAATGTTAAAATAATACAAGGGTGTTTTCAGCTGATGCTGAGTCAGATCATCACAGGCAACACTAGAAACATTTCCACCCTCAACCTACACACTGTTATGTCTCCTATTCATAAACAGGAAGGCTAGGAAATAGTTTACTATCAATACCACTGTTAATTTTATTTTTTAAAGTGGACAAATGCAATTTTCAAACTTTTTGGCAAGAATACTTAACTTCCACTTGGTTACACTTTTTGTTTACTCATCTCCAGTGTGACAGTCTAAAGGGTCCTCTAAATTCATCAACTTTTAAACAAAACATAAAAACACCTGATTTTAGATTGATGTGTAATCTCTACTTTCAAATTCACATAAATTTTCTCATTATGTTATTTAATAGAAAACATTCAGAAATGTATTCCTTATAATAAAATGGTAAATCATAATTCAACTAAATAGAAAATTAACTTTTTTCAATCTTATTTATTGATGATTGGGTGAGTAAAGGCCCACATTGGAGTGGGTTTTTACTTTATAACCTATAACTTCAGTTCAAGATGTCCATTACAATATATTTCAGATCACAAATTACATTACAAATCAAGTTTCATCCCTATACATGCTTAGGAAAAAAAAAACTGTTAATGGAATCCGACTAGAAATCTTTGAATTCTCTAAGGGTTTCATGAGGCAATGGTGCGATCATGCTTCTGAGTCTCTTATAGATATGGTTTATAATTTTGTTATTGAAAATAAAAGCTTCCTTCTGAATTAAGTCCCCAGGATCACCAAATAAAGTAAGAAAGGCATGCTGTCATTGCGTTTTCAAAACCTTATTAAAATTCTCTTAGTTTACATTTTTGTTTTTGTTTTGGTCACTCTCACAGGCATGAGGGCAAGATATTATAATTTTCTTCTTAATGAGGACCATGATATTTCTTTTATCCTCCAAATTTAATATTGGCATGCTGGTTTTGTATTGGTTTGTATGGAAATGTATGGGTTTAAAATATTTAATCAAATATTTCATATTATGCTAATATAATAATAATTTAAGGCAAATTATAACTGTTATGAGACATGTGTCATATTCTATTTTATATTAGTGAAATATTTAAAATTACTGTGTATGTTAGGGAAAATGTGCTTGGAGTATTTTATCTATAGACAGAAGTAACAGAATCAATGTTAATATTAAACACATGAAATTAAACGTTGTTCTCCCCATGGCTGAAGAAATGAACCATATTTTAAATTGCATGTGCCAAAATACCACATATTAAAATATACTCCACTTACTTTTTCAGTTTTAAAATAAAACCATGATTATAAGAATCAGTAATTTTTTATTGACAAGAGTTTTTAAGTTTCAGCCCATTTTGGAACCAGGAAAATCAGAGAGGATCTTATGTATTCGTTTTCTTTGACATTTGTTTATGGATAGCAGAAACATTTTTCTCTAAGTTTCATTTAGCTTTGGTCCAGTTACTATACTTGATGGATCAAACTAGAAGTCTTGTATATTTTAAATAAATAAATCTTTGGCTCAATTTTTAGCAATGCTATAAATGGAGAAAAAGAGAGGGAAAGCCAATGAAAACCAGGTAAAGGGGGAAATAGTTGAAGATTGTCCTTTTGACTGTTATAATAACATTTCCCCCCTACCCCTGTCCCAGTTAACCATGTATTTAAATAGCTATGGGTATGGTGCCCATGAAAGAAGTTTTTATCATTGAATTTTAAATCAGAAGACACTGAGTTCCAGTTTTCTGTCAAATGCAACCTCAAAGTTTATAGCATTTAATACTGCCAAATCTCCACAAGTCTCTCTTTCTTTCCTGCTAAAGAAAACATTATTTTTTTCTTTTATCCTATCCTGTACCCTCATGAACACTTACTTCCCTTTTACACTTATAGTAATGTCTTCACCCCTTAAAGTTATTTTTTGAGCAAATGCTGGTATATAGAAAATTACTGTAATGGCTGCATTGGACCCAGGAACCCAGGGGATGTGTGCCATGCCCACAAAAAGTGACTAAAGTGAACATAAGAGTCAGGAACGATACAAGTGTGTCTGCTTATGTAGCATTTATTTTGCAGCAGTAATACCAATTTGATGGGGAGAACAAGTAAGTATGACAATATGAAAAGAAGTAAAATACTATTATTTTAAGATGATATAATTGTGTATCTAGAAGACCCAAAAGAATCAAGAGAAAAACTAAATTAACAGGACAAAACTTTGCCAAAGTGACTAAGTATAACATTAGTACATGCACATAGACACATACACATATAGCCTTTTATAAACATAAAACAGCCCGTTACAAAGCATAATGAAAAAACTTCATTTAGATAGGGACATAAAAAGGTAAAATACCTAAGTAGAAACCTAACAAGAGGAACATAAAAGAAAACCTGGATATATACATAGGAATATTAGTATTATAAATATGTTTATTATACCATTTCATCTAGACAAGTACATTCTAAAGTATATATGGGGAAAATATATGTACAGTATTAGGGAGTAGTTCTTAGAAAGAAGTAGATGAGGGTATTTTACCCTAGCAGTTATTAAAAACATTTTAAACAACAATAATTCAATAATTAAGAGTTGGTGCTGGCACATGAATAGAAAATCAAATGGCACAGTGTATAAAAGCAATCAGTAGGGCCAAATCTATAGTGACTAGGTGACTGAGTTGGCATGGCATATCAGTAAAGAAGACTGGGATTTACTCAATAAATGGACTTTATATAACATAATTTTCTGGAAAACAAGATCTATACTACCCTCTTACAAAAAAATAAATTTCAGTTTGATAAGAACTATAAAAACACATATGAAAACATAATGCCTCTGAAAGTACTATAAGAAAATATGTTTATAAACTCAGAAGAGTAAGAGCCTATCTTGGCAAAACCTGAAGCCTAGCAATCATAAAGCAAAGATGGATAAATTTCATCACTCCAAATATAAAACATTTTAGCACAGTAAAAATCAAAACAGCTACAAATTAGCTGGATAATTTTTTGACACAAAAATGACAGTTTCTTTAATATATACAGAGCTCTTAGCAATCAAGAAAAGGTCAGCAATCCAGTAGAAAAAAGAGAAAGAGACATGAAAGATAACATAAAGAAAATATAAATTATTTTTTAAATATGTAAAAAGTTGCTAAAACACACTCATGATAAAACATGTTCAAAATGATGTGAGACCATTTTTCATCTACAAGATTGACAAGACCAAAAATTGCAAATACATTGTATGGCCAGGAAGCAAGGAGACAAGCTCTCTGATAGGTAGAAGGATGAATTCATACATCTTTCATGAATGGCAATATGGCAATATCTACCACAATTTTAAATGCACATAGCTTCAACCAACAATGCCACTTCAAACAATCTATTCTAATGAGTATATTTTGCAAACGTGCAAAATATGAGTTCACTGCAACATTGCTTGCAATAGCAAAAGATTGGGAGCAACTTAAAATCTGTCAAAAGGGATTTATGTTACACAAATACTGTGTAGCCCTTGATACAATTTCAGAAATATGTATTTGTGAAAAAAGCAAGATGTGTAATGTTTGTATAATTTAGCAATTTTTGTGAAAGCATGCACATATACACACACATATACATGGTATATATGAAAGCGTGCACACGTATACACACATATACATAGTATATATGAAAGCGTGGACAGGTACACACACATATACATAGTATATATGAAAGCGTGCACATATACACATATACATATACACTAAATATATATGTATATACACACATCTTTAGAAAGATACACAGCAATAGTTACTAGCTATCCTAGGAAGGCAACCCTATGTTAGGAGGGAGTGTCATTAAAAGGGAAACTTATTTTCCTCTATGCCCACTTGGTCCCTTTGAACTTTTATTATATACATGTGTTATTCAGAACTATTTTAGGGAGCTGAAAGCTAAGTCACTGTAATGGGTTGAGCAGAAGGAACTGGAGGCACTGGAAGTTTATGTTACCAAGATCAGGTTCTGAAAGCAAAGGTGCACTCTTGTATAATGACCCTGCATATTTTCTGGGTACAGCATCCATCAGGGAATCAAGCCAGGAAACACTGGGAACTGGGAATTTGGTATAAAACAATGTAGCCTTAAAAATAAATTTCTTTTAGTGCTCATAGTGGGAAGACTAAAGAAGTTTAAAACATAACACTCAGGTATGTCTAAGGCAAGCAGTTACCTTCATAGCAAGAACCATTTGTAATTATTTGGAAAGGTAAGGCTAACACTGATGAAACAACTAGAGAAAAACAAAAATTGTTAATTCTAAAAGGATCATGGTTCTGTAGTGCTGGAATAATTTTAGGAGGTATTAAAGGGAGGTAGGAATTCAGCTAATTACAATTTGTAGAAGGTCATTTCAGATGAGGATAACACCATGAGCAGAGGATTAAAAGAAAGAATTAGGGCACCTGGGTGGCTCAGTCGGTTAAGCGACTGCCTTCGGCTCAGATCATGATCCTGGAGTCCCGGGATCGAGTTCCGCGTCGGGCTCCCTGCTCAGCGAGGAGACTGCTTCTCCCTCTAACCCTCCCCCTCTCATGTACTATCTCTCTCTCATTCTCACTCTCTCAAAACAAATAGATAAATCTTAAAACAAAAAGAAGGAATTAACTTGGTGTTATGGAGATCAATGAAAAAAGTGTTCTAAATTATGCAAATATTTTAGACAACTTTTTAAAAGATTTATTCATTTTAGAGAGAGAGAGCGAGAGAGCACACACATGCATGTGCATGAGCAGGAGTGGGGGTGGGGGGGTGGGCAGAGGGAGAGGGAGAGAGAGAATACCAAGAAGACTCCCCACTGAGTGTGACTGACGCAGGGCTCAAACTCAGGATGCTGAGATCATAACCCTGAGATCATGACCTGAAAATCAAGAGTCGGGTGCTTAACCTACTGAGTCACCCAGCTGCCCCTATTTTAGAGTTTAAAAGTGTCCTTGGAACTCTACATTTGAGCAAAATATCCTTTAAAATGATACATCAAGAAGGGTAGAGAAAATACAAACTACTAAAAAATGACAGTTAAAATTAGAAATAAAACTGAAAATATAAATAAATAAATGGACCACTGATCCTTGATTTCTTCAACTGTTAAATTGAAATAATAATAATGTTCACCTCATAAAGGTTGTGGAGATAATTTAGCGAAGCAATACATGTAATAAATGTAGTAGTGTTTAGCACGCAGTTGAGTCTCCCTAGTTGTTGCCAGTGGAGTGAGTGGGCTCTGGATTCAGACTGCTTAGGTTCATTTACTGGCTCCAACACACGCTAACTTGAGACCCTGGGCAATTTATCTAACCTATCTGCGCCTTATTCCTTTTCTCTAGACAGGGGATAATTTAATGTATTAATTTATTGTATTAGTTTTCTCTTGTTGCTTGTAACAAGTTACCACAAATTTAGCAGTTTAGAACAACACTAATCTCAACTCGCAATTCTGCAGGTCATACATCCAGGTAGGCTTGGCTTAGTTTTCTGCTTTGTATCTCACAAAGCTGAAATCCAACTTTTTTTTTTAAAGATTTTATTTATTTATTTATTTGAGAGAGAGAGAATGAGAGATAGAGAGCATGAGAGGGAAGAGGGTCAGAGGGAGAAGCAGACTCCCTGCTGAGCAGGGAGCCCGATGTGGGACTCGATCCCGGGACTCCAGGATCACGACCCGAGCCGAAGGCAGTCGCTTAACCAACTGAGCCACCCAGGCGCCCTGAAATCCAACTTTTAATCCAGAGCATTTAGGATATTAAAGAAAATAAAGTTTTTGTAAATGTAAAATAGTTTTTAAATGGAAAATGATTTTAAAGATTTAATAGTACTGAGTGTAACTTGATCAAACAAGCTAAGACCCTTTCTGTATCTAGTTTATTTCTAAATATTCAATTATGGAAATAATTACAGAAATACTCTATTTAGTGTTATTTGTTGCTTGACAAATTAAAAGGTAAATTAAAAATTTTCCATATAGTTTATTGGGGGTGACCAGTGAGGAATGGAGATAATCAGCTATTGAGGAAAAGTCTTTTGGAGTTATATATGTGATTATTCTTATTTATTCATCATTATCATTATCTTCATTTGTGTACTCATTACTGACTAGGCCCTTTTGTGCACTACAATAAACTACCACTATGAGTTTTACTCCATTTTACAGTTGAGAATACTGAGACCTGGCCATTAACTAACCTGAGAGTTTTAAGAGTCATAGTGGTAAAGATAGTATTTTTGTGCTTTCCTGGAGGTTTTTTTTTTTAAGAGCTTAAATTAAAAGAAAGATAAAATTTTAGAACATGCACTGTTGCCAAAAAATTAACTTCCTAACATGCTTATTAAGGTCACATATTATCGGAAAAGTGGGAACAAACAGAGAATAAAGTAGGAAAATAAAACTCTTGGGGCACACTTTTTTCTTTACTCTCTCATCACAGACACCAGTTTCTGATTTTATATTTTTGAGATTTAGTACTATCCTTTAGAAATAAAACCTTAAAACTATTTTAAATATCTCATTTCAAAATGTTAGAGGTACTTTATGAGGGACATGCCACAGCATGACTGAAGGCTTACTTTCAGAATTAAGTAATAATGACATGGGAGAAAGTTGGAATTTGATTGTTTAAAAGTTTCTTGCTATAGTTCTGGACAGTGGTGTTCTAACATCTATGGCTTTAAGCATGAAAATAGTAAATAAATGATTCTCCCTCTTACCCTTAGCAAAGCCATGTGTTAAAAAAAAAATTTTTTTTACCCTCCCCCCGGCACATGAGATCTGAACAAAACTTGCTTTGACATAATTTTTGTTGTTTCTTGTTTTGTTTTTGTTTGCCAGTGGTACAGTATCTTAACTCCTCCGCAGCAACATACAGTATTACTTTTCTATCAACCTTGCATCCTTGATCTCACTTCAAATTCCAAAAGGAAGGTAGAAATTGAAGTTTAAAGGACTCAAGGAGGTAAAGGAGATGAAGTTGCAGGACTAATTGTCCTGTTATCTCTTTCTGAGTATGTTCTCATTTCAAATGCTTGCTTTCAAGAATGTGTCCTACAATTTTTTTTTTCCTGTGGTTCTCTCTCTCTCTCTCTCTCTCTCTCTCTACAGCCTTCTCTGGAAGAAAAAAAGAGAGTTGTGTTTCGTTTTGGTACCTGCAACGGATGGAATCAAATCCATGTACATTAAGCAATCATTCTAATGTAAAAACAGAGGAGAAAGCACTATTTTAAGCTATGGTCTGTATTCTGCAGTCTCTTTCACCGCAAGAAAAACCAGTCTATTTATAGTGGTTTTGGTGGATAGCAGAAAAATTTGACCCACCTTAGTGATACTTCAAGAATCTGTCCTTGCCTTCTTTTTTTCTTGCACAGTGCCCAAATTCTCCCCATTATTTCTCATCTGAAACGTGTCCTGACTAATAAGACATGTGTCTCGTACTGGCTTGCCCCAGGCCTTCACCTTTTTGCCCATGTGAACAGATAAACTCACAATCCACTCTCCCAGCCCTAGAGCTAACTAAACTGCAGACAGAACAACTGAGCAGCCTTGTCTTAGCTGATTAGAGTCTGGCTGTTGACTAGGTTGCATTTCCTGAGAATCGGAGCAATTCACTTTGCAGGGTTCCATTTCTCACGCAGCTTCGTGCCCCAAGAGTCACTTTTCAAAATCTCTTTAACTTATTTTCCTGGCTATACTGAGAACTTCAGGGGCATCCTTAACGTGGTTAATTGTAAAGTCAATGCTGGAACCAAGAGAATCTCAGACACCAAAGTGCCTCCCTTAGCCCTAGAGTCTCTGGCGTGTGCGGAGAAGGTACAGGCAATGTAGGAACTTTAGAGGTGGTGGCAGGTGCCAGGGTGTGGCTGCAGTTGTCTCCCTTTTCTCTTCCAGTAGAAGGAGCCACGGGGGGGGGGGGGGGGGGGGGGAGGGAAGAGGGAGGAAAGAGGGGAAGACTGGGGGAGGGAATGGGGGGGGAGCTGGCGGGCACCGAGGGAGCGCGCCTGCGAAGCTCAGGCTCACACGCACGCCGCCTCTGTTTGTACACAGTGCGCACCCGGCCGTCGGCTCGCTCCCCGCTAGCTCACGCTTCATTGTTCTCCAAGTCAGAAGCCCCGCAGCTGCGGCGGCGAGAGCGGAGCAAGCGGAGCGCACGGTCTGCGGGTCCACAGGCGCGGGTGACCCGGAGCCTCCGCGGGAGCCCGCGCCCCGCCCCGTCCCGCCCCGCCCGCCGCGCCTCAGCCGGGACCCACCCGCAGCGGAGGCTGAGCCCGGCGGCGGCTCCTCAGAGCTCGCCCACCTCCTTGCGCCGGAGCGCAGGCAAAAGGGGAGAAAAGATTCCTCGCTTTGGTCACCACTCTTTCTCGCCTTCTCCAAGAATTTGTTTAAGGTAGTGCTGCGGGCAGAAGACATCTTTTTGAATTCTCCGGCAGGGGCGGGGTCTGCCGCTGCCCTGCGGTGCCACCTCAGCGACACTGCCCTCTGTTAGGACCCCTGACCAGCCGAGGTCACGTTCGGGAGACCGAATCATGAAGCGCTCGGTGACCGCTTGGCTCTTGATCGGGCTTAGCCTCGGTGTCCCCCAGTTCTGCAAAGGTGAGGCGGCGGGGCCCGGGCCGCTAGGTGCGGGACAGGCTGGAGTCCCCTGGGAAATGCCGCGCAGGGGGCTGGAGGCGGTCCCCGGGGCGCGCCAGGGGTGGTGAGCGCCGCGGGCGGTACGGAGAGGTGGCGCGCCCCGGGTGCCTCGGAAAAGTGCTCGCAAAGTCAGAGCGGAGTGCGTGGGGCTGAGCGGGGAAGAGGGTGAGGGGTTACGGAGGTGAGATCCAGGAAAGACGGGGACCGAGGGCAGGGGGAGGGAACGGCGCTCTCGGGAACCAGAGGGTCCTCGGCTCACTGGGCCAACGGGTCACTGCTCGAAACCTCCCCGGGCAATGCCCGGTGATGCTAGCTACGGGCAACGGGCGGGGCTTCCGTGGGGGCCCGAGCTGGGAAGCAAGCTTGCGGGCGTCATCTGCTTGAAACGGGAAGAGGCTGGAGAGCCGCATGGCCGTCTGTCCCCCGGGTGCAGTTCTCCGAAGTGGGCCGGGGCTGAGCGGTTTGCAAATCCAAACCTGGCCCTGGGAGTTCTGGAGGTGGGCGAGGTGGAGACGGGTCTGACAAGTCAGTTCGGCTTTCTCCTGCCTTCCCTTGCAGGACGCGCTGCGTCGATTACAGAAAAACCCCAGGAACCCGCCTCTCCTCTAACCTCGGGGGCTCCGAGCTTGGCTCAGCACTCCCTCCGTGTACACGCGTAACTCTTGGTAATAGAGAATCTTGCAGTGCGAGACATCCTCGCTCCCCCGCCCAAGAGCAGAAAAGTTGTAAGAGCTGGTCTGGGTGTGCTTTCCATGACTTGTGTGAAATAAACCAGCCTACAAAAAATTACGGGACGTAGATGCGTCTCCTACTGAGTTGTATAGACGAATTTCAGGTCCTTTGCGAAGGGTGGCTTGTCAATATGAACCCTTGTCCTGGCCGTGTCACTTCGCGGGTCATGGCTGAAGTTGGCGCCGATAAAGGGCAGGAGGAGCGACAGGGGTCCTGGGGAGACCGCGCAAGAGGGACTTGCACCCCTTCTGCACTCACGGATAGGGGCGGCCCCTTCTAAGGGGTCCAAGGGTAATACAACCCTTAGCAGGCTGCTTCAAGTGGAGAGCTGAGTGCACTACAGGGTTTTAAATGCAGTGTCTCTAAGAAAAGGATAGTTGAATTAAAAGCGTTGACTCGAATTGAATTCATTTGAAATTCACACTGCATGAGTATTCTACACCACCCATGCCTGCATCCATCCATTTATTTGTTTCATAGGAAAATTGTGAGCTCTTGGGCTACTGTTTGCCCAAGAAGCTTGGTGTTCCTGGATGCCCTCACTGCCCTGCCAGTAGCGATCCACGGCCGTGCTTTTGCCTCGGCCTCCCTCCCTCCCCCAGAACGTGGCTATTTTCCCCAGGGTGTAGGCGTGTGTGTAGGTGTGTGCCTTACCAGCGTTTACAAAGTGCCCTTCCAGTTATCAGGCAGAAGCAGCCACTCCACTGAAGGTTAAGGCATGGTAATGGCTTTGTAGTTGCTCGGCTGAGTTCCCCAGCGATATGGAAAAGACAGGGCTCCCACCACTGTTATTTTTCCTTTCTCTTATTTCCCATCTGGATTTCTTCAGCACTTTCATCCCTTAGCAGGAAGGGGAAGGGACGAACTGCAGGCACTACCTTCTCCTCCTCTCTTCCCCACCTCCGTTCCCACCCCAAACACGAAAATGCACATTCACCCACTCACACGCACCTACACCGTGCCACCGCAACCACCATCTGTCCCCGAGCTGAGGTGGAGGGTGGCGGGGGTGGAGGAGGATAATGTGTCTAGCGTGTGTGGCCGCGCTATCCTCGCTGGGTCTGTTTGCGGGAACCCTGGGGCGCGGTGAGTCTTGGCTCACTGCAGTGGGTAGCTCTGCCTCCTAAAGATACCCACGCCTAGGGCACAGTTTACTCCGCCAGACAAACCAACCATGCCGATGTTGCCGGGGTTCTCCATTCCCGCTCCTAGACAATAATCGGGCAGCGGTGTACTCCATATTCTTTTCGTAGATTGCTCCCCCCCTTTTTTTTTTCCAGCCATCCTGTGATTAGAGGGAAAGAGGGCTTTAGGAAAGAAACGGACCATTTTCCATGAGTCCTTTTTGTTAAACTTGCACCTTTCTAATTTATTCTCCTTCAGCCCTGCAGAAGGCAGAGTGCAGCTTGTGTGACAGCTCCAAACAATTAAACTTTAAGTAAACTTATTTAAGCCAGTGTTAACACTGAGAATTTCCCTTGCATCCCTCCGCCCCGACATCGTTTATCTACTGTAGCCTTTTAGAAATTGGTGTTTCCCTGTGTGGGTGGCAGTTTACATGTATTAATGATTGGGATTTGGTAATTTCTTTTATTAGTCGTTTTTATTTTAAAATTAAACCAATGGATCAGTCAGATTGAATATTTTATTAACTCTTAAATTATTCATCACCGTGGGTTGCTCTGAAAAATCCAATAACATGCATACAGTTGCAGCAAGCACGTGACATCTTATGCAATCTGTCCCTGTGCCTGCAGTTGGTGCCTGAAGTCTTTAAGCAAATGGCACTGTCTAAAAATGTCTAGACATGTCCTAAATACTATGAATCATTGGCATTTGAATTTCCTTTTTTTAATCAATGGTGTTTTTTAGTTATTCTACGTGAGAATAAATTAGTACCTCAGTCTCACTCAAGATAATAACAGTATGTTTCTATAATTAGTATAGCAATATTTACACTGCATTAACAGGTTTTTTGTGTTTTTAAAAATTTATTACACATTAGTGTCTTTGTTACTTAATTTACATGACCATGAATTCTGTACTTTAAAAATAAGTGCTAATTCAGATGCCAGATGAAGCACCTAAAAATAATTTTGAACTGTTGAACTGAAAATAATAAAGTGAAGATCAAGTATCCTGTTTTGACAGTTTGACACTAATGCAAAATCTTGGCCATTCCATACACTGTGGTGATACAGCACACAGTCCCCGCCGCCAGCCCTCCCCCTCCCCCCTTCCTGAAAAAGCTTTTTTTGCTTATTCTTGAAATGTTTCTTTAGAATTGAAATGCATTTTGTTTTAAATATGCATATGGTTTTGGGAAAACATTTATAATAATAAAAATTATGGTTGAAAAATTGAAATGCTACATTCTTCTTTCTATGGTCTTAAAGTTACAAAGATCTTCAAAACCAGGCAAATGTATTTAACTTCTGTACTCTAAATTAAAACTTTCTCGTATTTTTCTCAAATATCTTAAGATCAGTGTTCATATAAAACATGTATTCAGGATCTAGGGTATTTTTAGTATTTTAATAAAGTTTGCTTTTATTGCCAGATACATGTGATTTTTCTTTCTCACAAAATTATAGCAATGTAAAGTAAAGGGGTAAAATATACAATACTAATATAAAATAGCTTGGTTACTAAAAACCATTGCGAAATATAAGTTTGACAGTTCCTAGATTCTAAATTAGTAGTCCATACTCTTAATTTTACTGATACTAAGATAAAAATTTCAATTAGGTAATTTATTTTTAAAACTTTTAATCTTTTTGTAGGGTTTTGCATAATGGGATGGACTGTGTATCTTATCATTTGTGCACAATTTAAAAAGCCTGCCTGATACGAGAGTTTCATAAAGCCTAAGAAAGTAATTCTGGTATTTCTTGTTTACTGAGTACACTTGCAGGTGCAATAGCTTTGAGTATGATTTAGGTTGTAGTAGGTTCATCATATTCTTGCCAAAAACCCATAAAACAGTGCAGACTTCAGAACTCAGTTCAAGACAGAGTAAATCATCATGAGTAGACACTGAGAAACAAATAGCAAATTTTGTAAAATACGTAATTAATGGCATGACTTCTCATAGCTAATCAATTTACTTTTTACATAGTTGAGTTTATTTCCTAAGTAGTTTGTAAACTGATATTATTATGAAAAAAATAGAAAACCAAAACCCAGCCATTCCTATTATTCAATTCTTATCCGTGTTGTAAGGAAGAGGCCTGGCATGTTTTTTGTTTGTTTGTTTAATCATAGCCCATGTAATGATTATAGTATCTTTTGTTAATCAAACCAAACATGTATTTATATACAAAGAGTCAAATGGTCGCCCATGTGAAGTAGAATAGTATTGGAATTTTTCTCGTGGTTATGTGATAATGTTAGAAATTAAGTGCTATAAATACTTAAACTGGATAAATTACCACTTAGTTGTCACTGAAAATACCTCCAAAAAGTCTTTGATTTGAGTAAGTGGGGAAAAGCCAACAAAGATCAACTGTGCCCTTGCCAGCAGGTGTCAGGATAATCAATGGAGATCTTTTAAAGGAACATGGAAAAAGTAAAAAAAAGTAAACCAGTAAAGGTGAATCTGCAAATCCATGGAAAGTCACTTTCTGCTCTGTATGAAACTGATGTTAGTTTTCAGTGCTCTCCTGAGAAAGAGAGGGAGGATGAATTGTAAGAACCTTCTGCTTTTACCATAGTTTTTTTTTTTAAAGATTTTATATATTTATTCATGAGAGACAGAGGGGGAGAGAGAGGGAGAGAGAGAGAGAGAGAGAGAGAGAGAGAGAAGCAGAGGGAGAAACAGGCTCCCAAGGAGCAGGGAGCCCGATGCGGGACTCGATCCCAGGACCCTGGGATCATGACCTGAGCCCAAGGCAGACGCCCAACCATCTGAGCCATCCAGGCGCCCTTTACCATAGTTTTTAAACTTGGAAACAGAGTTACTCTAACTGCCACAAACAAGTGCATGTCTAGGTTGAACCATTATTTTTCAGGGGTCTCTTGAGTACCCTCCAAGGAAATACACATAGAGCTATGAGGTACTTGCCATGAAACAATTATTGCTGAAATGTTTAGCATACTTTTAAGCATACTCTCCATACCAACTCTAAGTTTTATAAATAGAAAATTCTGTTACATTGATTTGCATGGATATACATTTAATTGTACATTTATACACATCTGTAGTACTGGTAAGAGATCACTAGTTATCCTTTTCTGTCACAGTGGTAAAAGTGTATTTTTCCTGGAGCTTGCAAGTATCTAATTAACATAAGTCATGTGGCCAAAAGAGACTAAATGACATGATAAATAAAGTTTTGTCAGTATCCATTTTAAACAGTTATTAATCCTTATATATGAGCCTATTGTATATCAATAGCTTTTAGTGACTTGACATCATTTATTTATTTTTAATTGATCCTTAACTGATAATCATTCCTTTCAAATTAGTTCTAGCATCTGCTGATGTAGCCCTTCAAACTGGCTTACAGATTTGCCATTGCACCATTTCTTACACAGATGCTGACATCATGCCAAACAGTCTGTCTCCAGTGGCATCCTTTCTGAGTCAGTCCTCCTAAAATAAAAATCGTTTTCATTTCTCTCCATCTTCATCTTTCCCCTCTTCTCCTGCGTCCTCAACATTTCTTTGCTGGATAGCGAGCAGGGAATTCTGCCATGATTATTAAGAGGTTGCAAATCTCCAAAACATTGTGGAATTGGCCATTTACTTTTTGTGTGTGTCAAGAAAAAAACATGATACGGGACACCTGGGTGGCTCAGTTGGTTAAGCGACTGCCTTCGGCTCAGGTCATGATCTCAGGGTCCTGGGATCTGTCCCCACGTCGGGTCCCTGCTGGGCGGGAGGCTGCTTCTCCCTTTCTCACTCCCCCTGCTTGTGTTCCCTCTCTCGCTGTCTCTCTCTCTGTCAAATAAATAAAATCTTAAAAAAAAAAAAAAGAAAAAAAACATGATAATGTGAAGCCTCTATTACTAAATCCTGAGTTTTAAAACATAAATGGAAATAAATTAGGATCTTAATTATGGAGCAACTTGAGATTTTGTGTCTTGATTTGATAACAAATGTCCTGCCTGAAACTATTATCTGGGCAATAACATAAACATCCAACTTGTAGAGAAGTCTCTTGCTTTGCCTGTAGCACATAGCTGAGAAACTAGGAGAAAACATCAAAAACTCATGACCACCTAAAACAGATAATGCATTAATACTTAGATCATATAGAAAAGTCCATGTCTCTTGGTTTTTAAGTTCCTGGGCTTTCTATAAACTGGATCCAGACAACGAAAGGCATATGAGGTAATAGGTCAGTCTTAATCGGAGCAAAAAACCATGGCAGCTATTAGACCAAAACGGGACTTAAAAATTCTATGCAAAAGCAGTGATACCTTACAGTGTGAAAAACCGGGAACATTTATGGGAGGAGGGGCTAAGTATAAAGGCCATAGGGCATTAGTGTCTGAAAGAATATTATAATAATTAGTGCCATTATTGGCCTTGCATCCTAGACAAAGACTCACTGCAATATGTTAAACATTTGGGGGTATAAAGGCAGTAAAATACATGCATTATTGAAGAGATTTTGTCAAAAATGTTTAAGCTTGGAAAACCTGCTTAATGGTGGAAGAGACGGATATCCAAAGAATTTACTTGTTTAATATGCTATTTTCCCATCATTCCAGAGAATATGTTATTATGTATTTTCTATTGATTCTTTTCCCCTAAAATAATGAATGAAAGTATTAGGAAATACAGGACTCAATTTTGTACAAAAGAAGTAGACCGCAGAATGCAGATAAGATGTCCTGCAATTATTTGGTTATATTTTAGAAGAAAATGTGTTGCTATTTTGTTTTTTAAAATATGCATTATTATAGTGATAGTAACTGTGTAGGATTTGTTCAACAAGGGATTTAACAGTATGCATGAAGCAGAATGGAGGATATAAGTACAAGAATTGAAGCGAAGGCTTTTTCCAAGTACTAAAGTACTTTCGAATGTGATTGTTGCTATGGAAAAAGAAGATTGAGTTTGTACCTTAGCTTCACTTTTTCTCTTTTCTAAAACAGGTCTGCATCAGACTGATTGATCTCTTTTAAGAATAATATAACGTAGTAGAACAGTCCATAAATGGGAAGGCCAGGGTTTTAATCTCAAGCTAGATGACATTGTGTTGATTTGAAGCTAATCTATCAATGGGGTTAGGCTGTCATGCATTCTTTAAGGTTTATGCTTGCTATTTGATAAAGTTTTTAACTTGGGGAATGCAGAATAATCCTCTTAAGGCTTTTCTTGCTGTACTGAGGTCAGGATGACCATTTACCTTTTACTATACCAAAGATTATATGAAGACAACCAGAGTAAAATGGGCTCATGACTCTTGATCAGTAAAGAGTGGAAGAATCCCATGAGAGCCCTGGAAAATATTTTTATTTGAAATAAGTTGATGACTCCCTCCCAGTAATGTGTGCCACCTCTAGGCATCAGTCTTCCATCCGTGCTCACATCTTTCATGCCCTCTCCCCTCATTTTTCTCTTCAAATACTAATTGAACTCTCATTTTGCCTTGTTTATTCAACTTTTTTTTCTTTGAATAGTTTAATTTTGTAAGCACTAACTTTTGAAATATTAGCTGTCGACAAACAACAAGCAAATTACCATTCAAGATGTTTTCGTATTTATACTGCAAGTTCTTGTGTCACATTTTGTGCTACCTATAGAGACAGGGCTCACAAGGGTATTGGCAAGACAAACAATCCAACTAAACAACAACAAAACCCAAAATAGATAGTATATATTCAAATGACTAGAACTATTCCTGCCCTGCTTAATCAGTGTTCCTCAAGAAGTAACCACATATTTTAAATGGCAGTTTGTCTTTTACAGAAAAATTAAGTCAAAAGTAGTTTCAGGGACGCCTGGGTGGCTCAGTGAATTAAGTGTCTGCCTTAGGCTCAGGTTATGATCCCAGGGTCCTGGGATGGAGACCCGCATCGGGCTCCCTGCTCAGGGGGAGTCTGCTTCTCCCTCAGCCTCTCTCTCTCTGTCAAATAAAATAAATAAAATCTTTAAAAAAAAGTTTCAGAAACTTTAAAAGCTTTGTTTCTTATTTAACCATTTTTGTTTTGTTTTGTTTTTTGTTTTTTTACAATCTGTGTTGTAGAATGAGCATACTTTGAAAATACTTCTCAATGCTCCTGCAAGAGCATTGTTAAAAATATAATATTAACAAGGGCGCCTGGGTGGCTCAGTCATTAAGCATCTGCCTTCGGCTCAGGTCATGGTCCCAGGGTCTTGGGATCTAGCTGCCCATTGGGCTCCTGGCTCAGCCAGAAGCCTGCTTCTCCCTCTCTCACTCCCCCTGCTTGTGTTCCCTCTCTCACTGTCTCTCTCTGTCAGATAAATAAATAAAATCTTAAAAGAATATATATATATAATATTAACATACAGGCATGATGTAAAGTGCTTTCTATGGTTGTTATGCATCTTCAGTTAAAAGAAGAGCTACCTCTAAGTGGTAGATTTCTTTCTTAAATACAGGGTTCTGACTGATTTCCAACTGACTATAATTTTGACCCAGAAACAGTAATTTTTCAGGCATCAGTTTGTTTTTTCCTTTCTTCTCTTTACTTGGGGACCACCACCAGTCAGTTTAAGCATCTTGTTAGATAAGTTAACAAGGGCATTCATTTTGATTTCTCTCTTAACTACAGTTAACAAGTCTATTTATTGAGTTCACACAATGTGTTCCACTGTTCTGAGTACCACTCTGATTCTTCTAAATCTGTGGGGGCCCAGGTACTGTTATTATCTACATATGAATGAGAAAATGGAAATACAGAGGTTAAATCATTTCCCAAGATCTCACAGTTACCAAGTAGCTTGTTAGAATCCAGATTAAATCTAGAGCCTGCTTTCTTACCTACTAAAGCTTGCTGTGTCAATGAGTGACACATGGGGATAGTTTTTTAGATGATTTTCTTATTTATGAAACACATACTTCATATCTCTTACTATTTAAGTGGTAGATATTTTGGAAAGGGTAAATTATATTTCTTCCCTTGGGACAATATTTTTAAATTTTTCTAATTTTAGTTGGCAAAATGGGATACCTCTTTTCACATTCAGAAATAAAGGTTGGAGTATGCTCTTTTTGGTAAGAAAGAGTGGTGTCTTTCAGAATCATGCATCACTAGGAAGAACAGCAAAGGTAGGGAAAAGAAGAGGAACACTTGAAATGATTCAAAACTCATTTTCTTCACAATCTTGCCATTCAGTTTATTGCAACATGATTTTTATACTTTTTTTTTTTTGGTTTTCTAGCATTCCATTGCTCCTCTGCATTGTTTTATTGTTACTCCATATGATGTGTAAGAGCATGCTTTCTCTGTAATTTTCAGATATATAATGTAGGACAAAGTGATTTTAAAGGTTAACAAGGTTTTTATTTCTGCTAGCTTAATGAAGGTATTTAATTTGCCTTACAGCCTATCCTCATTTAATTTTATTTCTATGTAAACTCGTTAAGAAATTTTAGCCAAACAAAAGCACCAAAGGGTCTCAAACCACATCAGGTAGAAAATTATATTTCCTGGTTTATTTTAACAATTATTTTACCAAAAGATGGTTTATTTTTTTAACTAGTATTGATTGGTTGACTTTCAACTTTTACAAAATGATGAAAATTATACCATCTGAGATCACCTTATTAATAACACTGTGCATCTGTATAATACTTAATAGTGTAAATAGACCTCCACATTATTATATTTATTCCCCTAGAATAATAATAATAAAACAATAGGGAAAATTTCTTAAGCATTTCCCATCTCTATTCTATGGACCATAAGCAGAGAAGCCATTCTTAATTTCTTTCATCAGATAAGGAAGCTGAAATTCAAGCAACCAGTGAGTTTGAACTTGACTCCACACATTCTGATTCCAACATACTTTTTCCTCTTTTCTGCTATACCACTTTACTTGTGGTAATTAGAGTTATACTTTTTTCTCAGTTCTTGGACTCATAAGATGAGGAGGAGGTATTGGTATACTATTGCTTTTTCAAAAACTGTTCCAAACTGCCTCTCATTCCCACATGAACACTTTCTTGCCATCAGCCTAGAACACCTCCTTTCCTCTAGGGAGTCTGTTACTTACTAACCATAATGACATCCTAAACTTTCTCAATGGCTTCAGATCCTTCTTTCTTCTCTCACATTTGTCCACTTAAAAATCTTTCATGCATGAGCTTGTGACCCTTTTAACATTCTGGTATTGGACTTCTTGGAAGTTCCCAACACTAATGATTCCCATCTTCCATTTTTAGGAACCTATTGGCAATGCTGTTCAATAGACTTTCTTATCACATGATTTGCTCAACTACCAGTACTTTAAATTTCTCAGACTTTCTCTTACCAGAATTATCGTCTTTCTACCTCTCTTTGCCTTTCATTCCCACAGACTCACTCTTGTCATGACTCTAATTTTTAGTCCTACTTATCTTTCTTCTTTTCTCAGTCTGTGTGGTTTTCCATTTTCAGGGGTGTTCAACTATTTCTTGGCCCAGATGCTTTTTACCATTTTTGCTTCATTAAGTCCCGAGGTAAGGTAGTTTTCAAAGTCCCATTCCTATCCCTGCAACTAAGAAAATCAGAGTGTTGTCAGAAGGTAGTACCATTGGAAACCCTGGTGTAGCTGAAAGGTTGAGTTGGGGGTCCTAAAAGGAATGAGCAAGAAAGAAAGTAATTTTATGAGAAGTATTATGGGGCACTGCAGAAATTATATGGGAATGACAGCTGTTGATAATTGTAAATTTTGGAGCATATTAGGGATTATGGTGAAGGAGGATAGAAGACAAGATCAGTAGAAGAAAAGAGGCAAGGAATGTCGTAAAAGTCATTTATGTGGGTATTGAAATTCCAAAAAGTTATACAAGAAGAAATGTTGGAGAGAATGACAGTGAACCAGGAATAGAAATCTCCAAGGAATGAGGGCATATACTGCAGAGATCAGGAGATAACTGTAATAAGGGGGTGGTATTGGGGAACAGAGATCTGTTACATGAAATTAAAACTAGGTGGGGGGTTTTGTTTTTGTTTTTGAGAGGAAGGAGAAAGAATGTTCAGAAAGTTGCTTTGAGGAGTGGGAAAGACTAAGGCCGTATCTCAGGTCTGGCAGCTTTGGGAGAGAAAACAGTATCCATTTAAGAGGGCTGTGGGTAAACAGTGACTCAGAGAAGAGCTGATTTCTTCTAGGTCAGGAAGACAAGAGTGGCCTAGTCCCAAGCCCCATGCTCTTAGGCAGTGCTCATCCTACAGCTTTTGCACGTTGAGCTCATTATAATAATTGATATACCTGACTAAGGGTGCTGCTTTTAAGCACATAAAATATGTCTTCATATAACAGCTCTTTTAAACCTCACAACCATCTAGGGGGTTATCATTATCCTCATTGGCAGATGAGGATATAGACGAGAATAGGGTAAGTGGTCAGTACTCAAAGTAGGCCTTACAGATCCAAGTCCAGGACTCACTTCACTATAGCACAATTACAGAGAAAAGCCCAAATCCAAGGAAAGAGCCTTTCTAAATTTAAAGCACATCTGGGGGATAGGAAGATTTTATAGTTGTGCCATGACCTACTTCATCCTATCCAGATGGGCCTCTATGTATTTTGAGGTCAGCATAGTTTAGGTTACTGGGAATGTCTGTGTCTGCTTGGTGGTCTTAATCCTTGCTCATCTTGGATCATTTGTCCAAATGGTTGGTTCTAACTGGAAAACAACATTATTACTTGGGGAATATTTCTTTGGCCTTTACTTAAAATTGTGCAACCTTGTGCACAAAGAATTCTTTTTCCTCAAATTTGCATGTTTCAAATATTTGTAAACCATAATGTTTCTTCTTTAGTTTCTGACATGCTAAGGTTTTACATATTTCTTCCTTTAATCCGTCCTTGTAAGCCATTCCTTTCATCATTTTAGTTGTTTCATTTGGAATCTGTCCAAGTAGCCTACATATTTATTCAACAGGCTTGCCAAAACCCCAAAAGAGAATTCCTGGCATGTGCATTCCTAAAATAATGCCATACACATTAGTCTGTCCTTTTTAATATTGCAAATATATTCTTATTTTTATTATTTTTTATTATTTACTTTTGCAAATACATTCTTAATTTTAGTATTGTTTTGCTGGTTATTTTTCCTACCAGACCACTCTTATATATGCCATTATTTATTTTTTTTTCCATAATTTTGTTCTGCTTTTGCCCTCACTGGAATTTTACTTTATTTTTTTTTCATTTTGTATTTAGTATGTTTGTTACTATTTATATGGTATATTCCCTGCCCATAGAATCACGGAATAACATAACTTAATTTCCTGCAAATTATATTATTATGCTATTTATTGCTATTTTGTGTCATGTACATATCTGCTAAATTGTAATGCAAAGTCCCATCCTTAGCTTAGCTTTGCTAAATTATAATGCAAATTCCCATCCTTAGCTTTTGGTTTTTTTCATACTTACTTCCTTTTGAGTCTGTAAAATATTCATTATCTTCTTGAAGTTACCATCTATCTGTATTTCTGTTTTTTTTTGTTTATATATTTATTTCTAGCTATCTCCTTCTAAATGTTGCCATTTTCTGCTCCCAGCTCATCCCTCAGCTTAAACTGCACAACTTCAGATAATTTCTCTGATCACCTTCTCCAAGTTACCAATGTTCCAACACACACACATATACCCACAGTATACCCCTGTGATAATTCTCTATCATTAATTTTTTATATTATGACACTTTCCAAAAATCATAGCTATAAAATTACTTATTAGCTTATTTGTTTCATTTCTTGTTCTCAATGTATTATAAGCTCCATGTAGGAAGGGAAAACATATATTTTGTTCCTAATGTGTATATCCAGCTCTAAATATGGTGCCTCATGTATAGTAGGCACTCAGTATTTCTTGGCTGAATTTACGCATGCATGGATGAATGAAAAACATGAATTAAAAACAACTCTGTTGGTGTATAAATCTTGCTCTGGTTAAAAAAAAAATGTGTTCCTTAGATAGACCCATTAGCTCATTTAATAAATTCTTATCTGCTTGAAGCACTGATGCATTGACCTGTGATTTATGGCACAAGTGAATCACTTTGAGAAAGCAATAAATACTTTAGTAGTGGCAAACTCTAAGAGCAGACTAAATAAATGACCTACTTGTTTCCATAGCTGTCTAATTTATAAATACTTTAAAAGCAAGATTTGGGTTTTACCTTAAATTATCAAATTGCAATAAAATAGTTGTAATTGTATATGGAAGATCAACAGTAAGCTTTAGTTTGTCATTTTATTATAAAGGGTTGACTAGAAAAGTTATGTGCAACAAAATCAAAGCACTTGGTGGTGGTTTTAATTGTCAGGTGGGGGAGCTGCAGGTAGTCCTTTGATCTGTTAATTGTCCCAGTGCCTGGGGGATCACTCCCATAAGCTCCACTAGCAATAACTTTCCTTCACCCATAACTTCTTTCCCTCCTCCCGCCATGCAGTCACACCTGCTAAACCCAGATGTACTTGGCAGAGGCAAAAAGACAGCATCAGGGAGCTGTGTTTACCCAGGAGACAACAGCCTCAGAATCAGCTCTGTTTAGAGGTTTTTTTATGTAATGACAATCTTTATGTCACTGCTAACTGCTGTTTAATCCCCTTTGGGCAGCTATACTTCTACCTTTCTTAAATGCCTCAGTGGTTCTAAAACTATTTGTGTGCTTGTGACCTCGGTAATTGTGTGGTTTCTACTGCTAGTCTGAAAGCTCAGAAAACGTGTCATTCTGAAGAAGGTATAGCATATCAAAGGAGTGTGTAGAGTAAAAATTATAAAATCTACTAAGACTTTGCTTCTTTATATGTGACAAGAGAACATTCGGCATATTTTTTGAGGGGCAATTAATTCCTCATCCCTACTTTAAAGTTTTAATTATTTTTGAACCTATACGTATACATTCATTGAAGAAAAACTATAATGGAATCATTTGGTCTCTATATTTAGAGACTTATTTCAATAAATAAATAAATATCTCAAAGTAATATTTTTTATCATAAAATTGATCATGCCACATAGTCTTATAATTTATATATTCAACAACTTTTTATTGAGCAGAGATAGATGCCAAGAACTGTTCTGGGTGATAGAATTACAAGAGTGAATGAAACAGATGACAATCCTTGCTCACATGCAACTTAAATTCTAATGAGTCGAATGAAGGGAATCAAAGAATAAACGAAGGAAATTGTCTAGCAGGTTAAAAGAAGGGAGGAGGGATTTCAGGAGTGGATTTCAATTTTATGTAGAATGCTCAGGTCAAGCCTCCCTTTTCAAAAGCATTAAGGAAATGAGATATATTACAAGCATATTGTCTCAAATTTCATTTGTCTCTGTATTTCTTATGCTTTATGTAACAGTTAAATTTATTTTGTAAAATATATCCGTATTTTCCTTTATGACTTATGATGCTTTTGGCATCATATTTAAGTGCATAAGAATTGCTCTTTGCTTTTTCTGCCAAATGGTTAGCTTTATGTCCCAACACAACTTATAAAAGCTGTTAAAAAATGAAGCACATATCATATACTAAATTCTATGATAATTTGCATCAGTTTAGAGACTTACTGAGCTGCTTCTCTATTAATGGGACAGTATTTTCAATTATCAATTATGAATTATTTTATTTAGTAATCATTGCCTATAATGAGAAATATATCAAAATATGGTTTGCTAGTATTTTACTTGGGATGTTGGCATTTGTTCTTATAAATGATAATTTGAGCAATCTTTATGAAGCTTGGTACTAGGGAAATGCTATAGTTGCAGAATTAATTGGGAAGTTTCTCTTCCTTGGAGCATTTTAAGTACTTTAAGAGTTTTCTGTTTCTTAAAATTTTGAAATAACTCACCTACCAAACAGTCTGATCTGTTTGTTGGGTACCTTTTTAATTTTTTTAGAGAGGGAGAGTAAGAGAGAGACAGGGGGTGGGCAGGGAAGAGGGAGAGAGAGAATCTTAAGCAGGCTCCATGCTCAGCCAGAGCCCAGTGCAGGGCTCAATCTCACAATCCTGAAATCATGACCTGAGCCAAAATCAAGAGTTGGATGCTTAACTGACTGAGCCACCTAAGCACTCCTGTTTGTTGGATACTTTTGTGACTACTAGTTCTGGGGTCTTCCATAATGAATGGAGCACTTACTTGTTATCCCTTTTCCATTTTTGATAATTTATCATTTCTGACACAATAGTACAATTTAAAATATTTTCTAATTTATTAGCATATATTATACATAGCATTAAAATGTTCGTGAAACTATTTATGCAAAACAAAGCATAGTAATGTGTGTGCAATGTGATAATTACAAAGTAAAAAAACAAACATAAAACAAGATAAATCTTCCAGGCTCAGGAGTCAGGGTTTTTAACTTCAACAGTTGACTAACATTGGTTTTCAAAAAAATAATAAATAAAATGGGGCCACTAATAATAGAGCCTGACTGCTAAAGTTAATGTAAAGATCTAATACAGGTTAATTGCTTAGAACAATGTCTTTGGCCCGTGATGAACATGATGATGATGATGGCGGTGATGACCACAATGATGACCATGGCTTCATATCTCCAGTTTTGTAGCACAGTGCTTGGCACAAATTATGATAAAAAGTAATTGATAAATGAATTGAGTACCAGTCATTTTTCTCATCCAATTATTATTTTACTTTTTACTTCTATCAAGAAGACTGCAATCTTTTAACTGACATACAGTTTGTGGATGTACTAATATAATGTGATAAGAGAATGGAATCAGACTGGGAGTTGGATCCTGGATAAACCATTTACTAATTCTGAAGCCTTTTACAGTTTACATCCTTAACCCGTTTCCTCATCTGCAGGGTTTGGGTAAAGCAGAAGCAATCTAATATGATTGTTGTAATCATTAAGAGATATAACCTATGTAATATGCTTATAGATCCTGCCAGAATAAAAACTCTCAATAAATATTAGGTATTTTTTATTTTCTTAGTTGTGGTTGTGGCTATTACTTACTGTAAAGGGGACAATTACCTTGGGACACCCTGGGATACCAAAGGAGAGTGATCTAAGGAAGGGATGGGAATGTGGATCGATTTGACAAACTGGCCAATCAACAGAGCTTAGCAATTTTTCAACTTATGTTAAATATATTTTGGTTATGTTCCTGGTTTTAAATCATTTATCTTGGGAGCATTTGACTGTTGTTAGTCTGTTCTGGCTACTATAACAAAAATACCATAGATTGGGTGGATTATAAAAAACAAATTAGTTTCTCACGGTAATGGAGGCTGGGAAGTCCAAAAGCAGTGTGGTAGCAGATTCCATGTCTGGTGAGAACCTGCCTCCTGGCTCATAGGAGGGCATCTTTTCCCTGCTTCCTTACATGCTCCCACAGGGTCAGGGAGCTCTCTGAGGCTTTTTATCAGGGAAGGCACTAATCTCATTCATGAGGTCTCTACCCTTATGACCAAATCACCTCTGAAGGGACCACCTCCAAATACCATCATATTGGGGATTAGGTTTCAGCATATGGATTTGGGGGGACATAAATAGTCTATAGTATTGTCTGTAATAGACTATCTTACAGTGTCACCTGACCCAGCAGGAGGTCTTTGCTTCCTTTATATTCTTCCCACCTAGTTGCACTTACTGTCTACTCTGAATATAGACTGTAAGTTGTGTCCTGATTTATAACCTATAATAGAAACTTCTAAAGTATTTTAGGTTATTTTTGCTTCACATTTTGCTTTAGAGGTCTCAATTGTAAATATGGTATATAAGGCAGTTGACAGCATGAAAGTTTTTTGTAATCTACTTACTCAGGATTCGTGGTCTCTGTGGTCAGTACTTAGTATTCAGAAAACTTCACTATGTCTTGCCTTTCAGCAGTTCAAGTTTATTTTAATATTTTATGTCAAAAATGGATAAAAATTAAACTTTATGTTGGCCTAAAGGTTTTAAAATAAAAGAATTCTATTTTCATTTTAAAGAATTGACTTTTACTACAGCCCCCACTTCAGGGGAGAAGAAAACTTTCCCTTAAGACATTTAAGTTTAAAGTAACAGCATTTATGACTAAAATCAGCTGATTGCCAAAGCACATGAAATTTACATGGTTAAAACTTGAAATTTATTGAGCAGATACATCACATATGGATTATTTCCAAATCAAGTCACAATTTAAACATTCTTTTGAGTATTATATAAGTATCTTCATAAAGGAAGAATTACAATGTCCAGATTCAGGATTATCTCCCTATTTTAAGGTCTGGTGGTTAGCAATCTTAATTGCATCTACCAAGTCCCTTTTGCCATATAAATCTAATATATTTAATGGGCAAAATATCAAAGGGTGAAGGTCATGGAACCAGAATCTTCCTAGTGTTTACATTCACAATCTCATGTAGGTATAGATTTGTATAACTCTTCGTTTGTAGAGCAGTGTGGACTAGTTTAGGTACCAAAAGACTTAATTCTGGCTGTACCAAGTACTTGCCTTGTGACTCTCAGCAAACTCCAGTCTCTGAGCCCTAGTTTCCTTATGATCAAAATGAAAATGAAGCAATATACAGGGAATGATTTTGGAACTTGAAAACTGTCTTGTAAATCATCTGTTTTGGTGGTAGCCAAATTCTTCCTTTGTTTTCTATACCTTTATAGAATCAGCTAATATTGATATTCTCATTTGTTTTTGTGTGTTTTACTGAACATATCCAGGTGTTATGAAAACTTTTGATTACACCTGTTTGGAAAAGGAACATAAGCACACCAAGAAATGATGACGGATATGATATGTAGGTAGTCTCTGTATTGTGAGAACTTAATTGGTGGTGATGAGATGTTGGACAGCTCTTAAGTGTTAACATGGGCACATTCGTATCTGATGTCTCCACATGTCTATGATTTCACCTGCCCTTTCAACCCTAAGTTGAGACCTAGGGTGGCTGGCTTAGAAAATTCTTGTTTGTTCATGAGAATGTAGAAAGCTAAGAAATTAAATCGTTCTCTCACCCTCCTGAGAAAATTACCCCCTCTAAAGGAATCAGGGTCATCTTCTCTCCTGCTATATT
The DNA here is from genome assembly GCF_009762305.2 of Zalophus californianus. Classification (NCBI taxonomy): domain Eukaryota; kingdom Metazoa; phylum Chordata; class Mammalia; order Carnivora; family Otariidae; genus Zalophus; species Zalophus californianus. The sequence continues at coordinate 64,078,758 of NC_045599.1, read as the reverse complement.
CCCTCACAACCCAAATTTCAACTTCTTCTGGGCCTAGTGCCAGTCCACAAAAATGAAATTAATAAAATTTCCTTAAATATAGCAGCAGTGATACTATTTACAATGTTTTAGTATTATAGAATTGATGCTAGAGAAACGTGCTTTATTTTCTTTCTAAAAAAGCTCAATTTCAAAATTATGTATGGATCATAACTTTTTTTTTTAAAGATTTTATTTATTTATTTATGAAAGACAGAGAGAGAGAGAGAGGCAGAGGGAGAAGCAGGCTCCCAAGGAGCAGGGAGCCCGATGCAGGACTCGATCCCAGGACCCCGGGATCATGACCTGAGCCCAAGGCAGACGCTTGACCATCTGAGCCACCCAGGCGCCCGATCATAACTTATTTTTGAATTAGCGGTTCCTTGATGATACTCCTCAGTGTAATAATGAGCTTAGATTCCAACACCAAAGTGCAGTTTTGTTATTGGGATTCCCATAACTGTAAATATATGTGTATATGTAAATTTATAATACTTTATTATAAATGTCAGTATTTAAATAAGTTAGAAGAATAAATATCTAAACTAAATGATATATTTAGTTACTAATAGAATTCATATGGTGATTGCTTTAAAAATAAAATGCATTTGAAAGTCAGATTTAGAAACAGGAAAACAAAAATAGAGGCAGAATTATTGATAAATAATTCTGTATATTCTTAGGGAAGTGGCATAGATCAATTTGAAGGAATATATCTTGATTAGTTCTAAAGGGGTTATTTATTTTGCTTTGTATTCCTCATAATTTAAGAGTACCTTGAAATATTTAAAATGTTATTACTGATAACTGCTGTGTAGTAAACCAATCTAGGGTTGGAGATTTCAGGTTGCTGATTTAACTTTAATTGGGAATATGTTATAAATTCAGTCAGTTGTCTTTGGGACAATAAGAGTCATGAAGACCTCTTCCAGGATTAATTGTTTGTGAAGGCAATTACTATGAGCAAAGCCTAGAATCTAAGCCCAAGCAATTGGAGCATACAAACTTTAACTGTGAACTCTTAGGCTCATTTATGTTGGTATGTCCTTCTGGAAAGTAAGCATTTTCGTATGTAACTGCATTATAGAAAAAACATATTTAGGTCCTTTGGCAACAGAAGGAATGTAAACCATCACTCCATAACATTTAATAGGACAAAATTATACTTAGGCAATGTAGGCTGGACCAACAGATTTTTTTTTTTTTTTATTCAAGAAATCCTAGGAAGACACTGAGAATGAGGAAGATACAATTCAACAATTTAGAGCTTTTTCAGATGGTTCAGTGGTTCCCTGACTCCTACCAAAGAAAATTAAAGCAAAATGAATTGATGAATAATTTGGTTGCACTCCAGGAACCTAAACACTGTTGTTTCTTTTGTTAGAGTAATAATAAAGGTGTATAGTAAAGTAAAGAGTTATTATTGTTATGTGCTTTTAAAGCTGATAATCCAGAAATTAAAGTGGAAACCACTTCAGGAGACCTATTAATGCATATTTATAATTAAAACTTGGTTCCTTTGGCATCACTGCTCATTTGGGAAGTTGGTTTATATGTATTCTACATTAAGTTCATTTGTTAAATATCTTCATAAGCTTGTTATTATAGGATGCTGCTACTCAGACTGCAGCTGCAAGACAGTATACAGACAACGCTTGTGTAACCACAGTATTTATGACTTTCAATTTAGGTTATTAGACTATTATGTTGGAATGGTCAATGTTGCTTCTTTTGGTTTATGAAAATCATTGATATATCTGCAATGATAAAATGGTACTATAAATCTTTAGAGGCATTATTGAGATGCAAACAAACCACACAATCTTAAGTTTATGTAGTTAAATGAGTTTTCAAAATTGTGTGTACCCATCTAGTCATTACCTAAAACATGATATAGAATATTTCCACAGTCCTAGAATATTCTTCCGTGTTGTTTCCAGTCAACTCCCATCCTTACCCCTGCTCTCTCCAACAGCTGTGTTTTTGATTTCTATTATTATGGATTAATTTTGTCTATTTTTGGACTTTATACCATTGTTATGATAGAGTGTATGTGTGTATTTGTGTACTTTGGTATCATTCATTCAACATAATGGGTTTGCTATTTATCCTTGTTATTGCACATATGATGAGTTCATTTCTTTTTATTCCTGAATAGTATTTCATATAAATATACCACAGTTGGTTTATCTGCTCTGTAGCTGGTGGAAAATTGGATTGTTTCCAGTTTTTAGCTTTTATAATGAATAAAGATAATCTGAAAATTCGTACAGATTTTTTTTTCTAAATTGACATAATTTCATTTCGCTTGGGTAAAATACCTAGGAATGGAATTGCTGAGTCATGGATGGGTACGTGTTAACTTGAAAACTACTCAGCACATCTCCAAAGTGATTGTATAATTTTATTCTTCCAGTAGCTATTGAAAAGTCCAGTTGTTCCATATCTTCACCCCGAATCTGTCACTATGAGTCTTTTGAGTGTAGCTATTCTAGTTGACATGAAATAGTATTTCACTGCATTTTTAATTTGTGTTTTCTAATGACTAAGTATATTGAGGACACCATTGTAGAGTTTATTGACCGTTCATATATCTTCTTTTGTGAAGTGTCCAATATTTCACAAGTATTTCTTTCTGTTTTCTGGGTATTTTAAGGTTGATTTATAGGGGTTCTGTATATATCCTGGATATGTGTATTTTGCCAGATGTGTATTGAAAATATATTTCCTAATCTGTGGCTTGATAATCAGTTTCTTAATGGTGTCTTTTTAGGAAGTACTTTCTAATTTTAATGACATGAATTTTATTGGTTCTTTCTTTTAGAGTGCTTTGGATGTCCTAAAATGCCTTTACCTAGCCCAATGTCGCAAATATATTGTCTTAGTTTTTCCTGTAGAAATCTTACATTTCTGGTTTCTACATTTGAGTTTATGATCCTTCTTGAATTAATTTCTGTATGTATCATTAGGTACAAGTTGAGGCTTATTTTTTTCCATAGGGAAATTCAGTTATTTCATTTGTCGGGAAGACTGTGTTCTCCATTGTAATGTCTTGATCTATCCTGATTGCCTTGGTTGTATCTATTCTGTGTCTTTAATCTGTTTCTCTGTCTTTACACCAACACCAGGGTTTTGATTAATTTAGCTTTATAGTAAAGCTTGAATTTAGGTAATATAGTTCTTCTGAATGTATTCTATTTGGTATCTTATATTTTTATACAAATTTTAGAATTAACTTGTCAGTTACTTCAGAAAATCTTGTAGATATTTTGATTAAAATTGCGTTAAATTTATAGATCATTTTGATGGGAATGGCCATATTAACAACATTATATCTTCCTATTGATTAAGATCTTATACCTATTCATTTTGTTTCTGTATAGATCCATATTTAACAATAAATACCAATTCCTTTTTTGTAGGTTTTTATAAAATATAAAGCATTTTCACATTACTTATTTCATTACTCATACTTTGCCTTGTTTTAGAACAGGAATTAAGTATAAAGATTGGAGACCATTCATGCTTCACAGTGCTTACAGAAGGACTTTGCACATAGGATATGCTTGATAGACAAATTCTCAGAAAACCTTTTTATTAATATTTTTATACTATGACAGACAGTACTCTTAGAAAAAAATCAACATTTCAAATAATGAAGTTTATAAAACTAAATAAATACATAATTTTGCAAGGTTCCAGAAAAATAATCTGAGATTCATAGCATCAGATCTATTAAAAGCTGAAATAATGAGACCTTGAAAATTTTGGGAAGTAGTTAATGGAATCAGAGTTTAGAATACCTATAAATCACTTACTCCCCTAGAAATAAAGAGTGCACTTTAGCTACCTTGGATCGATAAGTGCATTTTCTATTTATAAAGATATTGGTAGTTATAGTTATTCCTAGCTTTTTACAGAATAGTCAGGTTCATAAGGCAGGAAAACATTGTACAGAGGCTTCATCCTGCTTTAGAAGCTTAAAGTGTGTGTGTGTGTGTGTGTGTGTGTGTGTGTGTGTGTGTGTGTGTGTGTGAAGTGATGACCTTATCCCAGATGATGTTATCACCAGAAAGCTTTTGCTTTGAAGTTCATCTTGGCTCACACCTGAACCAAATCCAAGCTAATGAGATTTTCTTTTAAACAGGTTAAGCAAAACCATCAATTGTCTATCTTTTCTACTTGTTTTGTGGAATTGATTCAGGAAAGTGGACCAAAGCTATACTAAGAGGTGAGATACATGCTTTGAGCTACTCATTGCTGGCACCTTTCCAGAACATTAACAAATATTTAATATGTTAATGTGGTGCCTAGAACTTTTTAGGAAAAAACAATATTCCTAGAAGAATCTTGCTTATAAGCCACTCCCCAAGTAAATATTTTGTTTTGCTCTTTTGTACAATAATTAAACATTAGATTGAGTTATTGGAAAAGAAATTGGATTCTTCTTGCTTGAGAGGCCATTATTAGCTATATATTTATATTCACTGTATCTGCCTATGATTTAGATATGCCACATATGATTATAATAAAATGAAATAAAGATGTTCTAAAAGACCACTTTTTGCCATGCCAATCTGTGATATGATTTCTTAGATCTGTACCAAGTTCTACTTTGAGATTTACTTAGATCTCTTTCCCTTTCAGTGTTTACTAAGGTTCTCCTATAGATAATTACCATTCTTGAGGGTATAACCTACACAAGTGATGGCATTACTTATTCCCCTCTTACTAATCTAATAGGAAATGACTGATAAAGGGCATTCAAATAATCTACTTACTTTATATTGAGATGTTTTGGGGGCAGTGAATTTATTCCCAGGCTTCAAACACCTTGGCCTTTAATTTGTCAAACTTTAGTCTTTAAGTAAATTAGCTGGGTTCTGACTGAATTAATTGAATTCAGGGAAAGCTCTACAAATAGTTGTTCCTATATTTTCTCACATGTTTCTGTAAGGTCCAAACTGTTGGAAAGCAATTAGATTTTGAATTGCTTCGTTACCCCTACAACACCTGTTCTTTGACTTCATAAAATCTTTGCTTTTCCCCTCTACTAACCTCCTCTTGCCTTCCTTTATTTTTCTGTTCAGCTTGTATCATTTTGCCCCTTACATGAACTGCTCTCTTGTGATTTTCAACTCCCCTGATCTACTGGCCTTGAGCTGCTCCCACTTGCTAGTCATTTAGGCTTAGATGGCAGTCATAGTTTAGTCTTTCAGTTCTAGAAACATGGGTTGGTCAGTGTACTGAGAACAGAGTCATCTCCTCAGTGTGAACTCCCAGGGATATATAGTTTAGAAGTGTGTTGTATCAGAATATGAATTTTAGATTCCATAATGGCACTGAAGACACAAAAGGAACCGTGAAACTTCTTCCAATCAGTTAATTTACTCTTTGTTGCTCATGGAATTAAAAGAGAGGAGTTAGTTGAACAACTTGAGTGTTTAATGGTTGGAGGCTAAAATGGTCTGACCACAACAGGGACACACTTGTTTCATAGTCTATGTTGCAGCCCCTATTATCCCACTCAATGGCTAGTGTTTGGGTGGGCAATGCAAGGTTAGCCTCCCCCTCTCAGGTTTGCATGTTCAAACTACTGAATCATCTCTTTCCTTCTATCTTGTTTCTCTACCAAAGCACATCTGACGGACATATTCTTTCTCTGAATATGGCAATAAATTTCCTGAGTTCCAAGTCAACTCTTTCTGTCCTGAAAAGTCAGGATTTTTTTCTGTTAGGATTTTATAGTTTAACCATCAACTGACAATTTTATTTTCCAGATTTCCAAGTTCTTAGGGAATTCCCAATGTATTTAAAACTGCAGTCTCAGTATGCACAAACCATATAAGTGGAGGGCCATAATGTTGGAATTTAAGTATTGGTTTTGTTATTCACTTTAGAAATAAAATTGCCTATTTTAGAAATGTAATTTGTACTTTTACATTTAATAATGGCAATGTGTAATAATAAATCATTTATCTAGTTAAATGTTTATCTGATTAAATTTTGGGCAAAAGTTGGGAACTAGAGAGGACATTTATCCAAATTCTTGCTGTGTTGAGAATAACTGCTTTGCATATTTTATGATAGTGTTATAAAGGCAGACAGGCCTGATAATATTTTAGTGAATCAAACAGTTGATTTAAAAAAAAAATTATTCTTCATATTTAAGTTATCTTAGACTGAAACCACAAAATATAAAATGTTAAATGTTAATCTGTGGGGGCAGAGCAGCAGTAACATGAAAATGGCATCTTTTAATGAACAAACCCAAATCCCATACCTGCACAAGTGTTCTCCAAGCACAAGCAGGGGGAGCGGCAGGCAGAGGGAGAGGGAGAAGCAGGTTGTGAGGACCGATCCCAGGACCCTGAGATCATGACCTGAGCCAAAGGCAGACACTTAACTGACTGAGCCACCCAGATGCCCCAGTGAAAGCAACTTTAAAAGGGAACTTCTTGCTCTTTCTGAGCAACTTTTCTGTCACCTGATCACATCACATTGTTGTAGATATTCCTAATTATGAACAACACTTTTCTGTGGTCTTATGGCTTACGTATGGTTAGAGAAAACTGTCCCACCTAGGGTCTGAGAATAGAAGGTGCATTAAATAGTTAAAGAAGACTGAATGTATTTCTAGAATGCCATCTTCGTTTGTAATGTATTCATTGGAATTGTCCTCGAAACCCCCAAATTATGGGGTTCCAGGGTATGCCAGAGCTAGTTATTGTTGTGCAGAATGTTCCTTGGATTTGTGGAGGATTCTTGTGGTTAGCCTGGGTTTTCTATGTGTATCCTGCTTCCTCATGGCTACCACCACTGATTCAGCAGCTCTGGGGAGAAAGAAATGGGCCAACACTCTACCAGTGTTTCTGTTGACGCTATACTTACATTTTATTCACAGGAAGATAAGAACCTAGGAGTTCTGGGGTGAATGGGTGGAGGCTACAACTAAAAATGGAAAGAGACATTAGAAATATTGTTCTCACAAGGCCTGAAAAGTGAAACAAATGATATTTGAAGAATCAATCCCTGAATTGTTGACATAATGAACATTAGGAGAAAATGAGCATGATGCTTGGTTAGATCTAAGATTGTATTGGAGAGTAAATGACATCACTGTGTCTGTCTGATGTGGGAGGCAGAAAATGGTCCCCCAAAGATGTCCAGGTCCTAATCCCTTGAATCTGTGAAAAAGAAACTTGGCAGATGTGATTAAATTAAGGATCTTGAGATGGGGAGATTAAGCTGGATCCACCTTGGGTGGACCCAAGGTAATCACAAAGGTCCTTAAGTGGAATGAAGGAGGCAGGAAATTCAGAGAAGGACAGGTTATGACTGAGACAGAGTCAGAGTGGTGATTGGGCAGAAGATTCAGTTGGCCATTGCTGGCTTTGAAGATGGGAGGGGCAGCACGAGTCAAGGTCTAGCAGCTAGAAAAGGCAAGATAACAGATTCTCCCCCAGACCCTTCAGAAAGGACATAGTCCTGCTGACACCTTGATTTGAGTCCATGAGAGCCATGCATATTTCTGTCTTCCAGACTCAGATAACAAATTTATGTTGTCTTAATTTGTAGTAATTTGTTACAGCAGCAATAGGAAACTATGCACTGATGAAAGATCATCTCTCTCATTTATATAACCCCAACCATTTCCTCCTATCACTATTCTTGCTTTGGCATCCTCCATTCTGGGAATATATAATTATTTTTGTGTGGCTTTTTATGTGATTGGTTAAGATTGTGAAACATGTATCGAGTGAATTCATCTGAAATAAAAACTAACTTAGAGAACAGTGTGTTTAAAAATATGTTTATCAATTCATTTAGAAGACTTAATAGAGGTGGTGAACTGGCTTACAATTTTCTCCCGAGTTTGTTCCTTTTTCTTAATTTTGATATAAAATTATACTTTCCAACCCTTCTGTAACTTTGTTAAAAATTATCCTTTAAAGTGTATATAATTTTACATTACTAAAATACTGTTTAATATTACTAGTGATAAATGGGCCATCTGCTCATATTTGGAAGCTTTTTTTTTTTTTTACATACAGGAATCTATATATTCAGAGTATCATTTTAACAAAATTTGATAGGTGCTTTTTAATGAGGTGCTTAAAAATATGAGGCAAACATGAACCTAGAGGTAGTACAGTGATATAAAAATTCTCATAAAGGAATGAAGAAAACTGTTAGATATAAAAATTAGATAAGATATAAAATGGAATTCTATACTAATACAGGTCTTGAATGTATTTCAGTTATACACATTTGGGACACTAACACATATAAGCCTAAGAAAATATAAAATTAATTTTACTTTTAAAAGTGCCTTTCTGTATGATAGTTATTTAACTGTCATTGATTAGCTGAACATTTAAAAAATTAATTTTAGCTGAGTCACTGGAAGTTAGAGACATACTTTCTAACCTTCTTAGTCTCCAAGAATTCTCACTGTGCAAAGAGCAAGGGAAGTGGCCCCAACACAACTTGGTCCCCAGTATCATTCATTATGCACTCTTTTTTTTTTTTTTTTTTTGACAGAGAGAGGGTGCCCGCATGTGCACAAGAGTAGGGGGACAGAGCAAAAGAGAGAATCCTATGTGGGTCTTGATCGCAAGATCCTGAATTCATGATCTGAGATGAAATCAAATCAAGAGTCTGATGTTTAACCAAGTGAGCCACCCAGGTGCCCCCTGTTGTGCACTCTTTCTATTCAAAAATTAGCATCTGTCCCATCTGCTCAGTGAGGCCAAGTGGAAGACTAGCCGAGGTTTTGGGTTTATTATGCATTTATTTTGTTATAGTTGGCATTATTTCATTTGGTCCTCACTAGAGTCACAAGTGGTTCATCTACAAGGTCCTTATTACACAAGTATTTTTTATGCACATCCCCAACATGCCCAGAGTTACAAAGTTTTTCAGGGAAGCAAAAATTTTTAAGAGAATATAGTGAAGATGACTGGTAAAATTAATATTCATTTTAATGCCACTCTTTGATTAATGCAACTGCCTAAACCTGTATATTGTTGATTGTTTACTGGCCAATTATTAGATGTAGAAATAGTGAAAAATAAATACACAAAATAAATATATACATCCCTGACAGGATTTTAGGACTGAAAGCCTAGTTTGTTGATTTCCTGCACTATATATTTTCTGTAGAGATGAAAAGCAGCAGCTTGGGTTGCTCAAGTTTAGGTAGCTGATTAGCAACATATCTAGGGTCAGAACACAGTGTTTGTCAACAAAAGGTCTTAAAATAATACCAAAGACTGTAGACAGATTTTTGGATCAGATAATATTGCAAAACAAGAATGATGCTGCAAATTTATTGTCTCAATCCTGAGAAGAATCAAAATAGATAAACATGTTTAAATGACACTAATCAGAGTATAACAGTTTCCCAGAACCACCTGTCCTTGCTGACCTATGAATAACTTTTTAATATCCCAAAGAGCTGGTTTAAAGGTTAAAAAGGAGGGATGCTCTAGCTGAAAAAGTGTTGCTGTGCTGTCCAATATAGTATTGTTTGGTCACACATGGCTATTGATTATTTGAAATATGGCTAGTCTTAATTGATATGTGCTGTGAGTGTAAAATGTATACTAGATTTCAAAGATAGTACCAAAAAACCCATAAAATACCTCATTAATTTTTATATTGATTACATGTTTAAATGATAATTAGTTTTATCACAATAAATTTTACTTGTCTTTCCTCCTTTTTTTAAATTGAAGTACAGTTGATACACAGTGTTACATTAGTTTCAGATGTACAACATAGTAATTTGACAACTCTATACATTATGCAATGCTCACCACAAGTGTAGCTGCCATCTGTTTTATTATAATACTATTATGATACCATTAACTACATTCTCTATGCTGTACCTTTCATCCCTGTGACTTACTCAGTCCATTACTAGAAGCCTGTACTTCCCACTCCTCTTCACCTATTTTGCCCATTTCCCAGCCCCTCCCCTCTGGCAACCACCAATTTGTTCTCTGTATTTATGGGGCTGTTTCTGCTTTATTTCTTTTGTTTTTTAGATTCCACATATAAGTGAAATCATATGGTATTTGTCTTTGTCTGTCTTATTTCCCTTAGCGTAATACTCTCTAGGTCCATCCATGTTGTCACAAATAGCAAGATCTCATTCTTTTTCATGGCTGAGTAATAGTCTATTGTAAATATATACCATATCTTCTTTATTCATCTGTCAACGGGCACTTGGATTGCTTCTATCTTGGCCACTATAAATAATGCTGCAATAAACATAGACGTGCATATATTTTTTCCAATTAATGTTTTTGTTTCTTTGGGTAAATGCCCAGTGGTGGAATTACTGGATCAGATGCTATTTCTCTTTTTAATTTTGAAGGTCCTCCATGCAGTTTTCCACAGTAGTTGTACCAATTGACATTCCCACCAACAGTGCAGGAGAATTCCTTTTTTCTACATCCTCACCAATACTTGTTATTTCTTATCTTTTTGATACCAGCCATTATGACTGGTGTGAGGAACTATCTCACTGTGGTTTTTATTTGCACTTCCCTGATGGTTAGTGATGTTGAGCATTTTTTCTTGTGTATGTTGTCCATCTGTATGTCGTTTTTGGAAAAATATCTATTCAGGTGTTGTTCCTCTTTTTAGTGTGGTTACCTGAAGATTTTAAAATTCGTATGTATATCACTTTGTATTTCTACTGAACAGTGCTGGGCTAGAATAAGAGATAACAAATCAGAAGTAGAATATTTACCCATGGAGTGCTTTTGTTTGTAAGTTTAAAGGATATGTGGAATGATTGCCCTTTAAAGACAATTGTGTCTCACTATTATTTAAAAAAGCTAGATGATGGCATACTATTATTTTAGTAAAATTATTTTTGTTATTTCAAGATTAAGTCTTACTAATCTTTTGTGCATTGTCACATAAGTGGTTGGCCTATGGTTTAAGGATATACAAGTTTGAGAAGTTTATAAATAAGATTATCTGAAATCTTTTAAGTGGTTGCAAAACTAAACTATAGGTCCTTAAATTTACTTCAGTAGAGCATCCATCTAAAGTGACTAATAGATGTATCAAAGAATAATCAACATCTTTAGTAAGTAAATTGAAATTAAAATTGTGTGATGTAGGGGCACCTGGGTGGCTCAGTCATTAAGCATCTGCCTTTGGCTCAGGTCATGATCCCAGGGTCCTGCTAGGGTTTCCTGCTCAGTGGGAAACCTGCTTCTCCCTCTCCCTCTCCCACTCCCCCTGCTTGTGTTAGCTCTCTCTCTCTGTGTATCTCTCTGTCAAATAAATAAATAAAATCTTTTAAAAAATTGTATGATATAGGGCACCTGGGTGGCTCAGATGGTTAAGCGTCTGCCTTCAGCTCAGGTCATGATCCCAGGGTCCTGGGATCGAGTCCCACATCGGGCTCCCTGCTCCTTGGGAGACTGCTTCTCCCTCTGCCTCTCTCTCTCTCTCTCTCTCTGTCTCTCATGAATAAATAAATAAAATCTTTAAAAAAATTGTATGATGTAGCTTTCCTTACCTGTCAATAAGGCAAAAATTAAAAGTTTGGTAATATCTAATGTCATTCTGGTCACAGATTGCTGGAGAGAGTGTAAATAAATGGGTTCAAATTTTCTGCTGGGAAAATTGACAGTAGACATAAAAGCTTAAGGAATTTAATAACTAAAAGTGAGGCATAAGATTGAGAGAGAAATAACCACTAATCACTAATCTTATACTATTGAGAGATAAATATAATAAAGCAACTTACTACAGTTGTTAAGTACACAAATCCTAGAGCTAGGCTCCCTGGGTTATGTAACAGAATCGGCTACTACTATCAGTGTGACATTAAGTTATGTACTTAGCCTCTCTCTACCTCAGTTTCCTCATCTATAAAATTGAAGCATGAATAATAGCTTCTGTATACATCTGTTAGGAGGATTAAATATGGCAATGCTAAGGCTTTTGGAACAGTGCCTGGCACACAGTAAATTACATATATTTTTGAGTTAATCAAAAGTATTTGCTAACATAGATGTACATATAAAAATCTATAATATTGCATGCCATATAAAAATTGAAAGTGAGAATTGAGGTGTATATTCACATTATAAAATAACATATATTTGTTAAAGTGATTTGAGCTGTATTTCTTGACATGGTGTTGGTGGTATATAAGAGAGAAAAAGAGGTCATTTAATAGCATAGTGGGAAGTATTATTCTATTTTATGCATATTCATACAAAAATAGCTAGAAACATGTATGAACATGTTTCCCTTAAAAGTGGAATTTTGCTTTGTAAAAATTTGCTTTTTCTTTTACAAATGATCATGAATTATATTTATTATCAAAAGCATATTTAAAAATGTAAGTCACGAAACATTAGTTCTCTTTTTCAATAATGAATTATGTATTTTTTGAATCAGCAGATGGTTAAGTGCATTACTACTGTTAGTTACCTTTTAGGATAAGAGGGTTAGCTGGTTGATCTACTAACTAGATCAATTCACAACAATCCTCTCTAACCCATAGCTCTAGGAAGAACAACAAGCTGTTGCAGGACAGACAGGGTCTGGGAACACAGGTGGAAAAGGTGTTGCTTATTAGATTTCTCTGGATCATGAATTTTTCTACAAGACTGCAGAAATATCTGGTGCACTGTTGCCTCAACACCCATATTTGGGAAAGCAAGCTGTTATTCTTTATAACTAATGGTAATAGAACATGTTTCTAAATTTGGCCATAGAAAAGCAGTAAAAATGAATATTCCTGTAAAAAATCAGCCAAAAACTCACACAAAAAAGGATATAAAATACAGTAACATATACCTAAAGGAGGAGAGGAGGAGAGGAGTAAAGAATGGGCTCAAACTTAAATGACCATCAACTTAATAGAGACTGTCACATGAAGAGGTCATATACAAACCTAATGGTAACTATGTATCGAAACCCACTAAATTTGGCCATAGAAATTAACATAGAATATTATTCAACTCTTAGAAAGTCTGGTATATTACATAGTACAGAGAAGAGAAAAAGCTATATTTTAGATGAAATTTTCAGGTATGTGCAGGAGTCGTTAGGACAGGGCTGTGACATATCATAAGTAGGACCATATGATTTTTATTTGTTAAAATAATGATGAATAACATATTTTAATTTCCATAATCTAAGAGGTGATGAAATATGATATTTAATGAAAGATGTTTCAAGTGTAACATCGTTAAACAAACACTGGCTAGAAATACGAATTTTGTAAGAGTTGAGGTGGGATGTTAAATATTTTCAAAACAATAGGATACTTATACCTTCAGTAGACAGTGAGCACCTTCTCTGTGTTGGTGAGTTTTCTGGGTACTAGTACCAAAGAGGAAAACTTAACACATTGGAAACCATTCTTATGTTTCAATTGATTCATCTTTAATCCAGTAAGCTATGCATCTCAAATTCACAATTATTTTTTTTGTGTGGATAGTTTTTGTTGTGGTTTGGTTTTTGGTTTTATTTTGCCACAGAGGAACCATAACAAAAAACAAAAAAGGAAAATCAGATGAGAAATTTTAGATTTGGTAAAACCAAAGAGAGAATAATTGAAGGGTTTTTTCGATAAGGAAGTTTGATAAAATAGGCATTTTTTTTTTAGACTATGGCACAGGAAAAGTGAAAAAAAGCAAGATAAAATGGGTATAGCGACAGTGTCAGTGCCCCTTCCATATCCCTCAGGCACTGAGTTTTGGGGTTCTCAGCATGTCCAGCTGCCATACCATTTTTATGCCTAAACGCTTTTTCTGGAACAGCTAGAGTGGAAATGACAGGGAATTAACACCCTATGGGTCAGCCCTCAAGGAATGACTACAGGGAGTTGGTGTATAAATAGGCTCCCATGCCCCAAAAGGTATATGTCTATGAAGTGTGTTTTCCACCCTTTCCTGAGTTTTCCCCCAAGGAATTAAGCCCAAGTCAGTCTCAGCAGTAGCTTAATTATCTACTCTTTCCTGACTGCCTTTCCTTCCATAAATCATTTCCCCACTTCTTCACCATTGCTTCTTATAGGGTTTGGATCTACTCTCAGGGTCTATCTTTGGGGAACCAGAATGAAATAACAGAATTCTGGCAGGAGGTGAAGAGGGTCTTTATCTCATTCATTCAGAATGGTATGCCTGCCCTCTATGTCTTTGTAATAGAGATGTGGGCAAACCATCTGAATATATCTTATAAAGAAAAGTGACTCAATTAAGTAGGGGCGCCTGGGTGGCCCAGTCATTAAGCATCTGCCTTTCGCTCAGGTCATGATCCCAGGGTCCGGGGATCTAGCCCTACATCGGGCTCCCTGCTCAGCAGGAAGCCTGCTTCTCCCTCTCCCACTCGCCCTGCTTGAGTTCCCTCTCTCTCTGTATCTCTCTCTGTCAAATAAATAAATAAAATCTTTAAAAAAAATTAAGTGGATACTGACTCCCTCCTGAATGGAATAAATTACAATAGCCTGCAAGGACTAAAACTGGAGAGACACATATCTACCTTCAAGAAATCTGCAGTTTAATATTGGCAGAGAAGGGGAAGATGATAAGATAGACTAATATAACATGTGAAGTCAAATTACATAATTACTCCTATTAGGTTTTAGACCTTAATGTGACTAGAAATTTTCTCCAAAATTAATCCAATACCTCCTTAAAGATTTATTTATTTATTTGAGAGGGAGGGAGAGAGAGAGAGAGAGAGAGAGAGTGCCTGACTGGGGCGAAGGGCAGAGGGAGAGAGAATCCCAAACAGACTCACTGCTGAGTGCAGAGCCCAAGGGAGCCCAATGCAGGCTCAATCTCACGACCTTGAGATCATAACATGATTTCAGGGAGATCAAGAGTTGGGAGCTTCACCGACTGAGCCACCCAGGTGCTTCCAATCCTCTCTTTAAAAGCTAATAGAGTATATCTGAGATTATAGGGGAAAAAAAGCCAAAATGTGGTTGTATATACTTAGGTAAAGAAGATCAATAGAAAAGTCACCTGCACTTGGTTTTAGTTACTGTAATTAATGATGTGGGCACAATGTATTATGATAAAATTAAAGGCAAATATTATTGGAAATGTCAATTAGCTAGTCCCAAATGAAGCATAACATTTCTTTCCTCTTATACATATTTAGTTTTTGTCCTCTGCTTCACGGTACAAGATCTGTAAATTATTTAGGGCAGTGTGAGATGAGTAACCTTTCCAATAAGAGAACAGATAAAAATAGAGATTTGTATTTGATGAGATCTGAAGAGGTTTACAGTTTTACTGTTTTCCTTCCATTCATATAATGAATGCTGCCTAGACTGCCCATGTGGAAAAAAGGCCACTATGTTATAATCTCTGGTCTCCTAGATATAGTAAAGAAGAAGCCAAAGCTGGACTATGCAGCTTGTCTAAGAGTTAGGACTTAGAAGCATTAAGATGTAGAAATTTCTGAATGTGTTTTTGTTAGTACTTTTTGTTTGCAAAAGATAGAAAACAAAAGCTAGCTGAAAGGAAGAAGGAAATGCATTGTTATGTACCTGACATGTTTCTGACTGCAGACATAGCTGGATCTAGTAGTTTAAAAAATGGCTTTGGGTTGTGGACTCACTTCATCCCTTGGTTTTACGTTGGTTTCATTCTCGAAGAGGCTTTCCCCATACAGAAGTAAGATGATTATCAGTGACTCTAGACAGAAATCTTACCAGTTTCAAGCCTAGTAAAAAGAGGATGAGCTTTGTCTCTGCACAGTTTCACAAAAGGCCTAGAGTAAGTATCACAGCCTCTTCATCTCATCATCCCTGAGTTACCCTAACAGCCACTGAAAACATGGAAACTATTGGAAAGGCAGGTTTTCCAAGGAATATCAGGGAGCTATTAACAAAAAACAAGGAATGGAAGTAAAGCAGACAAAACCAAAAAAGTCCCCCATATGCATCTACTTAAGGAGAATACCCATGAAAATAAAATGATAAGCAAAATTAAATTGACAAGATTGTGATAGTTCAATGGCATAGAGCAGGGGTCAGTCAACTATGGCCCTTGGGCCCACTCAGCTCCCACAACCTGTTTTTGTAAATAAAGTTTTATTGGAACACAGCTAAACCCTTTGTTTTCTGTATTATCTCTGGCTGCTTTTGCATTACAACGGCAGAGTTGAATAATATCAACAAAGACAGTATTGACCCTCAAGCCTAAAATATTTATTATCTGGCCTTTTATGGAAAAAGTTTGGCGACCCTGAAGTAAAGATTTAAAAAGAAAAATAAGAGAGTTAAGTTGGTTACTTAATAGAGTAAATAAAATTTGTGCAAGCATCCATTTTTATAAAACAACAACAAATAAGACATTGTGCTTTTTTAACTTGTTTCAGTAGGTGATTTTCTTGATTCATCTGATTCAGTAGTTTAGGAAACATTGCTGTGGTTTCCTAGGGTTCTGCTGAGTGAGACTCTCCTATATAATTTAGTTTATTCAGGCTGTACTTATTTTTAAAGGTTTTGAACCAGCTTTTACTGGCTTGAAAAAAAATCTTTTTTTGGTACTTGCATTTGATTACATGTTTTTTTTTCAGAAGTTGTGCAAAATGTTTGGTTAATGGTATATTTATAAATATATATGAATTATGATGCATAGAGATACTTTTTTATGTGTTATGCATTTTTTCATTTTTATGTTTATGGGGTCTCTATTCCTCTATCCATATAAATTAAGAATGGAACGCAGGGACACCTGGGTGCCTCAGTCCTTAAGCATACAACTTTTGATTTTGGCTTAGGTAATGGTCTCAGGGTTGTGAGATTGAGCCTTCTGTGCTGGGTGTGGAGCCTGCTTAAGATTCGCTTCCTCTCCCTTTGTCCATCCCTTCCCCCTGCTCTCTCTCCCTCTCTTAAAAAAAATAAAAATAAAAAAAAGCATAAACATGTTATATTTGTACCACACCAAGTCCCACCTAATTAGGGAGCAATTAATAATATTATGTGCTTTTTTTACATCTGTAGGGGATGGTCAAATTGTGGATATTTTGTTGCAAAATAACTCGTAGTCATCATTTGGCAACTTGTAATTGGAGAGTCATAGCTCTACTTTAATTCAATTCTTTTTTTTTTTTAAGGTTTTATTTTTTTAAGTAATCTTTACACCCAACATGGGTCTTGAGCCTACAACCCTGAGATCAAGAGTCACAGGCTCCCCTGACTGAGCCAGCCAGCCGGTAATTCAATTTTTAAAGTAAACCTAAGTGATAGTTTTTAGATTAGGAGAGTATCTGGCTTTTTTAGTATTTTATTTTTTATTATTGCTCTTTATTTTCCCCATTAAAAAATTACCCCAAGAATAATAGATATTTTGAAAAGAATATTTGAGTAATTCTTATTCCTTTTGTAAGTAGGTAAACTCAGAGGACATTTCCTTAACAAAATATGTATTTCAGAGGTCTCTAATCAGTAGGGTTCTATCTTTTTATGGCAAGTGAATGAGTGGCATGTGTATTACCCAATAATATAATTGCAGAAGGATTTAAATGGTTAGGTATTTCCTCTGTGGTGAAATGGGAGATAATACAAAATAGATTCATTTATACTGTAGAGCATGTAGAATTTTATCTGTGTGGGCCAATAAAATGAGCCATAGGAAAAGATGAGAGAATAACAATTTGGTTATTCAAATGCTTATGTGAACGTACATAATCCTCTTAAAATGCTTTGTAAGCAATTACAAGAGTTTTTAGAATGCCACTACCAGTTTGCTTTAAGTGTAAGTGAGATGACTTACTGGTTGAAAATGATATTATAATTTTGAAGGAACATAAAATGTTTAAATCAAGAGCCCTAGCATTTGACATAGTTACTGATTTATTATTGTCTAATGCAGCTCTATGTAATAGAAATGTAATATGAACTGCATGTGTAATTTAAAATTTTCTAGTAGCTGTGTTAAAAACATAAAAAGAAATAGGCTAAATTAATTTTAATAATATATTTTAATGGTGATTGTAGTTGATAATACTGTATTGTATAATTGAAATTTGCTCAAAGTTGAACTGAGATGTTCTCACTACAACAAAACAAAATGTAAATATGTGAGGTGATAAATGTTTTAATTAACGTAATGGCGGATGGGGAAGGAATCTTCAAATATTTGTATATATCAAATTACTATATTATACACTAAAAACTTTACAATTTTGTCAATTATACCCCAATAAAGCTGAGAAAATAATTTATTTTGTTTAAACCAATAGGTCAAAAATATTCTCATTTAAAAACAACAGTATAAAATTATTAATGATATATATTACATTCTGTGCTTTATTCTAGGTATTTCTAATCTGATGTATATTTTACTTTAATAGTACATCTCAATCTAGATACTAACTTTTCATCAGAGATACTTCATCTGTATTTAGATTTCACAAATTTTACATTTGATAAAGGAGAATCACATATCCAAGTTGTTGCTAACATATTTAAAATATTTCTAATAGCTACATTAAGTATTAGCTACTTAATGTTAATAGTATTTCAGTTAAAATTCATAAAATTATTTAAAAAGTAAAAATTTAGTTCTTCAGACACATGAGCCACATTTTAAGTGCTCAATAGCCCATGTACCAAATGCTACCATTGGACAATACGGGTGTAAGACATTATTCAGTCACACAGAGCAAGGTTTTCAAATACTTGTAATTTATTTGCTTATACAAATAAAATGTATAAGAAGATCTATGATGTAGCAATTGTTACAAAATATATAAAAATGAATCTTCTTACTAAAAATTGATTGTCACATGTTCAGTAGATATTTTGGATCTTTCCTAACTCTGGATCTGCTCTTGGTCATCTTTGTTCCCAAGTTTCCAGACTTGTCTTCCATATTTACAGAGCCTCTGCTACCACAAGGAGCAACTTTCAGACATAGATGGGCTACATTTTTTTTTCAAAAATTAGAATTATTTAATTGGTGGAGTATCTCTCCAAAGTGTTGTTCACTTTTTCCAAATATTAAAGACATAATAGTTTCACATCAGAATCTGTATGGGGCCTCAGTCTGAAGCTCTTCCTGAGCCTTGGCTCCAGAGCACCTTCAGCAGTAGAGTCTGTGAGGCCTTGGGCCTTTAGGACCAACCCTAGAGTGTTTCCTGTAGGGGAGAAACACTCCTATTTCTTTCCCAGGTTCCATCCTGCTAGAGAAAATGAGTTAGTGTGAGACTAGAGTCTCCAGAGAGTAATCACGACTCTTCATCTCCTCTGGACACGTAACTATAAATTTACAGTTACTCATGCAGTATAAATGGAATATACCTTAATGGTTGTTTAGTTTAGGTTGGCTTTTTGAAGCCTTAAAGTAGGAAGATGGCTATATGGCTATATTATATCACTTACTAATTTTCACTTTTCCAGAACTTAACATAAATCCAAGTTATACTTCCTGCCCTAGTACAGATGAGCTGACCCATCTTATAATAATAGATAAACTAGACAATTTCATTTCTCCACTAAAAAAAACCTTGCAATTCATTAACAACATGACACAAAGTCAAGAAACTATTTTTACTTGAGGTTAAAAGGATTTAAAGGCCTGAACCATTGTTACAACTTTTTCAGAACATAGCCAAGAATAGAAGTTATGCCAAGCACGTTTTTTTTTTTTTTTTTAATTTTAAATATACTGGGAACTCAGCTAGTGTTAAATAAAAGAAAAACAAGTAATTTTCAGGTGCTGAATTTCATCAGATAAAAGTTTCCAACTTAAAAAAAAAAGTATTATCAGGCAAAGACAGCACACATCTCAAATTTTAAATGGGCCAAATTTAATGACTTCTTAATACCCTTTTTAATTTCTCTCTGAAGATAATAGGCAAATATTTGGTTGTTCCTTGCATTTTAGCCATTGAAAATTCTAAGATATGTATTTACCATAAGTCTGAGTCTTGAAAACATAGAAACATATGATTAGGTGTCCTGAAGATTTTAAATAACATACAAGAAAGTGGAAAGGAATTTGGACAGGGAATTAAGAGAAGGACTGCTGTTCTGAGGGGACTGTCAACACCTTGCTTCAGAACAGTAAGAGTCTGATTAAGGAAGGTGTATTAAAAGAAGTCATGACTACCTAACAGATGCTCAAAAAAATACTATTTTGTTATTAAAAAGTACTATCGGGGGGTGCCTGGATGGCTCAGTCGGTTGAGCCTCCAATTCTTGATTTCGGCTCAAGTAATGATCTCAGGGTCCTGAGATCAAGCCCCTTGTGGTCTGTGGTCTGGCTCCTTGCTCAGTGGGGAATCTGCTTGTCTCCCTCTCCCTCTACCCCTCCCCCTACTTGTGTGCTCACAGGCACATGCTCTCTCTCTCTCTCACTTTCTTAAATAAATAAATAAATCTTTTTTTAAAAAGTGCTATCGGGCACCTGAGTGGCTCAGTCGATTCAGCTTCCAACTCTTTGATTTCAGCTCAAATCAAGATCTTAGGGTTGTAAGATTGAACCCAGCACTGGGCTCTGAGCTGGACGTGGAGACTGCTTAAGATTCTTCTCTCTCTCTCTCTCTCTCTCTCTCTCTCTAGCGTGCATGCGCACCGGGTGGCTCAGTCCATTAAGTGATTAAGCATCTGCCTTTGGCTCCGGTTGTGATCCCAGGGTCATGTGATCAAGTCCTGCATTGGGCTCCCTGCTCTGTAGGGAGTCTGCTTCTCCTCCGCCCCTCCTCCCACTCATTCTCTCAATCTTTCTCTCTCAAATAAATAAAAATCTTTAAATATAAAATTAAAAAAAAAAAAGATTTTCTCTCTCTCCCTCCCTTCTATCCCTCCCTGAAAAAAAGTGTTGTCAAATTTGAAAGAAAACCTGATAATTTGAATACAAACTTAGGGATAGATGAATTATATATAAGTTTGCCCTTAGCTCCAGAAGCTTTAAAGTCTCTAAAATAAGAGGGAAACAGTGAAAACGAGGAATAACATTCTGGTAAACAGTGTGATTCTAGTTAGTATTCAAAAACCTGAAATGTAATATTAAACAATCATCAAGGATAGATCGGTAATTCATCATACAAAGATTGACTTGTTGTTCTGTGTTTTTAGAATAGATGAAAGAAATGCTTATTTAGTTCCAGGAAACTGGGCATTCGTGGTCCATAAATTTTATCGATAAATTTTTTTTCAAAGGATAGAAATCATTTCACCTGACAGGGCCAAAAGAGGGCACATAGTGATTATAAACCTCCTTCATTTAAAAATGGGGAGAAAAGCTGTTGTTTTATTAAATACTCAAGGATGGTATAAGGGAAAAAACATGCATTGATCATTCATTTAATGAATTTTGAGCTTCTAGGAAAAACAGTTGTGTTAAAATAAGCTAAAATATTTGCACTTAACTCTTTGTTATGTCAGAGGGACATTTGGATGCATTCAAGGGATATTATACTTAGATACTCAGTTGGGTTTTTCATATGAAAGGTGCCTGTTTGCTCCAGGCAAAAGGAAGGGTATTTTAAAAACTCCTTTATCCACTAGAAAGTTAAAGTGTTTTTAAAAAATAATTAGTTGAAACAGGATGAATTTTTCTGGTTGACTCTATTTCAGGTTATATTCATTTGCTCTGGTCATCAGGTTTTTTCTGGGAATGGGGTGTTAGTCTCAAGAGGATTTGAAGTGATTGTGTAATTTGCCCTATACAACAACATATAGAATAGACAATAGAAAAATTTTAACTTATTTTTAAAGTCATACTGAAATATTTAATAAAACCTTTTGGAATCTCAAGAACACTTGTCTTTTCTGTTAATCTGAAAAAAAAAAAGTCTTTCCCTTATTTTCTGTAAGGCTTAGCTTTCTTTTGATTATTGTAAATTCTTTTTTATAGCCAGGCACAGTTGTCAAGCAGCTGGAATATAAACTAGAATATAACTAGAATATAAATCCATTAATGCAAGGATTTTTTGTCTTTTGTTCACTGCTCTATCCCCAGTCTAGAATATTGCACATAGTAGTTCATTCATTCAATATTTGCAGAAACACATTGAGTGCATGCTATATGAAAAATATTGAGCTATGTGGAAAATAAAAGATAAATGTGTATAATTTCATAAATATTTGTGAGAACCTATTTTAGCAAAAAGATGTGTTTTGATACCAACCCTGATGATCTGTCAGGGATGATAAACAGTAATCAGGCAATGAATGTAGGCTGAAAGGAAATGTAATGGATGCTGTAGAGGAGAAAAAGTATAATTTTCCCTTTACCTTTCAAGGTTCTTAGCTGAGACACACCCCACCCCTATAACAGAAGATTAACAGGAGAAAAACAGAAGTTTAAGACATGCCTCTGTCCTATAAACATGGGAGATACCCCAGAAAACTGAGTAACTCTTTAAAATGGCCCAAGCCACCACCTTAAATACCATCTTCAGCTAAAGACAAAGGATGTTAGGAGGGAGGGGAAGGCCAGGTATGAGAGGTTTGTAGGAAAAGCACAGTAAACAGGGTTTTGGTTGTTATGTACATTTAAGTCACTGCCTTCTCTGTTAGTAAGAGTTTCTAGAGATTTAGTCATCCTTCTTCCCAGGTACAGAGAGGGAGACACCTTACAAATGAAGATTATACTTGTAAATGCAAATTTACCTCACAAAAGGGTAACTTCTACTTGGTTTTCAGAGCTTCTCCTATGTCTGCAGCTTTTCAAAAGGTAATCAGCCTAAAATAAGTCTTATGCCAAAAAGGCATATTTTGGGCAGGCAAATTCTGCTCCCCTTCAGTGGTTTCAGAAAGGGCTCTGTGTCGGGGCAGGGATGAGGAGAGCTTTCAAGTAAGTCTTCCTTGCCATGAAGAGTGGAGGACTTCACTTAATTGGGGTGAGGGACTGTTGGTAAGGGAAGGGTGTGGATGGGGAATTATGGAGTATGTCAGGCAAATCCCTATGAGGGGAGGAAATACTGTGCCTTTGAGAAACTGAAAGAAAATTTGTGAGGTCAAGGAACAGACTTGAGTAGTAAGGAGAGAACTGAAATTGATTGAGAATAGCAGAGGGGCCAAATCGTCCCTGTAGGCTATTTGATCTCTATCCTCTTAACAATAAAAGACTAGAAAGGTCTTTATAATTATCTAACAATTGGAAGGTACTTCTAGGTGTGCGGGATAAAGCATAGGTCTAACCAAATGTTAGATTCACAATGGGCATGCCATTAAAATAGAAATATTGTGGAGATTGTCATTCTAGATGAATCTGAAATCCAGAGATGTCTACTTGGACTAACAGAGTTCTATTATATGTAAATATAAGTAATGTTCCTTTTTTGAAATTCCATGTAATAACACTATCTACTAATTCAAACTGCCAGGCTCTATTCTAATTACACATATCAATTCATTTAACCTCACATTATTCAAATAAGAAAGAGACTATAACTATCCCCATTTTATAGATACGGGAACAGAGGTACTTTTCCGCTAAATAACTTTCCAAGGGAGCAAAGCTAATAAGGGACAGGGCTGCTTAATGCTAGAGCTAGTGCTCTGAACCACTGTTCATTGTTGTTATTTTTGTTGCTCATGTAAAAGTTTAATTTACATTTGTGAAGGGCATAAAATTATAAGTTTAGAAGAATGGATTGCTCATAGTTTACTTGGGTATCAGGAATAGGTTCTCTTTCTTCATAGGTAATAGCAATACCTATGATGTGATATCTGAACAACAAATACAAGGAAATAAAAGCAAAGCAACAAAAAAATCCTTCAATAGTCGGAATGTTATAAAATGTAATATTTATATACTTCTGAAAATTTACTATTATTAAAGATGTGTTTATTCTTTCATACTAAAATTTTTTAATGTATTTAAAAATTTTCTTTTATACTTACAGAAATTAAAATAATTATTTTTTAAAAATTTTGGACAGAAATAGAATCCCTTCATTAAGTATATTTTAACAGATTAAGACTTAAATAACTCTCTAGGATAGCCTGCCTCTCATTTCATTGTTCCTAAATTCTTAAGTTTTATTTTCAAGCATCAGAGTTAGAAGTCACTTCAATTGCAAGTATCTTTTAAATGTACTTATTGAGCATTCTGGGTTCATGCTAGAGTTAAGATTAAATAACAGGCATATGTAGGATTTTCCTAGAGGTAATTTTTAAAAAACGCAATAAATATGTCATAAACTTTTTTTTAATCATTCTAAATATTTTAAAACACAGTGTATCTCAGAGAATAAGTCAACCATGTAAGTAGATAAGAAAATATCATTTTAGGAGTTTCTTTGAGAATGATGCATAAAAGTGAGAGAAGTTTTTACTTACCCACCCTAATGATGTTGGGTTTTGTCGCAAGACTTATTAAGGCAGAGGTGTAATGCACAATAGTGTTAATGTGGAGCAGAGCCAGGGCCAACCTCCCTGCTAAACTGCTTATGTGAAGTTAAGATAGTTAAGGCAGTATGCTGGTGATTTTACATATTTTATCTCATTTGATTTTTCACAACAACCATTGAACTTAGGTATTATCATCATGTGCCAACCATTTTTCTTTTGTACAAATGAGGAAAGTGAGATCCAGAGAAATTAAATATGTTGTTTAAGGTTATATGGCTACTGTATCAGTTGATTATTACATAACAAATACTGACAAACTCAGCTTAAAACAACAGTTCTTTGCTCACATGTCTGCAAATGGACTGGTGTACAGATCTAGATTGGGCCCAGCTGGGTGGTTCCTCTTCCTGTGATAGGTTACCTGGGCTTGACCACAGGCTATTACTTGAATTTATATTTACTTTATGTGTTCTTATCTTTCATGGAGTGGTCATCTCATGCCAAATGGTAAACACGCAGTAAGCCAACCAAAGCACACAAGTGCATTTCAAAGTTTCTGCTTACATCACATCCACTTGCCTTCTTTTTTTATTTTATTATGTTATGTTATGTTAATCACCATACATTACATCATTAGTTTTTGATGTAGTGTTCCATGATTCATTGTTTGCGTATAACACCCAGTGCTCCATTCAGTACGTGCCCTCCTTAATACCCATCACCAGGCTAACCCATCCCCCACCCCAGAACCTTCAGTTTGTTTCTCAGAGTCCATAGTCTCTCATGGTTCATCTCCCCCTCTGATTTCCACCCCCTTCATTTTTCCCTTCCTGCTATCTTCTTCTTTTTTTTTTTTTTTTAAACATATAATGTATTATTTGTTTCAGAGGTACAGGTCTGTGATTCAACAGTCTTGCCTTCTATTGGCCAGAGCAAGTTACAGGGCCACTCATATTCAGGAAGAAAAGGGCTTCTTAAGGAATAGTCTCCTTAGCCCTTCTTGTGCCCTGCAGGAATAGTATAACGTCCAGTGGTGATCGCCTCTATGGAGATTCTAGCATGAATATAGGAAAGAAAATAAGAAGAATTTTAATTAACACAAATCAAGAGTGAGCTTTCTAAATATATTTCCGTATCTAATTATTTGACTCTTGCATGTATATATTTAAGTATTTAGATCAGTGTTTAGTAGTCATGAAACTCCGGAGAAGCAGAGAAGTGTGTCACAACTGAAAAGAAAATGTACATTCTTATAAAGTTGGTGACTAATAGCCTCTTATTTTATTATGATATGAAAAAGAACAACATCATTTTTTGCATAATATTGCATATGATTATGATTTATTCAGTATGGAATTAGAGATTATAGTTCCATAGTAAAAATAAAATATTTGCATCATTATAGAAGAAATCAGTTTTCTGATTATAATTCATCATTTACCACGACTAAAAATAGTGAAAAATATTGCAGGTCAGCCTGAATATAGTGATTTCATCACACATTTGTAGTTAATATAAAATAAAACCTATATGGTGTCAGGAAAAGGAATTTTATTTATTATATCTGAATCATATTTTATATATGTATTCTCTAGAGCCATGCCCTTGGTATGGACTTTTGCTCTAGTTTCAGAATAGTCATGCTCCAAAAGAGCAATATATATTAGTATATAATACAGTATATGTTGTAATTAATTTTAGGCACACTAGAATAACTATAGTTTTTATTTCTAGTTGCCTATGTGTTCTAATTTGGGGAGGTAACTGCCATTTAGAATTGAGTGCAGGAAAATTTGAATTTAATACGTAAAAACTCTTACATGTAAATTCATTTACTCCCACCCCGTCTCTTGTTTCCAGCTTTGGGATAGTTTGCCTTTACTGTTTGCCAAAGCAGATCAACCTGTACCTAGACAGAGAAAGTTCTTAAAATACAATAGATAAAGAAGGCTGCCTCAAGACCATAGATGGTTTTGGTAACTTTGTGCAAATTTGAACAATTGACCCCTCTAAGAGTTCTGAAGCTCTGATAACAGTTTGGTTATCAGAAAGACTTTTTTTATGAATTAGGGAAAGGCATATCTTTGAAGTTTTATAAGCAGGGTTGGGTCAGTGTGCTTGGCTTAGCCAGTGGAACACAGACTGGAATTCAACTCCTATTTACTTGTCCTGGCACCTTTGTATAATGAACAATCTGTGCAACTGTATGCAGTCCCTACAATTAAAATAACTATGCCTGCCTAGGCAAGAATGAGATTGGATTTCTAGCTCTGCTACTTACTAGATGAGTGACACTGAGTTCTTTACACTTCAGAGCTCTCTCTCCCTCTCTCTCTTTTATATCTTAGGGTTCTGAGGTAAGATCTCACTCCAAGGGAAAATGGGAGGTAGGTCCTTGGCATCTTGTTTTGGACTGTATTTACATTATGTAAGATAAATGAAGTTCTAGAACATTGTTATTTTATAGTGATTCTATATTCTATTCATTATTCACTATAGTGATTCTATTCTATTCTATTCACTATTCTCTCAATAGTGTTATGGATTAAATGTATCTAAATTAAAGCCACCATCACCCACCCTATGGACCAAACCTGAATCCAGGGATTCTTTATGAACTGCCTTCCTCACCCTCTCTCTCCTCCCAGTTATAGTTACTGAGCCTTACTGATGCTCTTTCGTTAAAAACCACTTCTATTTTTACCATTTTTTTTTCCTATTACTATTCTCACTGCCTTTGTCCAGACTCACCTTATTTCTTCCCTGGATTATTATAATTACTGCCCACTAATTCTGAATCATGTTTCAACTTCCTCTAATCCATTCTTCATACTGTCCCAGTAATTACCTTTATACCGCAGGGATCCTCTGTGCCTGAAATCCTCAGAGACACACCAGAGTGCCCAGGAAGAAATCTCACAAGCAGCACATCTGAGACTTTTCATGATATGATCCCCATTTACCTTTGCCACCTTCATTTCCATCCTCCTGTTTTTCAACTACACAGAGATCTAAACACGTGAAACTTTTTTATACTTCTGTGCCTTTGGACATGCTAGCCCCACTACCTCAAATGCTGCACTCCTAGTTCCTGTGATTTCTTACTCTTTCATTAGGTTTTTATTTGTATGTCAAGAGTCTGTTCCAATATTACCTAACCCATTCCCCTTTCTCCACTGTCTTCCTAAGGCATGCAAATCTTTCTTGTTTATAACAGTTAATGCCTCTTGTAATTGTTTATTTAAAAGTTGGGGTGTCCATTTGATTGTATGTGCTTTGAGTTAAAGGACAGGGCCATAGCTTTTGTTTTGTTTTATCTTCAGATTCTCATTTAAGGCATGACTCAAAATAGTTTTTCTGCAAGTATTTTTTCAATGAATGTCACTACTTAACACATCAGTGCCTAGGTTAGGGCTTGCCTTTTAGTACAAACAAATAACATACAATAAAAGGAGAAATAACTTGTGGTAAATGGAGGATCTAATAATGCCAGTAAAAGGACGATGAAAAGAAGAAAGGAGATTTCAGTAACAAGAGTCCAGGAACAGGATAGAGTAGGTCCGAAATTAAACAGAAAGCATAGCTGCAAAGCCCTTACCAGAGAGAGGGAAGGGGAAAACTTGTAACATTTGATCCATTTTCAGTACAGAGAAAGAGATGTAGAATGGACAAGAAAATTCGGACTAAACATTTTGAATATATGGTGGCTATGCTAGGAAAAAAACAGAAATAAAATCACAAGCCAAGGGCATAAGATTAAAATGACTTACATGGTAGGGAGTAATAGAAGTGGTCAGTGTATAAATGAAGAGCAGTAATGAAAGCTTACTGTAAAGAGTTTAGTGAAATACTGTTATTAAATTTGGAATTATAAAAAAGGAATTCTTTCTTTTTTATAATATCTAGTTGCTGATTAGAATTGCATATTTACTAACAATGGAATAAGAAAACTATAAATGATACTCTTGGTTTGCTCTCAAGTACACTGTGCCTGTCAGTAAGGAGGACAATAGATCAAGCTCATGCATCCTGGGTATGAACAATAACATGAAGTAAAAAGGTAAACTGGTGCAAGGCACCATCCCTGTTAGGATGTCCTTTACTATGGCAGCAGTTTAAAGATGCCAAACTAGGAGCCTGGGTGGCTCAGTCAGTTAAGCGTCTGCCTTCAAGCTCAGGTCATGATCTCTCTCCTTCTGCCCCTCCTTCTGGCTGTTCTCACGTTCTCTCTCTCTCTCTCTCAAATACATAAATAAAATCTTAAAAAAAAAAAAATAAAGATGCCAAACTTGAGTTGGTACATTAGAGGAGGAAGACATGTGTCAGTCGGCCTCTCTGAGAATAAGAGCACCCCTGAGCCCAGGGTAACAATTGATCACAGATCTCAACCAGATTAATCTGAAAGGAGCCTCATCACCCCAACCGGGTGGTTCACTTAGGCAGAAGTAGCTTCAGGTCTTGCAAGGCAAATAAGACCAGTGTTATTTTCCACATTCACGTGTTAGGACTTTTTGCATGAAATAGCGTGATTCCCCACCCTTACCCTGTTCTGTTTTCTATTACTCAGAGAAATTTTTGTCATAGGTTCAACTTTTTAACTTATTAACCAATACCCAAGATAATTTATTTTTAAAGATTTTTTTTTTTTTAACAGAGAGACAAAACGAGAGAGGGAACACAAGCGGGGAGAGTGGGAGAGGGAGAAGCAGGCTTCCCGCCGAGCAGGGAGCCTGATACGGGGCTCGATCCCAGGACCCTGGGATCATGACCTGAGCTGAAGGCAGACGCTTAACGACTGAGCCACCCAGGCGCCCCAAGATAATTTATTTTTAAAATTGATCTATGTGCTCATAAACTGTCACATCATTTACTACTGTGGTTTAAATATAAGCTTTCCTGTGGGTCAACCAGTGACTAGGGGTGGAAGGGGCATTTCAACATTTGAGTACTGGTCTCTGTTACTGTTCTTGCAGTGAAGTAATTTTGCATCTTTTAGATAGTTTGTATACCGTAAAATAGTTATATTTGTTGTATAAATATATCTGAAAATGTCCAGTTTAATGGATTCTGGAGGCAAAATGTCCCCAAACAAATGACTTCCTGCTAAAATCAATGGAAATGAGTCACATTGTGATGGTAAGGGCTGACAGTTACTAGTGGCTTACTTATGAACTAGAAATTGCATTTAGATATTTACATGCATCTTCTCATTAATCCTCACAACATCTCTCCATGGTAGATGGCATTATTATTCCCATTTGTCTGAAGAAGAAGCTGAAGCTTAGATAAGAAAAACCATTTTGTTCCAACCATATAGTAAGTGGTAGAACAAGATTCAAATCTTCAGAGTGAGCCCAAACTGTTAACTGGCATGCTGTACTCGAAAACCGTGTCAGTGAATGAAACAATTAGTTGATATTGTGTTAGGCCAAAAAGATGCTTATTGTGTGGAAAGCCCTGTACATTGACGCTCTGAGTAGGATGATTTCATGTTTTTGGAGTCCATACCTGTGTTGGAGAGGAGGAATTTCCTCTGCTCTTCAAGGTCCTTCTAACTGGACTAAGAATCAAACTGATAAGAGACAGATTAATAGGAGAAAATCAAATTTAATTTGTACACATGGGGAATCCACAGAGACATGGAAATTCCATAGACAGGCAAACTGAGGTATATATGTTATCCTGAACTAAGTCCAAGGGTGTAAGGGTCTTAGACTTCAAAGGGAAGGAATGCAGTTCACAGGACAATAAGAAGAAGAGCAGGTGTTTGGTAATTGTCTTGCCATACAGATGGGTCACTCATAAAATTTATCTTTGGTAATAACCTTTATTCTGGGAAAGACTCCCAATTTAGATTCTTCTATGTAGTTAAGGGAGGAGCAAAAGGGTCTCAATTGCCTTCAGCTCAAAATAATTTTCATGCCCAGTAGCCTAACCCACTTGGGGTGGCTTGACCTTGGCCCCTATACCCAAGGTCCAGGCTGTGATTACAAAACAGACTTTTCCTCAAGGCATTCTTTGCCTACAGAGCCTCTCTCAGTCACAGTTTCTTATCCTGACCACCTCATAAGACTGATATCCTTCTGGTATTTATAATTAGGAAAGACCATTTGTAGATTCCATTTACTAAGAAATTATAAGAGGTCTCAATTTTGGTATAACTGCAAGAAGCATGAGTGAAAATTACAATGAAAAGTATTACTTTATATAAAATTCTTAATTATTTTATCTTCCAGTTATTTTATGTTTTCTGATCTGGAGAATAGAGCTAGAAAGGATTTAACAGTCCTCTGACCCAAATTTAATTTAAAATTTTATTGCACAAACGGCAAGTGAACTAAATGTTCATTAGTGGTTAGTTAAAATGTTCAAAACAAAACAGTATCTATTGAGGAAGGTTTTAAAAAAAAGGATGGTTTTAGGAAGACATAGAAGATGATACTTGAGGCAAAAGATAAAATAAGAATAAAGTAAAATACAATAACCTTTAAGGGTGTCATTAAAAAAACAATGGGATTCATGGTGATGAGACTTTAAGCTCAGTGAATGCAGGAGCCAGGCTTGTTTTCACCATTTTTGCCCAGCACGTTGAAATGCATTCAATAAACAGTCACCAAACTAATCAATAGGTATGTATCTCTGAAAGGGCAGGTAGGAAATAGAAAGTCAGAGACTAAAAAGGCATGATGAATCAGGATGCATTGGTAACGAATTCTGAATGTGGATGCTTGGACTATATTTAAGATGAAAAAGGTAGTAGAAGCTGGTTTCTTGTACTGTAAGAAAATCTTCCCTCTTTTTTTTTTTTTTTTTAGTTGCAGTATTTGAAGAATAAAATAGTTAATTCATCCCACATGGCCCCTATGCAAGGGCATCACTCTTGTTATATGAAAAGATTCAAGATGAAAGAAATTCAGAATGTATTGATACCTACTTCTGTTCTTCTGGGCAGGAAGAAACATTGTACAATTATTGCACTTTTTGAGTCATGGTCCTTGCTCTATTTCCATGAGCACATAAAAGTTTACATCCTTGGTATCTTTAGTTTCTTTATCTTCCATCAGGCAGCATTCAGAAATTCTTCCAAATATGAACTCCAAAGCTAAGTTACTGATTTTTGTTGATTATTTTTGAGGGGAAAGTGTGTGTCTGTGTCTTTTCCCTACTGAGTGTTATAGTAGGAAGTAGAATATATTGGTATAATATTTATGGATTTCAATATTGTACTCAATTATTCATTTAACTGAAGGCCTTGTGGTCCTGTTGATAAATGAAGAGTATATGTTTCAGAAATTAAAAATGAAAAAAGGAATAACAAATTTTAGCATGAGAAAATTCTATACTCTAAAAAAAATCTATAGGCTCCAATTATTTATTTACTTTCTGACACTGAAATTTATCTTTCAATGTGAAGTAACTCATTAAGTTTGTGCTTTTGATTTTTTCTTTGTTTGTTAAGGAAATCATAACTAGTCAGTCTATTGTAAACATTTCTGTTTCCCTAACTATTTTTCTAAAATATTTCCCAGTGAAATGTTAATTTCATACCCATAAAAACCTTCCTTTTGTTCTTCCGTAGGAAGCTATGCATTTTCTTTTTATTATCTAATTTATTATACATAAATTTCAATTTGCTTACACAAGTAATATATTATTTAGTGATATTCTAATGTTTATAATTATTTCACTATTGAATTTTAATGGTTTCTGAACTCATATAATAATTTATCTTCAAAAGTCCCTATAGAAATAGCACTTAGTGGTCTGACTAAAAAATGTATTTATCTCATGATTCTTTTATAGTGGATGAGCATTGCAGATTTTTTCTTATTTACCTAGTTACATTATTAGCTTGTTCCTTTGAAATTAAACAAATAGAGTATGTGTTAATGCATGCATTTGTTATTTGAGATCCTGATTAATTTTTCACTTGAATCAGTTTTTATTCTTAATTTTCTCTATCAAAAACTGAATTCCTCTCAACCCCCATTTCACAAGGTGAATTATGTTAGTTTTCAAGTGGGGATAAATTAAGTATTTAAGCAATGAATTGCCTAGCTTCAGTTGCTTTTAAGAAACTCCAGCGCTTGATGATCAGCCATGTTTGCAACCTAGATATAAGAAATTGATTATAATTGACTAATTCACAACCTGAAGTAAGATGAGGTATCAAACTGCTTAACTGCCGGGAATGGCCAGCAATTCCTGTACCCAGGAATGAAAGATGACTCCCAACTTTGCCATGAAAGAGAGGAAAAGGTAAGGAGGTCAATGCTCAGAGACGAAGACCCTTTGCTCTTTTTTGCTCCCGCTTTTATTGGTCCTTCAGGATAATCACAAATCCTTATCACTCATCACTGTTTCTCAAGCATGTGATTTGTGACAAGGGGTCTTACAGAAACTAGGAGGATCTGTTTCTGGGAAAGATACGATATGCTAATCTGTGTGTTCTACTAAACATAGCCTAGGGGGACAATGCAGGAATCTCTTAGATCACAGGGCGGCTGTTTGGGCTAAAGAGAGCTTCAGGGAAGGCATCTGCCCCCCCCCCCCCCCCCCCCCCCGCATTCCTACGGCAGAGTGGTCATTCCAAAGGCCTCTGTCCTTCTCTGAAACCTTCCCTTGTCCCCGGCGGCCTCTGTGTTACATTTTAGCAAGCCAGGTATCATGGCTGATTTCATGCTCTACATTAACCCCAACACATAATCATATGTCAGCAGGAAGTTAGTTCTGAGCTTTAGTATAATTCTATGTCTTCCTTTCACAATTGTTTTTTTTTTAATTTTAGCACATTTCTTGTTTTCTTACTGACCACCCTCTTTTTCCTCTGTATTCTCCACTCTTCTTATTTTTATTCATCTGTATCTATGTCTATTTTTGTATCTTTCACTTACCTACGTATATCATCTATGAATACATTTAAAATAGCCTGATTATCCTTCTTCCCAATGCAATAAGAAAGACGTAGACAAGTTTTGCCCCCATTATGCAGTATGCTGATGAGATTTCCAAGGTGATCTTTAACTCTAAAAAGTTCTTTGTGTTCATCATAGCCTTTTGAGGAACCATTGATTTAATTATCCTGGGGTCCTGGGATAGAGCCCCGCATTGGGCTCCCTGCTCTGCAGGCAGCCTGCTTCTCCCTCTCCCACTCCCCCTGCTTGTGTTCCCTCTCTTGCTGTGTCTCTCTCTGTCAAATAAATAAATAAAATCTTTAAAAATAATTAAAATAAATATATGTAAATGAATAGCACCTGTACCAAGGTTGATCTTACCATTAAAAGAAAATTGTATACAGATAAATATTTATATTTGATATTTACCTTCAAAAGAGTTTTATTAATAAGAACAGTTAAATAATTATCAGTGAAATAAAACAAAATGAAAAAAAACAAAACAAAACAGAGAAGCTGCTTTAAGGGCTCGAATGCCAACCCCTTCCTGATCCACTTTTCTTTGCCTCACAATATTCTAGGAGCATAGAATCAACTGTTCTCTTTATTGCTTTTAGCTAAAGGCAGCTCTGCCACCCAGGGAGGGTGAGCTTGACCACAGGTAAATGTATAGCCCTGCAGGAGCCTTCTCAATAGCCCTATCTACTTAAAAGAGAAGCAGAACAGAGAGATGAATGAACCACAAAAGATCTAGGGAATTTTATTGATGATTGCTCTATATTGTAAATGTTGACCACATTTTCTATAAGTCTGTATTTTCATCTAGATGAAATTTTTGTTGACTCTGCTCATTAAAGACAGATAAAGGAACATAGCTAGATGTGAGGAAGCATCCCATTAATAAGGATAATATTTAAAAATTTGTCCTTTTTAGTTTGTCTTGCTGGGAATGGACATGACAATATATAAAATACATAGTTTTAAGTCATTTAAAAATAAGATCTCGAGTATAAATTTGAGAGCTATAATCACACTAATTCTATCATAACAATTCCACAGATCAACTTAATTATATTCTTTGTTTTCATGAAAAGAGTCCTCTGACTTTAAGGCGCAGGTAATGTCCAACAATAGAAAATACAGATTGTACCCATTTAAACGTTGAAATTAACCATCAGGCTTTATTGTAGAAATTATTTGAGTACTTAGGCATCAATGCAACAAATTGTACCTCTCAGGACACATCTTTGGTAATTCGGTGTAGTATGCACTCTAGCCTGCCTTTATCTGTTATGTCTCACTCTTGCTTATTAAGTGTCATCTAAATGAAAGCAGGCTGTACTCTTCTACATTTCTGAGCTCTGAGCATTGCAGACCAGTTTTAGGACTAAACCTTTTTTTCTTTGCCCTGAGAGGAAAAAGTAACTAGTTACTACTAGAGAAATTGTCAGTTTTCTGGGAATCTTAGTCTCTGTTGATCATACTTACTTATATTTCACATGTCTTGGGAATAAATTAGTTAATTTGAAGGTCAATATTAGAATTTAATAACCAATAAAATATGTCTCTGGGAAATCCTGTACTTACTTTCTAATATACAACTTTGGGTAATTAGATACCTACTTTAGGTAATTAGATATCTAGGTATTTAGATATTTAGATATTTTAATTTGGTATTTGGAAATAAATCTGATGGTAATTTTGCATTCTCTGAAATGAAATTTCTTCTAAAAATTTGTAAGTAATGTATAAAAAATTATAAATCGTGTGATTTCAGACAGGTCAGCTGATATCTAAATGTCTGTTTTTCTTTCATGCAAAGGCCATAATATGACCTCCCTTCTTATTTGTCAATATTGTTGTGAATAGGACACGTGAAAATGCTTTGACAAATACTAATTGTGTTAAGTTTATCATTGTATTTATTATTATTTTGAAAATTATCGTGACCATTATTATAAAAATGCTGATAA
The DNA here is from genome assembly GCF_009762305.2 of Zalophus californianus. Taxonomy (NCBI): domain Eukaryota; kingdom Metazoa; phylum Chordata; class Mammalia; order Carnivora; family Otariidae; genus Zalophus; species Zalophus californianus. The sequence continues at coordinate 64,043,563 of NC_045599.1, read as the reverse complement.
GTGATGATTACTAGGAGAAATTGGCGAATAATTTATATAGTAGCATGAAGAACCAAAATTATATCAATAATAGTTTATTAATTTTGAGTAACAACAGACTATCAAACACAAAAATAGATGGAAAGCATGCACACAACTGGTATAATCAGTATACTAACTTCTAAGAAACTTAGACAAATTAATACACTGTCACAGTGTCACAGAATGCAGGTAGTGAGCTATACAACTCTGGAGCCTTTCCCAGCAAGCACTGTGTAACAGGAACATATATAATTTCATAGTAAGGCATTTAAAGATCTTTAATGGATAGATCTTAACTCTATTAGAAAATAGAGTTAAGGGGTTTATCTTGAATATTTAAGAGAAATCTTAGTATTACAGAATAACACCATACACATTTGATGGAAATTGCCCAAACTTTTGCTTTACTTTTTCTTCCCTGTCTTCCTTGTTAATATGGGATATTGGTAATAGTCAGCTAGTAGTTATGGCCTTTAAGTTTTCCAACAAAGTAGTTGTTGTGGAAGAGAAAAAACAATAGTCATTTTCCTTTTTATGCCTTCTTGTTGTTATCGGAAAAAAAAAAAGAAGAAACCAAATAGCAAATTTCCTGTTCTCAAAGCAGATACACTTTTATATTCATTAAAAGGAGAGAATGTGCAGAATGGGACAGTTAGCATCAAATTATTTGGTATGCAGATGGTGAAGTTTCAGACCTGGTGAGAGAGGTGAGGGCTGACTGCTTTTCAGCACAGGTATGACTGAGGGTTCTGTGGCAAAGAACTGTAGTTCTTTTAGAAGATGATCTCTCTCTGACGGGTCAAACCGACAGGGAAGTTGAAAGTTCCTTAAGGAAAATTTCAAGTGTTTGTAAGAAACTTTACAAGTATCTGCCTCTTCTCCTCTTCCCAACTGAAATACTCTTATAGATTCTGTGAAAGATAATATGAACCACCAACAGTTACTTGAATTTTACTTCATTCAGGATACTGCACTTCTTTTGCTGATGGAATGATATGAGGCATTTTACCTCAGCTGAATTCTGGTGTTCTTTGAGCTGAAGAAATTTGCCACTTTCTGAACTGAAGCAGAGGCATGGTAAAGAGATAGTGGGGTGAATTTTGTATTTCTGTAGAGCCATTTATAATATATGTGAAGAGACCCTAGGCATATATGAATCATCTATCCATTTCAGAAATATTGGATTCAACTTTCAGAGATAAAAAGTCACCTAAAGCACTTAGTTAGATGAATTATACCACTTAGTGTGGATATGCAAAGGTTTATTCCCTTGAGGGTATTGAAGCTCATTCTCTTATGATAATAACCACATCTTTCTAGAGAAAGTTGCAGCATAGAGATGGAGGAGAGGTGGGCGGTAGTGGTGGGAAGGAATTTCTGTATAGCCAGTGTCACCATGGCATAAATGTTCACAAAGTCTAATATGCTTGGACTCATTCCATCTTAAGACACAGCTTTAAGAAACAAGCTCTATAGATAGAACTTCTCGTTCTATAGGAGAGGATTACTGAGAAAGGCTGAAATGTTTAATTGCACATGACAGTCTTCTACAGTTAATGTTTCAGAAAATGCCCCATGTTATCCATCCTTTTTACAAAATATTGCTCATTTTTGGCTCCCTTCTCACCCTAATAAAGCAAAAGGAAATGATACTTCTGAAGAATATAATAAATGTTATCAAAGTGGTAAATTCAATATTAGAAATAAAATCTCTTTGAGCAGCATTCATTCCTTCATTTGAAGATGGGTACAGACTATCTCTAAGTGTTCTTGGAGTGCTCTTGTGTGCTGGCAAGACCTCCATACACAGGGGCACCTTGGTGGCTCAGTTGGTTAAGCAGCTGCCTTCAGCTCAGGTCGTGTGATCTCAGGGTCCTGGGATCCAGCCCCAACTCAGGCTCCCTGCTCCGCGGGGAGTCTGCTTCTCCCTCTGTCCTTCTCCCTGCTCCTTCTCTCTCTCTCTCTCTCTTTTTCAAATAAATAAAACGAATCTTTTATATAAAAGGACCTCCACACACTATCCTCATATAAAACTAAGATGATTTAGAGCTTTACCCTCAATGGGAGAAAACTAGAAAGAAACCCAGGTTTCTTAATCTGCCAGTCAGTGGAAAGAGGTAAAATAACAAAAATTACATGTCTCCTTGAGAATTCCTAATCATGACCATGCCTTCACTGTGCATCGAGACATTTACACCAACTGCATGGCTCTAAAAACTCCACAACTAAAATGTAATATAAAGTGGTCTTGGGAAGTTGGTGTCCAAAGAGTTTAACTAAAGTAAATACAAAATGTCTCTTTGGGAAAAAGAAATAGTGTTCTCACAGAAAAGGCTCTAAAGAACATGGAATTAAAAAATAAACAAGGGCTCCTGGGTGGCTCAGTTGGTTAAGCGTCTGCCTTCGGCTCAGGTCATGATCCCAGGGTTCTGGGATCCAGTCCCGCATCAGGCTCCCTGCTCAGCGGGGAGTCTGCTCCTCCCTCTTCCTCGCCACCCCCCCCCCCCCGCTTGTGCTCGTGCTGTCTCTCTCTCTCTCTCTCAAATAAATAAAATCTAAAAAAAATTAAAAAATGAAACATATAGAGAAATAAGCTACTATGAACACACTTTTTAATGCAGAATCAGGTTTGTAGACTCTCCATAATAAAATTATTATATACAAAATAAAAAATATCTTCAATCTCTTTAAATAAACCAAAAAAGATGGGGTTGAAAGTATGACAAAGGCACAAGTGCCTATGAAAATTGGCCAGTTATATTTGAAACAGAACTAAGTTGAACTTATGGAAATGTAAAACATAATAATTGGAATTCTTTTTAATAAATGGATTCAGTAAACTGAAAAACTGGGGTAGACATAATTAAAAAGGCATTTGAGGAACAAGAAGAGGTATCTAAAGAAATTATCTGCATTGAAGAGCAGAGAGAGCATGAGATTAAAAAAAAAAAAAAACTCAACAGAAGTTAGGAAGGAAGGATAAACAAGTCCTGACCTATGTCTGTTGACTTGAAGATGGGAAAATATAGAAAATGGTGAAGAAACAATACTGAAGATAAAAGTAGCTAAAACACTTTCCAGAAATTATGGAAGATTTGGGAGGCACAGGAAACAAAAGCAAAAAAGATGGAGAAAAAAGAGGAGGAGGTAGAGGAGAAGGAAGGAGAGGAAGGGGACAGGAGGAGGAAGATTATTCACATTTAAATACAGCATAATGAAACTATAGAATACTTGAGACAAAGAGATCCTATAGGTAGCCAGAGAGAAAATAAAACCGAACAACAAAGGAATAAAGATTAGATTTACTTCTAAGTTTTTCATGGCAACAATTAAAGAGAGAAGATATTGAATCTTATTTTCTAAAAGCTAGGAGGACTTGTAACTTAGAATTATGTCCTGCAAACTTAACATTCAAAATGAGTGAAAAATATATTTTTAGAAAAAAAAACAAGAGAATTCAGCACCAGCAAATAGACCCTAAAGGAACTTCTAAGTTGTGTATTTCCAGAAGAAAGAACATACTCATGTTAGAAAAGTCTATGCAAAGGAATAGTGAGCAAATAAACATGGAGGAAAATCTAACCAAATATTGATTGTATAAAATCATAAAAATTTCCAATCTCTTTCAAGTTAGAAAAATCAAATTATAGGGCGCCTGGGTGGCTCAGTCGGTTAAGCGACTGCCTTCAGCTCAGGTCATGATCCTGGAGTCCCAGGATCGAGTCCCACATCGGGATCCCTGCTCAGCAGGGAGTCTGCTTCTCCCTCTGACCGTTCCCCCTCTCAGGTGCTCTCTCTCTCTCTCTCTCTCATTCTCTCTCTCTCAAATAAATAAATAAATAAAATATTTAAAAAAAAAATCAAATTACAAACAAAGCCCTGGAATGCAATTGCCTTAAGTCTAGAGATAGACAATCATAGGTAAAGACTTAAAGATCATTGTATTAATCTGGAAAAGGATAAAATATTGATTAACCTAACACATCGAGTAAAATACGGATTTTCAAATTTCTAGTCACCTGAACTAAAGCAGCAACTAAAGAGGAACAACTGAAAGGAAAAAAAAAAAAGAAAAGAAATGTATATCCCAAACAAAGCATTGAAAAGAATGAGGGTGAGGGTGGGGAGAATATTGGTCAATATAAAAGAGAGGGAAAAAAACTCCTCAGCAAAAGCAGGACAAATTAAAAGCACAAGGAAAGATGGTAGAATTGAGTCCAAACATATCAGTGATCTGAGTCAATATGAGTGGATGCTATTAGTTCAAAGACAAAGATTGACAAAGGAAACAATAAAACAAAATCTGGCCAGGGGATAGATCCAAAATATAAGGATACAAAAATGTTGAAAGTAAAAGAATGGAAAAAAATACATAGTTGGCAAATACCAAAATGAAGCAATTTGTAAATTAGACAATATAGACTTATGTGAAACAAGCATCACTAGATATTAAGAGGGTTATTATAAATTGATAAAATCTTAAATGTCCAGTAACATATATCAGTTTTGGTCCTGTATCAACTAATAATAGTTTAAAATATGTAAAGCCAAAAGTAAACAAGGGTGAACTGACAAATCAACTCTCAAGGCAGATTTTAAACTTTATGTTTCAGATTGAACTAGCAGATAAAAGAAGAGTTAGTAAGTACATAGCAAATGTGTACATCATTGATCTAAGGACACACAGAGCGCTCACGGTCACCAACAGATGGAGGGTATGTACAACTGCCAAGAATACACACAACATTATCTGAAATTGTCAGCATTCTAGATTATAAAGCAAGTTTCAACATATTTCAGAGAAGCATATTTTGGTATTCTCAGAACATAATTCAGCTAAAAGTTAATGATACGAGATGGTTACAAAACTCCGTACGTTTGGACATTTTTAAAACCACATTAAAAAATAACCCTCATGAGTCAAAAAAGTAATAGTACAAATTATAAAATACTTTGAAATGAGTAATAAAAATATTACGTGTCCACTTGGGGGATGTATTAAAGAAAGAATTAGAGGGAAGTGGGTGGCCGTTTGGTTTATCAGGAAAGAAGAAAAGGTGAAAATTATGTAGGCATTATATTTAAGAAGTTAGGTTAAAAAACATAAATCTAAGCAAATTAGAATTAAGGAGATAATAGCAATAAATGTACAAATGATAAAATAAGGAAAAATAGGCTAAGAAAGGTCAATAGTTGGTTCTTTGAAATTCCTAAGATAAGTGTTAATACCTCATTCAAGATTCATCAAGCTAAAAGAGGCAAGGCCCTAGTAAATAGTATTGGGAGGAGAGATATGGGCATAATTGCCAATACTACAGAGAATAAAAAGATAGTAAGACAAATAAAATGAACACATTTATAAGAAAATACACTTGCCAAAATCCACTGTCATTTGACAGAGAGAGACACACAGCGAGAGCAGGAACACAAGCAGGGGGAGTGGGAGAGGGAGAAGCAGGCTGCCCACCGAGCAGGGAGCCCGATGCGGGGCTCTATCCCAGGACCCTGGGATCATGACCTGAGCTGAAGGCAGACGCTTAACGACTAAGCCACCCAGGCACCCCTAATTTATAGCTTTTAGAGAAATCAGCCTAAAAGAGAACTAGAAAATCCTTCATTTTATTTTTTGAGTCTTTTATAATTTTGATCCCCAGATCTGACAAGAATACTCAGAGAAAAAAAAATTACAGTTTCACTCACAAAAATAAATTCAAAAATCCTAAACAAAATTTTAGTAACAGTTAAAGCAATGAGGGAAAAAAAGATAATATAGCATAACCAAACTTGAATTTATCTCATGAATATAATCTGGTATATGCTTTTAAAATCTGTTCACCATATTAACATGTTAAAAAGAAAAAAAGTCCCATCTAAATAGTTGCAGAAGATAATTTAGTCACATTCAAAATCACTTAGGACAAAAATTCTCAGAGAAATAGGATAGAAGGGAATTCCCTTCTTGATAAGGATTCTCTGACCGAAAACTTCAGCAAACCTGCTATTTACAAGAAATGGTGTAGTCACGTCTGTATCCTGCCTTAGCTTTTGTTGTTGGCAGTCCTGTGTAGAAGAAACCTTGACAGAAGTTCATTTTTTTCCTCCTATGTTTGGTGTAGGATGGCTTGGGATCAGGACATTTGTAGCAGGCTGTGGCTCAGATTGCTTTCCCTGCTTCTGCTATCAGTAAAGAGGGCTGGATCTGCTTAGAGGCAGTTGGTATTGCATAGGACTTAAAGGATGATACAGTAGCAAGAGACTTCTAATTTAGCCTCACATTAGCTATGAGAGCTTCATAAAGTCCACAGGGCTTAGCTTCCATTTCCTCCAGTTCCTCCTGCTGACTAGATTGTATTTTCTGTTCCTTTCCCTAGATGAGACCAGAGCTGGCTGCCATAGTTTCCAAACTTCAGTGGGCATAGAACTTCCCAGGACTCTCGTTAAAATGCAGATATCTATTAACTGGTTTGGGGTGGGCCTGAACTTCTGCCTTTGTAACACACTTTTCGTGATGCCAGTTGCTGCTCCACATTTTTAAGTAATGCATTTTAGATAGCAAAGTATTAAAAAAATTCTTAGAATAATCCTTTCTATCAGTATACTTAATTTAATGAACTTAAAAAGAGATTCAATTGCAAGACAATGATACACGTTTTTAGAAGTTTTAGTTACATGAAATTTCTTTCGTAAGCTGCTTGATATAATTCATATCATAGATACACTGAAATCAGTGAAATATTTTGTCTTTTTTTTTTTTTAAATGCAGCATGAAAGGAAATATCCTGGTTTAACCAAATAAACAAATGAAAAACTCTGGATTTGATCATTATGAGACTAACCTCACTTTACAAGGATTAGTTATGATTTAAGTTCTCTAAATCTCAGTTTCTTCGTCTGAAAAATTGAGTTGAATGAGCTGCATGATTTCTCTGAATTGCTGCAGATTTAAACGGATATGATTATAAAACTTTCATAATTACAAGAGTTTGGGGATAGCTCACATATGAAATTTCAAATCATTTCTATATAAACTAAGTAGCAGCAAAAGTGCAGAGTTGAGTCCATGGCAATTATTTCAATCACTAAAATCATAATGAGTATTTTCAGTTGGGTCATTGATTTTAGGTGATCAAATTCACTGAAAATAGATCAGTTCACCTATTATCTTTGTAATCATAGCCATAAATTCTGTTGAACCAGAAGTAAAAGTAAAACAAAAAATTGTAATAGAAAAGGATTCATGTATTGTGAACAATTAGTAACATCACATTGCACTCCTCATTATCCAGTTTCTACAACTGCCATAAAAGGAATAAAATTCAAAAGATATTTATATTTTAAGTTGTTTGAACTACTTGAAATAATGGAGTTAGCATAATAATTTTCTTAAGATTTCTTTGATTCTTGAGGGTTATTCATTTAGAAGATTAAATATGCATATATGTTTATTAAATTAAGAATAGATTTTAAAGTTTATTTTCTTGAAGACTTTTCAAACATTTATGTTTTATAATGTCTCATTTGCAGCATTATAGAAAAAATATATTTTATATATTTTAAATATTTCACATCATAGAACAGGAGAGATAAAATGGAAAAGATTAAATGATGACATTTTTATCTTCAAAGTGTTTTAGAAGGAAGATTGATGTTCTTTCCTGCAAAGGTAAATTGGCCTAATAATTTTAGCATGGTGAAATTTATGAAATCTGAGAAACCTTTTAACTTATATTTCTGTACATCTGTATTAATAAAAGATCCTCCATAGCCTGAAATAGATTTTCCTTTGCATGCATTTATTATGTGAAAGTCAAATGCTAAATTAAAAAGGAAAAGGAGTAAAGCAAATTGGGCATGAATATAAGGCAGATATTTCTGATACTGTAAAGACCTAGCAGAGCGAGTCACAGTTATGATGGCAGAAATTTGTCATTGGAGTCACTGCCCTACCCCCTTCCCCATGTTCTGCGCATCTCAGATTGCTTTGTCCTAATGTTGACTCCTTTCTGGTTCCCCCTTGTGGTCTTCCATTCCCTTCTCAACTACTGGGCCATACTAAATGATACCTGCCCTGTGTTATTTATACTTTTAGTGTATGGATCTTTTCTAAATATTTACAATTTGGTTACAAATTTGGAATCGCCTGGAAGCTTAAAAAATACTGGTGCATGGGTCCTACCCCCAGAGATTCTGACTTAATTGGTCTGAGGTGTGGCCTAGGCATTGGGATTTTTTTTTTTAAAGTTTTCCAGAGACTAATATGTAATTTGAGAACCACTGAAATATACCAGGAAGTCTACCTGTCTCTTTGGAATCACCATCTATCTCCTTAATGCTCAAAATACCCTTCAAGGTAGAGGTAGATATTATATACGTTGTAGAAAAAGGAAACAGAATATCCAAAAGGTTAAATGACTAGTGTAGGTAAGGAAAAATAATTTTCCTTGAGTTCTTAGCTGAGACCCCTGTAATAAAAGACAGATTAGCAAGAGAAAAACAAAGAGAAGTTTACCAATGTGCATAACTCATGTATACATGAGAGATACTAAAAAAAAGAAAAAAAAAAGAATAACTCAAAGAGGTAGTTCTAGAATTCAGGCTTAACTACTATCTTACTGGAGAAATTGGGAGGAGGAGGTGGAATGTTGGCCTCTTAGGGGAGAGTAAATGGTTTTCAGGAAAGATGAATGGGCCCTTAGTAGGATCCAGGGGAGGTATGATGGTTTGGGATAATTCCTCTGGGTGTGATATCAAATTGTAGTCTCTCCTGTGATGAAACTCACGGGAAGGGGATTTATAATTATGTGTCTTTTGGAGGATCTGTCTTTAGATAGGTAAGGGTGGCTCAGAGAAAGCCTCTCTCTATATTTTCTGTTTTCCAAGTGTCTTCAGCTTAAAAAATAATATACCAAAGTGGCATATTTTGGAGTGGCATGCCCTGAACTCCTATAACCATATTTTGCAAAAGCATCTTCTGCTACTCTTCACTGGACTAAGGTTGATATCACTAGTACATGGTAGCTATAGGATTCTGTCCATGTTTCCCATGATTGTAGGCTTGATCCTTTCTGTTACTTTAGAAATAGGCCTAATTTTGTGGTGTGTGACCCATGTTCATAGCAAAGCCATGGTCTCTTTTCTTAGTGTCCTAAGATACTGTTAGTCAGTAGTCTTCATAAAAAATGAAAGAAACAATTTTTACTTAAAAACGAACTCTCTGCATTTATAATGGTAGAACAATTTAAATTGTTTTTTCTCCTTAATATAATATGGAGCTACAGTGGCCCATTTGAATTTAAATTATATTATGTCTTTTAACCTGACCAGTGCCAAGATAGCTATTTGATATTTGCTATATTTTATCTAGTGACAAAAATTCTAATTTCCCTTATTTAATTTCAGTTATGCACTTAAATATATGAATGCATTTTCAACAATATGGATAAATTTCACAGGTATAATGTTGTGTAAAAGAAACTAGAGGGGTGCCTGGGTGGCTCAGTCATTAAGCGTTTGCCTTCGGCTCAGGTCATGATCCCAGGGTCCTGGGATCTAGCCCCGCATTGGGCTTCCTGGTAGGCGGGGAGTCTGCTTCTCCCTCTCCCACTCCCCCTGCTTGTGTTCCCTCTCTTGCTGTGTATCTCTCTGTCAAATAAATAAATAAAATCTTAAAAAAAAGAAGAAGAAGAAAAGAAACTAGACTCAAAAGAATATGTTCCTGGGGCGCCTGGGTGGCTCAGTTTGTTCAGTGGCCAACTCTGGTGTTCAGCTCAGGTCATGATCTCAGTGTTGTGTGATCGATCCCCTGTTGTGTGATTGGGCTCCATGCTGGGTGTGGAACCTGCTTGAGATTCTCTCTCCCCCCTCCCCGTCCCTCCACCCCATATGCACACACTCTCTCTCTCTCAAAAAAAAAAAAAAAAAAAAGAATACATTCCATATATATGAGATCCAGGGGCAGGCAAAACTAATCTATGATAAAGGTGGTCAAAGGAACCGTTACCTTTAGAGATGACTGTTGACTGGGTAAGAGCACAAGAGGGTGTGCTGGGTTGTTCAAAAAATATTTTTATCTGAGAGGTTATAAGGGAGTATACCTGGGTAAACATGGAACTGCACACTCATGATATGTGCACTTTATTATATGCAAGTTATAACTACATCAAAGTACACTTGGTATATGTATGCAAGTATGTGTGTGCATCTGTTTCTTTATAAGTTTTGATTTAAAAGGACAGCAAGTATTTGTATAAGCATAAAGAAATAGGATCTTAAAAGATTTGGAATTAGCAATCTGGATGGCTGTGACAGTCACCTTAGTGCTTATGTAAGTAATGTATTTTTCACCATTTGTCTGTCTCCTTGGGTGCAATAGAATTTTTTTTTTCTCATCAAATAATTGGAAATTACAGTCCTAACATAAATGAAATGAGCATACAAGTCTCAGAATACATGGTTTTTATGTAATGACAGCAGAGCCTGAAACTTTATACTGCCCTACTATAATCCCTCACATTAAAAAATATATTTTTTTCTCTCATACTTACTTTGGATAAATTACTCACCACCATTAATCTGAAGATTTCTAATATGACCTCATCATCATCATCAGTAACATGCTGCACAACTGTAACTATGTAAGTGCTACTCTGGGCTAAGAAGTGTTTTCTGAAAGAATGTCTTGATTTTAAGGTTCACTTATCTTCTTTGTCAAGAGACTGATCTTAGAGTATTATTTTAAAGTGTGTAGTCTCAGTGTCAGACTTCAGTTATTTGTTTTCCATGAAAATCTTTCTCTCAACATATCCTTACCTGAGTTTGAGTTAAGGTAAAATTGTATTCTTTGTATGTATCACCAGTCACATAGTTCATGAAAGGAAATGTAAACATGTTTTGTTAAATCCTGTATCTTTATATAAACTCTGAAAAAAATTTACTTGACAAAAATATTAATATAATTTACTTGACAAAAATACGAATATAATATCTCCTTTTGTATGTCCTATAAAAATCATTCAGTCTGCATAAATGATTGTTAGCTAATTCTCATGGGTACAAGTGAAACAACTGAATGATTGATGATAGAATTTTGCCCACTTTCAAGATCAAAAGGTTGCAATGCGTCTCCTGAGGAATCTTTATCTGAAAAATATGATACACTCCTGGAAAAATAAGTGTCAATTTGATTTTTAAAAATCACTATCAAATACATATATCAGACCACTAGATTGATCTCTTAAAACAGATGCTTATTTTTTAGAAGATGCATTTTTAGTCCTGCATCTAATACTGTGAATATTGCCCCGATAGAATATAAAATATTTGTTTTATGAAAGTTGAATCCTAAATTTACTTATCTTTTTTCGACATTTCTAAAATTTGCTGGCCAAAAACGAGCATTAAATTTATTTTGATACATAGCCAAGGAAATAACAATTCTAAATGAAATTGAATTAATTCAGAATACAATGGAGGGCATGTAGATATCATATAAAAAGCAATTGCATTTAAGGTGTCACTAGCTGAGACTGCTCGGCGGATGAATAGGAGCTTACTTTACCTGGGGAGGTAGTGCAGAAACATTAGGCAATATTCATATATATGAATCACCCTAAGCTTTACAGTCCTATATACAGTCAGTGTTGGCTCTTTTCCACATTCCGGATACACGTTCCTATCTGCCTGGTGGACATCCTATGAGAACTTTCACACTCAGCATTTCCAAAAACGTACTTTGCCGTTTCTCCTCTGTGTGCTCAAACTGGATAATTTATTAGTAATAAAGGTCAGAAAGTTAGGAGGCCACTAAGTCATATTGATTCTACATCCCATGGTCTCCTAATTTCCTCTCCTCTTCTTTCCTATGTCTGTTCCTCCTGCACTGAGTAGTCTAGGAGACCCCTAAATCACCTCCCTGCCTTCAATGCTTCAGCCCTCCAGTATTTTCTTTACATTGCTGGCCAGACCTATTCTTCTAAAATATAGATCTAATCATGGTTGTTTCAAGTCTTTTCGTAGCTGAAAGGATAATGCAAGAACCCTACAAAGCTCTTGGCCTCAAACTACCTTTCTGGTTTCACTTTCTACCCTAGCCATTCTTTTCAAACCCAAATTTGTCTCTTCTTTCCCGTCTCCTAATTCATATTCTCCTCCGCCTTTCCTCCGCCTCATCACTGCCTTGTCCACTGGAGACCAAACTGTTTTCGATACTGTACCTTCTTATTTCTTTTCCTATATTTTTTTTCCCCTCTCTCTCTCCTGTACAGGCTCTAGCTAATTGTGGACTTTCGTCAAGTTTGGCCTTGCCCTCTGCTTTTCTCCCTCTAATAACTCCCTCAGAGAGAGTTTATTTGCTCTCCAAGCTTCAGCTGCCACTTCTATGCTTGCGGTGTTTCCTCAGCCCAGAGCATGCGGCCTACAGCTGCTGGCATAACCTTTCTAAAACATAATTTTTGACAAGTTATTTTCTTCTTCAAGAATGGATAGTGATTTTTGTTATTGCTCATGTCTATAAATGGATGAAGCTAAACACCTTTTTTATAGCTGTAGCTTATATAACATTCCATATAAAATGTTTTTGTGAGGCTTCTTTATTTTTCCTTATCCAAATTACTTCAGGACCAACCTTACCCATACCATGTTGTTAATTTTCTTTTCTGTGATTTTTCTTACTGATCTCTCTTCCTAGAACATTGTTCGCAATTTTCCATGAATCTGAGGACATCATTTAACTTGCAGACAATATTTAGTTCTTCCATGAAACCTTTGACTAACCCTCTCTCTCTCTCTCCTGTCACTCACTTTGGAATGGCTTTGTATCTCTTGTTCTTTTAAATGTGTTCTTGTACTTCTTTCTGTTATTTCATTGTACCTCCCTAGCTAGATTGTATATCTGTTATTTGTGTCTTTTGTATCTCTAGCACTTAACACACAAGAAATCAATACTTAGTTGATGCTTACTGGAAGAATATGTGAATAACAACTGACTCTTATTAAGAACTCACTGAGTGTCCAGTATTGTATAAAGCATGAATCATTTCACATACTTTTTATAAAGCTTTCCTGAACAGGTACTGTTACTACTTTCATTTTGCCAGTAGGGCTAGTTAAGGCACAGGGAGATAAAATGGTTTCTCTAAGGTCACTTGGCTGGCTAGTAGTGACCCTAGGATTTGGAGCATGTGTACACACATAATCACTAACTTGGTTTGGAAAATATGACTTGAAAGGGTTGCATAAGCTACTGCCAATGATCAAATCTTCTCAAGAAATGACTTGTTCAGGGAACATGCTTTACAACCCTAAAAAATTTGCCACCAACTTTGACACCACAAAGGAATAAAAATGAAGCCCTGGGAAAGAATTGTTTTCACTAGAAATTGATTTGTATTTAACACTTGGCTGATGATTTTGACTAACTACTCACCAAGCTCTAAAATTTCTCTGATGCCATCTGAGCAGTGTTGGTTAAAAGAGAGTTGTAGATTATTTGAGTGTTGAATAGAATTTACACATGTGCCATATTCCACATCTCAAGGAAGATTCGTTTAGTTTATAAAAGCTGAGATGAGAGTAAGATTGTTATAATAATAATATATGCCAGTATTATCAGTAAGGTATGCTCTAGTTTTAGAAAATATTATGAGAATTAGCCTTCGATTAGTTCATATGTTACTGTTTCTAATATTAACCAAACTTTGGGACTTTAAAGGAATACAATCCCAAATGCTTCAGGCTGGTTGCTGTTGTGATTGGTCTTCCTCCAGTATTTCAAGCAAGTGCTCAACCTAAGCCAATGACCTTTTTTACATGGCAGTAGAACCCTAATACTTTTCTGCCAACAGTGAAATAAGTATAAGGAGAAAAGGACTTACTTGTGCCTGATGACTATTTCTAGGATAATTTCTAAAAAAAGTAGTAAGTCAAAAAGCAACAACCCTCATCACAAATGAGAAGGATATTCTATTCCTTAATCAGGAGAGGAATGTGTTCAAATTCACAGGTAGAAGAACTTGGAGGACATGAGATGAAAATAAAGAAAACGTGTACATAGTATATCTTGATGTTATTTTTTAATGAATGAGCAGTAGAACTCACAGCTTGGAATTGTACAGCATAGTTCCAAATCAAACTCTGTTGAGAGCTTTAGAGAAGACTTTGCTTCCTTTAGCTAGTAGATTACAGCCTATATCTAAAAAGGCTGCTGGGACCAAGGGTACCAGAGCTAATATGAGCCTTTGGGAGTGATTATACAACAACTGCTGAGAACTAAATTTTGTAGAACAAATTATATAGAAGGTAGGCACAGAAAATAGTTGCAAGGTGGTCCAAAGAAACAGTTTTACTATATGAGAGGGAGGAGGTAGTTAATGTAATTGTTCACATATGTAGCCATGGAGAAATCACTGGAATTAAAAAAAAAATGTTCATAGCATTTAAATGCACCTTTTCTATTCTTAAAGAATGATGAAATCAGGATTATTTAGTTACTGCTTAAGTCCTAGTTTTGTTAATTCTAGATTTATTTTATATTAGCTTAATTTTACCCACATTTGTAAATATCAAGTATTGTTTAATTTTGTTAGCTTATCCAAAATGTTCCAAGCCACTATATAGTGCAGCGTTTTGCCCTCCTAAGAGCCTTATGTTTATTTTTAGCTATATTAAAGTTACATTTTAAAAAGAGACATTTTTCCATCTCTGGAATTACATTGATGAGGACTTATTTATTTATTTATTTTTAATGAGAGAGATCCTTGCTTCTGATACATTTCTAAAATATGTCACTACAAAGTGAAGCCTTTATTTTTGTATTTTAAAATGTGATCGTTTTTATCATCCTTAAGATTCCTTGGCTGGTATGCATTGGTTGTATTTTTTCAGTGCTTAGATTTGTTTATGTCGAAATGACTTTTCAAAGTTTTAGTCATAAACATGTAAAACTAATTAATGGATTTCAGTGAGGCTTATCCCAAGACAATATGTATCATTCATCAGAACCTCAATATACCCTTCAGAACATAATTTCACCTTGCACACTTAATTGATCTTTATAACAATATCTTCTAAGGATTGGCTTCAAATTCTCATTTAGGATATATAAGAATTTCTTTTTATGACATTCGTGTGTCAACCCCATTAAAGCAAGAAGAGTGGAATAGAGGCTGCCTATTCAAAACTACAAAATGCAAGCTGGCGTTCATCATTTGTGGTCTGTCATGCATGTCAGTTAGTTAAATGATGGAAATGCCTCAGATGTTCTATAACACATTGAGAAAGCTCCATAGTCCAACTAACACAATTTTGGTGCACCCTAGGTGACTTTGAGCTGAAAACCCTAAGTTTGACATTCTTGTCAGTCCACTGACATATACCAACAAATGTAGTCAGGTTTGCTGCATTGTGTTAAAAGCACATATTCTGTTACCAATTCAGTTTTACCTAGAAAACATCCCTGCTACTCAATGGTGAAACATTAAGAATGAGCTATATTGTTTACTGAACCATCTACTTTTATGTATCTTCATGTTTACTATTATTGTAGAGTTTTCTAAAATCATTTAGGGTTGGGGCACCTGGGTGGCTCAGTCATTAAGCATCTGCCTTCGGCTCAGGTCATGATCCCAGGGTCCTGGGATTGAGCCCCGCATCAGGCTCCCTGCTTCACAGGAAAGCCTGCTTCTCCCTCTCCTACTCCCCCTGCATGTGTTCCCTCTCTCGCTGTCTCTCTCTCTGTCAAATAAATAAATAAAATCTTAAATAAAATATAATAAAATCATTTAGAGTCACAGATTATTTAAATAAATTATGATTTGTCCTTACCAATGAATTCATTATTCAGCACCCATTAAAAATAAAATGATAGGTTTATATGGGTTGCCATGAAAAGATGTCCACGATAGATGTTGAGTGGAAAAGCTAGTTGCAAACCGTATGGATGTCATGATCCACTTTATCCCAAACACATACACGCACACACACACACACACACACACACACACACCTGTTCAGGTGGTTGCCTCAGGGAAGTTGGATGTAAGAGCTGGAAGAATAGAGGAGAGAATTTAAAATTGTCATTTTATACTTTTCTATACTGTAAAAAATTAACTGTAACCATTAAAAATAGTTTATACCTATTAAAAATTGACCTGTATTTAACTATTAACTTTAGGAATAAAAGCTATCCAATATAGTCTATAAAATAATTAAAATATTGACTGTTTATTATGTACCCACATGGGTGTTAATCACTAAACTAGTCAAGGAGAACAAAGTAGCACAGATGAAATCAGATTGCAGTACATTACTAGTCCATCCATGTGGTTAGAATGTTAGTAGATTAGCAAGTCAGAACAATGCAGAGAACAGAGAAGTCTGGGGTACTTCAAAAGTTGTGATCACTGTGTTTGTGGATGCCTATGAGGCAGGTGCAGACAGCAAAGTTAGGGCGAGTAGTGTGGTCAGCTTGAAGGTGGTTCTTGGTTCTCTAGTTCTCTTACTGTTTCACAGGCACATGGGATGCAACATCTGTGAAATCAGGACAGAAGCAGCAGAAAGGACATTCCAAATATTACTGCAGCCATTCTTTAGATATCATACATAATGAAAAGAAACAGGGGTGGAGGGGATTCTGGCCAAACAGTCAAGAAAGAAAACAGAGTGTGCATACCAGAAAGGAAATGGAAAATGAAAACGTGGACAGAGCACAAGTACACAGGCTCACCCTGATGTTATACAAAGGGTCTGGTCAATCACTCAAAGATGGGTGCTAGATGACATGTTTTGTTATTCAGCTATTTGTAAAGGAACAGGATTGTGTGGATACTGAGGGAGAGACACAGCTCTCCTAACACAGACAGGCCAGCCCGAGAAGGACCATGAAAGACAGAGGGAGAATGTACGTGGCACAGGTGAAGACGAGGAGCCTGGGGCCACTGCATTATACAGGTGCAGCTGGCACCATTCACATCCTTACACGTGGCAGCCCTGGAGCTGTGCCATGCACAATTGCTCAGCAGTCCACTGTCCTAACAGAGATCGTGGTTTTTGTCAGAGAATTGCTTCGAGGAAAAGTATCAGTGTTTTTAGAGACACTGTGGCTCATACAAGAAACTATGATGGAGATAGCCCTAATAATAATGAGCTCAAGGTGTAGCCTATTCATTGGCTATGGTAAATTAATAGATGATTAAATTATTTTGCTTCACTCAAAGGACCTGAGATGGGGCATCAAAGTGGAGACTATAGAAATCTGTTTTGAAGTACAGAGAAACTGGATGAGCAATGAGGTGTAAATGAAGTACTTCATTTTTTAAAAGATTTTATTTATTTATTTGAGAGAGAGAGAGCACAAGCAGGGGGGAATGGCAGAGAGAGAAGCAGGCTCCCCACTGAGCAGAGAGCAGGACGTGGGGCTCAATCCCAGGACTCTGGGATGACCTGAGTTGAAGGCAGATGCCGAATTGACTGAGCCACCCAGGCGCCCTGAAGTACTTCATTTTTTTTATTAAAGATTTTTATTTATTTATTTGAGAGAGAGGGAGCACACAGAGGAGAGTGAGAGGGAGAAGTAGACTCCCCACTGAGCAGGGAGCCCAACGTAGGGCTCGATCTCAGGACCCTGAGGCCATGACCTGAGCCGAAGGCAGATGCTTAACCAACTGAGCCATCCAGGCGCCCCTGAAGTACTTCATTTTTAAGGTGAGGAAAAACATGGGCACCAACGAAAGCTCCAAAGAAAAAGCTCATGATCAAAGAATGATAAAGGTGCTGGAGGAGGTGCTGACTGCAGAAATAAAAGTCTGGCAAGTATGGCCCGTGTAGGTGGAGGAATTCTCTGTAGAGAAGAAATCACTTAACTCTCTTAAGATGGTTCATGTAGGAGCTTCTTAACTATGTTGTGGGTATCATGATGGCACAGTGCAACATACACAGGAGACATTGAATAAAACATTTTTACCCTGAGTAAAAATAAATGCTGCTCATTGGATTTTTGGCAGCCATCTCAGTGTTCTCCATAAATTTTGGGGATTGTCCACCTTCTACTTTGATTAAACTAGTTTTTGCTGTTGTCCCCATGGGCTCAAAATCACTAGCAGGTGAGATGATGATGATATTGCCTAAAATACAAGCCATGTAATGGAGATAGGTAACACAGAAAAGACTTTGGAAAATGACATTTCATGGGCATTTTTGAGAAATGAAGAAAATAAATCCATACTGAACCTTCTACAGGATACAGATCCTTTTAAAATAATGTACTTGAGAATTCAAGTATTCATAAAACTCATGTGCAGTTATTAATGTGCTAATATAGGTTGCAGGAAAAAACTGTAAAACATTAAAATGGAACTGATAAAAGAATAAAATGAAGGCTCTGTGATTAATACTAAATCTCCCCAGAAGCTACAAATCAAGTTAATAAATTGACTAAAGCTCTTTTAGTCTTTAACTAAAAGACTCATTTTTGAGACAGGCAGGTTACACAAATATATACTCTACATAGTCCATACCGTTTATAGAGAAAATATTTGTACCAATTAGAAAAATTATTTTAATGTTGGCTTCTGCAGCATAAGATGGATCTTAACCTTCTGTGTCTCACACTACTTTCACGATATGATGACAACTATGAAATCTCTAGTCAGGGGAGAAAAAAATCACACAAAAACATGCACGTCTGGACCTGAGGTGAAGAAATACTTAGAACTCCTGTTTCTTCTTCATCTTCATATCTTCTTTATCTGCTTTGTACCAAGCAATGCTGAAGAAATACTGAGACACTCCTTGAAAGGGTCAGCAAAGATCATCACAAGAAGAAGAATTTGGTCTTGTTGATTTTTTAAGATGTAGAATTTATTTGATTAATGATTGCTTCACAAAGTTGTAAGTCACTGTGGCCCGCAACTTGATGATTTATAATCATAGTTTCATTCTTTACTACAAGTATGACAGGCTTTTGTTAAAATAATGAAACTGTGATTTATGGGATAGGATAGAGGCTGACATATTTTATCAGGGAAGAATCTGACCATTCTATTTCTGTATTTGGCTCACTACAGCTATTACTATGTCTTACAAGAATAAGAGTCTACTGTATTACTTATGACTTGATTTAACTGGCTTATTTTGAGATGGGCAAGTCTAAAATTTGTCCTGTCATAATAACTATCTTTTATAGTTCATGCTGTTGGATTCATTTTACTTCATGAGTTTGCATTCGACTTTTTCTTCTGATTCCCTGTAATTCTGTAGTTTATAAAATATAAAAAATATTTTATGAGACGTGTGTGTGTGTTCATGTGCACATGTGCACCGTCAGCGGGTATGATTGGATTCTAGTCAGCATACCTGCATTCTAGTTCTGGTCTGGGTTCTATCACTTCTTGATGGCACAAAAATATTGCAATCTAGTAATTGTATGATTATAGGTATGTCACATAACCTTTCCCTCTTTCCCTGTCTACAAAAGGATATATAACAGTTTACCTGAGAATGTAGTTTTGTTTGAGGTAACACATAAAATTGCTTTGTAAATAGATATATTATGGAATTCAGTTATTATTTACATCTATTCTTAATTAACAAGTATTAAGAATGGAGTTCTCTCAATGCTATTAGAATATACATTTTGTTTTCTATAAAATCATAGGTAACCATATATTATAGACATTCAACTCAGGAAATAAAGTGATTTGCTTAGATCATACAACATACCCCTTGTTAAGAGTTTTTCCTGATAAGACTGCATCAGTAATACTGGGTGTGGTAGGCAGAATAATGGCCTCCCAAAGACGTCAACATCCTTCCTAATCCATGGGAACTGTGAATATGTTACCTCCCATGGCACTTTGCAGATGTGATTAAGGTTAAGGACCTTGCAATGAGGAGACTATCTTGGAATATCCAAGTGGACCCAACCTAATTACATGGGCCCTTAAAATCAGGGAATCTTTTGTAGCTGAGTTCAGAAGAGAGGAAGATGTAAAACCACAGAATGGTCAGAAAGGTGCAGTGCTGCTGACTTTGAAGATAGAGGAAGGGGGTCAAGAACCAAAAAATGCAGGCAGCCTGTAGAAACTGGGAAAGGTGTCCCAAATAGATTCTTCCCTTTAGCCTCCAGAAGGGAATTAAATCCCGCTGACACCTTGATTTTAATCCAGTGATAACGAGTCAAACTTCTAACCAATACAACTATAACATAATGAATTTGGGTTGTTTTGAGCCACAGAGTTTGTGGTAATTTGTTATGGCAACAGTGGAAGCTAGTGTATGGGAAATGTTGATAAATTCAGACCAAAAAGGGTAGATTTAAAATATATTTATGTATATATATTATGTGGTAACATAAAATTTCCTATATGTTATGATATGCAGAATGTTCTAGATTTATTGATTAATAAGGATTGCCCTATAGATAAATAAAAATATAAGTGCCTTGGAGTCAAGGTGGTTAACTGATCATACATATTCACCTCCTATCCATTCTGAGATGTAATTGAAATAGAGATACACATACAAAGATCAGTAAGCACATGAAAAGAAAAAAAAATTACTCTAAGAAAAACTGAACTTTGTATGTAAGAAGAAATGTAATCAATTGAGACATACTTAGGACAACAGAAAATAGTAATCATAGTCATAAAATTTAAACAATTCCATTTAAATTTGTATTGGGAGAATGGAGGATATATCTAAAAGATAGAGAAAAGACTTTCTGTTACAGGAAAAAAAATATCAACCTAAGAGTTAGAATTATTGGGACAGCCTTAATGATAACATACATTTTTGTAGGGATATATAGAGAATGGGGATCTCAAAGAAACAGTATCTTCAAAGAGTACTATACTTGCTTTAAATAGTTTTCCACATATATATGTATATGTGTATATATATATGAAATATATATATAATTAATAATGCATATTGCTTTTAAGGTGTATCAAATAATGCCAAAAGTCCTAATAGAGGAAATGGCAGTTCCCTGGCACCCAGCCTTACCCTGCAGCTCTAGGAATGTGTTTCACCTGCTTTAGCTCCTCCTGGTATTAGCCTATATGCTATTACAAAATGTATGTCTACCACCATCTCTTAGTACAACAATGTTGGACACTGGAGTTCTACCACATGTGTCAAGGATTGTACCTGCCTTTCTACCTACTACCTGTTAGTGGATTCCAGAGGCAGAGCCACCCTACCTCTACTGCAGCTGGTTAACAGAATGTTCTGAGCTAAGTTGTCCTTCTTAGTATTCAGTTCCTCAACACAAGCTCATTAGGTTTCCCAGACATTTGTTAAATATTTTATCTGGTGATAATGACTCTCCTCTTTGCTGCACATTTAGATGTTACAGTGACTAGTTGACAGCTTGCAAATGAGGTTATCTGAGGTGGCCTAGCAAGAATGTACTATATGGTTGAAGAGGTGGCCTAGCAAGAATGTACTATATGGTTGAAGAAACACCCACAGGATGCAACCCTGTGATGCCCCAACCATAAAGCCTGAGAACCAATATTCAGTGAGACAAGAGAGGAACCAGTGATGGTAGCAACAATGAGAGGAGAGTGGTTTTAAGAATGATGGACAGATCAGTTATGTTCAATTTGAGGGGAAGAAAATGGTGTGACCTTTGCTTTCACGATGCAGAGATTATATATGAGCTTGGCCAGTGCAGTTTCTGCAGTCATATAGCCAGTTACTCCAGTTGAGTGAATTTGGGTAGGCATCAATCACATGGTAGTGACAAGTTTCCTTTAGGTGCCTTGATACAAAACATCAACCTAAACTTCACTTTTGTTTTGAATTTAGATAACATAAAAATTAACTTGTATTATTAGCTTTATCAATTTAAAATCACATTAAGTTTCTCAAAATGAGAAATAAATACTTTGTGCCCTTCAGATACAGGTGGAGTTTCATTTTAATTTCAAAATATGTATTTAATGTTCATTGAGTATGTGTCACTCTCCTAGATCCTGTGGGAAATTCAAAATAGAACAAATTTATTCTGGAATATAAATTTTATCCATAAACATCACTAAAATACCTAAGTAAGAGGGAACACTGGTACAACAGTAATAAGGTGCTTGCTGAGCTAGTCTGAACTTCACTGCCTGAAGTTTCAAGTCTGTAGAGAGCTGGAAAGGAAGAGAATCCCCTTGGGTAAGGAAAGAGGGAAGGAGTCTAATATCTTTTCTATAACTACCTAATCCTAGTTAGAGTTGGAAAAAAGAAAGTAACTGCTGGGTATAAATTCCCTACTATGTGTCAGATACAAAGTTTGTTGCTTTTTGTGTAGTCTAAATTTATCCTTATAATAAACTGAAGTAATAACTCCTATTATCCTCACTTTACAAATGAGGAAACCAAGACTAAAATAGATAAAGTAGCTGTAAATGTGGCCCAGGTAGAAAGTGGTGAAACCCAGCTCTTTAGCAAAGATAACACTCACTTCTGTCACATGGCTATAACAATTGTTCCCTCGCCATTTGATTTTTGACAATTTGAGTCAGTGTTCACATGGAGATGGGCTTTGAAAATATTTCTTTTACGATATAGTAAATGGTGTCTGTATAAGAATTAAGAAACATAGAGGAATAATTTAAATCAAATTTTTGTGTAACAGTCAGTGGCAGAGTATGGTCTGCCTTACTGTGTTTTCAGTAATTTAGGAAAATTTTGTAGTTGTGTCTTTTAAGAGTAATATATTTAATTTAAAGAACCATATTGTTAATATCACTCTTATTGATATTTTTAAAATGAAAAAATGCACTCTGAATTTAGCTTTCAGATGTTAGTCATTAAATTTAGGAAAAGTTAGTAGGTCTGCCTTTTTTCCACTTTACACATGAAATCTTTGTTGAATAGCCAAAAGAATATTTACAGTCTTAACAATTTGATTTAGTTAATCTTTATGATAGGTATGCTTCAGTACCCCACTATTAAAATGACAGACTTTCCTGTTGCTTTAGTAATGATTGCAAAATTTGTTATTATGCATAAATACTCTTGTCTGAATTACTTTAGATAATTTCCTTTGGGTTCATATTCTTAGAGCAGGAATGAGATCTCACATTATTTTAGGGTAGGGTAACATCCTTCCTTCATGACATACTTATCTATGAGTTAAAACAGACACAGCTACATATTCACACTTACATAGCTGTTGTTTTTGGAAGTTATATATGCAACAATATTTTCCTGTAATTTCCTTTATGTTATTATATGCGGCAAAGAAAGGAAAAAATATTAAAAATTTCCATTTTCTCATGACTTTGAGTCTTCTGCCTTTTTCTTTTCTGGCCACTATTCTTGTACTGAATTCCTTGTACAACATCTGTGGAAACTGGATAAATGCTCCAGATAAACTTACACTTTTCAAAATGTATAAATATTAAAATATGCCATAATGTGCATTGTAATCAATTTACTGACACACTTCAATTTTGCCTTTGCTTCTGTGTAGTGACATGATGCCTTGAAAGTAGGACTTTTTCCATATAGATCCTAGAGTCAACATGTGTTTGCAGTATAACATGGACATTCTATCAACCTCTTGATTCTGTAAGATGAGGATAATGGTGCTTAATTCATTGTTGGGGTTTAGGAAGGTAAGGCACAACTGTATTACCACAGCATCTAATATGCAGTAATCACTCAATAAAGATTAGCCACTAAATGTTGGCTAATGTATTTCCTAACTGGAAAATCCATGTGCCTGTTTAAAATGCTTTCAGATTGGGGCACCTGGGTGGCTCAGTTGGTTAAGCATATGCCTTTGGCTTAGGTCATGATCCCAGGGTCCTGGGATGGAGCCCCACTTCGGGCTCTCTGCTTAGTGGGGAGCCTGCTTCTCCCTCTCCCTCTGCCTGCCACTCCCTCTGCTTATTCTCTCTCTCTCTCTCTGTGTGTCAAATAAATAAATAAATAAATCTTAAAAAAAACCTTAAAAATAAAATAAATAAAATGCTGGCTTGGAGGTTTTTTTTTTTTTGAATACAGAAATCTCTTTAATTGGTATAGTACTTGAGTGAGATATGCATATATGTATGTATGTATGTGTACATCTGCCAAAAGACTAAACTCTGATGATAAATTAGTTTCAAAATATTTTATTTTTTAATAATAATTGTGGAGTATACATGACAGCTAAAATTTCTCACAGCTTTGTCATCTGGATGATGACTTACTTTATGATCAGTATGGTACATGCAATGTTTTAAAAGAATCTGTGATTTCACAGTATGTGATTTTGACTTACATTTTGGATGCTGCTATACTTCATGTATTTCATATAAACACTTGCAGATGGGATATACAACATTCTTCTGTTTCCAGAAAATCCAAAAGAAGATGTATTTGTATGTGTAGATGAATATACTAGGATTTTGTTGTGAAAAATTACATACAAACAAAAAGATGAATAAAAACAAGTATGCATTGGAATGAATGAATTATTTAAAAGAGAGAATTCTTGTAACTATCACCTCGTCTAAAAAGCTCCAGCCCAGATGCATTATCTCCAGTTGCTCTTTTCTAACGCAGCCCTCCCATCCCTCTTCCTTCTCACAATTGGCAAAGGAAACATTATATTCATTTGTATGGTAATCACTTCCTTGAATGTTTTACCACATTACAACCTGAAAATTGTATCCCTAAAGACTACAGATTTGCCAGATCTAAAATTTTTCCTTTATATAAAGATTTAACTGGGACGCATGTGGATTGAACTCGATATGATTCCTTTTCCCCTATACATGGCTAAGCTTATGCTTGTAAAGAAATGTTAGCAGAACCACTTGCAAATGAAATTATAGCACAGTGGTCAGGAGCACACACTCTACAGCTAGAGAACCTGGGTTCAAATGCTGACTCTGTTTCAGTAACCTTGAGAAATTTTTTTCAACCTTTCTGTACCTTAGGTTCCTCAGCTGTAAAATTGGGTGATAATAGTGTTAGCTCATAGTGTTAAGAAAATTAAAAATTAACTTATTGACTTTGTGAAGTGCTATGTGTTTGTTAAGTAAATATAACAACAGTTGTAATTATGTTGTTAGCAATAACCCTTGGTTTACTCAATGTACCCATGAGTTTCTGGTATCTGATTTATTCGTCAGTCTGTAAAATCACTGAGTATATAGTCTGAGAGTCAAATATTTTAATGGTAGCATATTTTCAAAAATTATTTTAAAATAGGGAGGATGCAATTGTAGCATTGTTTTTTATCTTTTTATCTTATCTTC
Organism: Zalophus californianus; assembly: GCF_009762305.2. Classification (NCBI taxonomy): domain Eukaryota; kingdom Metazoa; phylum Chordata; class Mammalia; order Carnivora; family Otariidae; genus Zalophus; species Zalophus californianus. The sequence goes on along the minus strand of NC_045599.1, from coordinate 64,018,304 downwards.
AACCATTAATGATAAACACAGATAGCAGCTCCTTTGCCTTGGAGAGTTTGTATCATTGCTATTGGCTTGGCATTATGCTGTGAAAATCTGTACCATGCTTTCGTCCCATTTCTTCTGTAAACAGCAGAGAGAGCTAAACAAAAAAGCATTAATAAAGACTGAATGCTTTCCTGGCTCCAGAACACTGTATCCTATTCAGCATGAAATGGATTCTGAAATTCTGAGAGCCTTTTAATATTTTATTCTAAAAACAAGCTCTGAATTTCAAATGTTATATTTTTGAGGGTTTTTTTTCTAAATAATATGAGCAGCACATTGATACGCACAACCATTGTTGATTAGATAAGTGTTAGAAGGAGCATGGTGTGACAGAAAGATGTCAAGTCTGATGTATGAGTTTGTTAGGGCTGCCCTAACAAAGTACCACAGATCAGGTGGCTTAAACAATAAGAATTTATTTTCTCACAGTTCTGGAGGGTAGAAATCTGAGGTTAAGATTATGAGGCCTCATTCCTTGGCTGGTAGATGGCCATCTTTTCCCTGTTATCTTCACATGGTCTTCTCTCTGTACACTTCTGTGTCCAAAATTTTCTCTTCTTATGAGAGAGTCATATTGGATTAGGGTCTACCCTAATGACCTCATGTTACATTATTTTCCTCTTTAGAGACCCTAGCTCCAAATACAATCACTTTCTGAGGTACTAGGGGTTACGTCTTCAACATATGAATTTGGGGAGATATAATTTGGCCCAAACATCTGGGTATCAGGATACAATGTTTCCAACTCAGTTGTCCTATGACAATAAGAGTTTATTTTTTTCTTTTAAATCATAGATAATGTCTATTGCTACCTAGCAGGTATACATCAGTAAACAAAAAGAAACTACTTAAGTCTTTCTCCTGAATAAAAATATGTGGTTTGAAAAATCAAATATAAAAAGGAACTTATTATTCTACTTTTCAATAGATAGCTGGTATTTCGTATTTGTTGTGAGCTTACATAATGTGTCCACACCCCCCACTGAAGGGCTCCTTCTTTTCTTTTTAATTTAATTTAATTTTATTATGTTATGTTAGTCACCATACAATACATCATTAGTTTTTGATGTAGTGATCCACGATCCATTGTTTTCATATAACACCCAGTGCTCCATGCAGTACGTGCCCTCCTTAATACCCATCACCAGGCTAACCCATCCCCCCACCCCCTCCCCTCTAGAACTCTCAGTTTGTTTCTCAGAGTCCATAGTCTCTCATGGTTCATCTCTCCCTCCGATTCCGCCCCCCTTCATTTTTCCCTTCCTTCTCCTAATGTCCTCCATGCTATTCCGTATGTTCCACAAATAAGTGAAACCATATGATAATTGACTTTCTCTGCTTGACTTATTTCACTTAGCATCAGCATCATCTCCTCCAGTCCCATCCATGTTGATGTAAAAGTTGGGTATTCATCCTTTCTGATGGCTGAGTAATATTCCATTGTATGTATAGGCCACATCTTCTTTATCCATTCATCTGTTGAAGGGCATCTTGGCTCCTTCCACAGTTTGGCTATTGAGGACATTGCTGCTATGAATATTGGGGTACATATGGCCCTTCTTTTCACTACATCTGTGACAATAAGAGTTTAGTAAGACACTTAACTGGTCTGGTCTGCATAGTTTTCTTCCAGCTATGATCTGTCATGATTCAGGTCAAAATTAATGTAAATATGTATATATCTCCAAGAAGTTAGCATGCAGAGAATCATTTATTAAAGTGATCAGTTCTGTGATAAATGCTAATTCCTTTTTAAAAGGAATTTTAACTATACATTTAATCTGTGAATTCCATTCTTTTTTAAAAAACATCAAGTAATAGTGAGTGGAACACATCTTTGTCTTTAATGACTACCCCAAATCTTTGTTTCTTCTCTGTTAAAAGTTTGGCTTATACTCTGGAAGAACACTGTCAAATACAACTTTCTGTGATGATGAAAATGTTCTGTAGCCTATGCATATAAGGTAGCCATCAGTAGCATCTCAATAGTCCTATGGCTAGTGGAGCATTTAAATGTGGTTAGTGTGACTGAAGAATTGAATTTGTATGTGTAATTTTATTTTTCACTTTAAATTTATATAGTCACTATGGCTAGTGCCATTATATTGGACAATAAAGTTCTAGTACATTTCTGAGTTTTTTTGGTTAAACTCTATCTGAGTAAACCAATGGGATATGTGTTATTTATTTATTTATTTATTTATTTATTTATTTATTTATTTAATGTGCAGGAGGGGACCATAAAAATTTAACCAAGTTTTCTACATACATTTTTTCAGTTATTGTTTTCTATACTGGTTTTGTGTTATGTGTATACATGATAATGAATGTGTACTTCTTGGTTGATTATCATTATAACCATTGTGTAGATTTTTGCCTAAAATTCAGTTTGTTTGATATTTATATTTATTTTGCTTTTCTTTAAGTAGAATATCTTTGGTATATATATCCCATCACACCGTTTTCTACCTTTCAGGGTTGGTTTTGCTTTAAATAAACCTTTTGAAAAGGGCATATAGATGGATTTTCAAAAATTCAATCTGATAACCTCTTTTAAGAAGTTAAATTATCCCTTTGTTATTAAAGTATTCTTTAATGATATTTGAGCAAGCCAGTTGTGTGTGTTTGTATGTATGTGTGAATATAACTAAAATATAATTAAATGTCTCAGTATCATTTGGATAACATTTTGGTGCAGATAATGAAAATCAATTTAGTAAGGAAAGACAGTAGCTCTTAATTGATTTAGCTGAATATAAAGCTATGAGCTCTTTTCTCTCTTAGCCCTGTTCAGTTCTTCAAGCAGCTACTGAGTAACTTGTATGGTTCTAAATGTCACATATTCTCATTGCTGGACGGACAATACCTTGCAGGTTTTTTGTTTTGTTTTGTTTTTTGTTTTTTTGTTTGTTTTTGTTACGTATGCTGAAATTAAAAATTGGGTTATCAAGCAGATTATAATATAAGCAAGCTCTTTTGCTATAATGTTCCATTGTAGAGAACATTTTAGTTTAAATACTGCAGTCAGAGTAAAGCCAAAATAGCAAGTGTTCAGTAAGCGGTCTGTTCCAGGATTGAAACTGAGCTACTTGAAATAGCATAGATATTCAAAATCTGTATGTCCAGATGAGACTGCCAGACACCAGACACCAAATCTCTAAAATGGAGATTTGCATGTAAGAAGAACACTTGCAGGGAGTAAGAAAAGAAGAAATAGAAAGAAAGAGAGGTTGACCATAATGAGGTTGTAAAAGATGTCTCGGACATGGGTAGCTCTGAAGCTGGGATAGTCCATCCAAGTTGTGTGGCATTGAAGCCAGCTTCTATGCTTTTGCACTCCAGCATCACTCATGCAGGGTTTCCCAAGTACAATCTCAAATGAGTCAGCTCTCTTGTCCAGGAGAGTTACTGGGGAGGAATTAACTTTTGAGCTTTCTGGAGCTTTCTGGAGCCAATATTCCCAGCAGGGGAAGAATGAATGCTTTGTTCCTGAAGAGAGATTTGAGTGGCCTACTAATATATCTTCTAGAATATATTACTTAGAAGGCAGGAAGAGTTTGTTTTTAATTCTTCTTATAAGGCACTGGGTTATTAAAATGACATTACTTATGATGGACAGTCTACTATGGAAGAGTATACAATTCATGTATTAAGGTTTTTATTTCTTCAATGTATTTTAGTGCTTAAGCAATTTCTTAACCTGTAAGTTGGAGGTGTCTGGAATTATTAATACTAACTTCAGTAAACTATTTGTTTCTGGTAAAGGAATAGTGTCAGAAAAAATACCTAGAGAGATTAGTCAGAGGGATGGAAAGATAAAAAAGGAACAAATGCTATTTTGGGGCAGGAAATTTTTTTTGTACCCTTTAAGGTTCTTCTCACTGGTCTGAGAATTAAATTGACATGAGGCTGATTAATAGGAGTAAATCAAAATTAATTATGTGCCTACAGGGAATCTACATAAACCATAGAGATTCCAAAGACAGACAAAATGAAGTATATATTCTAGAGTAAGGAGGAGGGGTTAGGAGTCTGGGACTTCAAAGGGAAGGAAGGCAATTCACAGGAAGAATGGAAAGAGTAAATGTTTGGTAAACAAATGTTTGCTAAGCTGTTGAGAAACAATGGGGAATAGGGAGAACTTTGATCAAACAGACCTTGCTGGAATCTTCCCTGTCTACTGCTTTTTCCTATTATACTCTAGTTACCTAAGGTGATAGTGTCTTTCCTTGGACAGATCCTCTATCTAAATTTTTTTAGGCAGTTGAGGGGAGGCCAAAACACAAAACAAAAATGTAAACAAAAACAAAACAAAAACCTTTTGGAGTCTTCTGTTTCTTAAAAGTCATCAGCCTGAAATAATCCTAAAGGAGATACTTTTTGAACTGGCAAATTTTGTTGTCCTACTCTAAGAGGAAAGTGTTCTAAGAATCAGAGAGCAACTTTGTCAGTTGCTGATAGAAGGTCAGGTGTGCTAAGGAGTGTGGAATAATACTCAATAGATTTACAACCAAGTGACCCTTGGTTCCTTTTTAGATGAGGACCTGGGGACAGACAACAGCTTGCAAGGAGTAAAGGAGTGACTGAATGAATCATAGGGAGGAAATGTATTTGACACAAGTATGTGTCAGCATGTACTGGCCAGAAAGAGCTTATGAAGAGAAAATTGAAAAATGAAGAATTAGAGGATGTCTTCTCTCACCATTGAGGAGGTAGGAAAGGGTATGTTCTGGAAAGAAGACAGTGTAGAAAACTCAAGCAGCGATTTGTTTATTTAATTAAGCTCTTTTGTTAATTTAAAGGAAGAAAAATTTAATGAAACCCTCTATTATTGTTAATGGTTAAGTTTAAATAAATTTATTTAGATAAAGTAATAGAATGTTAAGTGTATATAAAACCAAAAGCCAAGCCTACATTATGGAATATATTCTATTTTTGTTTGTTTTTATATGCCCAGCTCCATTTAAAAATATAGAAAGTGTAAAGTGTTGAATTTAGTAGTTTTCCTGGAAAAAACAAAACCAGAAACATTATAAAATGTGGCATTTCAGGATAGGGCAGGGATGTTTTAGTCACAGTCCCTAAGCCTTGATCTGCATTTTTTATTTTGGCTCTATAATATGTATTTCACTCATCCATTCAACTTTAATTACAAATTTAAATAATATTCTAGAGCACCTATTATATGTAGACTCTGTTCTAACTAATGGGTCTAGCAGAAAACAAAAACAAAAAACAAACCAAAACAAAAAATCTGCCTTTGTTCTAGTGGAAAAGAAAGACAATAAACAAGGTATTTAAGTAAAATTTGTACCATGATAGTTGATAATGGTAAGTACTATGAAGGAAGTGCCTCGGGAGCAAGGAGACTTATAATTCAATTTGAATTTACAAGAGGCTTTTCTGAGAAGGTATCATCTGAGTAAAGACCTATTAAATACAGTAAGGATATAGGCCTTATTACGCTTGGAGCAAGAGCATTCCAAACAGAGCAAGGTGTTTTAGATGCAAAGATGGTAAATGCATGGCTGAAATATTCGAGAAATAGTAAGGGGGCCTATGGGTGGAGCAGACTGAGCAATGGAGGTGAGATCAGAAATAAAAGGAAGCTGGGAAACCATTGGAGTATAGTTGATATTTAGTTGGTAGGTGTGTTACTGTGATTTATAATAAATACACATTCAGTTTTTGTTTTGTGTCTGGTACAGAGCTCCTAAAACTCTTGAAATTTCCTGTGTTAAGAGCAGTATAGGTGACGTTTGCTATGTTAATGAGTGACTTTTGTAAAGCCCTTAAGTAACCTAAGAATGGTACTGGTGTCAGGGTAACCAACCATGTGATTGGAGGGTTGGACCTTTCAGTCCATCCCCCGCCCCCGCCCACCCTGGTCTCTGGGGAGAGGCAAGGGGCTGGAGGTTGAATTGGTGGCTCATTCCAGTGATTTAGTCAATTATGCCTATTCTGTGTAATGAAACCTTCATAAAAACCAAAAAGTTTGGACAGCTTCCAGCTTGGTGAATACATGGAGATTTGGGGACAGTGTCTCACTTGGAGAGCGCATGGAAGCTGCATGCCCTTTCCCCATACCTTGCCCTATGTGTTTCTTCTATCCAGTTGTTCCTGAGTTATATCCTTAGCAAGTTAAATGTTTCTGAGTTGTATGAGCTACTCTAGCAAATTAATGGAACCTAAGGAGAGGGTGCTTGGAACCTCTGATCTGTAACCAGTCAGTCAGAAGCACAGGTAACAATAGGTCTGAAGTGTGTGTGGAGGAGAAGTCTGATAGGACTGAACCCTTAATCTGTTGGATCTGATCCTGTGTCTGGGTATGTAGTATCAGAATTATAGTGACTTGAATTAGGACACCTAGCTGGTGTCGGGAATTGCTTGTTGGTATTGGGAAAACTCCCTTTCCCCCAATTCTCCCATGTCAGAATTGGGTGTTAGAATCATTTCATTGGGTACTTATCCGGTTGATGCTGGCATCCATTTCAACCCAACAGGACCACATTATATACTCCCTGCTAAAGTTTTCAAATATCATCCTGACCCTGAGAATTTTGAACAGAGGGATAACATGATCTGACATGTTATCACTCTTGCTGACATGTGAAAAAGTACTGCAAGGGGCAAAGGTGAAAGAAACCAGTTAGGAGGTTATTGCAATAATCCAGGCAAAAGATGATTATGGATTGAATTTGAGTGTTAGCAGTGGATAGGTGAGACACAGATTCTGGATGTAATTTGAAGAGAGAGCCAACAGGAACTGCTGACAGAGAGGATGTGCGTCTGAAAGAACATAACGAGTCATGAATGCCTCTAAGGCTCTTGGCCAGAGCAGTTGGAAGAATGAAGTTGACATTAACTGAGATCAGAAAGACAGCAAGAAAGAGAGAGGATCAGGTGCTTGGACGTGTTAAATTTAAGTCATCCAAGTGAGTTTGTAATTAAAAGTCTGGAGTTTAGGGGGGTATATCAGGCTGGAGGTAAAAATGTTAAGAGTCATCAGTCTCCAGGTTGTATTTAAAGCCACGAGACTGGATAAAATCACAAAGGGAGTGAGTATAGATAGAAAGAACTGGTCCAAGGGCTGAGCCCAGGAGCATTCTAAAATTAAGACTGGAGAGGAAGAGTGTGCGCCTGCAATGAAGGAATGGCCAGAGAAGTAGGAGGGAAACCAGAGGAAAGAAGGGTATTGGAAGCTACGTGAAGAAAATGGTTTAGAGAGGAGGCAGTGCTGGGCTGTTTCAAATGCTTTTGGTCAAGTAGGGTGAGGACTAAGAAATGACAAGTTGCATTAAGCAGTGTTTTCCGTTTCAAAGCTTTTACTTCACTTTCCCATGACCATGTAAAAACCAGGCCTCTGTGTGGGTCCTGCTAGGCAAAGAAATTCTTGCACTTTAATTCCCATTTATTAAGCCTGCATATTTTTATTGATTAATTTCAAAACTTAGGCTGAATTCCAAACAGCATTGGAAATCATTTGACAAATATTTACGTGGCAATCTGACCTCAAAACTTAATATCGCAATAATTCAGAATCTGAAGAGCATTATTGTTTTCCTTCATTTTTCTTCAATTCATTTCTGATAACAATGATCTAAAGGTATGCCACAGAGAAGCCAACTCCTTTGGAAACCAAACACCAACATCTTACATTCTTAATAATAAGTTTTCCTTTTAAAATAATCTCACGTATCATATTACATCCAAAACTAAGCTCTCATTCTTGTATAAGGGATCAAAATAGCTCATCTTTCTTTGGAAAGTAGATTACTTATGTATACCTTAGAAAAAAGGCAAGATGATAAACACAGGCTTAAATCAGTGGAACTCTATAATTTATAAAACATAAGCATATGTTATATCATTTAACAGCATTATGTAAATCATCACCAACCAAAAATCTTCATCTCCTATGGTATGGCTGCCTTCCTTCTCATTACCAGGCATAATCTTTGGTCACAGACATCTTAGGTAAGGGGTTCTTTTCAGAACAGCACATTTTATTAAATGTTACCTATAATCCTCTCTAGCTCTATGTCTAAGCGTGTCTGAGACACTGTGCGTGGCCTAAAGGGTGGGTAGAGTTCCCAAAGTTTATCCTAAAACCCCAGTGGGGAGAGCACAGACATATAGGCTGCCCCGCTGGGAACCCTGAACACTGAACAGCTGAGGTTCAGCCTAATTGATTCTAACCTGTAGTGCAGGGCCCTGTTTTATGAAGGCAGGAGAAAAAACCATGAATAGAGAAAGCATGGTATCTGGAGTCATCAAAAAGAACAAATAGGTTTTATATTATTCTGTGTATTCTTGTTACACTATTTAACCTATAAGTTATAAAATCTACAAGAAGGGCAATCAAGAGTCCCTTATATAAAGAATCCAACTAAATGTATAATGTTGTGGATCTCTGGCTTAAGTTTATCAGAGTAAAACAAGCATACCAAGAATAGAAGCTAAATATATTGTCTTGATTCATAGTGCGGCTAACTGCTGAATTCTTTCAGTATAGACTTGATAAGACCTTAAGCACTTCGTATCAGCCTGTACTGCAAGATTTATTACTGAGTAGTCTTTTCCGTACTTTAAGGAATATTTTATTTATTCTATTTTCCATTAATAAATCTTCTGTTCTTTCATGTGGATATTTATGTCTTTTTTTTTTTTAATTAGGGGTAAACTATTACTCCTTTTTAGCCCTTCCTTCTAAAAATATAGCATGGAGAGAATGTAGCAAGTGAAAACGCACATCGGTTTTTGTGAAAATACATTATATCACAGAATTAAAAACATTTTTAATATCCTAAGCTGCAATCTACTGCCTGTGCTATTCTCAGGAGAGCTTGGCACAAAAAGCAAAGCTCAAGAATATTTATGCAGTCTGACTATAGAGTTCACAGTAAGCCTAAAGCTAAAGCAAGAATTTAAAGACCCAGGACAAGAGTTTCATTTTAGGGAAATCATATAGTTAGAGATTCCAGCCACCAGTAATTACATTGAAACAGGTAAAAAAAAAAAACTTCATATATAATATATTTTCCATTTGTTCTCTCCCCGTTTCCATATAAAGTACTGGCACTGAAATTAATCAGCGCCACTGGATCCCTCATGCCACTGACAGAACAGTCACCCTGACAACTTTTCCTGCAAAGGCTTTCTACCTGAGTCCTCCCAGTCCATCATTTCCCTTCATTAATTCCATGGCGAAAGCAGTGACTATCATTGAAAGTGCAGGAATGCATACCAAGTGGGTCCAAACATCTTTGAAACTAATATGGAATTTATTTCCAGCAACCTAGAAGCCTCAGTCTAACCTAAGATTATCTTTCCATTATAGTTTCCTTGTATGAATGTATTTTGTCTCAGGTAATCTGAATGACATTAATTTTTTAATGTTGTAAAGACAAAGTGTTTTTGTTCATTCAACTGGCTAGTTATTGCATACTTACTATATGCCAGACACTATGTGAGGCACAAGGGATGCAAAGCCCCCAAGACGTGGTCACTGCTTTATAACCAGAAATGCTCCTTGTATATGAGGTTATCATTGGCTCTCAGTTGCCTTCAAATTAGCAAATCTATATATAGGCAAAGTAGCATTTGAAGGCTAAATAAATGTGGTTCACTCTCTCTCTCTCTCTCTCTCTCTCTCTCTCTCACACACACACACACATACACAATTTTTTGAAAGATATGTGGGTGCTATTGGTTAGAAAACTTAAATTTAAGTTAAGTTAATGGTAGTATATTGTCATTAAGCTTTTTCTTAATCAACGAACATTAAAGTGCAACTCAGAAGAGGCTGGTGGCTCAGTTAGTTGAGCCTCCTGATTCTTGGTTTTGGCTCAGGTCTAATCTCATGGGTCATGGTATGGAGCCCATGTCTGGCTCTATGCTCAGTGGGGATTCTCTCCCTCTGTCCTTCCCCCAATTCTTATGCTCATGCACAAGTACTCCCTCTCTAAAATAAATAAATACACCTTTAAAAAAAAACACAACTCATTATGTGAATGTTTGCTTTTTGACGTTTAAAAGGGGCCCACTTATTCAGATATGTTAAAATTTACTGTTATTTAGATTTGTGTATATAGTTTATACTCTTATCATAGTGCTGTTTAACATACTCCCTTACATATGCCGTTAGAAACATTCTTGTAGATAGCAACTTTTTGTGACAGTTGTTTGGTTTGTTTGTTAAACTAAATTTCAACCCATCACGGAGCTTTCTCTCATACACTGAATGTCACTGAAAATAATAGTTTTTATAGATTTTTTCCCATTGTCTTCTGGGTGGTAACTGATACTTAGCTACAAATCAAAAAAATATATGTTTCAGGAATGAACAGGATAGCGTTTTCTTTGTTGTACTGGTAATAAAGGTAGCATTACAGCAATAAGCTGTGGCATCTATCTCCGGTTATGCTCTTTGGTCTGAATTGTTCAAGACTTTTGTTTTTATTGCACTGCTGTTAATTGTGATGTTAGGACAAAACTATTTAAAAACTTTTAGAAGTTAGAATTATTATTCTGTCAGGCAGAAACATTTCTTAGTCAAAACAAGACTAGAGGAAAAGCAACCAAATAGCCCTAAGACTTTCCTTAATAATGTCCATCTCATTAGATTTATTATAATCATTTCTTACAGCAAGTTGTTTTTGAACATGATTATGGTACCTTATACCATTCTAGGTGCTGTCAATAAAGTGATGAAGGATAGGCTTTTGTCCTCAAAAGATTTTGTGGCCCAGTGAGGAAGGAACGGTAAACAGAATGAGTGCATGGTTATGGTAGCAATGCCATCGGGTTTCTGGGAGGAGTACTTCACCTCCCAGTACTTCACCAGAACTGGGTGTAGAAGGAGGTGGGGAAGGCAGCTGGGACTTGGGAAGTTCAGGTCATAGGTGAGAAATAAAGACTGAAAAGGAGGAGTGTGGGGATTCTTGGCAAAGAGAGCGTCAACAGTATAGAAGATTGATGATGTTGTTGGGAGTGGGGATGGAAGGAAGGGAGGAGATTCTAGGGTAATTTAGGAGGTAGAATACAAAAGGGATTTGGTGATCACGGACTGAATGCTGGGGATGAGGGAGGAGCACACTCCTCTGCTGCCTTGTGCAAGTGGGTGAGTGGTTGTGCTCTTCACTGAAGAAGCAGGTTTTAGGGGGTAGAGGGAGTGTACGTTCAATTTTTTTTTAAAGATTTTTATTTATTTGAGAGAGAGAGGGAGAGTGAGCACACAAAAGTGGGGTAAAGGGCAGAGGGAGAAGCAGACTCCCCGCTGAGCAGGGAGCCCTGCATAGGGGGCTGGATCTCAGGACTCCAGGATCATGACCTGAGCTGAAGGCAGATGCCCAACTGACTGAGCCACAGGTACCCTGTATGTTCTGTTTTGAAGATAACCAACCTGTGGTGCCATAGCCATATATGAACTGAGACAACCAGTTGGCAAAGAAGGCAAAGAAAAAACAGCCAGAGAGAAGTAGGAAGAAAACTAGAAATATATGCTAGGAAACTAAGAATATATATAAAAGGTGTTTCCTGAAGAGAGAATGCTCCATGTTGCTGAATGATGAGGAGACATTGAGAAAGATTAGTGAATTACAAGTAGTAGTTCAGTATGGCCAGAAATGTGAACAAGAATTTGTGTGTAATTCTAAATAATTGAGATTTTTCTTTTAAAGTAAAGAAAGTAAAATACTTTCTTTTAAAGTAAAAGCTTGAAAGCTTTTAAGCTGTAACCTGATTTAGTTTAACATGGCCTTTGAAGGAAAACCTGGGGTCATACTTAGCTTTAAAATTAGGAGACCTTAAGGATACCCCATCAAAACCAGGATTATCTTAGTTTGTTGTTATGGAATAAAGTAGAATTAGGATGAAGAAAATTGTTTATTTAAAAAGAGAGCAATCAACCATAATCACAGCAGTTTCTAATTCTTACAACATAAACGTGAATAGTTAACTGATCTTATAATTATTAGATCTTATAATGATTTGAATGATTATTGCCATGATGTTATAATTATTATATCATCATTAGCCATTTATTAAATACCCATATGAGATGGCTTAATTAGAAGAAACTATAGCCTTGCTTAACAGACATTTATAGTCAGTTTTTTTTTAATTTTATTTGGGTTTTTTTTGAGAGAGAGAGAGCACATGAGTGCATCCAGGGACAGAGGGAGGAGAAGCAGACTCCCTACTGAGCAGGGAGCCCTATACGGGGCTCCATCCCAGGACCCTGAAATCATGATAGAGCTGAAGTCAGATGCTTAACTTACTGAGCCACCAGGGTGCCCCTAGTCAGTTTTAAATATGGTTTTTATACTTTATATTTGCTCTAATGGATGAATATTGAACATACCAGCCTAATGCAGACTTTTACCAGCTTCTCTTCTCTCACAGTGACATGTTGGTTTACAAAAAGGAAAAAGAAATAGTTCATTTGTATCCATTTGTTTCCAGCATGACATTTGATTAGGTAATCTCAAGAACAAATTCAGTGATAAAATATAATTGATATGTACTAGGTTTTCAACACATATATGAAACAGACTGAAAAATAACATAATGGAGAGTTAGTCATTAAATATCAGTATTGGATACTTAACTACAGATGCCAGTACCCTCAATTTAAACAGAAGAAAACTTAAGAGTAACCAGGGAAATGCAAAGTAAAATAAAGTGATATGATATTTTATCTATCAATTTGCGAGAATAAAAAGCCCAACAGCACTAAGTGTTGTGAGAATGTGGAGTAGAGGAGACCACACACTGATATTGGGGATATAAATAAGTGCCACTGCTTTTAAGAATGATCTGAAAATAGTTTAGTAAATGCATATCACTTGACCCAGTAACTCTACTTGTAGAGTTATATCTTAAGGACATTTTTGCATAGTTTATCAGGAGAAAAATACTAAAATACGATAGCAAAAAAAAACAAAACAAAACACACTAAAAGCAACACAGGACAGACTTAAGTCCCACATATCCATATACAGAAGAACAGGTAAATAAATTATGCTGTATTTCTACAGTAGACTGTTATAAAGCAATTAAAATGTATGAATTGGACTTTTGTGGGTAGATATATATAAACTTCAAAAACAGTTTCTAAGAAAGAAGAAAAATATGGAAGGATACATTCAGTATAATACTATATATAAAAGTTAGAGGGTACAATAAAACTTTAGATTTATATGGATCTATATTTATGTAGTAAATGCATAAATTGTGTATTAAAATGATAGATATTAAAATTATTTAGTAGTTTCCTCTGCAGAATGAGCAAGGGAAAGGAATGGAATCAGGAGGGGTGAAGACAGACTTACAACCATGCTTTTAACACTCTGCTTAAAAAAAAGGCGAAAGAAGAAAATGCTAAAAATTTGGCAGTTAAGTGGTAAATACAGGGGTGTTTATTGTATTAATCTTCATATTTCTCTGTTTTCTTGAAATATTTCATAATTTGAAAAAAGTACTTGAATTGCCTGAGATTACAGTTTATTAGCAGAGCCAGCCTTAGAGAGTGTGGTTATAATGATCAGAAGAGAACAAACTGGAGTCAAGTGTGTACATGCAACTGCCCATGCAGAAAAAGACCAAGTGTGCATTTGCCATTTCCACACTGTGATCACAGATGTTACCCACAAATCATATTAACAGCTAACATTTTTTAAGCACTGATTAGATACTTTGCTGAATGTTTTATGTGGATTATGGCATTAGGATAAGATGAAAACAAGAGTCATATTGAAGTGAGATCTAAAATGCTTTATAATGGGCTGCCCATTACTGAAAGGGAATATGGGTTACAAAAGACATTCAAAAAACAAATGAATAATGTGTTGGGGGATGAGATTATATCAGTCAGGGTACACTGCACCCTCCTCTATTTGTAGTCAAATTCTTTTCCACTTTAAAGTGATTAGATGGTAACATATGCATGAACTATCTGAACTCTTTGAAAGTCAGATTTGAATTCTGTTGATCACAGCAAAGGTAAGAAATAGAATTGAGTGAGGATAAACTGGTAAGAAAAAAGTAAAATATGACACTTTGAAAAGCAAACCAAATCCCTTCAATAGATCATGAAAAGTTAGTAGTTGGTGATGATAGTGGTCATTTATTCAACACTAACTATGTGCCAGTCACTCTTAAGGGCTTTGCAAGCATTAACTAATTTGTCTCTCATAATGACCCAGAAAAGAGCACCAAAGCATAAATCTTAAGTGGTTTTCCCAAGTTTAAAAAACTAGTCTGTAATGAGGACAGAATTCCAGGGCTCACGTTCTTAACCACAATGCAGTGCTGACAGTCACAGTGTGAAAAAGTGAGAGAAAAAAATGTATTTGCAGATAATGGCTCACAAGTGAAGAAAAGATATCATCATTTGATAGGCATAAGAATACAGTCTACTAAGAGGAACTTATACAGACAAGTAGGATGACAATAGAAAACACTGTAGAGAAGCTGGGCCATTAGAACATACTAGTAAAAGAGCAGCCACCATTGAATGAATGCTTGCTGGATGACCACTGTCTTATTTAATGACATCAATTTCAAGGAGATGAACATGAATCCTAGGGAAACTAATGAGTTGATGCAATGGTATACAGCTCATACTTGGTGTAGCTATCATTTGAACATAGGTCTGTGGACCCCAGATCCGTCTTTGTACCACACCACATACTTTTTGGACATTCATGTTCTTATGGTGTCTGGTAGGATTACTGTGAGTTGCTATTGTTATCCCTCATTACATTTCTAAATTACATCCCTTACTACTCAGTAAAGATGGAGGAAAGGGCAGAGCGAAGGACACAAGTCCTGGATACTACAAGGGAACAGTTCTTTGTGTTCTCACAAAACAGCATTTTGTGAAGAATGAAAACACAAAAAACATATTTTGCCTTTCCCTCGCTCAGCCATTGTCCTTCAGTGATACAAGTCACGTGGGAGGAATGAAAAGCATTGTGGCCAAAGCGTCAAGCACCATAAAGCAATAGAAATGTGCAGCTTTCAGTTGTGTGTGCAAACTGGACAGCATCAATTCTTGAGCAGTGGTACATTAAATAGCAGGAAGGAAACCCCAGGGATTAAGTACTGGCGTGTGTCAGTTCACTGGTAATAAAGGAATGCTTATTTTAGTATGGAATTCCTGAGTAGCAGGGGATAATGTGCAGCAGTAGAGTATTCAAACAGTTTTGGAACGGGAGCTGGAAAAGACCAGGTGTCAGTAGAGCAGGCAGGAGAAATCTCTGAAAGCAGCTTCAGCCCTGTGATTTCACTGTGGGCAGCAGGTCACAAGAGTAATAAGGAGAGCAAGGAAGAGCGATAGGGAAGGGCGAAGCTCTTTTCAGACCAAAGCATTGTCCAAATTGAACCTAAGAGGCAGTGTTACAAACAGGAAAGTGCTCTGCAAATAGTAGCTTTGACTACAAAAAAAAAAAAAGGGGGAACAGTTTTAAGATATGCACAGTATAGCATAATCTGTTCATAAAGCATCAACCATTGTAGATTTAGCAGTACATGGTGATAGTAATCTCTGTAAATACAATTGCATACCAATAAAGAATGCACATGTAGAATGCAGATTACATTCTTTATGCTAATCTATATGGCAGGATTTTTAAAGAAAATATGAGAAAACAATTTTTAGCATGTTGGTGGGATGCTGAAGGAACTTCTCCTGGGAAAGTATAGGTTTTCCTTTATTGATAGGGTTTACTAATAGTTAAGACAGTATTTTGATGTGATTACTTCACATATATTTAAATTATTTCCTCTCACTGGGGGGAGTTGGACTTAATAACCTTTATTCTAACACAGAATTTGAATAATTTTTCTTTCGGGAAAGGGGAAGGGAAGAAGGGAACTTATAGCCATCGAATACCTATTACACACCAGGCATTGTTCCAGTTGCTTTACATACCTTATTCTGATATCCTAGTTAAGCCTCCTAAATTAAGAGTGAAAAAGAAACTGAGGCAAATAGGGTCCCAAGGTGACAAGGCTAGAAGTAGTAGAAATGGAATGTGAAGAGGTTGAACTGCTTCTGATAGCCCACAGCCCTTGAATTGCACAATACTGTCCTTTGCATGCTCTCCAAAACAACAAGGAACCCGGGTAGGACAATAATTAGCCACTTTCTGTCAGAGATGTTAAGGAGAGCGCTAGGGGAAGAATGGGGAATCCCTGCTCCTCCAGGAGAGGAGTCAGCAGATCTGCATTTATTTACGCAAAGTCACTTGAGCAAGGCAAATATGTTATGCACTGACAGTCCACACTGGTTTTTTTATTCTTTTTTTTTTAAAGATTTTATTTATTTTAGAGAAAGCGCAGTGTGAGTCGGGGGAGGGGCAGAGGGAGAGACTCTTCAAGCAGATTCCTCGCTGAGCCGGGACCCCAGTGTGGGGCTTGATCTCAAGACCCATGAGATCATGACCTGAGCTGAAACCAGGAGTCTGGCGCTCTATCCAATGAGCCACCCAGGCGCCCCTGTTTTTTTTTTTTTTTTTTTTCATTCTGTGAAGAATTTTGTTCTCTTTAAGATAAGGTTAGAATCTAAGAAGTAACAGTGGACTCACAGATATGTTAATGGTTCCTTTTCCACCAGTGGGGACATCAGGCAGGCTTTCTTGTCCTCTATACCCGACATAATTTGGGACACATGGTAGATGCTCAGTATGCTGATGTGTGTTGAAAGGATGAAAACAAGATCAGTTTTCAGGCATTACTGCGTAAGTTTGTGATACTGAGTAAGTAATTTTACCCATCTGATTCTGTAGAAGTCCAGATCATTTTTGAGTTCCTATTTTGTGCCAAGATTGATGCCAGAAACACAAATAGACTCAATCCATATGCTCAAGTGGATATGCTCAATTTTGTACCAGAGGCAGCGGTTTAAATGGATGAAATGCACTGTGAAACCCACAAGAGGGACACATACCCTGTGATATGGTGCTTCCCCTCTCTTGCACTTGTTGCTCAGAATCTTCTTCTTTACGTCTACTCTTGTTTCATAAACTCTGTTCATCCTTAAGTTCATTTGCAGACATTTGCTTTTACGTGTATTTGCATACAGCTTTTCTATCTATGTAACAAAAACAGCAATCTAGACTTTGTGATTGATATAGGCTATTAAGGGAAAATGACATTTGTTAACTGCTTTAAGTTATTTGGGAAAATATGCTACACACAAGGGGTATTATTAGGATTCTAGTCACACCAATGAAGACATTAAAAGGTTGAGTCTTCAGGGATGGTACTTCAGAGGAATAGTACTAATAGAAGGGTATACAACTAATTATAATGTGAATTAACTTCCAAAGGAAGGGGTTCAATTTCATGCATTAAAACTGATTTTTACATTAGAAGAATCAGTTTTAATTTATTCTGTTAGCTCAGTGTTTTTAGAAATAAAAGATATTATAAGGCCCCCATGTAAATGGTAGAAACAACACTTATGCTGTTGTAAATTGTTACTTCACTGTGTGAGGCACTTATGAATATATATGTTGAATGAATTAATGAAGAAAAATTACGGCAATCATACTGAACGGTGTTTTATGAAATGTTAAGAAGTACATATATGAGATATTTCAAACTGCAGTCTTAATAACTTTAGTAGCTACATATTTGAAGATGAAGGTAAATGAATAGTAACATTTTTATAAATAAAAGTAATTCTTTAACATAAAATAGCACATAATAAAATCTTAATTAAGCAAAAAGTGACATCAGCTATTTAGTTTTAAAAAATTACTTTATATTAAAAATTATATAATAGGTTTACTTTATGTAATATAATAACTTTTATATAACTTTATATTATATAATAGTGTAAGACTACTGGTGTTAATGGACCAAGGTCAGAGAATAACAAAGTTGTAAGTTTTATAGGTAACATGTTTAAAAAGTTTAAATGGTTAAAAGGTGCCTAATTCAGTTCATTTATTCTTAGAATGTGCTATGTAAAACCAATATTACTTGACTTTTACATAAAGTCAAGAGGTGTATCAGCCAAGTAATGCCAAGGAGGAAATAAAGGTATTGGTAAACAAAACAAAGAGGTCAAAAAGCAAATAAATTAGTGTTGACAGATTATGAGGAAAAGGGTTAAAAAATGACAGGAAAGTAATTAAAACACAGTGAGAGATTAAGTAAATGCGGAGAATTAAAAACCAGAGCTGAGAATTCTGAGGACAAGTCTTGAATTTGTGTTGAAAATGTATAAGCAAGAGAATGTAAATACTTTCTAGAATTCATCTGACTATAAATTTAGTCATACCTTCACACTCTAGTCTTCTAAAGCTGGATTGGAACTAGAGAGTCCTATTTCCTCTTTTGGGATTCCCTGGCTAACTTTACACACACCAGAAGTTCTACACACAGATGCATATGAATAAGCACCCAACAAAGGAGATGATGTACAATAGGATGAGGTGGCAAAGGACCAGCCTGGAGGGGCCCAGACATGTACTTAAAGGGAAAACAGCAGATGAGTTGTGGCTGGCTTGAAAAGACTCAGGGCAGTAAGAAAGTGAGATCCCACTGATACAAGGGGAAAAGTTACCAAATATTCATGCATGAAAAATGTAAACTAGGAAAACTCCCTGAAGCAAATAAATAAATCCAATGAATAAAAAGCAATTCAGTCTTGCCATAATGAGGCCCTGAGCTAGTATTAATAGTCCTATTTGACAAGAAAAATGTTGATGCTTAAGGTTTACTTTTACATTTTACCTATCAGATCTTTGGTTTTGAAAACGCATTTGTCAAAATCATTCACTACCTTCCTCTAGGGACTCAGTTAATATATTTGCCTAGTTGTTGCGATTCTCTCATATCCACTGTCTGTGAATAATGATGCTTCTTTAATCACTTATTAGAGCTGCAAGTAGTCTAGATTATCACCTCTACAATTTGTTAAATTGCCTTAGGAATAAAAATAGAGAACTTTCAGCGAGTTCTTTTAATATCTAACAGATATTACATACTAAAATCAATTCAGTTGGGCATAAGAGAAAAAACACTCAATGGGAGTTCAATTTGTAAATGAAACCAACAAATTATAACTTACACACAACTGGGAGTGATTGCTGAGAGTGTGTTCATAAATTCTCTGTAGATCCTTTTGATTCCTTTCTTGTGCCACTAAATGAATGGATATACTTTAAATGAGTAGTTAAGGTGGGAAGTCAAAACAGGTGGGAGACTTTTGTGACCATCACTTATTTTGTACATTTGACCAAATGAAAGCTCTACCGAGTGAAACCTGCAAAGTGGATTTTCTTGTACTCTCAACTGAGTCGCTAAGCAGAGTAGAGACAGCATGGGGCTTGCTTGACTCATTGAAATTGGATTTCCTCGTCACTCATTAGCATAGAGTCTCAGTTTTCCACCCTTAAAAGAAGAATAACTATGGAGTAGGTGATTTTGTATGGCTAAAACAAACAAACAAAACACACACACACACACACACACACACACACACACACAACCAAAACCAAAACCAAAACCAAAAGCAGAAACACTGCTTAGGGGATCAGGAGAATAAGATTCCAATCCAAAATGTGCTACCAGTTGGCTGGGCATGTCACTACATTTCTAGATCTCCCTTTACTCATTTAAAGAACATGGAAGGGGTATACCTGGGTGGCTCAGTCAGTTAAGTGACTGACTCTTGGTTTTAGCTCAGATCAGGATTTTATGGGTCCTGGGATCCAGCCCTGGCATGGGGCTCCGTGCTCAGTGGGGAGTCTGCTTGAAGATTCTCTCCCTCCGCCCCTCCCTCCACTTGTGTTCCTGTGCTCTCACTCTCTCCAAAATAAATAAATAAATAAATATTTTAAAAAAATAAAGAATATGGGAGGTGGATTATACATTCTCTGGGTTCCTCTTTATCTCTGAAAATTTATGGATAGGGGCTATAGTAAATCAAAGGATTATTTTGTGAGATTGAAAAGAAATATGCACTTGTGAGCATATGCTAAAAGAATTAAGTTGCTATAAAATTCAGTGAGTTCTTTATTATTATCACTCTGATGACTATTGTGCTTGAAGGTCTTCCTCTTTGTGTATATGTTTGTGTGTGTTCCTGGGTTGCTCCTGTTGATGTTGCTTTTCATTGCTATATCCAAAAATCAGTCATTTGTTATGATAGTCAGGATTTTTACTATACCTGTTTATCACCATTTTTATGCAAAAATTGTTTAATATTTTCTTTAAATCATCTCACATTTCCTCAAAGCAAGTTAGCAGTAATATCCATAATGTGGATTTCGTATGCTGTTTTTATTTTTTCTAATGCATATTGAAATACATACGTAATACATTCTTTTACGTACTACTTAAAGTCATCTCTCAATATTTGTGAAAATTGGGCTAGAATATTATTGGAAAATGGTAAGTGCAGAGAGGTTAAACATTAGATAGTAAAAATAATTATAAAATATTTTAGGATATTCAAATTCAAATAACACATTTTAAATCAGAAATGTAGCATTCTAAAGAAAAGCAGATGTGCATCAAAAACAAAAAATCTACAAAAACTGGAAAAATAGGTCAGTTCAACTCCACCTGTTGTCAAGCTCTTGGCCTTATTTTGGCCCTAAGGCATACTTGTGCACACTGGGAAGAATATTAAGTAGTACTAAGATCATAATCAAGGAATAATTGTACAGGTATGAAACAAGGTGGCCTAACCTCTTCTCATATGATAAAGACCTGGAAATACAAGGAGATGGGTGTGTCGAAGCATGCAAGAAGGCAGTGCCGTGAGACTGCTACCATGGGAAACCACTGGATGTGAGGATTGTGATAAAAACCTTGACGAAGTAAAAATAGAAATTAAAGAAAGGCAAGGCTTGGACTTTGCATTAGTAGGTAACTGTAAAACAAAGAATGTGTGGTTGAGAACTTTGAGGGTACTGTGGCAGTGTTGTGTCTCTTACTATTCAAGTAGATTTTATGGGTCTATTTAACACTTAAGTACTACTTATGTGCTAGATATTTTTCTCAGCATTTTATGAATACTAACTCATTTAATTCTTACCACAACCTGAGCAGATAGGTACCATTATTATCTTCCCTTTACATATGTGGAAGCAGAAACACCAAGAGGTTAAGTGACTTGCCTAAGAATGCGGGGAAGTTAGATGTGAACCCAGGAGTTTGGCTGATTCATCACTGGCAGATTCATCTTGTTCTGCCTGTCCCCCAGGTGGGCCTAATTGTTTTAAAAGGAGACCCCCCCCCCCGCCTGCCCCCAGAGGGACTGATTCAGGAACTCAGGCTTACGGTGTCAGCACAAGGTATTTCCCTTAAGATAGGAATTGAAACAGAAATGTACACTGTGACACACATTTAAGACCAATAAGTAGTGGAGAAAATTCCCAGGTCTTCTGGGAAAGAAATTCTCTTGCTCTTAGAAAAGAATGTTTATCAGACATTCTCTCTTCTGCATATCCTACTGTGTGGTTTCAAATCCTATTACTGCTTTGGTCTTTTTGGCACTTCTGAGAAAACCTTCTGATGTGAGAAACCCTTCTGATAGCTAATCAGATACTAGAGACTAGCAAAACCAAAAGAACTGTAAAGAAACAGAGGTAGAGCCACTGGCCTCTCTGAAGCCACCCCGTGAATTGTTATTACTGCCACAGGCTTGGGTGCTTCTTGAACTTTTAATTCCATGCCTTTACAGAATATGAATTGTAGGTAGTTACAGATTTTCTTTCTTTCTCTTTCTTCCTTCTCCTTCCCTCCCCCCCTCCCTCCTTCCCTCCCTCCCCTTCCCTCCTTCCCTCCCTCCCTCCCTCCCTCCTTCCTTCCTCCCTTCCTTCCTTCCTTCCTTCCTTCCTTCCTTCCTTCCTTCCTTCCTTCCTTCCTTTCTTCCTTCCTTCCTTCCTTCCTTCCTTCCTTCCTTCCTTCCTTCCTTCCTTCCTTCCTTCCTTCCTTCCTTCCTTCCTTCCTTCCTTTGCTCTTAAATAACAAACCAAAATTTAACAATTTAAATCAAGAAGAAAAGCTCCAGAGAAAATAGTGGTAGCAGAGTATCCAAATCTGAATCATTCCCCAACTGATGCTGTGGTGTGCAATTCCTTTGGCTGCTGTGAATTATGTCATCCTGCCTAAAGAGTTTCTATATTGACCCTGGAACTGCTCCTAGATTTTATCATGCCAATAAAGTTACTAAAATTGAATTCTGTTCCCCATAGAATTAGAATGTAGCTGATTTAGTAATTAAGTAATTGCTTTAAAAAGTATGAGACATAATTTTATTAATCAAAGTGAAAAACTAGATAAGGGATTTGAAATGAACATAAAATAGATTCTTTCTCCACAGGTAAACTAAATCTCAGCTTAAAACCTATCAGTAACTAGTGGCTTCATGGGAAAATCAAAGGTGCATAAATCATTCATGAGGGATCCTCTGAACATCAGCATTAGTTTTCTTTCTATAATAAACCAAGTCCCCCTTTTTAAGTGACAGTTAAAGGGGCATTATAATTCCACATTAAAGTTCATACTAATAATGTGATATCTTCAAATAGAGTCAGTGTTGTCTATTTCTCTTCTTTTGGAAAAATCCAGAAAAGATGAATTCTAAGTTGTCTAGATAAATTTTGAAAAATAAATTAAGTAGGCTAGGACTGTATTGTAAGTTTGGAATATAATTCACACTAATTAACCCTGTGCCTTGAATCTAATAAGAGAACAATAAATTATTTTTAAATGAATCAAGGATTGGACGAATGAGTGAGACTTTTCTTCATGATTGGGCTGTGTTAGTGATCCAGACTTGTTACTTATATTTCTGTAATATTTTCATTTCTGCCTACTCTATGGGTATGACTTCATTCATTCTATCAGATTCTAGGTCAGAGAATAAGAAATTAGATTGTATGGGGTTGAATATAGATGACATTACTCATTAAATGTGGAATCTTGAGTGAATTATATAAACTTATTTCTTATTAACTCTTTTTTATCACCAAAATGGAGATAATGTCATATGGTTATTATAAAGTTTATATGAGATCATATGTGTAAGTTGCTTAGAACAATGCTTGGCATATAATTAGTGCTTAAGAGTTAGCTTTTATAGTTGTTGGTGTTATTATTAATTTTGAAAATTAAATAAAATAAACCTTTTTAACTTATCAGGAAACATATCCACCAAATTAAGAAATGAATTGGACTTGAATTATGCATTAATTTTATCAAGATGTTGTATATTGACAAAGAACACCACATAAAGTAAGCAAACAATATCAACATACACTGACAAGTACCTACTATCTTCAAGCTCATGAGTGTAACAACTATGATAAACCCTGAAAGTTCACAGGTGTGATGTGTCTATGATGAACACAGGCTGGATTCCTAAAATCACATTTTTAGTATTCCCTGCATTAAGTAAACATTAAACATTCATGGCCCATCATAATGCTCACTAACCTCTGTTTCTTTCAGTTCAACCTTGGTATTATCGTTTCTGCTTCTACCTAGCTGCTAATTGGATTTTTAAATGTTGTAAGTTTTTTAATTAAGTTTTTTCTTATTACAAAAAAGCAGGGCATATAATTCTAGAAAACATTACAAAATAAACACAACGAAGAATATTTAAATACTCCCTTAACCTCCCAATCTAGAGATAGCCACTGTTCATCTCTTTGCATATATCTTTCTAGATCTTTTTCCCTCTTTCTTTGACTCTAGAGAGAGATCATAGAGTACATCCTGGTTTTTTTTTTCCATTTAACAAAGGATTTTGACAAGATCCAGTAGCATTTGCGTACCGACTCCATGCTTACAAATTCTAATGATCTCCTGTAAAGAGTATTCCAAGCTTGAGGTGTGGGAGAAGGGGGCAGGATGGTAGGCAGGTCCTCTGGAGACCATTTAGTGTCTACTGATATGTCTCTTGAGTTTCCTAACCCCAGATCTGGGAAAGTTGCCAACCGTCAGAATAGAATTTTCAGAATAGAATTAAAGCTTTAAGAGCCTTCAAATTTGTACATCTTTTGGATTAGTTATGCAGTTAAGCAGATCATCCTTTATCTTTCTTCCCAGGTGAGAAGAACTCAGAGTTTTTTGCTTCTTGGAACCAACATTGTAAACTGCTCTTATTAAAGAGGAACAGAAATCATGTGTGTATATTGCTTACAAATATGTAAGTTAATTAAGAAACAGTCCTGGCCAAATGCCACCAACCATAAAGAAAAGCAATATACTATTAGGGGTATTCAAAATTCGTATAATATTTTTGGAAGACTATTAGGCATTATTAATAAATTTTTTGATGAATATGCCCACTTTGAAGGTTTTATTTCCAGTACGGGTAAAAGTCCACAAAGATGTTGGTACAGTAGTGATCAATTCATAATTGTTCGTAACAGGAAAACATTTGAAACCTCCTAAATGTCCAGTGGTATGGAACTGCATATAAAATTTGGATACCATATATTTGCTAAACAGAATGAAGTGTCTTTATGCTGACAGTCTCTGAAATACACTGTAAAGCAATACAAACGAGTTATGGAAAAGCATGCCATTTCTGTCGATTTGTGTAAAACGAATATCAAAGAAGTATTTATAAATTTCAGAAAGGTTTAAAAAAAAGGGGCTAAGTGGCTACTTCTAGGGTTTGAGAATGAAAATCAAAGAAGGTGGGTATTTTAAATCCATGTAATGAATTTCTAACTTCTTTAAAAAAGATATGCCTCCATTTCTTTTATAGTTAAAAAATATTAGGTTAAAACGAGTAGAGTTAAACAGAGAAGTTTTGTGGGATGTATTCAGATTAGTAATGATTATAGCTTAGGGATGGGAGTGTAAGAGAATGGTGCTTTTTGCTTTCTCTACTACTGTATTATCTGAAATGTTTACAATGAACAAAATCTTTATTTTTCCAGGTTCATTGAGATATAATTGGCATATAACACAGTAAATTTAAGATGTGTGGCATGCTGATTTGATACACTTATATATTGCAAAATGACCCCTCTATAGCTTTAGCTAACATCTGCATCATGTCACATAATTTCCATTTCTTTTTTGTGGTGAGAACATTCAAAATTTAGTTTCTTAGCAACTTAGAAATGTATAATACAATGTTATTAACCGTGATCACTATGTTGTACATTAGAGCCTCAGAATTTATTTGTCTCTTAGCTGGAAGCTTGTACTCTTTGACCAGTATCTCCTCATATCCTCCACCCCCCTGCCCAGCCCCTGGTAACCACCATTGTAGTCTCTGTTTCTCTGCATTTGGCTTTTTAAGATTCCATATATTAAGTGATGATACGTAGTATTTGTCTTTCTCTGTCTGACTTATTTCACCTAGCATAGTGCCTTCAAGGTCCATTCATGTTGTCACAAAAAGCAGAATATTCTTTCTCATGGTTGAATGAGATTCCATTTTATATAATACACCACATATTTTTGATCCACTTATTCATTGACAGACATTTGGGTTGTTCCCATGGCTTGGATACGGTGAATAATGCTGCAGTGAACATAGGAATGCAGATATCTCTTTGAGATACTGTTTTTATTTCCTTTGGGTATATACCTAGAAGTGGAATTTGTGGGTCATATGGTAGTTCTATTTTTGATTTTTTGAAGAACCTCCATACTGTTTTTCACAATGGCTGGGACACCATTCCCACCAACATCCTCACCAGCATGTTTTAGCTTGTCTTTTGGTAATAGCCATTCTAACTGGTATGAAGTGATATTTCATTTTTTTAAAATTTTATTTATTTATTTGAGAGAGCGAGAATGAAAGACGGAGAGAGAGCACATGAGGGGGGGGGGGGTCAGAGGGAGAAGCAGACTCTCTGCCGAGCAGGGAGCCTGATGCGGGACTCGATCCCGGGACTCCAGGATCATGACCTGAGCCGAAGGCAGTTGCTTAACCAACTGAGCCACCCAGGCGCCCAAGATTTTATTTATTTAACAGAGAGAGACACAGCAAGAGAGGGAACACAAGCAGGGGGAGTGAGTGAGTGAGAGAGAAGCAGGCTTCCATGGAGCAGAGAGCCTGATGTGGGGCTCGATTCCAGGACCCTGGGATCATGACCTGAGCCAAAGGCAGACGCTTAATGACTGAGTTACCCAGGCGCCCCTCATTTTTGGTTTTGTTCTCCTTTTCCTGATTATTAGTAATGTTGAGCATCTTTATATGTACCAGTTGGCAAGTTGTATGTCTTCTTTGGAAAAATGTCTATTCAGATCCTCTACCTATTTTTAATCAGATTATATGTTTGCTATCGAGTTATATGAGTTCTTTATACATTTTGGATGGTAACCTCCTGTCAGATATATGATCTGCAAATATTTTCTCCTATTTAGTAGGTTGCCTATTTACTTTGTTGATGGTTTCCTTTGCCATGCAGAAGCTTTTTAATTTGATGTAGTCCCACTTGTTTACTTTTGCTTTTGTCGCCTTTGCTTTTGGTATGAAATCCAAAAAACCACTGCTAGGCCTGATGTCAAGGAGATTTACCCTCTCTGTTTTCTCCTAGGAGTTTTATGGCTTTAGATCTTACACACAAGTCTTTAATTCATTTTGAGTTGATTTTTGTGTATAGGGGTTCAGTTTTACTCTTTTTCATGTGGCTATCCAGTTTTTTTCAACTAGAGGCAATTGATTTTTTCTAACAATAAAAGTGTTTGGATCATAGTACATGCTCAATAAAACAGAGGTTTTGTCATTATTGTTATCTTAAACCCTAAGAGGAAAAGTAAAAAAGAAAAAACTTTAGGTTCAGAGTAGCTTTTTGTGCAATACAGACCACATAATTAGGATGAGAGTGATATCAATTTCTGAATTGTTCACCATGTTACTTTAAATCTGCATGTTAGACTTAAGTTTTCAATAATGAGTCATTTTACTCTTTTATGTAAGTTGGTTATAATCTTATCTTTGTCAGCATAACATGGTTTCAAAGAGGATTGGTGTTCATACAGAGAGAATGCACACCTCACTCTGTTGCTTAAAGTATTCTTCACAACTGAAAAAACTAATTAGCCACTTAGTCCAGAAGTCATTCCTTATTCCTAAAACTCTGTTTTAGTGATTTATTGATCTACAGGTACCAGATGCCATTCAATAGGAGGGACAGTAAACTCTTTCTAACTCAATTTTTACAGAGATGTGCTACCCTAAGCTGTATTTCTATCACAGGTATTTTGTTAATTTCACGTGATTGTCGTCATTGCATTTTTTTTATAAGAGAACATGTATATAAGTTCATTTAAATATATGTCTGAGATTATTTCCCCAGATATATATTGAGTCTACTGTGGATCAGATCTTATTCTGGGATTTGCTGTCCTTGACTCAAACAGTGATTCATATGCTGTGGTCATCTACATAATTTTCCAAATAAGATTGGGTGTAATAGGTGAATTTCTTTTATAATACTCAGGCTCTAGAGATTTATCTAATTAATAATTTATATATTAGGGAATAAATATATCATCAAGGAATCAATAGATCACCATAGGATATTTTTGCAACATGGTCTATTCCACTATCTGATCTGTTATCAAAGGCCTACCATTGCTTTCAGCTGTAGTAAGCATTGTCCACAGCGAGAGAAAGTTCATTCTAAGGGACATAGCCATGTTAACTGCAGGCTGGAACCTAGAATTGTTCCCCTTAAGCAAAAGGAAGATCAGATATGCAAGTGATGGGAGGATTATACCAAAAGGCTGAAGTTATCCATAGGATGAAAGGTGGGCAACATACAACAATACTAAATAATTGGCTGCTAGTCAGAGAATGAAAAGAACTTGAAGAAATGAAGATCTTGAAGAGGTGAAGAGAGAAGGTGAAGGAGAGAATAGGGCCAAGGGAAACCATCCAAACATGCATAGTTTCTTGTTTCTGAAGCCATGCTGCCCATGTGTAAATCTCACTTTGCCATTGTTATTCTATGCCTTTTGGTAAATTCTGCAACTTTAGTAAATTTCCATTTTTTCGTATGTAAAATGAGTCGAATTAATATTAGACTTATTAATATCAACAAAGTTTCTGATAGGAGTATTATAAGGATCAAATGAGATTAATACTCATAAAGCACTTAGTATAATGTTCGGCACATAGTTAAGCCACAAAAATATTAACTAATATTACTATGAAATAATAAAATGTTCTAACAGTTCAGCTAAGTGATGGAGTAGAAGAATTCAAGAGTATATGAAATTTGGAAATTTGAGCAAGCACGTAATTTGTATCAGAGGAATTTTTTCAGGAACAGGGTACAAGATTTCAGTCCTATGGATAGTTATGTAACCAAAACAGGTATGTCAAAAGGAAGCTATATGGGGGGCTTGGGGCAGGGGGTTTCCCACTGGCTTATGTACCTTGAAGCATTTTATCCAAGATTATTCTAAACTGCACCGATACCACACATATTTGAGTCATTAACAAAATTGCATAGAAGGTAATTAAACCAATGAGGAAAGGGAAAGACAAATAAGGTCAGAACCTCACTAATATCAGTGATATACTTACGCTGGGTTCTGAGCATTAGGCTAAAGGTCCAGAAAATCCTTCCTTTCCAATCAGTGCTGGTTCAGGGACTGGGAAGGAGCTGGAAGGTATCAAATGATCACAAAAATGAGGACAGGGGGATAGAGATTGAATACCTGCTAAGGACTCACGGTGCGTGACCCAATGCAGCATGGAGACCACTGATAGAATAACGGCAATGGGTTTTTTAATGTGTTTAAGTCCTCTTGGTTGTCCATTTCTGTGCTTAATGGCTTCCTTTTAGCAAGTCACATTTCTATTTGGTAGGCCAGAAGAGTAACATAGTCTATAGCTTCCGAAGTATTTCCCTGCTCTTTTCAGTATAAAAGCACGAATATTCTGAACGGAGTTCCATTAAGATGGCTGGAACTCCTAAAGAAAGGGCACTTTGCTTCCCTCCTTACAGTCAGGCTGCTCCCTATGAAGATGCAAATTGGAGTGCTAACAGCAAAACCCAATACTTATTGAAAACCAAGAAGATAGCAAGAACACCCATAATTTCTGACTTCCACTGAGTTAACTGCTCAGCTATCTTTCCTTGTCAGGAACTTCCTGGCTTTAGGAAAACACAATGGCCATATAGTCCTTAAATCTGAATAAGATATTCCATGTTTGTTAAAAGAATTAAAGAGCTAGTATGTTTTCATGTTTATTAGTAAGCATGTCTACAGACAGTGGCCTATCCAAATCATTTATGTTTCTGCTCCCTAAGACTGTTGGCTGTGAATAAAAAGCCTTAAATTCTGAAAATTAGAGCATTAGAATTAGAGCATTCAGCAACTATTTTATAAAGTGTTGCTTTCATGTGAAAATATTAAATATAAAAGGTGAATATGAAATCATTTATTTTATACAATTAATCAAGATCTAAATCTGACTTTTAAAATATGACTTCCATTCCATAAATTAGATAAGTGTCCATTGGTTATTTTTAGTTGGAAGAGGACAAGTTTTAATTTTTGTGATTTTTTTTTTTTTCTCCAGCCTCCAAATGGGTAAACATCATGTAGCCAGGTTTAGTGCGCAGTTTATAAACATGTTATGTAATGACATGATTGACTACTTTAAATATCTGGCAATAAATAGTTGGGGCTGCACTTAAAACAGTGAAAAATATTCCTTCAACTTTTACATGGTGTAGTTTGAAATTGTCATTCTACTGCTGTCTTAAATTGTGACTTTTTCAAACAAGGTTCTAAATAAAACACACCATTAGACTTTACAATTTTTTTCTATAATTTTAACATGACATAACCCTTCTGCCTGAAAAAAAAATGAAAAAATGGGTTATCCAATGATTAACAAAATGTCCTGTTCTTTCTTTGGGTACCCATGTTTCATAAGTGATCAAGTTAGCCAACTTGTTGTAGACAGGTTTTCCTTGGAGGTTATTTTTATACTGCGGCCGAGCAGCTTTACATTTAGAAGAGGCAGAATTGACAATTTAAGATCTAAATAAGAAGACAATGTGAAACTTCCACAGTTGAACATGGCACTAAATTTTATCTTCTTTGTATCACCTGATTGTTTTTATAGTCAGTGTGAGTTTGTATTCTTGACAAGGATTGATGAGCTGTGTTGCCATCATGATGTACTGCGTTATTTATATACAGCAGCCAAATTCTATCTTTTCGTCTGTCCTTTGCTGTCAACTGAAGAACTGAAATATTCTCTGAAAGAACAATTGACTGGGTTTCTGATTTTTTTCATAATTATAAATGTATATAATCTTAGAGCATCGAATTCAACAAACTATCTTGTGCATTTTTCAAAATAATCAGAAGCAACCAGGTGTCACTCTCTTGCTCTGTTGACTGTCGCTAGACCAGTCTGATGAAACCACGTGCCTGGATTGGTCCTCTACTTCTAGCACACATCCAGGTGTTGGCTTCTAAGCAGATACCTAGTTGGGTATTTGTCACCACTATCAATTGTTTTCAAACTCAATTGAGCCCTCAGTGTTTTCTGTCCATGTTTTTTCCCTTCAGTGATGTTTTTTTCCACACTCCCTACCATTCTTAGTATTCCCTCTCTACTTTATCTTTAACCTTTTCTTTTTAGTAGCTGCTTCCCATTAGCACCAAAACACTGTTAGATTTCTGCCATTTTATTATTTCTTTTAAGAGATGGGAAGGGGGAGGGCGCAAAGGAACAGGGAGAGAGAATATCAAGCAGGCTCCATGCCTGAATGGAGCTGACTTGGGGCTCTACTCACCACCCTGAGATCATGACCTGAGCCAAAATCAAGAGTCAGATGCTTAACTAACTGAGCCACTCAGGTACTGCTAAATTTCTGCCATTTTAAATACATTTCCAACCTCTGTCTCCCACCCAATTTGTATTTGGGTAACATTTTATTTGGATACCACTGACTATATGCCAGGCACAGATCTTTGGCACAGGGGAGAATTTGCTAAGTTGAAATGATTCTGAACTTCAGAGAGTTGACAGTGTAAAGAGTTTGCAAGTTTATATGGGTTCTGGACCATGTATCCAAACACTCTTCTCAGAAATTTTGTTTATATCCCCATGATTTAAAAAATCAACTCTGCGTTGATTTATCTCTAGCCCAGACCTTTCTCCCCAGGTTCCAGTGCATAAAATCAAATTCTGACTGAGTATCTCCAGGTGAATGTCTATAGGCACTTCAGTCCAAGCATTTCCAAAATGGAATCTCTCACCTCCTTTTACCGCCATCCCCAGACTTGCTCCTTAGACCATGTTTTCCCTCAAAATGAAAAGCAGAACTTTTTGTTGAATTTTGATAGGTGAATTCATTTTTTAGCTCTCTTTCCTTTCAACCATTAGACCCATAAATTTTGTCTTTCAGTATATCTTTTGGAATCCACTTCTCTTCATTTCTGTGGTTAGTATTCTAATCCAAGCCAGCAATCCCTTGTGCCAGAATAACATTTGCCACTTCCTAACTGATCTTCCACCCTTAAATTTTGCCTCCTTGTGATCCACTCTCCACACTACAGGTAAGGTGAGTTATCTGAAGTCCAAATCATGTCACTCCTCCTGCTTAGTACCCTTAAATGGCTGTCCTTTCTGCTCAGGAATGCCCAGACTCCTTTTGAGTCTCTTAAAGACACTGTATATCCTGGGCACTTTATATTCTTCAGCCTTGCCTCTTGCCATTTCTGTTCACTCCCCTCTCTAGTCGAAGTGAGTTTCTTACTGTTTCTTAAACACATGTTCTTCCTCTGCTCCCTGCATTCACACATACTTTTTTCCCTCTGCATCCAATCTCCTGTCCCATGTTACTGCCCACCCGGTTTCCACCTGTTCTCTAGCCTTGAACTGGAGATCACTTGCTTCTGGGAAGTCTTCCTAAATCACAGTTCTGAGTTTGGTGCTCCCTTTTTGTGCTTCCTTGGCACCCACAGTTTTCTTTTTCATAGACCTAACATGCAGTGGTAATTACCTGTCAACTTATTTGTGTCTGTTCTTAAACTCTAGAGAACAGGAAATTGTCTCTCAGAGGCCCCATAGTATGTGTAGCATTTATCATTTTTAATGGAGCATACATAGGCTTCAGTAAATATAAACTGAATGACTAGATGGATGTTCTTCATAGATAGAAATGGTATAGTCAATGATACTGGAGAATTCTGTATGGTTCAATTTTCTGGTAATTTATAAAGTTTTGGCTAATTATTTGATAGGATTTCAATACATGTTAGTATTAAGTAGTATCTATTCTAATTTCCCTAACACACTGTGTACCTTTCTTTTTCAATTGCCAATTCTAGCTTCCTGCAAATGATTTTTTTCATAATCATAGTATACCAACAAAGAAAGCTAGTTAAACATTTTTCTTCATTAGCTTTCCTCTCAAATGAAGGCAGAAAATACATACTTTCTTCCTTCCAACTTTCCATCTTCTTTCTGTTCTTTCTTTCCCTCCTCACTTTATGTTATTTCTTTTTCTTCTTCTTTAATAAATTGAAATCTTTGGATGAGTTCTCAAAAATATGGAGGGCTGGGTCCCACCCTCAGTCATTCTGATTTAATTGAACTGGGCATCAGGAATTTGAAAAGCTCCCTGGCGTTCTAACATATAGCAAAGTTTGAGAACCACTGGGTTAGATCATTTCTGATGTCCCTTTCAATTCTAAAAACTCTAGATTTTGTTATTTTAAGGGACTCTCCAGAGTGTTTTAAAATACAAAATATGCCCAGATTTTCTTTCAAAATGTAGAGCTTGAAATAGTTTTGTCTTTTCATGCAGTTAGCCTTGATTGAAGCTGTGTTAAAGGATGCAAAATTCATGTTGTCGATACTCAACAATTTTTGCCAATTTTCTTCTAATTCTCTTCAATATTCCCTTAGCATTTAAAAGATTATCTAAAAATAAAAATAAAACATTATCTAAAAAGAAAAATGTCTTTAGAAATAGTGTGATAAACCACTGGCTATCAGCTGAGAGATAATGTGCGTTAAGTTAGCCTTTGTGTGGCTTTGAGTCGAAGAAGTTCCTTCATTTAGTCATTAGATTTGTGTCTTCCATAGCTGAATATGATCATTTTGGGGCCCTGTGGCCACCAGGGTGTAGAATTAGATGGTCTTTTATTGCAAGTATGTCCATTGATTTTCCAGTAAAATGGCAGATCCTATCAATGAAGATAAACTTATTCTTTTGGCATTTTTATCTTATTTCCTTCTCTCTTCCTCTTAATTGAAGTAATAGTCTGAAATATCAATTAGAATTTATTTTGAAAGCACATATGAAGCTATCAGATCAAACCTTTTAACTATTTATTTTAATTTAAACTGGCTGCACTCATAAACTTTAGTTTATGAAAGAAGGCTTTAAAATAAAACTGTGTGCATCAAACTCATTAGAACATACAACAAATGAAATTTCAATATTCAACACAAATGTCTCTCAGGAAGCCCCAAAGTAAATTGAGAGGCCTATTGTTGATTCAAAAAGTGACATTTATTTTGTTGTACACAAAGCACCCGCAGTAACTCATAAGGGTGCTAACATTTTCTGTGAGTTTTACCAGGTCGAGTATGCAAATTCTCATGAAATTTATTTCATTTTAACTAGAGTTATTGCTCACTTGTATACTACAATTGGCTCATTTTGCCAAGTACTCTGTTTACAGATTGGTTAAAATCCTAATTTGTGCAGTTGAAAACAAAGCTTTTATTTTCTTTCAGTTTGTAAACGAAATGATAGAAGTATAGCTCCCAAGTTCAATGGGAGAGCATTAAACTGAAGATGAGGTTGTAATACACAGACCTGAACGTCATAGTTGTGAAACATGAATTTAAATGGTCGCTGCATCTTACTTGCCCACATATGAATATGTATGGCACTATGCTTCACTTTTAGTGTGGGGAACTACTGAAGAAATTAAATAATATTTTGTGTTAGTGAAGTAACATGTTTTAATCATATGTCACCATTTTTTTGTTTTTAATTTTACACCTGTATACAATTTTTTTTTTTTTTTTTTTTTTTTTTTTGCAGAAAGGGAGAGAGGGCAGGGTGACTTCTAGCATTGTTAAAAGAACATAGAAAATAGGGCGCCTGGGTGGCTCAGTTGGTTAAGCGACTGCCTTCGGCTCAGGTCATGATCCTGGAGTCCCAGGATCGAGTCCCACATCGGGCTCCCTCCTCAGCAGGGAGTCTGCTTCTCCCTCTGACCCTCCCCTCTCTCATGCTCTCTCTATCTCATTCTCTCTCTCAAATAAATAAGTAAAATCTTTAAAAAAAAAAGAACATAGAAAATGGAGAGGCACGCATTCATCCAAATAAATTGTTGATATATTTACATTACCGTGTAAATACATGAATACATTAGCAGTACTATGCAGATATATTAATATGTAAAAATGTCAATATACAAATACATCAGAACATTGGAATGTAAATACAATAATACATTTTCAGTGGATGTTTGATAAATATTAAGAATAGGCTTGGCAGAAATGCCCTTGATTATCATGAGGACAGATAGTCAAATGTGGGGCTTTAAATTATAAATTGGTTGCTACTAAAATTGTGTTGCTGACAAAAAACACTTACTGACATTTTGTTACCGTGTCTCAAATGCATTGACCTCCTTTCCATTTCTTGAATTTATTACTCTTGCCTATGAGTAGAGCCATACATTTACTATCCCCTTGCCTGAAAGACTCTTCCTTAGGTTTTAACATGACTGGCCGTTCATCTTTTGGTTTTCGGCTCTAGTGACACCTCCTCAGAGAAGCATTTCTTGACTGTTTATTTAAGTAACCAGTTCTTTTTACTGCCTTTCTCACCACCCTGTTCTCTTCTTATACCCCCTTTGCTATGGCTTTTATCATAGGGACCAATGCCTTGCTTACTTATTTGTTAGTTTTTCATTGTGCATCCCCTCCACTATAACAGAAACTCTACAGGTGCTGGCACCTTGTGTGTCTTCATCTCAGCTGTATTCCCAGCCTCTACTATGTTTCCTGGAGTATCAATACATGATGAATGAATCAGTGATTCTCTGATCTGTGAAGTGGAGAAGGGCACTAACATATAAAGAAAACAATACGTAAATATCTGAGAGTTTAAACATTAATGAGAAAAATTAGCTGTTCTTGTTACCTGATTTCCAGAGTAGGGCCAACATAGGATTTTCTCCTTTACTTGTCATTAGAAGTTGCATAGTTGTATACTGACCTCACAGAAAAAAACAAAACACATACCACAATCATAAAGAGATTTTAGGTTTTTAGGAGGTTTTTACATTGTCTTCTGCAGTGCTACATGATGTATTATAGATGCCTATATACTGTGCTATCTAGGCTAAATGTTCATGGATTGCAAATTATTAATGAGATGAAATAAGACAATCCCTGAATCATCTTGAACAGGTGACTAGCAACAGGTGGTGGGCCAGTGAGAAGAATGAGATGGACATTGGATTCAGACAGGATGGTCCCACTCTAAGCAGAACCCTGGAGAGTGGGAGAAAGACCAGGAAAACAGGAAGTTAAATTTAGTCTGCAATGATTTCTTGCCCCTGGGAAAAATAATTGCTTTCATTCTATTGCCAAAAGGCAAATCGGCATCAGCTTAATTTGCCTGAGTCTGCCATAAACTGCAGATGGAATCGTAAAACATAGTTAGATTCAAATTAAACACATCTGTCCTAATCTAAAGCAGGTGAGGCCAGCCAGCCAAGAAGCATCAAGGTATAATGCTGCACACAGATTACAATACGCAGAGGTATATTTTGGGAGCCTGCTGACAGTGGAATAAAGAACCATGAAATCGTGTATTGCCCTATTTTCCTATATGGAGCCTGTCTTCTTACACTGGCCGCCATCTTAGTTTTAGAGGACTCTACCCACACATCCGTTGGGAAACAAACAGACAAAAAGCACTGATTTGAGGTCCAGGAATCTATTGCATTTTAATCAGGATTCTTACCCGAACTGATGCTTTCTCGGGTTAATTGAAATGACAGGGAATCAGAAATCCCTACAGTGCATTTTAATTAGACTTGAAATTCCAGCTAGAGGATTTATTTCTACTTAAAGCATCAGGCTTCATCTGTACAACCCATTGAGATAATGGGTAAGGAGAGAGAACAGCAGGCTCAGATATGATGGTTTAGAGCAAGATAACAGTGTAACTGATCCTAACCAGGACAATGGTGAGAGTGAAGGGGTTGTGGCACCCACTGGAAGTGCACTGCTGCAGTCTCCCTTCAAGAACATCAGCGGTCCAGCTGCAAGGAATGAAGTTAGCCTCCAGAGGCCATCTGCAGCCCTTCCAGAATCCCCCTGGAGCATTAGAGGCTCACTGTGTCTGCAGCCAGTGACTGAACATGGCAAGGGTACCCGTGCCTGGTCATTTCTGCTCTTGGAGGATTCCTCTAAAGAGTCATCTTTCCTTCCTGGTGGGTTGGCTAAGACTTTGTCAAATTTGTATTACAAACTGAGGTTTACTTGTTCGATTCTCCTTCTCCCCCCCCCGCCACCCCCTGCCCTCTTTTCTTTTCACAGGTGTCAGATCTGCCTGACAGGATGAAGGCTTTTCCTGCCCCTTACTGCTTGCTCTTCATTTATCTTCCACAGACATTACTTCTTCACAAGTTTGTTGCACTCCTAAGTTTGTCTTAGCCTTTACTTCATGGAGAACCCATCTGACACCGGGGTGCATTTCATAATTAGATGTGGGGAAGCAGATTTAAAGCACAGTCTATAATAACCCTAATTATGTTTGATGGGCTTCTGTTGTCTATCCTCTACTTTATCCAAGGCCAAAATTTTGTTTTCTGCTGACATTGTCCATCTAACACTGGTACATATGGGGACCTTTATTAATCTTGGGCAGACTTTGACATACAAAGTCACTAAGTGAATGAACTGAATATCTTTACTGAAGTGGAAAGGTCCTAGCACTAATTTCCTTTTTTTTTTTTTTTTTTCTCTTTCGGAAGGCTCTTCCTTATTTTTCCTCACTTATTTGTTGGTATGCCCAAGGACCTCTCCTCTCCTCTCCTCTCCTCTCCTCTCCTCTCCTTTTCTTTTCTCTCTACTCCCCCCTCCCCTTCTCTGCCCTTCCTTTAAAGAGTCACTGAAATATAGTTTTCACATCTGTACTTAACAATCCATATTGTAGCAAAATCTCTACATTTCCATATCTGCATATTCAGTAGCTTTATGGGACATTTTCATTTTGGATGTCCCACAGACTTTTCAGACACAATAATTCCTTTAAAATTAAATCCACTAAATTTCCTTATGAAAGATAACTACTCAGTCATACAGGCAGGAGCTCTAGACATCAACCCAGATTTCTTGCTCTCCCTCAACCCCCACATCAATTTGGTCATAGTGTTATCTTGATTCTACCTCGTACATTTTGGTCAAATCTATTACCTCTTTCCTACCTTTCAAAAAGACACTGAGTAAATATCAAAAAGGGGGATAAGATATAAGATGAATTTTCACAAGTGTACAGTATATTAGAAATAAGTAGACATAAGCAAAAAAGAACAAAAAAGGTTCACGGACAAGAGAGAATAAACAGGTCAGGTAAACAGAAGCTGGTATCTACAAGATGTAGGGAGGGGTGAACGATCTTCCTGTCTTATTCTGACCAGAGAAGCATCATATGACTGGCATACCATACCTGGTAGAAAACTGATTAGATTAAGTATTATCACCTAGAAAGAGCAGCACACATACCAAGATAATTTTCTCAGGACACCACAACTTCCCATCATGATGAGATAATTAAACGGACCAGGCATTCCCGCCTTGTGTGGTCCCTGGTTTAGCAGGATTGTAAGCTCACATCACTCAATAAACCATGCAGGAACTTGGTTATAGGTTATATAGGAATGAAAGGTACTTGATTTTGGATAAATATATCAACGTAGTCTGTATGCTTGAGAACCTCTGGGATATTACTCTTGCCTTTCTCCTGTAGACATTGCTTCTGTCAGTGTAAATAAATAATTAGAAATATCTACAGTGTGCCTTGATCTGTTGACATTGCTGCAACAACAGATCCTGGTCTAGGGAATAAAGAACTCCTCTTTTTGTAGTATTGGTAATACACAGAATTATGACTGATTCTCATCAAAAAATATATTTGGGTGTTAATATTTATCTTCATGCAGTATAGTGGTTTAGTATATGACAGTGTT
This sequence comes from Zalophus californianus, assembly GCF_009762305.2. Classification (NCBI taxonomy): domain Eukaryota; kingdom Metazoa; phylum Chordata; class Mammalia; order Carnivora; family Otariidae; genus Zalophus; species Zalophus californianus. The sequence goes on along the minus strand of NC_045599.1, from coordinate 63,980,060 downwards.
GTTAGTCGGACTGTACAAAACTATGTTGCTTTGCTCATACCTAAAGCAGAGAGGGATGATATCACTTTCAAACTGACGATTGCCTCTTTCTAGAAAATCTCAACAGTAATGCCTTTACTTCTAGATTAATTATCTGGGAGGAGGAGGAGTAGTGATTTGGGGAACTTTCATTTCTTGTTTTATTACCTAGTATTTATTAGCTGAATCGGGGATTGAATGGTGCCTCCATCGCATTCTCTGTTCATAGTTGTCTCTGAAAAGGGTTAAGAAAATCAGTTTTTTTCTGGGACTACTTCAAGAGATTAACACTTAGTCCTTTTGCCCTCAGCCTTGACTCTTCTGTTTGATCCAATACAATGCTGTTTGAGTTATCATTCCAAAGAACAAATGTGATCATATACGTTCCAGCGCTTAAAGTCCTTTTATAATTTTCTAGCGCTTAAAGGTAAACTTCAAAATTTTTGGCACAGCATATTCAGGGCCTTAATTTATATGACCATACTACTTTCTGAGCTCCTTTCTATTTCTCATACACATCTATGCTCTAATTTTAGTGGCCTCTTTGATGTTCCTGGAATGACCCAGGAACTTTGTATATACTACGCCCTTTGCCTAGAATGCTAAGCAGGTACTCCCTCCTCTACTGTATCACCTGAAAACACTGAATCCTTTTAGAGGTCTTTGTTGATCCTACATTTTGGATCATGTATACTAATTACAGCTCTTACTATGTGTGGTAATTGTCCATGCTTTTTTATCTCACATAGTAGACTCTGCACTTCTTGATGGTAAAGACTATCTTTAGTTCTGTACGCCCAACACTGACTTCAGTGCCTGCTATAAAATAGGTACTCAAGGAGGTTAGATGGACAAATGGATGGATGAATGGAGAAATGGCTGAGCGGCTAGCCACCTAGATATATAAAGAGATAGACAGAAAGGCTATTGAAATATTTCTATCATTCATCAACCTCCCCATTCAAATGTAGTCTATAAAATGCTACAAGGATATCCATCTTAAAATATAGATATGACCATGTCAAAACTTTAAAATACATGTTAAAAACATTCATTGGCTCTTCATCTTATACATTATGTTGTTAATTTTTTTTCCATTTAAGAGGTTTTTTTTTTAATTATGTTCAGTTAGCCAACATATAGTACATCATTAGTTTTTGATGTAGTGTTCAACGATTCATTATTTGCGTATAACACCCAGTGCTCATCACAACACGTGCCCTCCTTAATACCCATCACCTGGTTACCCTATCCTCCCCCCTCCCTTCTGTGACCCTCCGTTTGATTGCTAGAGTCCAGAGTATCTCATGGTTTGTCCCGCTCTCTGATTTCTTCCCACTCAGTTGTCCCTCCCTTCCCCTGTGGTCCTCTGTGTTATTCCTTATGTTCCACATGTGAGTGAAACCGTTTGATAATTGTCTTTCTCTGCTTGACTTATTTCACTTAGCCTAATCCCCTCCAGTTCCATCCATGTCAATGCAAATGGTAAGTATTCATTTGCATTGAATGAATACTTCAATGCAAATGAATTGATGTATTCATCCTGATGGCTGAGTAATATTCCATGGTATATATGAACCACATCTTCTTTATCCATTCATCTGTTGAAGGGCATCTGGGTTCCTTTCACAGTTTGGCTATTGTGGACATTGCAGCTATGACCATTGGGGTGCATGTGCCCCTTTTCCCTACATCTGTATCTTTGGAATAAATCACTAGTAGTGCAATAAAACCATACCCATGACTTTGAAGCCTGCTTTTCACTTAAGACTTAATCGGTGCTACTTTGGGTGTGTCAAGCTGTTTGGAGATAATACCTTTAAGACTTCTAGAAGCTCTTTTATTTAGCCTAGAGGATCCTTCCGGCTGTATCTGAATTATTTGAAATATTTTTATAAGGGCTTTCTAGCCATATCCTCAATTTGATGTTTATGTTGAGGCCATGTCTTGCTGACAAAGCTCCGGATTTGATCTTTCACTGGTTTGAGAGGCTGGCATTGAGACATAGTTTTTGTTGTTACTGGTTGGTTGGTTGGGTGGTTGGTTATATCAAATCCTGGTTTCTCTGTATTCCTTTACTTTCAAACTCATTATTTCTTTATTTATCACATCTCTTTCTTGTAGTACCTTATCAGTGCAGGTATTAAGAGCCAATTGACACTTTAACATTCTGCCTGGAAATCTCCTAGCTCATATACAAAAGGTCATTAGGTTTATTTTCTTTCACTAAGGTTTTCTCAGGTGACAACCTTACCAACTGCTTTTCTCTACATAAGGTAGGACAGTCTCACATTTTCCTAGCCTCCTGTAGTCATTCTTTCAGTGCCTTTCCAGATTCCACCAGTACCATCCACCACCCAGTACCAAAGCCGAGGCCACATATTATAGGTTTTTGTTATAGCACAACTTATTTCTCTGTGGCAGTTTCTTTCTTACTTTTCCATGTTTCTCTCACCTCTCTTAAGCAAGCTAGTCTGAATTTATTCGCACAGCCCTGACAGGTTCCAAGAAGTAGAAATATTCAAGTGCTTTTTCATATCTCTGCTGGCTTCAAGTCTGCTAACGTCCTATTGGCCAAAGCAAGTTACATGGGCAAGCCCAGATTCTAGGGATCCAGAAATAAACCCCACTCCTTTAGTGAGAGAAATTGCGAAGTTCCAGAGTTAAGTGTGTGGATTTAGAAAGGTTTTTTATTGGAATAATTAATAAATCAGTCTACCAGAGATATTTTGGTTAATCTTTAACAAATCAGACAATATTTCATTTACATGTAATGAAGGAGCCCCAAACTGAGTTAATAACTTTTAGTATGCTAGTCAATATGCAATGTTTGAATTAGAAAATTTAATTTTATGTTATATACCATCTCTTAAAAGCACATGGATTCAAATGTAAATCTAAACAGTATAGTGACTTTACCAAAGGAAGACGGAATATGAAATTTCATAGTATATTTTGGTGCCTAAGACAAATGAAAATTCATTATTTGTTTCTTTATTTCTCAGGTGATATTTGTGATCCCAATCCATGTAAAAATGGAGGTGTTTGTTTGTCAGGATTGTCTGACAATTCCTTTTCCTGTGAGTGTCCAGATGGCTTCACAGATCCCAACTGTACTAGTGTTGTGGAGGTTGGTAAGTGCAAGATTTAAGCATTTCAGTCGTTATCTTCTTTGTTTGCATGAGTGACTGACAAATTTGGTGTGGTGCAGTATGGGTATTCTGTACAAGATTGCTGTATGCTATGAATCAGTTTCCTCCTCTGTAGTACTTTCAATTTTATAATTTGTATTTTAGAGTTAAATTATATTTGTATTAGTGGTATTCTCAAGTAATTTAAAAATATGTTTTAGTGATTAACACTATACTTCAAAGTCACTACAAGTATTACTTGAATATAATAAAATTTTTATTTCTCTAATATTGATAAACATTTAAAATTTTATTCTCACTGAAAAATAATTCCCAAGTCATTTTATTTAAATTAGCCACTCTAAATAAAAGAGAACTTATATTAGTGACTGATTATATCAGTATTTTCTAGCTCTTCTAATCATTACTTTTCTAAGACTATAAATAAATCAAAGATGATGTTTCAGCTGCATTGTTCTTCAGAGTCTTCTCAAAAACTTTGCTTTGCAAATATTGATTAGTCATGGATCATATTTCAATTTTTTTTTTTCATCTGTGAAGTACTTCATTGGCATGTATAGTTACGGATTCAGGGTAACTTCCATAATTTCCAAATTGTTCCCATTAAGGAAATAGCTGTACTTCAGATAATTTAGCACTGTGTAAATTTGTATAGTGATTAAAGGTAATATGATGATTAAGTTGGAAAAAAATTTCTATATTTTTTTCACATCTGTACCAAGGAAAATAAAAAGTGAACTATATCTGTTCAATATAGGAAAACTAAACATGTTTTGGGTTAAATTTCTGCCAACCAGCATAAATCTTGGAAAACTGAGAGGTTTTGATGGCTTTTGAAAAATAGTTTTGAAGAAGAGAAGTAATAGTGTCTATATAGTAAGGGAAGAGTTTGAGTTACTCATCACTGTATCTAATGCACCTAACCTGGTACCTGTATGCATAGTAGAAGCCCAATAACTATTGAATGAATGAAAGAAAGAATAATTAACTAAAACTATTAACTTGCCATTTTTGACCACTAGTTATTGGATTTTAGTGTGCTCTGTTAAATGTGTTTTCTTGTATTTTTATATGACATTAGTATGAATGTAATATTTCTGAAACAATTGTATTATTACAGAAAGGTACTTTGTTTATTTAATTCATTTCAAATACAATTCTCTTCTAAGGCTTTTATTAACTCACTGCTAGTGTAGGGGGTTTGATACAGTGCCACTGAAATAAAACTGTTGTAACCACTTTGACCCAGTCTCCAAATATGTACGGGGAGTTTCAGAGTTTAATATGAGAACCATATCCTCAGGAAAGTCTATATCTCTGAAGAAAATTATAGTCATAAATATTCCTAACAGGAATAGATGAATAGAATAAAACTTTAGTGTTATATTTTAAGCCCGCTAACCCCGAACTGACAGTGCCTTACATTGTAGTATATAATGTTTTTATTGCTATTTTTAAGAGCCAAATCTGGAATTAAAGAGGCAAATGTCTTTAAATAATTTAAAAATCAGTATATTAATAGATTTTTTAAGTAAATACTTGAATTATTTGGTCCATATTTTTAAATTAATTCAGTTTTTATCATTTTATCAGAAAAATGAGACTATGGGCAACAACACTTTAAATATACTGCCATAGTCTATGCAGTTCAAATGAGACTGTGGAGGAATCAAATGGTTATAGAATTAAATTTTCCTCAGAGTCATTATTATATATTATTAAAATACTTAATGATACTCAGAAATCAGGTAGTTATAGTATATAATCTTAAGCTATATTTTTTATTGTATGTTTTAAACAACCTCATTCTTCCATGCTATATATTTAAGAGTTCTTGTAAGAAATATACCCATTTCATATTTGCTTTGTCATTTAGCATAGCATATTAGTTATACCAATTCTAATTTAATGGCTTGCTTTTATAACATTAAAATAATAGAAAACAAGTACCCTAAAAGTTTAAACAATGGCCATAGTTTCTTAAATACAACTTTGCTATATTGTGAAATAATTTTTTTAAGGTGAAAAAATAAGGGGAAATCAAACACAGTTGTCAGGTTAGATACCTCTTTAGGACATACATGTATTACCTTAATTGCCTTTCTACTACTTCTTTCTCAACTCCATGTTTTTGTGCATATAATAAGGGAATACTGAATATTTATTAAATAAAAACATTTAGTAGCAGTGCTTTTAATCTCTAGCCTACCTGAGGGTTTTTTTTTTCATATTTTTAAAACTACTTATTGGGACAAAATATATGAAACATTAGATCATTAAAGACCATCCTGCATTTTTAGTTTGAAAAAATCTATTACTTTGGTGGTACATTTCTGTTGTTCTTTCCATATCCTTAGGTAGCACCAGTGCAGAAAGCAGTGTACTAGAGTGTAATAGAATTTTATACAATCCCCCCCAAAAAGCTATAGGTATTTTAATGTAATATCTTAAAAGACAGAAGATTTTCGTTTCCACTATTGATGTATTTTTTTAATTTTTTATTTTTATGTTAATCACCATACATTACATCATATGTTTATTTCATATGGAGATTTATATTACCAGTGAAATTTTAGAATTTGTATGTGAAAATTTTGGAAATTATTAAATTATCTAAGTTCCATGGCATAATTCTTCTCTGTGTGCTGTCAAATTAACCCAGTAAAATAATAGCAATTATGAACTTTTACAACTCAAATACATAGTATATTAATGCAATCAAAGAAAACAAAATAAGTGATTGACTTAAAAAAATCTTAGTTTCCTTATATTCTTATATATCTGTTGAGTACTTGCTAAGTAATAGTTACATACCTGGTGGAATGCCATGGTACACAAATTTACAGAAATTACTGTCTAGCAAGGAGAGCAGATAAATAAATAAATAGGTGAATATGATGGGTGTTGTGATAGTGGAAGCATATGGAGTCATAAGAATATAAAGCAGGTGTCTCCTCTTAATGTGGATGTCAGGGAATGCATGCCTACCTCAAAAACTAACATTTTCACATGATTATAAAAATTAATTCCAGTCTAGCAAGCTGAAAGATAAAAGTATTTAGATAATATTATATATAGATAATAGAGATAAGAAAAGTCATAATTCCATGAACTGCAAGAAATTCAATGTGGCTAGAGTTTAAAAGGAAGGCATAAAGTGGCCCAACGGATCTGGAGAAAGCAGTGGTGGCAGATTCTGCATGATGTTTTAAAGAATTTGGACTTTATACTAAGAGACATGCAGAGGGTTTGTACTTTTAGAAGATCATTGTCACTATAATATGACAATATGGGGAAAAAAATAGAACACAGTAAGGCAGGGGAACAATTTGAAGTCTATTGCAGGTGACCAGGTCAGACATGATTGTTTGGCTTGGGAAACAAAGGGAATGGAAAATAGAAAGCCAGTAATTATTTAAAGGATACAGTAGATAATTAATGGTGACTTATGGGGTTATTGAATAAAAGGAGTGTGGAGAAAGGGAGAAGTAAAGAAGTAGCATCCCTAGTTTTTGGCCTAAGCAACTTGATGCCATTTACTGAGTTAGTATAAATTGAAGATACATGTCTTGAGAGGCAGAAAATGAGTTGAATATTTCACATATTGAATTGGAGGAATTTGCTGGATATTAGTTAAGTCAGGCATAGATTTGTAAGTTATAATTACACAGACAGTTATTGTATAAATTGTATAAATTTAGGGAGTGTATAAGTCAGCCCACAAGGAGAATACATTTTGAAAAGAAGACTAAGGAATGGAAACTGATAAGAAGTTCATCAATAATTAAGCAATAGGTAGAGAAAGTTAAATTTATAAAGGAGTCTGAGAAGGAGTGGTCAGAAAGATAGAAGAAAAACCAGAAAAGCATTGCACCCCAAAAGTTAGGGGTAAATCATGTTTCAAGGCGTGTGTGATCAGCAGTATCAAATATGATGGGGAAGTTGACCGAGATAAACATTTGTATTGACTACATGTGACTGATAGATGATATTGCAAACATCAGTTTTGCTGGAGTTGTGGAGAAAGAGCTAGATTGTGGCACATGGAAGAATTAGATACAGGATTTTTAAAAAGTGGCTGGGAATACAGGGAAACTCCCTCAAGTTGATAAAAAAAATCTATTAGAAATAGTGATTTAAAGGGGCATATACACTTCAGTGTTTATAGCAGCAGTGTCCACAATAGACAAACTATGGAAAGAGCCCAGATGTCCATCGACAGATGAATGGATAAAGAAGATGGGTGTATATATACACAATGGAATATTACTCCATCAAAAAGAATCACATCTTGCCATTTGCAGTGATGTGGATGAAACTAGAGGGTATTATGCTAGGCGAAATAAGTCAGGGAAAGACAAATACCATATGATTTCACTCATGTGGAATTTAAGAAACAAAACAGATGAATATAGGGGAAGGGAAGGAAAAATAAAATAAGATAAAAACAGAGAGGGAGGTGCAAACCATAAGAGACTCTTAACTATAGGGAAAAAACTGAAGGTTGCTGGAGGGGTAGTTGGTGGGGGGATGGGGTAACTGGGTGATGGGCTTAAGGAGGGCACTTGATGTAATGAGCAGTGAATGTAATATGCAACTGATAAATCACTAAATTCTACCCCTGACACTAGTAACGCAGTATATATTAACTAAATTGAATTTAAATAAAACATTTAAAAAGAAAGCCTACAGCTAAAATCATATTTAATGGTAAGAAATTTGAAGCTTTTCCGCTTAAATCAGAAACAAGACAAGGATGCTCCCTCTCACTATTCCTTTTTAATATTGTACTGGAATTACTAGCCAGTGCAATAGACAAGGAAAGAAAATAAAGGTATACATATTGGGAAGGAAAAATAAAACTATCCTTTCATGGCTGACATGATCATCTATGTAGAAACAAATCCTAGTTCCCAAAAAAATTCGGGAACTAATAAACAATTATAGCAAGATTGTAGAATGCAAGGTTACTATATAGAAGTCAATTATTTTTCTATAAACTAGTAATAAAAAAGTGAAATTTGAAATGAAAAACACAGTAAGCAGAGCACAAAGGATTGTAGGGTAGTGAAAATACTCTGCATGATATTATAATGTTAGATACATATCATTATACATTTGCCCAAATCCATACAATGTACAATACCAAGAGTGAACCCTGCTGCAAACTATGGGTTTTGGATAATTATGATGTGTAAATGTAGGTTCATCAATTGTAATAAATGCACCACTCTGGTGAGGAATGTTAATAATGGTGAGGTTATGCATATGTGGGGTTCAGGGACTATATGGGAAAACACTGTACCTTTCTCTATTTTGCGGTGAACTTAAAACTGGCCCCCAAAATCAAGTCTTTGATTTAAAAAATGCCTATAACATTCATCAATTTGTTCATTTATTTGTTTATTCATCCATCCATCAAATATTTATTGAATATATGCTATATGCCAGACACTGTTCTTGGCACTAAGGATATAACCATGAAAAATAGGCTTTCCCTTTATAGATCTTGCAGTCAAATGGGGAATTAGAGCGTAAACCATCATACTTATCATGGTAACTTCCAAAAAGAAAAATAAAGACAACTGTCAGAGAGATTAAAAGGAGGTACATTTTTAGAAAAGATTATTAAGAAAGATTGAGAAGTTGGTGTTTGAACAGAGAGCAGAACTGAGGCAAATTCATTCCATAGGGATGGGGAGAGAGCATGTAAATTGAAAGGGAAGTTTGGACCAAGGGAGGTTTTTCCTTTAAGATGGAATTCTAATGTCATTATGATTAAGAAATATGACGTAACACCCAAGCTTGTGTTTTACTAAGAATAAATTATGTTAGCTGACTCATGTAGATATTTCAGGATTATTTAGGATACATTTAACCTATTAAAACTATCATTCTGAAGCCATAGGACATAAACATTGGAATTTGGTAGTAATTTAAAATCCATCATCACTTTTAGAAAAAAATTCAAGGTACCTATGTGATGAGAGTAGTTCAGTATAGGGTAACAAAGGCAGCATATTATGTCATGTGTAATTCTTCCCTTTACCCTCTCTGTAGTGGCATTGGCTTCTGACCAGGTTTTCTCATATAGAAAGATTAATAAACATGAAGGTGCTTCATCCTGTTCTGTCTTCTCCTGTCTTCTATCATATTCCATCCAAACTTATTTCCTTTGGTAATTGGTATTCCTTTTCTAACATGAATTCAGGTTCTTTTAATTTGTAGCCCTTAGAGCTCATCACTGCTAATCTGTCCTCCTGCTTCCATTTCATTATAAGAAATTGGTTTCATTTACCCCAGAAACACAAAGTCTCATAATTTTTTTTAAAAAAACCCAACAATTTGCACTGTACATCTTGTACATCTTGCCCCATGAATAGCAAATTCATGTTTACCTTTTAGAAAGTGATCACTGTCAGAATATCAAGTAGTGTAATAAAGGCTGGCACTGTCTGAAAGACTTCTTGTTAGTGATCATGAAATATTAGAATGTAAACAAGTTTAAGTAAATCTCTTGGGTAGAGCAAGGCTATTTTTAGATTTCTAAACTTTGGTTGCAAAATGAGAGATTTGATAAATTTCAGTTAAATTATTTATATATTAGATAAAATTACCAGTAGTTGTCAGTTTTTTTCCCCTTTAAGATTACTTCTTGGACTAAGGAAGGATATCTCATGACTGAAACCGCATTTGTAGAAATTATTATAATGAGAGCTATTCTGCATAGACTAAAATAGTTTCTCAAAAATTGCTAGCCATTGATGATTGCTAAGAAATTTCCCAGTCAACTAGACTCAGAGGTTTCACTTTCAGAGTTGTATCTATTTAACTTTACTGATAATTAAAAGGATGAAATGTGTGTTCATATAAATGAGTAGAATTGTACAGTTAAGATGGAAGAGTTAAGGATTTAAGGGTAAATTTTTGCCATTTATTTTGTATATATTATAGAAAATTAATTTCGTTTTATATATGTAAATATCTCTATAGCATACCTTATAAACAGTTAGTTTCTTAATTTTAAAATGTTTCTACTTTAGAAGAGCCTGGGTGGTTCAGTAGGTAAGCTCTTGATTTCGGCTCAGGTCATGGATGAAGAGCCACGTTGGGCTCCCTGCTCAGCCAAGAGTCTGCTGTAGGTTCTCTCTCTCAATCTCTCCCTCTGCCCCTCCCCCCACACACTCTCTCTCTCAAAAAAAATAAATAAATCTTAAAAAAAAAATAAAATGTTGCTACTTTAAGGTTAATCATAATGATTAGAATTTGTTAGCTTGCAATTCCAAGCCCTAACAAATATATATTAACTCAAGGAAAAAAAAAAAATATCAAAGAACCTTAGAAGGTATCAAGTACAGAGATCCTCTCTTGCCCAGAAAAAAGATAAGAGCCAATCTGTGGTACAGTTTTTATTTGTAAGAAAAGAAAATGTAACACATTAAAAGAAATATTGATTTATATCATTTTAACCATTGTCTGTTTTCTTTCTGAGAGTATAACCTTTCTATTGCTTGGGAATAAATACTTTTGTGAATGAAGTGATAGTGGATGTGTATCATTATGCTTTTCTGCTTAACAAATCATTACAAATTTGGTGGGTTTAAACAACTATCTCTCAATTCTGAGAGTAACGTAGGTGTTCTCATTGACTGGTGCTGGGTAGTGGAACATGGCTCAGCTGAGATAGTTTGCCTCTGCTAAATCAGGCTTCCTTATGTGGTGGTGGAAAAGTCCCAAGAGCAGTAAGAAAGATCAAGCCCAAATTATAAGCACTTTTCAAATATCAGTTTATGTCACTTTAGCTAACAACAGTTTTCGTAAGAGGACCTGCCCCTTCATATTGAAAACGTGAAGATGCAAGAGGGGAAAGAATTTGTGGGTGGTTTTACAGTTTACTATAGATTGTTAGGTAGTTGCTTTCCTTTTACTTTTTAATTTTTTTTTTAATTAACAGTTTTTATTGGCAATGCAAAAAGTTGATGAACATGTAGATATATTTATAGATATTTTTATGTTACTAGCTATGAAGGTAGTCTGTTTCTTTATAAGGTAGGAAAAAGTAAAAGCTCTCTTAAAAAAAGGGAAAACTGGATTATTGTCTGTTCATTTTAGGAAATACATTGAAAAATTAGAAAAGTAAAAGTGGAAAGCGACATTAAGTTGTTCTTTTAATCAAATTCCAAATGGAACAGCATGAAGTCTGTTGTGGCACTGCCAAAATGTACAATTCTACACATTTATGAAACTGAAAATTGCTGTTTTAAGTGATAGGCTAAGTGGCAAATTTAGCATTAACCTCAAAAAATTTTCTCTGCCAGGTTGAGCACTTTCATGGAAAAGAGGTTTATAGGAGACTCATAGATGACATAAAATAGTTAAAACATGCCCAATAATCTTTAAGATCTTTCATATAGTTATTTGGTTTTCTCTTCTTAATTTTCAACATGAATCTCTTTCTTGAGTCTAACAATTATACCTATTGTTTGCTTCTTTTTAATTGAGTTCATTACATATTGATTTTTGGTTAAAAATAACATTTTTTAAACTTTTTTTAAAGATTTATTTATTTGAGAGAGAAGGGGAAAGAGAGCACCTGCAAGTGGGGGGGGGGTGGGCAGAGGGAAAGAATCTCAAGCAGACTACCCGCTGAGCACAGAGCTCGATGTGGGGTGATCTCACGACCCTAAGATCATTACCTGATTTGAAATCAAGAGTAAGCCATTTAACCGACTGAGCCACACAGACACCCCTCCTTAGACTAAATTCTTAAAGTTAACGGTTGGGTTAAGAGTTATTTGAGAACCTATAATATTGTAAAATTGTACAGAAAAGTTTAAACAGTTCATCATGATGGATTTATAATGAAAAGAAAGTGTAATGGGCTTAGATCTACTTAATCACAATAATGTAGATTTGGAGTCATTCAGTCTGTAGAGAACAGAGAAGAAATAAGTTATATTTACATATATAAAATGTAAGAGGAGAAAAATACACCTGGAGAACAGAGATGGTTATCTCATCAAATATAGGTTTATTTTTTTAAAGATTTTATTTTTTTATTTTTTTAAATATTTTATTTATTTATTTGACAGAGAGAGACACAGCGAGAGAAGGAACACAAGCAGGGGGAGTAAGAGAGGGAGAAGCAGGCTTCCCGCTGAGCAGGGAGCCCAATGCGGGCTCGAGGCCAGGACTCTGGGATCATGACCTGAGCCGAAGGCAGACGCTTAACGACTGAGCCACCCAGACGCCCCAAAGATTTTATTTATTTTTTAGAGAGAGAGAACAAGAGGGAGGGGCAGAGGGAGAGGGAGAAGCAGACTCCCTGCTGAGCAGGGAGACCAACACAGACACAGAGCTCTATCCCAGAACCCTGGGATCATGACCTGAGCCAAAGGCATACACTCAACCGACAGAGCCACCCAGACACCCCTATAGTTTTAAAATAATATGTGAATACTACATTCCCTTTTATTTTCCACTTAAACAATCATTATTTAAGGCCACAGATTATTTAAAAAGGACAAATTATAAACACATCTTAAGGTCCAGTTTGGTTGATAAAAGCTATGAGGAAAGGACTGTTCTCTAGAATTCAAACCAATAAGAGAGAGAGTAGGCAGAAGAGTCGTAAATAATGGCTCTAGAGCGTGTGGAATATGGAGCTGACTTAAGATAACTGGATAAAGAAAACCTATGAAGGTTAAATAAAGGTAGGAAGTGGGAAAATGATTACTATTACTCTAATGGAAACTGAAAGCTGATTGACTGAATCATAGAGCATTTGCTCTCATCTGCCCTCTTACCATTAATTGAAGATAGAATGAAGACAAAGAGATGAGAGAAGCATTAAGAATTCATTTTAAAAAAGTGTCTTGATAGGTTGAAATTTATTTCTTAGAAATATTAGAAATCCTGTAGTATGTAATATTTATAAGTTAGATAGACTAATAATCACCAAATCTTACTGGGACCAAGTATGTGCTAAAATCATGCTCTTTGTTTTGAGGGATTACTAGAGTAAAGCATATTGGTTACTAATGAAACAGAAGGCATAACGTCTTTTCTCAAGGAGCTTCAAATGGATGTCATTGTGTGAAGGTTTATTTGGCCACAGTGCCTGAGGCCATAGGAGAATTGGGTGACATCTCAAGGTTACTTTGTACTCTAAGGCAGTTTATCTAAATCAGAGTATTTATGTGGAGGCAGATTCTGTAGTCCATGTTATTTAAAGTACAGTGACAACACATAATTTTTAAATGAGTCATATAATGAGTGAGAATTTGGGCAGAATCTTCTTTGGAATATATTAAATTTTTCCCTCTGAAAGTATAAAATTCATCAAACTGTGATTTAAAATGCACAGCAATCAATGTTTATTGTTCTCTTTATTTTGTTTTAATCAAGTCTTGGAAAATAAAGTAAGGAGGATACAATTTTGGTTTCTCAGCAAAAGATGGAGCCAGTCATAACGTATTTTCTTAAGTACTAACCCTTGAAAAATATAGCAAATTTCAAATAAGAATCACCACCTTCTTTTCATGGCATGTTGCTAAGTCTCCACAATGTCTTCATCTGATAAGATTTTAATTGAGAAATCAGAAGCCAAGTGCTTCCTCCAGATCATAGAGAGCAACTGAGTACAGAACTCGTTACTGTTACTCATTGACATAGTAGCTTTTTTTCAACAAGATAAATATTGTTTCTGTCAGTTCAGCTCTCTTTCAATCAATGGCTTTGGCTCCCCCAGGCAGTGGATAAATCAGGGTGCATCCTACAACATGCTCTGACCTTTAAGGTCAACTTCTATTAATTATTCAGTGATGGAGGTCAAGCTATATTATTCTTCACAATGATGTCCTGACCCCCACACTTCTGTGGTAAGGCTCACCTCACAACCAGGCATGCTGTCTATCAGGCCATCATGTAATGAACATTGAAGGGGGTGGGCAGAGAGTCTTTTTGTGTAGTTTACCCATCACCATAATGCCAAGGACATTTTTTCCCTCATCCTTTTTCTTTAATAGTGTCTTGTATTTTTAGAGTACTCTATTCATTAAAATGTTAATATACATATTATTCTTGTAATAACCTTGAAATAAACAGTTGAGCTAATACCAATCTCAGTGTTAAATAGGAAAATGATTCTATGATAAATGTAATGACTATACCAAGGTCGTAGGTTTCTGCTAAAGGCAGGCAGAACAGATGTTAAACCTGAAGTTTTGTCCAGTGCATTGTCCATGGTCCAGTGTCTGTGTTCAAATTAAACTGTGCCTGTTACACATATGGGGATGGGTGCTTTGAAACAATAAAAGAACCTGAAGATATAATAGTAATTATAATAATACCTTTAATTACAGTGTTTGTCACATGCTGAGCATGCTTTCTTGGAACTCTGTAGGAACACATTCTTTTAACGGATTGCATCATGGTATTGTGGTTAAGAATTCAGCCAGACTGAATTCAATCCTGGCTGTTCTATTTACTATCTCTTTTACTTTGGGCAAGTTGCTTAACCTCTCGATGCCTTAGTTCCTTGTCTGTAAAATTGGGGTAATAATAGTACTAACTTTGAAGGGGTTTTGTTCAAATTAAATGAGCTAATATATGTTAGACCCTTAGAGCAACACTTAGCTTATAATAAGAGCTATATAGGAGGGTGCCTGGGTGGCTCAGATGGTTAAGCGTCTGCCTTCGGCTCAGGTCATGATCCCAGGGTCCTGGGATCAAGTCCCGTATCGGGCTCCCTGCTCCTTGGGAGCCTGCTTCTCCCTCTGCTTCTCTCTCTCTCTCTCTCTCTATCCCTCTGTCTCTCATGAATGAATAAATAAAATCTAAAAAAAAAAAAGAGCTATATAGGAGTTATAAAATAAGTAAATATAAATAGTTAAATCTTATAGACAATTCAAGAGCTACATACAGAAATCAGACTTCTAAGTTCCTGAATATTCCTCCATCATTTTAGTCATTAATAACATTATTTAGATGTCCAGTAAATTCTGATCTATTATTTTTATGTCAGGATTTTTTCTGCTTGTGCTTGAATATGCAAACTGGGGGCAATTTAGCTGTCAGCTTTTAATTTTTCAAAAATTTCTTTCCTTCAACGTATAATTTGACAAATCACCTTACTTGGTATGGGAAAAAGAGAACCCTATGTTTTATTATTTGAAAATTATGAGTAGTGTAAGTAATGCTTGCATAATTAGGAATCGGCCTTTTAGGAGTATAGCTTTCCTTATGCTTATGGCAAATAACTTATGAATTGATTTTTTTTCTTTATAAGAATGCAAAGTGAGAATCTGTAAAGGTATAATAAATACCAAGTTGAAATTTATGATACCATATTAATATTAGGTTTTTAGATGTGATAGATCAACAGTAAGCTCTTTGTGGTTTTGCATAAAAACACAGAGTACTAAAGACCACTAGGATCTTCCATTTAACCAATATTATTGAGCCTCTTCTAAAGGCTATTCCTAACCCCCAGAGGCTAATCTCCCTTTTGTCTGTGACCCCAAAATAAAAAGCCTGCCCTTGAGATACTTCTGTTTGGGAAAGGATCATAAAACACACACATCAGTAGCCCTCACACATTGAGGTAAATAATCATCATAAAAAGAGAACACAGTGCAATAGGTAGCAACAGGAGGAAAGGTTATTTTGAGTCCCAGGGATCAGATTTGACAGCTAAGATAGCTTTTAAAATTGGCTGGGATGGAAGTGTAGTTCACCAGCCAAGTTATTAGAGGGGAATGTTTTAAGCAAAATGCAGGATGATAAACATAAAGCTGAGGAACTTGGGAACCTTCTGGAAGAATTAGCCTTAGTGGTTGCCCAGACTACTTGGTGTTTTTAGGGATGATTGGGAGTCAGACCAGCAAGGTGATTTGGACCTATATTGCATAGGACCTCCAGTCATCTTCTCAGACTATGCTTATAATACAGTTTTCAGTGTTATTAACAAAATTATCCCAGGATCATGATTCTGTGACCTCTTTTCATAATACATTATTGAAACATATAAACATTATTTAAAAACAACACAAAACACTTTGCTGAACAGTATTTGAGGTAATTTTTAAGTACTACTTCAGGCTTGTCTTTTGAGGATTAAATTGTACTATTTTTTCCTATTACATTTTTATTCTGCCTCCAAGGTCTTTTTTTCATTTCATTAATTATTGTGATTGTTTTCAGTAAGACTTGGTCTCATAGATAGTTGATTTGGGAAAGGCTGAATGTGACTTATTTACTGAAATTAGTGCTAAATTTCTAACCTAGAATTTCTAACCAGAAATTATTTGCTGGAGGAAACAATATAAAATTCTAACAACAGTTTCTGGAATATTCTTCTGTGACTATAAATGTCAGTTGACATGTGGAAAATCCTATGAGAAGCCACCAAATATTAATATTCACCTGGATGGTTACCTAGTCCTGGACACTAAGGAAACTGTTTCAATAAAAACAAGTGTTTGGTTTTCTTGTCCGTGGACTTAATACACTATATATGAAATACACACAAACTATATTCTTTGCTAGAAAGAAAGCAAAAGATTCGAAGAATACATTTAAGGCTTTGCTTAGTTCAAAATTTTGTAATTTTTTCCTATTGCTAAAATACTTTTAACTTGCTGGTAAGCCAGTCATATTCTCCCTTGACCCCACCCCAACCATGATCTCCTTTGTCCCACGTCTACCTCCCTCCCCTCTTTTTCCTGCCCAATCTTGCTCCCAGACAGGAAGAAGATACGATAGTAGTCCCTAGCTCTCTGGGAATTAGTGTAAGGTGGAGCTGGAAGAAGGAGGGAAAGGAAATTAATTTCTTACTCTTTTAGTAGCTAATACATTGTTGGATTATTAGTTATAATATAGCAGCCTAAAGAAGGCAGGTAATAAGGGCATGGTATTTTGTCCTAGTCAGATCTCATCTGGAGGTCTAATTCTTCTTGCTGTATTTCCCAAAAGACCTTGACAAATTTGAAATTATCAGGAGGAGGTTAAAAAAAATGATGGCCAGGGTATATGCCATGATATATGAAATTAAGTGGAGGTGTTTATCTCAGTTAAGAAGAGAATTATGGGGAATATGATAACTCTTTTCAGATATTTGAATGGCTGTTATGTTAAAGAAAGAGCCATATCATCCCATTGTTTTCCAGAGGCTAGCCCTGGAGGAGCAATGTGACATGTTTCTTTATGAAATTATAAGTTCCCTGCCACTAGAAGTTTTGAAGGAATATTTAGATGTTTAGTTGGCAAGTTGGACTAAGTGACCTTTAAGTCTGGTTTGGATTTAAAATTTTGTTTCTCAAAGTTACTTACATTCTGTTTTCTGAACAGCCTATATTTACTTGACTATTCTTTTGTTTTTGTTTTTGTTTTGTTCGTTTTGGCAGTTTGGAAGAGTAGAAGTTAATAGTACACGTTCACAACTTGAAAATAAGCAAAAAGACAAGAAGAATGGGGCTTGGGCCCTCCTTGAATAGCCCTATAC
The DNA here is from genome assembly GCF_009762305.2 of Zalophus californianus. Taxonomy (NCBI): domain Eukaryota; kingdom Metazoa; phylum Chordata; class Mammalia; order Carnivora; family Otariidae; genus Zalophus; species Zalophus californianus. The sequence continues at coordinate 63,962,387 of NC_045599.1, read as the reverse complement.
CTTTATTTGATTTCATTGTCTTAAAGTTAGACCTGTCTACTTTTTTATCAGTTGAGTTCTTAAAAGACATTACAATTAAGGAAAAATTTGGCTTAGGGAGACCAGTTTTGCGGATAGGGAAATCACATTGTCAATGTCACTTGATTAATGCCTGAATGTGGATACACTGACTATTTTCCTTTAAAGAAGGTCCTAATGATTCTGAAAAGAAAGCATTTAATTTTAACTTCTATTTTAACAGGCAGGAGGAAAAACAATCCGCTTTAGCAGTCATTGACTGCTGAATAAGTCAGTGGCACATTAGATTAGTTGAGTTCTATATAGGCAAGTAGAAGCTGGGCTTTATCTCTTAAAATTAGTGTCCTTGGGATGAGTTCAAGCTACGTGAGAAAAAAAAAATAATTCCCCTAGACCAAAGAGAAACATAGATCCACCAGAGATATCTGAGCTCTCTTCAAATTACACCTGCCCACTATTTTTTCCCCTTCATCTTTTGAGTTTCAAAAGGTATTTTAATTAAGCCAAGCACGTGGAACTATATTTTGGGAATTCATCATTTCAAAGCCATCATAAAATTTCTGAATTCCTCTTTGTAATATAAGCAGTGAAAAAGGAATGATATTTTGTTAAAAGCCTTCACAAATTTCAGAAGTGGTAACATGCTGTCTTGGAAAGAACTTGGAAAGAACTTATTAACAACTTAACTTATTTATTAACTTATTAACATATTAAATGTTTGCTTGTGCACACACACATACACACACACATTATATGCCAAGATTCTGTAATAAAGGAATTTTCTGTCTTCAAATGGCCACCATTTATTTTTCTTAAAATATTAAAGTTTTATATTACTTAATATAAGAATATTATACTCAGTGGTTAACCCTAAGGCTGCATCTGCCCAAGCACAGAGCTCAGCCAATTCTTTTGTTTCTGTGTCTTGTACTACTTGGACACGGGACACTGAAAGTTCTACTTGATCACCACTAAGGGTAACTCTATTGTGGGAGTAACTTTCACAGGAAGAAGGCACAAATATATTGTCCAATATATTTAAGAATCATATTACTGTGGATAGGCTGCTGGCATAAAACAGGATCATTTAAAAGCCTCATTTACAGAAAGGGAATATTTTATATTGTATATAGTATTATAAGCTTATTTATTTAATGAAATTTGGTCATTTATTTTTGTTTCATGTTTCTATCACTATTCAAATGGAGTCTGATTATTCATTGCAATATTATTTGTAAGAGAGAAACCCCTGATTCCATCCAAATATCATTCAATAGAGTTAAATAAATTATGGTATGTCCATAAAACATTAAATACTGCCCATATTCACTGAGTATATTGACACAGAAAAATATGTGCAAATATTAGTGGAAAAAGCAAGTTATAGAACAGCATGTGTTGTGTAGTCCTTTTATTTATATTATAAATAAATATTTCATTACCATTTATATACTATATGTACATGTATTCATATGTATATGAATTTTACTTCAAAATTCAGTTTATGGTGGGTTTTATTTGGTAATTTAGATGATTTAATACATATAACCTTAAACCATTTTGACAGGTTTTTTTTGTTTGTTTGTTTTTTGCCAACCCCTTAATCACAAAATCTCTTCTGACATTAACATTTTATGTGCAATGATTCTGTGATTTCCTTGAGTGGATGCTGTCCCTGAGATTTGTGTCAATCTTGCTGGTCTTTCCATTGCCTTTTAGTTTTTTGTTCTTTTGGTTTTAACGGATTTGCTTTTTAAATTAGTGCATTTGCCCAGACTTATGGAAATGACTTGAGGTTGAAGTGAGCAGTTTCCCACACGTAAAAAAACAGAAATCCATGGAATGTGAGCCTGATGGTATCATTTTCCTTCTGTCAGTTGCTGTGAAACAAAATAATATGGGTGCTGTGACCATCTGAATGTCCCATGTGATGTGCAGGTAACCTCTGCTGCATGGCTTCCCTTGTCACAGAACATAGCATTCTCTTTGCAGAACTACTTCCTCTCTCCCAAATTAAATTTTCAAAAAGATTATGAATTAATTTCATTTAAAATTGAGGCAATCTGAGCAATCAGATATATATTAGCTGTTGATCTGCTTGGTCCTTTTCAAGTTTCTTCTTACCATTTGTCCATGAATTTTCTTAGGATATCTTAGGTTTAATTACCAATCCTTATTTTACATAGCTCACAGTACTGTAAAAACAGACATTAAATTTACTTACTAGACTTCATTTTCTCATCTCTAAAATTGGACAGCTTTCCAAAAATATTTACTCAGTACCAATTATGTGCACTATACAAAACTAAAACATAACTGTTGCCCTGAATGAAGGATAGTAGATAATGTCCGGCTTGGGAAAAAGACTGGAAAATATTGCTATTTTGTTTCACACTGGCTTTAGGTTATAGTTTAAAAAGTCAGTGGGAATCAAAGGGGACAACTACACAAATCTGGAGACTAAAATAAATGCTTATACACTGAGGATGGTGAAATTTGAATTGAGTCTACAAGAGTGGGATGAATTTGGATAGGGAAGGAGATCACATAGAATAAATAAAAGATTGAGGACAATTGAATAGATAAATGACATACTGAATTATAAGGCCTTTGTAATGTCAAATCACCTAGCTTAACGATCTTTAGTGCTTCCTTTAAGCAGGAAAATGTATCCTAATTATGTCCCCAATGTCTCTTTTATACTAGCTGGGAGATGAGTCATGTTATTTCCCAACTTCCCAGGACTCTGGTTTAGTTTTATAAATTATGTATTTTTTTAACTCAGTGACAAAACAATGAAACTAAAGCTTCCATTCATTTTTTTAAATTATTTTTCCCATTTGTACCTATTCCTAAAGTGAGAAAATCGCAAATGCACTGCTAATTGCTGTTAACATGATTCACTGTTTAACTATATTGTGAAACCCATGTGAGCTATATCACTACTAAACATAGAAAGTGCATTTTGTGGTTCTATTTTAATGAATCTATTTAGTTAATAAACATTAGTTTGAAGCTTTTTTATTAGTTGAAAATCACAAATTTATTTTTCCATGAGATGATCAAATGGTCATTAGAGTAACCATTGTCTTTTGAACCATTATTCCTTTTCTCTCCTGCCCAAAGAAAGTAAATCTGATTTATATGACTATATAATTATGTAAGTCAGTATATATATAATTATTTACATATATAGAGAGAGCTATGCAACTAAAACATAGATGAAGATGTAAGGTTTTCTCTTTGACAAGTCTAGTAATGTAGCTAATTAAACAGCTAAATTTTATTGAGCAACACAGTGGAGTGTATTAAATATTTATCTATATTGTTTTCTTTCTCTTGACAAATATTTATTGAACCCTACAACATTGTAGACTCTGTTCTAAAACTACAGTTATAATGGTGAACAAAAAAGTTACAGCCCTGACCTCATGAAACTCCTAGTCCAATGGAGGAGACTAATAAACATACAAATATATACTTACATACTGACTACATGTGTACAAATTATATATATTACATATTTTGAACTGTAGTCAAATAGATGCCATTCTCCAAATTTAGCACAGGAATCAAAATGCATGTGAAAGACTAATAGCATAGAGAAGACTTTGTAATTCTCTGAATACTTTCAATGCAAACATTATCTGTTGTTTCTCATTGTGTCCCAAACATCGTGCAGTTCTGAGAGTGTATAACTGACCAAATCATTTGCTGTCTGAAGTCTTTGGCTGGGAGAGAATAATATTCCTCTTTGTATTTTCACAAGGAAGAAGTTGGTAATGGCAACTTTTAAGTCCTAAGGCATGTCCTCTTTGGGCCATTGGCCAAAAAACAGATGAACAAACAAATAATAAAACAAAAACCATATGAACCAAAACCTATCTCTAAATACATCTCTGAATACTTCCAGAAGAAACTCTACAACCTATTTAAATGACTAAGTTCACAAATTTGAAATTGTAATTTACTCTTCTTTGCCTTAGTAATCACACACATACACACACACACACGCGTGCACCCATGCACACACACACACAGACACACACACATACATATTCACATTTACAGCATTTATCACCTCACAAGCATGAATAATCATACATACATATTGTTATTTTTTCATCACTGCAGTTGAATCAAAACTTCTGAAATATTGTCAGAATTTAAGAGTATATATTTCTTGTTTCTTTGTTTATGGAAATAATGAATTACAAGATAATTTCAAACTTGCAGAGCATATCTGGTACATAATTAACTAGATTTATAATATAGCAAACAAAATGATCCTTAAATCAATATGAATTGAGTAACATCCATATGTAAAATAGATTATAATATTCTAAGAAATGTATTTTGTGTCTTTCATAATGAACTATTCCTATTTGATGGTGAGCCACAGTGGGTATAGAATTGTTTTTGGAATGGATAGACTTTCCAGGTTATAAAAGTTCACTTAAAACACCCAAGGATAAGACAAAGGAAGACAGGAGATATAAGAATTGTTGATACCATATAGAACTGAAGCCTGTCCAGTGAAGAAGTGTGTGTGTTTTAATATCATATGTGTATCCCTGTAGTACACAGCCCGTCCGGTTTGGGTAGTTACTGTACTTGACAGTTGAGCCTGTGGAACAAAAGAGAAAGGTTGGGAAGGAAGGAGAAAAGAAGGAAGGGGAGTCCACAGGTTGCCTTCTTCTGCCACCTACTAACCCAGTTCATGAACATGTACACTGTCAGACCATCCTAAATAAACAGTGACCAACTTCAAAATCACAGTAGGTTTAGTGTATCAAAACATGGTCATGAGCTCTGTGGAAAAATTATGTGCTGAAAGCCCAGCTGCCCTCAGAATGCAATGCCCAAGGCTGTATGTACTTTCCATCTCACCTGCCTCAGAGATAATTAATTCCTTATGTGTTCTAATATATTTTAAATGGGAACAACAAAACTGGTTATAGTAGTGGCAGAATGTCATGTAGTTGCAAATTAGAGAAAACTAAAACTAAATAAACAATAAAGTAGAAGAATTTTTCCTCAGAATTGAAGGTCCAGATTTGGGTAAGAATATGATTTAGTGGCTGAACCATATCATCAGTAATCTAATTTCTTTCTGTTTTTCCATTCTGCCTTTGAGCAGGATTGGCTTCTTTCTAACGCTGGCTCCCATCATGGTTGCAAAATGTCTGCCAGCTCACTTCTGGGACCACAGGCTTCCTGTCTGGGTCTAAAGGGAAGAGAAAGAGGGTTTTTCCAGACACTTTCTCAGAAGATTAAAGAAACCTCCTTTCCAAGAGCCTCACCTCACCCAAGCACACACAAACTTGATCTTACACATCATTGTCCCCAAATGGGTCATATGCTTACCTAGATGAATAATGGTGGCCAGGAAAATGGAAAAGATTTATTTAGTTCTGAGATACAAGCTTCCCCTCTATATCCAAAGGATAAGTTATCTTCCTCCAAAGTATTGATGTAGATATCCAAATAAATCTGAAGATGATACAAGAGAAAGAGCTTTGAGAGCTGGTGAAGCAACCCCAGTACATATTGTGAAGGGTTTCCTATAAGCCTGCTAATTTGCTGCTGCAGTTCCAACAACTGCACCCATGGCTCTTTCCTATTGCAATAAATTTTGATGGGTATAGCCATCATTCTCAACATTTAATGTTTGTAACAGTCACCTGCTGCACTTTTTTAAAATGCAGAAACCTGAACTAACACCCAAATTCAAATTCAGTAGATCTGGGGCATTTTAGTGAACACCAGGGTGATGTTATGAGCAATGAGGGGGCCGCACATCTAAGTTGTCTATATCAGATATATATTTTTGCTGTCTGTTTTTCTACTGTCACCGTCATTTCAGTACATCCTTCTGCACTGTGACCAGGCAGAGCAATACAGAGTTATTTGTTTAGCTTTGTTTTGCTTAGTGCATGTGTTTTGTTTTGTTTTGTTTTTTGTAAATATTTTATTTATTTATGAGAGAGAGGGAGAATGCAAGAGGGGGAAGGGGCAGAGGGAGAGGGAAAGAAAATCTCAAGCCGACTCTGCACTGATCATAGAGCCTGATTCAGGGCTCCATCCCACGACCCTGAGATCATGACCTGAGCCAAAATCAAGAGTCAGACCCTTAACTGACTGAGCCACCCAGACGCCCCGGTGCATGTGTTTTTAATTTCTGGGATTAAAGGAACTTGCATGTGACAAAGACATATTTTTTGATTTGCTGATTTCAATGAGTTCTGAGAAGCAAATAGGAAAAGTGAAAAATCATTTGGGTAGCATGGCATTATCTTCTGTGGTAATTATTTTACTTAAATGTTGCTAAATAGGCCACTAATGTCTACTTTGAGGCTTATTTGTACCTTTGGGTCTCTAGCTGCCACCTGTTAATAGTTCATGATGCTCTATTTGGTAAAGTAGCTAGCCACCTACAAGACCCTCTTTGCTAGAGAAAACTGCAAGAGTGAATTAATAGTAATACTAACCCTATGTATGTGCCTTTGTGATTGTGTGTGTGTGTGTGTGTGTGTGTGTGTGTATTTTAATAGTATGAGTACTGGTTAGTGACATCTTTGTATTACGAGGAAACGCCATTATGGAGATGTATAGAAACAGAATTCTATGCAGACCTGTGTATCTGCTGACTCTAATATTGCTAATCTGTTACAAAGATATTTTTAGGTATTACAGGCTTAAGTGTAGGTTAGTGCACTGCTTACTCCACAGGCTTTGGTTTTAAGACATTCTACTTGCTAAGACATCTATAAATTTAATTGTCTTTGTTTCTGTGCTGGATAGTTCTTTCCGAAAATTTCTTGCTTATCCATATATAATGGAGGGATAAAATCTTAGCATTTCTAATCTTCCTTAGGCATCACATGCTTAGGATATTTTAACTACACACTCTAGATCTCACCTGCCAGTGTCTATCCCTGGATTGTAAGGGACCTAAAGAAGTTTTCCGGTCCCTACATCCAGTTTTTTTTCCCCATTATGCTTAAGTCCGAGTAACACTATCAGAGATCTAGTCAGTCCTCACTATGTGACTCTATACCCCTTTTTCCCTTTATCTCTTAGTGGATACTGCGTCAACACTTTGGGAGAAAGTAAGGCATAGTGGAAAGATTTTGGTTTGAAAGTCACATTGACATGAGCTCAAATTCAGATTGACTTTAGACAAATTGCTCAGTCACTCTAAACCTCTGTATCAAATATAAGTAATTTTCATCTCATCATAGCTTTATAAATTGAGTTCCTTTCCCCCCACACACACTTTGACTCTCCAGACTTTTACTAATAATGACCATTTAAGTCAGCAGTTCTACAAGGCCTTATGGTATTTTCCTAAAAGGGAATTCCTGGAAGCTACTGACAGTTTTCCACTTTGAACATGTTAAGGTATATTTTGGACATAATAAAGCAGCAAACGGCTTTTTAAATATTTATGTTCTCCACACCATGAACGCCAAGTGTGTTTGCTCTCTCCATTCTTTTATGTGCCAAGGAGACAAGCCAAACCGTGTGAGAGGAAAATACTGTCAGGACACAGAGTCAGTTTGTCTAAAGGTATGCTCTGTGCACAGGTAACCTTAATGGGAAAGAGTAGAGACCGCTCCCTGGCTACACAGTGATACCTTGATTAATGAATCACCTGGGAACAAACCTCCTTTATAAGCAATTCAGCTGAGTAAATTTTTATTTTAAAACTTCCTGGATCAAATGAAATAGTACCGGCTGGTGTCATATAACTCAACGGTAATATTTGGGGTAAGCTGCGCTTGTGTACAGAGCAGAAATACCCCCTCACAGAGTCTGTCTGTTAGTGTAAAGGTGAAGAGGTGGATTCTAGGCAAAATTGTGAAGCAACTTCAGATAAACTCTTTTTTTCACTCTTACAACACCCCCTACACACACATAGCAGATTATTACCCTTGGAGACTGGCTGCTCTTAAAAATTCGTCCCTTTTAAAACAGGAATCAGACTGAATCACACTTTGAGTTATAGTTCATGTTACCTTATATTGATGTTATTTAGTAATGTCTTGGGGCACCTCAATGGCTCAGTCAGTTAAGTGTCCAACTCTTGATTTCTGTTCAGGTCATGATCTCAGGGTTGTGAGGTCGAGCCCCGTTGGGGACTCCACACTGGGCATGGAGTCTGCTTAAGATTCTGTCTCTCTCTCTGCACCACCCCCTCAAATTTTTTTTTAATTCCTCCCTTTTAAAACAGGAATCTGAATGATTCCCACTTTGAGTTATAGTTCATGTTACCTTATATTATCTAGTAATGCCTCAATCCTGGCTACAAGTTAATACCATTGAAAGAGATTCTGACTTAATTGGTTTGAGGTAGGGCCCAGAGTTTGGCATTCTAATATAAATTCCCGTGGTTGTGAACCACTGCTTTAGCATAAAGTTGTATTTTCATATTGTGGCCTTTCCTTTTATAATATCCCTGTTTATCATTTGTGGGTTGTAGACCACGGCGTCAAAACCACTTGGGGTCAACCTTCAAAATTCAGGTTTTTGTGGCTTCACCACAGAATCACCACTTCTGAATCTTAAAGTGTGTGATACGTGTGAGTTGAGTGTGTTTGTGTGTAACCCCTATCTCTTTTATAAAATGTCTACTTCGTGGAACAAAATTTTTACTATCCACAATGCCTTTTGATTCCTCTTTGCTAATAGAAAATTCCCACAAAGTGGTGATGGTAGGGTATTCATATGTTATATACAATTTATATTTTTAAATAATATAATTCATAATAATTATAATTTACACTCAAACTAAATAAAGTCAATCTTGTTTGCAAAAAGGAAGGGAAATCAGATTCAGACAACTGAATGGTCTTTTCTAATAAATATGTATTTTAGAGTATAGAAGTATATAAATGTTAATTTAATGTAAATGCCCATTAATTTGTCATTATCCAATTATCTAATGGCAGATTTCTAATGTATTCACAAAATTACAAGTCAGGAGCTTATAGTCATTGTTTGAAAATGCAAAATATATTTATGTTATATTTATGTTCAATTTCTCTTTTTCTCTCTCTCTCCCTCCCCACCCCTATCCACCCCCACCCTTTCCCTGTCCCCACTTCACCTCTTTTCCTCTTATGACAGCATCAGATGAAGAAGAGCCAACTTCAGCAGGTAAAGTTCCTATGTTGCTAATAAGATTATTTCTATTTAACTTAATGCCCCTATTAATGGACCCTTCATCCTTTGAAGTGGATTTTTTTCAGGTTTCAGCCAAAAAAACTAGCACTGTTTTATTTATTGACTTTTATTTCTTGGACCCATTATGCTGTCCCAGATTAAATTATGTTGGCTATAAATTTTAAATAAAAAAAGAATTGAGGATAAACTACCACAGAGGAAAACACAATATAAAATATCACATCAACATTAAAGAATAAGGAAATGAGAAAATTAAAACATTAAGAAAAATGCCCAAAATAACAAAATGAGGAGGAAAAACTAAAATGATAAAGTGCAGAAAATTAATAAAATGAGCAGAATGAAAAAAGAAAATGGTAAAGTGACCTTCCATGATAGAATATTGCATTATCAAATATATAACTGGCACTAAACATGCTATTCATTTAAGGATAAAAATCATATTGTGTCAAACACTTTATTTAAAACAAATTTTTACAGTTATAACTTAATGCTACTGAAACTTGGCATCATAACTTTGCTTCTCATCCAGCTAACCAGCATTTATCAAGCACAGCCTCAAGTTTGAACTAAGTACTATGAAGAATGCTAATGGTAGAGAAGGCGTTGTATCTTCTAGGTTCTAGGACAATGGGATGGATCAAAGAGAAATGCCAGGAGCCTGAAGACCAGACACATTTATAAGGATAAAATAGGTGGCACAGCTGTTGTGGTTAGCAATAAATAAAAGGCCCAGGCAGACCAGCAACATCAGGAAAAGGGAGTCAGGTCCTGAGATGTAGGGGTCAGAGGCTGGTCTGAAGAGAAAAAACAGATCTCAGCACTAGATTCCTTCTTAGACAAGTAATTGCGGAAAGGAGTTAAGTCTGAGAGACAAGAGCAGGAAATGGTTACTGAAGCCAATGAACAAAAGGCAGCCTGATTTTATAGGAAGGAGGGGGTAATCTAGCCCAGTTACTGGAATTTAGGTACAAGGTAGGGTCATTTCAATTCATAGACCTAACTTATTTCAACTGGTTCCAGACTTCCTGATTTCTACCTTCCTCCAAAAGTGGCTGGGTGGGGATTTTTACCTGTAGGAGTAAATTTGAAAGATTAAAAATTCAGTGGAAGAAAATGAAGTAGATGTCACAAAAATCTTTCATAAACCCCAAGGATGTCTTATTGCATGATACTTATTATAATTCCTTTGATAATGGAATCACAGAATTAGATAAACTCTCAATTATATGAGCTCCCTATCATTTTCTCCCAGTCTAGTCAATAATGTGTGGCCCATTTTTAGGAGCAATCTAATCACATGACTCAATAGCAAACTCATCCCTTGCTATGACTCCTCTTGTCTAGTTCCTGACTTCTTTTTGCCCTAACTTGATGCATTAGTGTTCACTGGGTTGCCCAAAGATTCTGTATTTCTCAACCTTAGTTGAGTTTTCTCTTTGTATCAATCCTTAATGAGCAAGATGCCTTTCTAGCCCAGGCTCATTCATCTCCCATCTTACACCCCACACCTTGCTCTGTTGCCTGCCAAACAATTTTGGTGCCAATGCAAAAGAATTATGATTTTTGCATAGTGAGGATTAATTTTAACATAGTGTAAATGATATTTAAGTATATACCTATTTCTTGGTGTGATTTTATTATTTTAAAGTTATTTTAATAATTTATCTGCCTACTAAGAAAACTTCTGGCAAATGCAACGGAGTATTTTTTTCCCTAAATATTTATTTTACTTTACAGTGATCTGAACATCATAAAGTTTAAATTATGGTTTAAAAGTATTTTTGTTTTTAGATGTGACCGGATGTTTTTGTTGTGATTTTAGCACAGACTTTTAGAATAGAACAAAAAGGTATTCTTAAGGAATATTTTAACGAAATATTTCATATACAGATCAGCATTGAGAAAATTTGTCATTTAGGAAAGCAGGCACTCCTTCTATATAAAAACTGCCAGTGGGAGTTAAATGTTTCCCTTTTAATTTTATCAAAGTACATAATAAAAAGAGTATTGTGTAGTATTAAACCTTTTGACAAAATATTTATTATGAGATTTGTGAAAACTTGGTTTCATAAGGAATGTGAATAGTTGTGGAAAGTGGATTATGATTATTTTAGTTCTTTTTGGTACCATTTGCCACCAGTTATTTCAACATTTTTCTTAAATGAATATTTATTGTCTGTTTACATAATATTCTTCTTTATTAATATTTATTCAAAATACATGTTTTATTTAAAACTGTTACACAGAATATATTTATTTCATAAATGGTTAATAATTCTCTGTTTCTACTCTCATCTTCTTCCATTAACAGAATTTATCTAGAATAATCTTTTCTAAGCTCAGACTCATGTCATGGTCCTTTATTTTTTCTTTCTTTCCTGGTATTTCTCCATACTGTTTATATCATCAATGAAATGCAATCTTTTGTTTGCCCCCCAAATTTTACCTGAATCAAACATTTATATGTTCCTACATGATATCTTCAATATCCTTATCAGACTCATATTCTTCCTTCAGATTCACAGCATAATTGGACAGTAATTCCTTCAAATACATACTTTAATTTCTTTAAATTAAATAATTTGAATGTTTCCAGTAGAAGATCTGCTACTCCTCAAAATTCAATAGAAGAAGAAATTGTGAAGTAAATGGGGGTGTCACAGCCTCCTGATTATTAGTTATTAACATATGAATTATGAATTAAGAATGATCATTTTAAGCAAATCTACACATGACATCAGTGCAGGTCCCTAGTGGATACTGCTACTGAATGATACTATTTATTAAAAGTTTGCAGTGTATGGATACTGTATAACAAATCTAGGTTGTTTTTACCCCACAGGTATGCAGAATTGGATTAATTATAATTCCCCAATGTGACAAATTCTCATTGTTCAGAACTATTTCTAAAAAGAATAATAGGTTTCTATCTTGAATAATATATAGTGTGAAAAAATCAGAATGATAGACAATATAACTGAGAATTAATGAGATATTAGATAGTGTTTCACACGTTATAATGCTACAAAATGATATAGGCCTTTCTCTTTACAATAGAGCCTATTTGATTAGCCTTTAATTTAGAATTATTATGACTGCTATTATTAAAACAGATAACTGAACCCTCTAGTCTGTGTCCACATTACAATGTTTACAATATTTTCAAGCTTTATTCTGTGTTTATTTATTCAAATATACCTAATTTCTCTTATTTGAACTTCTAAATTGCCATGCAAAAAAGTAAGCACTTAATAACTGCTTTTTTTTGTGTGTTATTTTGTGGAGGGGAAGCATAATACATCACATCTGCATTTCTCCTCTTGGGGATATATCCTGTTATTGAATATAGAGCATCTGCTTGTTAATCATTCAGCTCTGAAGGTTCTGATGGGATGCATTAGCCTAGAGGAACATGTTTTGTAGCATCTGAGTTACTAGGGCAGTTTCACCTAACACCTGTTTCTATAACTACTGAAAGCTCCTTTTTATTTATCTTAGTTGAATCTTATGCTCAGATATTTAAACATCTTATTTCATTGAGTATAAAGAGCACACCCATGAACTATACAAGAAATCTATTCAAACTAGGTTATATCCCAATAATTACAAACTAATGAGATTCATATTTTTGGAGTGGCCATACAGATGCTGTACTTTGAAATGAATCACCTTTAGTGGTGATATATATGATCCAATTATGTTGCTATTGCTCAAATAGTTTTTGGAAGCTCTCTTTTGAAATTTCCTTCAGAATCTGCTTATGACATTGTAACATAAATTATTCCTTTATAGTTTCAGAACTGTGCTACTATATTCATCAGACTTTGGACTAATAAATATGCCTTCAAAAACAAAGATTTACAATTATTAAGAATGTGTAGTGTGTGTGTATCTGTGCGTGTGAAATATAGATCAGTTTATAACTTTGAAAAGAAATCAGTTTACAACTTTTGAAAGGTGATACACAATATTTAGATTAAATTCCATAAAATAACACTCTTTAATAAAGTTAAGTCAGTGGCTGCTTCCCACTCAGTTGCACAAATCCAATTTTCATTTATCTTTTATTTAAATTTCATAATAGGGAGAGGCTTCATAAACTGATTATACCAATACTTTTGTCTGTGTCCTTTAAAAAATTAAGACATTTGCATTAGAAAATTGACTTCTACAAATGAGCTAATCTATATAAAAATTTAATTTATTAACCATAAGGTATATTAAATCAAGCTTATTCTCACATAAATTTCCTCATTCCTCTTAATTTATTTTGTCTTATTAGCTAGTATTTTACCTCTCTGGAAATACCATTTATTCATCAAGTTGATGAAATCATTATAAGAATAACAGCAGGGCCAGAAATGAGAAGTGTTATTGAATGGGATCAAAATTGGTCAAAAACGGGCTTGTGGAAGTCTTAGAGCTCTACAGTAGGACAGTGGCTAAAATTAAAACCAAATACTGTTTTATTCTTACCACCGCAAAAACAAAGCTTGATTTTTTTTTCTTTTTCTCTTGCCTAAGGAGAGATTTTTAATTGTTCTGTCACTTTTTTTTTTTAATATTAAAGAACTGGGTTTGGGCTTATATAAATACTGAGCTAACAAATAATAACAAAAAGTTATGATTAGAAAAAATGGAACTTTCAGGTGAATGTAAAAGACCACCAGCTATGTTAAAACACTAAACTTTGAAAGCTATACTGTTCTTTACATGTTTATAATGTTAAAATTTCATAGTTTACTTAAATGTTAAACTTATTTGAGGACTATCGATATCTGATCCCACTTGGTAGTGTTGATAGACATTGCCACCTGGATACAGTAGTTTCTAATAAACTAATTGTGATCTCTGCGATGCCCATCAGAGATCCAGACAATAGTGATGGGGCACGCCAGAGCATCATCATTTTCACTGTTTCCTTCTAAATCTTTTAATATGTTTAATCTTTCAAAAGACCAGCTTGGCCACTGAGGAAGTACACACAACACCAATCATCTACACATATAATAGAACACTGATGGGCAGTAGTAAAGATTTATAACTGTAGTTTTACATATATAAATATATATTTATGCCTTATAGATAAACCATATGTATATGGTTACATGGATAAACCGTGTGTGGGTGTAAATATATGTATATATATGTATGTATGCATGTGTGTGTGTGTATATATATATATGTTTAAAACAAATGTTACATATTTCTGCAGCTAAACACAGTACACAGAGTAATTAGATATTTTTCTCTAACTTTTAAAAATATTCAATTTTGGCCCTACAAAAGCTTCCCTTCTGTTTATAGTGAATTTTGTGATTTTCTTAACTATGGTATAGATTTCTTTTAGACTCTTTCCTGGTTTTTTTTTTATGAAATTTAATTCTACATGGCTGACTTTGTTCAATTATTCTACAACCCATGCATTTTGAAAATGAATAATATCTTACCATATTATTCTCTAATGAACAAGAGTTGTTTTTGCATTCTGATCTTAGCACTTTACTTCCTTGCAGTCTGAAATAGAGGTTCACATCCTCGTTTTTGTTCACCTTACATTTGTTACACATTTTCTTCTTTTCTGTATAGACATATTTTCCCTTCAGTGCCTGGAGCAACTTTACTAATTATTTTATCAAGTATATTCTTGTTCATAAAGATATGCTAAGGAGGCTTAAATATTAAAAAAACTTATATGTAAAAACCAGAAGTTTGTTGCTATGATCTCTAAAAACCAGAAGTTATTATCTGCAGATTCTCAATGGAATAAGGAGGAAACCATTGCTTCTAAAGATTTGGCTTTGTCCAGTTTACTGAGGCTTTAGTGAAAACACCAAATAGAGCTAACATTTTTTTTATAAAACAAAACATTTTATTGATGTGTGACATTATATTGAACTGTAAGAAAAAATATAGTTGTTATTTAAATCTCTGTTTTATGTAGATAGTATTTTTTCATGTTTTTACTAAGATAAACTTCACTGTAGTATAGGATCATGTTACCAGTAGGGAATTTGAGAGATTACCTACTCCATATCTTTCTCTTTAGACAAGTGTAAGAATATGTTTATAACTCTATGAATATAGATATAGTTATATAATCTATCATCTTTCCCCAAAAAGTGTAAATCTGAACTTGAAGTAAAGTTAAAATATTGCCAAGAAATAAGTGAAATAACAAAAATCCCTCATAGTATAACTTGAAGATATAATTTCCTCAGTAGTATATGTTAATATCTAGCAATGCATACATTCTAAAAACAGTTATTGTGTGACATGCTTTTATTTATTCATTCATTCATTCATTCATTCATTTTTGAGAGAGAGCAGGGCAGAGGGAGTGAGTGAATCTTAAGCAGGCTCCATGCCCAGAGCAGAGGCTGTCGTGGGGCTTAAATCTCAAAACCGTGAGATCATGAGCTGAGCCGAAATCAAAAGTTGGACCTCAACCAACTGAACCACCCAGGTGCTCCTGTGTGACATGCTTTAGTTGTAAAAGAAAAGTCAGTTTAATGTTGCTTGATTAATAAGGGATTTTATGGGCTCACAGAATTGATAATAACTCATTGATATCACTAAAAATCTGTGTTTGAAACAACCAGCTACTCAAGCCCTTCCCCTGGAGCATAAAGTTAATTTCTGCTTTCTCTTGGGATCAGGAGCTAAGGGGCAGATACATGAACAAGAATCAGGGTACTCTTTTGGAAGAGACAGGTGGAGGTATATACTAGGTCAATGATCAGTAAAGTTTATAAGTAACCGTTATAAGACACCTTGTTGTCATTTTTAACTACTTTCTTAGTTCTTCTACACTTTGGTATGTTTTTTGTATTATTTTATAAAAATTCTTAGGAGACTCTGGAAATCTGATAGTTGAAAAATACCTCAATACACATCTCAGTAATACTAAAGTCTGTATTCATATTTGCAATGTTTTACATCATGACTTTTAAAATCTCATCTTCACTATGTATTTTCTCTCATATGCTTAAAAATATTTTATGCTTGCCAAAACTGCCTATATGTTATTACCTTTATTGAACTAATCTCTTTTTTGCTTTAATGATCTGTTTCTACAGAAACTACTAAGTTGCTCAACTCTAGTTCTTATGTGCTACTAACTGTAATCTTCCTCTCCCACATTTCAAAAAAATGCCAGTCATGTTAAATTTCATTGTCCAGAAATTCCTAAGAGCATTAGATACTATCATTACTTAGCTTAACCCAGGCTGATATTATCTTATTATAGATAAACATTTTTTATCATGAACTTATAGCCAAAACATAATAATTTTGTTTAGAATATTAGAAAATGGCCATTCAAATTTAGTAAAATTTTTAAACTTGGGGAAAAAATGTGACTTAATCTTTGCATGTATGTTGCTGCAGCTTTAAAAATTCAACTTTTTGAAGCTCACTTCCATCATAATGTTGAAAAATAACTCCAGAGGAGGTGTAAATAAAATTTTGATTTAATGTTTGTAGAAATTTCATATTATTTCAATTAATAATAGTTAGATTTTGTGCTGTTGACCTTTAGAATACTGGGAGAAAAAACAAAAATTAAACCCAAGTTAATGTTAAGCTCAAATACTGAAAAATCACCAAATTAAAAACAAAATGGTCAGAAAAGTATACAAATGGAAGTGGAGAGTGTATCAGTAAGGATTCTCCAGAGAAGCAGAACCATATAGGGACACCTGGGTAGCTCAGTTGGTTAAGCATCTGACTCTTGATTTTGTTTCAGGTCATAATCTCGGGGTTGTGAGATGGAGCCCCACCTCAGGCTCCATGCTGAGTGTGGAGCCGGCTTAAGATTCTTTCTCTCCCTCTCGCATGCCTCTACCACCCACTCCTGCACACTCCCTCTCTCCCTCTCAATCAATCAATAACCCATATGTGTGTATGTGTATAAATACATAATATATATAGTCTAAGATTTATTTTAAGGAATTGACTCACATGATTGTAGGCTTTGGCAAGTCCCAAATCTGTAGGGCAAGCCAGGTCAGCTGGAAACTCAGGTAGGATTTTTATGTCACAGTCTTGAGTCAAAGTTCTTTTTCTCAGGGGAACCTCAGGTTTTACTCTTAAGGCCTTTAATTGATTGATTGGATGAAGCCCACCCACATTATAGAGGCTAATCTGCTTTTTTAAAGTCAACTGATTGTAGACAGCTACAAAATATCTCCACAGGAACATCTAGACTAGTATTTGACCACGGGAACTGGACACCATAGTCTTAGCCAAGTTGACACATAAAGTATAACCATCATAGAGAGCGAATAAAAATTATGTAAATGTAAAATATTTTAATTCTCAATAAAACTATTTCCAGAGAAACAGATAAACATAATTTGTAACATTTAATAATGTGCTTGTTGCTTCACCATCTGTACACACATAGACTTTGAGCTTCTTTAATTTTTAATCTTCCCTATATTGGTTGGATTTATCTTTAAGGCCATCTCCAGTTGTCTGGCCCATTTTTTTGCTGTCTGTAGTTTCACCTCAAAGTTTAATACAAATAGATCACTGAGAAGTATTAATTTAATATTCCAGGGATTTGTGGGCTCTCAAGGAAGGCATTAAACTTTCTGGTTCATGATGGATAAGATAAAACTCCATGGACTTGTAAGCCTGAACCTATACTTTTAGTGTTTTTATCTTCAGATAAATAGCTATCTCCTGCCTATAAAGTATTTTCCTTTTACAGCTTTCATTTTCATCATCTGTAAAATGGGATAATAATAATGCCCACCTTAGAGGTTTGCTATAGGGATTAAACGTGATGATACATTATAGCACTTACCACATGATGCCCATTCTATAAGTACAGGGAATATAAACGTTATTTTTACTTTCGTTATCATCAGTGTTATTTTCCATATTATTATTACTATTATTGTTATTATTTTGATTATGATTTTTAGGGAATATGTGGAGTGTTCTGTGTACAGTATTTTATTTAACTTTCACAATAAAGCAATACAGCTTAAAGATAAAATATAACTATATACCTATAATCTATCTGTCATCTATCTGTCTATCTATATTCCTGCTTCTAGAGGAGAACACTGAATTTTAAAGCATAAAGAAATATGCTCAAAGTCATATAATTAACAAGTAACAGCAGCAAGATTCAAATTCAACTTTCCCTGGGAAAACTTGTACTTATTCTACTTCAGCAAACTCTGCCTTTTTATTCGCTTGTAAATAGTTTTAAATAATATATATTTCTTTCAATTATAAAAGCAATACACAGTTATTCAATCTTTATGCATATATTATAAAACTGAAACTAATAGCGTGCAAAATTTTACCTATCATTTTAAATGATGGTCTGATTGCTATAGTAATTTATGGGCCTTGTAAATATTCTTTAAAAGAGTAAAATAGGAAATGAAAATCCACCTGACTGCCTCCATCTATATTGAATATTTGCATTAAAAAAAAAATAGTCTGCCTCAATCTAGCAGCTCTTACAGTCTTCTCCATCCCAGTGGCTCAGGATGGAAACTGGATATAATTTGTACCCTTCTCCATTACCCCTCTGGATGCATTTTCTAAGACTGCCACCCTGTCCTTCTGTTTCTGTAAAACCAGCACAAACCCTGGGCACATTCCTGTCATAGGCAGGGCTGTGCACTCACAGATCCGTCTGATGGCTTCTCCCAAAGGTGTCTGCATGACTACTTGATCACATCTTTCCCGTCTTGATCCAAAGATGTCTTCTCAGGAAGGCCTGCCTTCTGTTTGTCTCTAAAAAGGTCACATCTTTTCCACTTTGTCAGGTCTCCTGGTCTGCTTTATTTTTTAATGTTAGCACTGTCTGAGCACTCTACATATATCACTTCTTTATTGTCTATCCAGGCTGAATATAAATTCCTGAGGCATGGGATTTTTTTTTTTTTTTTTGGTCTATTTTATTCGCTACTGAATCTCCACCTACTAGAATGATGTTTGGTATATGATAGATGCTTAATAAATACTTGTTGTATGATTGAATTAATGAATAAAGTCAGCCATACTGATTATATGCTGATTTTAAAGCACTATCAACCCAAGAACATACACAGTTCTTCTTTATAAAATGAAATAGGGGGGTGATGATAGATGTATTTCCCCATTTAAGAAATAAATAAAGGATAACACTAATAATTTGCTAAGAATCTTAAAGATACTTTAAAATTACTGCAATCTGTTGGCATTGGTCTTTGTTTTTCTGCTTTTGTTGCACTAGAGTAAATGTGTTTTGCTTGGTAATTCTTTCAGGGTGGTGTCCTCAGAATGTCAGTAATTTAACCATTGTTAGTAATTACTGTGTGGAAACTGCAGCAGTGATTTTAAGAACCCTCAGACTTGACAGCAACCATAATCCAGTTCTGGGCATGGGCAGGAGAGTGGGTGGCTCAGGGCAGGGAGGCAGCACATAATGCAGGAAGCTGCACACAGGGACCTGGCAGGCCTGCGGGGCCACTGGGCTACCTGAGTTTGAACTCCAAGAGGAATGAGAAAGGGCCTGCAGTTGTTTAGTATCATAACTTAGTCATGACCACGTCCTTATTGATTCCTGTCTCCTCAAGTTCACAGACACTTCCGAGAAATCTTTTTTTTTTTTCAAAGTTGCATGGATGGTAGATTTTTTTAGGACTTTGAGTAGCACATTTAAAAATAAAATGTACCTGGGCATAGTATATTTTGGGGATACACTTAAAAAAAAGATGGTTGCCCAAAGCAGACTTTCAATTGCTAGAATTCACCAAGATTTAGAGGTTCGTTCCCTATTTATTCAGCTAATTTTCTGCTTCTCTAAACAGAAGTCTAAATGAGAAATACCCAGTATTTTTTATCCAATTTAAGTGATATGCTTAACATAATACCCATATCTATTCATATCTAATTCTCTGCTTCTCTAGACATAAATCTAAACAAGAAAATCTCCAGTATTTTTCTTTATCTAATTTAAACAATGTCCAGTATTTTTATCCAATTTAAATAACATTGTTGATTGTTTCAAAAGCTTACCAGAGGCTTTTGGAAAAGAATGAACAATCCAGTCCTCAAAAATAAAAACAAAGAATAAAACCCACTGTACATATCTGCCAGTGATTTGTGCCAGGGCTTTAGATGTTCTACAGAGGACATCATGATGCCTGCCTGAGACAGAGGCACTCTGAAATTACTTCATCCCATAACTTAGGGTTGAAAAATGGATTGAGAGGAATTCTGCAAGTACTGAGCTACTAATATAAACAAAGCTACAATAAGAATAATTGGAAAGTGAACAGACAGGGATTTTTTTCCCCTGGAATTTTAACATTCTGCACCTTCACCTATCTAAACACATTGTTTTACACTGTTTTATTTATAAGATCATCAAGAAACCACTGACAATTCTGATTCATGTTGAGTTCCTATGATATGCCAATCCTTCGTCTGATAATCTTTAGGCAGAATACTCAAGGAATTTGTCTAACTTTCGAGATTGTTGAGAATTCATAGAGCTGTAGAAAAGGAAGATTAGCATATTTTTAAGTAACTTGAGTTTTCAAAGGTGATTTTATTTTCATTCTCTTTTGTGTCTGTCTCCCAGTTACTCTGTGCTCCCTGACACTTGGGTTGGTGGTAGGAGGTTGAGGGATAAAACTAATGATTCACACTAATTTTATTCTTATTCTGGAAATAAGGGAACCAACAAAAGCTGGTCCCTTAAGGCATTCTTTCATTTTACTCATGAAACCTGTACCTGGTTTTTATGACCCGTCACACCATGTTTCTTCTCCCTAGGAGATAACAGCCTCCTCTATTCCAAGTCATACATGCTGTGTTCATTCTTACCTCAAAGCTTTAATTCACATTTTTCTGTTTAGAGCATGCTTCTCTTTCCCTGTCATATCTCCAAAACCTATCCATCTTTCACACTCACAAGATGTGGAGAGGCAATAGTTTCTATCCTTAAAGGGTTTTAGTTCCTTTGTTATGTTCTGGATCTGCATTGGAGTTGTTTTTCCACTTAGGCTGGGGACTCACATTTGACTATGAGTCATCCTTCTATTGCATTCCCAACAATGCTGAAAACAGTCAGGGATGAATACCTGTTTCATGATCTCTAGATAATATCATTAAAAGTGTTATCACCTGTTGAGATCATAAAACAGAGAGGAGGGAGAGGGAGAGCGATCGATCAAATGAACAGTGCTTTTCAAATATAGAAAATATGTAAACTGTATCATAGTACCCATACGCAGGCACTGGATTTGTGCAGATTGCAACTATGTAAGTCACTTTTCTTGATTTATATCATTCTCTTATCACTTTATCTATAGCTATGTTTCCCAATGTTTCCACAACCAATTACCATAACCCTGGTGATATAAAACAACACTAATTTATTCCCTCACAGTTCTGAAGATCAGAAGTCTGAAATCAGGGTGTCATCAGCATTGTGCTCCCGCTGAGCACTCTAGGGAAGAATCCTTCCTTACCTCTTCCAGTTCATGGTGGCTGCAGCATTTCTTGGCTTCCTTGGCTATAGCCACATCACTCCGATCTCTGCCCCATATTGGCATTACCTTTTCCTTTTAAGTCTGTGGCTTCTCTTATTCTTTCTATTATAAGGACACTTGTCATTGGATTTAAGACCCACTCAGGTACTCTAGGATGATTTCACTTCAAGATCCTTAATTAGGATCTTTTTTTTTCAAATAAGGTAACATTCAGAGGTTCCAGGGATTTGGCTGTGGACGTATCTTTTGGGGGAATACTATTCAACCTACTCCAGCAGCTGAAGTAAGATGTGGTAAATAAATATAAAATAAATTAGCTTATTTTCTGGACCTGAAATTTTTAAGTAAATGAACATGTTAATGTATAATGAAAGATTCAAAAGAGTTGGTAGAATATTTGTTCTTGTACTTCCGATATTTTGAACTTCCTGGCTTAAAAAATTGGTCATAAAAATATAATGATGAGATCCTAGTTTACTCAATAAAACAACATGGATAGCATTCATAAAGCCTGCAGATTTTGTCAGAACCTTAGCCAATATAATTCAATAAAGGTGAAGCTAACCTCAGTATCAGTGGAAATTGTTTATGTTCGAAGAAATGATTTCTAGGTAAAAAATAAATTAGATTAATAGGTAATATTTTAACTCTATGGTTGTTTGTGAAACATCTGGAGAGAGAAAAACCAGAGATAATCAATATTATAACCACATTATAAAGTAGCTTCTTTTCATTTTAAAGAAGAAAAATAATATTCACAAATTTCTTCTTAAATATTTTGACATAACTTTATAATTGCTTGATGTTTTATTGAGTCTCCAACCTTAATGCTGGATTCATTAATTTGTAAATGCCAGGAAAAGAAAAGCAGAACCACAGATTATAGAAACCTAAATGCCTTTGTTTTACCCAGTCAGCTTAGAAGAAACACAGAATTAGAAAACATAAAACTAAACCTTACCTTATTTCCATTTCAGTTTTATCATTTATTGGCAGAAAAAATCAGCTCAATATGGATGATCTGTTTTGAATAGAAAATAAATATTTACTGTGGTAAATGAGAACAGTATTTTGTCCAAATTCATTTTAGCAATTTGGGAGCTAAAGCTTGATCTTACTGTGAAGAATACAGGGATTTTGAAACTATTGCTACTTTAAATTTCACTTTCATGATCATTTTAACATATAAATCTTGTTGGTAAACTACCAATATTTTTTACATCTAGAAAATGTCCCTTGAGGGGAGTGATGCTAAAAGATGAATTAGAATGGGCTTAGAAACAAGTCTAAGCTCTTTCTAGATTTAGGTAGCAAGAATCAAGTTGTCCCACTATGATGTCAAAACGACTCCTGGGAAATCATCATGTTGAGTAACTTGAGGGATAGAGCAGAAAATACCAGTAGATTGCTGTAAAAAAAATGTGTCAGGAAAACATTTTAATGGAATTTCTTCCACTTTATTTACCATGAACTGGCTACTCAATAAATATGTGTTTTCTGTTGCTGAGTGTTACAGCACTGCCAATGTTTCTACCCCATGATTGATAGAAATTGAGAATAGCTTTAGTGTTCACCATCTCTCATTAAAGAGTCAAATTCTTCAAGTGGACACAGCTTCTTTATAAGATTTTAAATATTATGGCTGTTACACATTTCACATTGCCTCTGTGGACAAGATGCAACTTTGCATCATGCAAGTGACACATCTGACTTTATTGATTTTTTTTGCTCCTTGTCAGATTACTGTCCATTCTTAATTTGGTTGGTTATTTGAATGTTTCTAGCTATTTCACATATTTTGG
The DNA here is from genome assembly GCF_009762305.2 of Zalophus californianus. Taxonomy (NCBI): domain Eukaryota; kingdom Metazoa; phylum Chordata; class Mammalia; order Carnivora; family Otariidae; genus Zalophus; species Zalophus californianus. Next base: position 63,938,866 of record NC_045599.1, on the reverse strand, counting down.
GGCTATCTAAAAACTTTCCTGGGTGCCTGGGTGGCTCAGTTGGTTAAGCGACTGCCTTCAGCTCAGGTCATGATCCTGGAGTCCCGGGATCGAGTCCCGCATCAGGCTCCCTGCTCAGCGGGGAGTCTGCTTCTCTCTCTGACCTTCTTCCCTCTCGTGCTCTCTATCTCTCATTCTCTCTCTCAAATAAATAAATAAAATCTTTAAAAATAAAAAAATAAAAAAACTTTCCTGAACAAAGTGGGAAAAAGATATGTATAAACATATATTCATGACTGAGTAAAAAGTTACTACTTTAATTTTCAAGGCTATTTACAGGGCACATTGCACTTAAAAATTATACAAAAGTAACATTTCTCTTTTAGGTCATGCAGCCATTTTTTGATAGTTGGCCTTGGGCCAATTAACTTATGCTTATAAATGGTCACAATAGAAAAAAGAATTTTAAGAATGATTTTGAGATCACTAATATGCCATTTAAAAGAAGAGCATAAGGCTCTTTGAAGGATACTTATATATCCCCACGTTAATTGGAACTTAAGCAGACAAGGGAAGGACAGTTTGCATGTAGACTTAGAGATAGAAACTAATTGGGTAATAAATAAATGGAGGGCATTTAATGGAGATGCATGCAAATTTCAAAATAGAATTGAAGAAAAAGAAAGAATTTTATAATTAAGGAATGGGCTGAACATCAAAAACATGGAACTTAGTTATAAAAATATATTAATTATCCTTTTTTAAAAAATTTATTTTATTTTGTTATGTTATGTTAGTCACCATACAGTACATCATTAGTTTTTGATGTAGTGATCCATGATTCATTGTTTTTGTATCACACCCAGGGCCTCATGCAATACGTGCCCTCTTTAATACCCATCCTCCCGCCCCCCTCCCCTCTAAAACTCTCAGTTTGTTTCTCAGAGTCCATAGTCTCTCATGGTTTGTCTCCCCCTCCTATTTCCCCCCCTTCATTTTTCCCTTCTTTCTCCTATTGTCCACCCTACTATTCCTTATTTACCACAAATAAGTGAAACCATATGATAATTGACTTTCTCTGTTTGACTTATTTCACTTAGCATAATCTCCTCCAGTCCCATCCCTGTTGGTGTAAAAGTTGGGTATTCATCCTTTCTGATGGCTGAGTAGTATTCCACTGCATATATGGACCACATCTTCTTTATCCATTCATCTGTTGAAGGGCATCTCGGCTCTTTCCACAGTTTGGCTATTGCAGACATTGCTGCTATGAACATTGGGGTGCATATGGCCCTTCTTTTCCCTACATCTGTGTCTTTGGGGCAAATACCCGGGAGTACAATTGCTGGGTCATAGGGTAGCTCTATTTTTAATTTTTTGAGGAACCTCTACACTGTTTTCCAAAGTGGCTATACCAACTTGCATTCCCGCCAACAGTGTAAGAGGACTCCCCTTTCTCCACAACCTCTCCAACATTTGTTGTTTCTTGCCTTGTCAATTTTTGCCATTCTAACTGGTGTAAGGTGGTATCTTGATGTGGTTTTAATTTGAATTTCCCTGATGGCTAATGATGATGAACATGTTTTCATGTGTCTGTTAGCCATTTGTATGTCTTCTTTGGAGAAGTGTCTGTTCATGTCTTCTGCCCATTTTTTGACTCGATTATTTGTTTTTTGGGTGTTGAGTTTGAGAAGTTCTTTATAGATATTGGATAGCAACCCTTTGTCTGTAGTGTCATTTGCAAATATATTCTCCCATTCTGTGGGTTGCCTCTTTGTTTTGTTGGCTGTTTCCTTTGCTGTGCAGAAGCTTTTTATCTTGATGAAGTCCCAAAAGTTCATTTTCCCTTTTGTTTCACTTGCCTTTAGAGATATGTCTTGAAAGAAGTTGCTGTGGCCGATGTTGAAGAGGTTACTGCCTATGTTCTCCTCTAGGATTTTGATGGATTCCTGTCTCACATTGAGGTCTTTCATCCATTTTGAGTTTATCTTTGTGTAGGGTGTTAGAGAATGGTTGAGTTTCATTCTTCTGCATGTGGCTGTCCAATTTTCCCAGCACCATTTATTGAAGAGACTGTCTTTTCCATTTCATATTTTTTCCTGCTTTGTCGAAGATTATTTGACCATAGAGTTGAGGGTCCATATCTGGGCTCTCTATTCTGTTCCATTGGTCTATATGTCTGTTTTTGTGCCAGTACCATGCTCTTTTGGTGATCACAGCTTTGAAATATAGCTTGAAATCAGACAACGTGATGCCCCCAGCTTTGTTTTTCTTTTTCAACATTTCCTTGGCAATTTGGGGTCTTTTCTGATTCCATAAAATTTTAGGATTGTTTGTTCCAGCACTTTGAAAAATGTCATTGGAATTTTGATCAGGATGGTGTTGAAGGTATAGATTGCTCTGGGCAGCATAGATATTTTAACAATGTTTTTTCTTCTGATCCATGAGCGTGGAATGTTTTTCCATCTTTGTGTCTTCTTCAGTTTCTTTCATGAGTGTTCTGTAGTTCCTAGAGTATAGATCCTTTACCTCTTTGAGTAGGTTTATTCCGAGGTATCGTATGGGTTTTGGCGTTACTGTAAATGGAATCGATTCTCTAATTCTCTTTCAACAGTTCCATTGTTAGTGTATAAGAAAGCAACAGATTTTTGTGCATTGATGTTGTATCCTGCCACATTACTGAATTGCTGTATGAGTTCTAGTAATTTGGGGGTGGAGTCTTTTGGATTTTCCACATAAAGTATCATGTCATCTGCAAAGAGAGAGATTTTGACTTTTTCTTTGCCAATTTGAATACCTTTTATTTCTTTTTGTTGTCTGATTGCTGTTGCTAGGACTTCTAGTACTATGTTGAACAATAGTGGTGAGAGTGGGCATCCTTGTCGTGTTCCTGATCTTAAGGGAAAGGCTCTCAGCTTTCCCTCTTTGAGGATGATATTTGCTATGGGTTTTTCATAGATGGATTTTATGAACTTGAGGAATAGTCCCTCTATCCCTATACTCTGAAGAGTTTTAATCAGGAAAGGATGCTGTATTTTGTGAAATGCTTTTTCTGCATCAATTGAGAGGACCATGTGGTTCTTATCTCTCTTCTTATTAATATGTTCTGTCACATTGATTTGTGAATGTTGAACCACCTTTGCATCCTGAGGATAAATCCCACTTGGTCATGGTGGATGATCCTTTTAATGTATTGTTGGATCCTATTAGCTAGGATTTTGTTGAGAATTTTGGAATCCATATTCATCAAGGATATAGGTCTGAAATTCTCTGTTTTGATGGAGTCTTTGCCTGGTTTGGGGATTAAGGTAATGCTGGCCTCATAGAATGAGTCTGGAAACTTTCCTTCTGTTTTTATTTTTTGAAACAGCTTCAGGAGAATAGCTATTATTTCTTCTTTGAATGTTTGGTAGAATTCCCCAGGGAATCCTTCAGGCCCTGGACTCTTGGTTTTGGGGAGGTTTTTGATCACTGCTTCAATCTCGTTACTGGTTATTGGCCTATTCAGGTTGTCAGTTTCTTCCTGTTTCAGTCTTGGGAGTTTATAAGTTTATAGGTTTCCCCCCAGGAAGGCATCCATTTCTTCCAGGTTGCTTAATTTATTGGCATATAATTGTTGATAATAATTTCTACTAATTGTTTCTATTTCCTTGGTGTTAGTGGTGATCTCTCACCTTTCATTCATAATTTTATTAATTTGGGTCCTTTCTCTTTTGGATAAGTCTGGCCAATGGTTTATCAATTTTTTTTAAGATTTTATTTATTTGAGAGAGAGAATGAGATAGAGCATGAGAGGGGGGAGGGTCAGAGGGAGAAGCAGACTCCCTGCTGAGCAGGGAGCCTGATGCGGGACTTGATCCCGGGACTCCAGGATCATGACGTGAGCCGAAGGCAGTCGCTTAACCAACTGAACCACCCAGGCGCCCGGTTTATCAATGGTTTATCAATCTTATTAATTCTTTCAAAGAACCAGCTTCTAGTTTCGTTGATCTGATCTACTGTGTTTCTGGTTTCTAATTCATTGATCTCTGCTCTAATCTTAATTATTTCTCTTCTAATGCGCGGCTTAGGCATCGTTTGTTCCTTTTTCTCTAGTTCTTTTAGGTGTAGAATTAGTTGGTGAATTCGGGATTTTTCTGTTTTTTTGAGTGAGGCTTGGATGGCTATGTATTTCCCCCTTAGGACCACCTTTGCAGTATCCCATAGGTTTTGGACTGATGTGTTTTAGTTCTCATTGGTTTCCATGAATTGTTTAAGTTCTTCTTTGATTTCCTGGTTGACCCAAACATTCTTGAGCAGAGTGGTCTTTAGCTTCCAAGTGTTTGAATTTCTGCCAATTTTTTTTCTTGTGATTGAGTTCCAGTTTTAAAGCATTATGGTCTGAGAATATGCAGGGAATAATCTCAATCTTTTGGAATCAGTTGAGACCTGATTTGTGACCCAGTATGTGGTCTATCCTGGAGAAAGTTCCATGTGCGCTCGAGAGGAATGAGTATTCTGTTGTTTTAGGGTGGAATGTTCTGTATATATCTATGAAGTCCATCTGGTCCAGGGTGTCATTCAAAGCTCTTGTTTCTTTGTTGATTTTCTGCTTAGATGATCTGTCTATTGCTGAGAATGGAGTACTGAGGTCTCCTACAGTTAACGTATTGTTATCAATATGACTTTATTTTGGTCAACAGTTGGCTTATGTAGTTGGCTCCTCCCATATTGGGGGCATAGATATTTACAATTGTTAGATCTTCTTGTTGGATAGACCCTTTAAGAATGATATAGTGACTTTCTGTGTCTCCAACTACAGTCTTTAGCTTATAATCTAATTTGTCTGATATAAGAATTGCTACCCCAGCTTTCTTTTGAGGTCCGTTGTCATGGAAGATGGATCTCCATCCCTTCACTTTCAGTCTGGATGTATCTTTAGGTTCAAAATTAGTCTCTTGTAGACAGCATATGAATGGCTCCTGTCTTTTTATCCAATCTGCAACCCTGTGCTATTTTATGGGAGCACTTAGGCCGTTCACGTTGAGAGTGATTATTGAAAGATATGAATTTATTGTCATCATGTTGCCTGTGAAGTCCTTGTTTCTATAAGTTGTCTCTGTAAATTTCTGTTCTATATCACTCTTAGGGTCTTCTCCTTTTATAGAACCCCCCTTAATATTTCTTGCAGGGCCACTTAGTGGTCACATGTTCTTTCAGTTTCTGCCTGTCTTAGAAGCTCTGCATCTCTTGATCCATTCTAAATGACAGCCTGCCGGATAAAGTATTCTTGGCTGCATGTTCTTCTCACTTAGTACCCTGAATAAGTCTTGCCAGACCTTTCTGGCTTGCCAGGTCTCTGTGGATAGGTCTGGCGTTATTCTGATGTTCCTCCCTCTGTATGTAAGGAATCTCTTCCCCCTAACTGCCCTTAAGATGGTTTCCTTGATTCTAAGATTTGCGAGTTTTACTATTACATGCCAGGGTGTTGGACTCGTTTCTTTGATCTTGGGAGGGGTCCTTTCTGCCTCTAGGACATGAATGGTTGTTTCATTCCGCAGATTAAGGAAGTTCTCAGCTACGATTTGCTCAAATATATCTTCTAGTCCTCTCTCTCTCTCTCCACCCCCTCAGGGATCCCGATAATTCTGACATTTGGAACGTTTCATAGTGTCACTTTTTTCTCTGATTTTATTTTCATGGATTTTGAGTTGTTTTCCCCTGGCCTCCTGTTTTCCCTTTTCTATCAATTGGTCTTCTACGTCACTAATTCGGTCTTCTGCCTTGCTTGCCCTACCTGTTATATTATCTAGATTAGATTGAATCTCATTCATAGCATTTTTAAGTTCTGCTAGTTCAGCTTTCATTTCTCCCCTTAGAGACTCTATGTTGCCATTAATCGATTTCTCCATTCTAGCTATTGTCTTCACAATTGCTACCCTGAATTCCATTTCCAACATCTTGGTTATATCTGTATCCATTTGTTAATCTGTGGCAGAAGTCACAGTCTCTGAGTCTTTCCTATTTTGGTGGTTCCTCCTCCTAGTCATTCTGTTGAGGGGTGGTTGAGGGAATGTATAGAGTCCAAATTATTGACCACAATCCAAGCAAGATGCACCCGTTTTATAGGGACCTTAGTGTTGCAGGCCTCTTGTTCTCCCAGCCCGTCTTCTGAGGGAGGGGCCTGCCATGCTGTTACTCAGGCAACCCTGTTTGGGCAGAGTTTCCCTGCCCCCTGTGTGTCGGGGGAGATGGGCTCAGTGAAAACCGGTTTTTTGGGCTTTTGTTCTCTGGCGGCTTTCCCTGGCGGGTTTCCATGTCTCTTCTGAGAGTCAGAGCAGAAGAGATCATTTCCAACCCTCTGCCTCAGAGCAGAGATTGCAGTCTGTTCTTCAGTGAGCTCTCCAGGCCACACTATCTCCGTTTCTGTCTGTGCTTCTATAAACTGCAGCGTCCTGGGTTGTGCACCCCTCAGCAGCGCTCCCAGTCCTCTCCTCCACGTCAGGGCTTATCTCTGCCCTTTGTGCTTCTAAAACCACCAGCCACCCCCAGATCGCATGCGCGGCCCCACAGCTCCAGGTTTCATTCTGGGGGGCTGCCCTAAAGTCCTTTCCCCATTGCTACCAGTCTGCGAGTCTGTGCCCGGTTCCCAGCGTGGGAGACTTTCGCTCACCGGCAGTGCAGGATCCCCAATGACTCCCTCCCTCTTCTGTTTATCTTCTGATATTTGCCCACAGAATCATGGCTCCCCGCTTCATACCTCAAAACCAACCACCTGCAATATTCTGTTTGTAGAGTTCCAGATATATCTTCTTACATCTCAGGCTGATTTCATGGGTGTTCAGAGTGGTCTGGTAGATATCCAGCTCAATTCATGGGACCAGTTGGAATAGGGTCCCCTACTCCTCCGCCATCTTTTTTCTAATCTATATTAATTATTCTGATGGCAAAAATTCCAATTGTATTTTTATTACATTTTGATGAAATAAAGGAAATGTTTTCTGTACCAAATATAATTAGGATAGACAGTATTCAAAATATTTTAAAATTGGTTGTGTTCTCTATTGTTAGTTTCAATAGATATATAGAGGGATATATGTAAAGTGAATCTGACTATCAAGGTTATATAAATGTGTAGTTTTGCTTGGACAATTAGTAACTTTCTAATGAAATATTTTAAATAAATTTTGTAACAACAATTATTAGGTTTATTCACTGTGTCCAATAAAAGCCATAAACATTATTTACTAAGATAAATTTGTGTTTGTTGTTTTGGTTTCATTAGCTATTTAGAATTAAAGTAATAAAAGTACAGAGCAACAAAGATGGAAATCTCTGTTGAACAGACAGGTAAAGCAAACCTGTTTTCTAATGATGGAATCCAGTATTTGTAATAGTTGTTGATCGTGTGTGAGGAATGGCAAAAGCATGTAACAATCCAATTTTTTTTTAAAAAAAGAATGTATCTACAGATGTGTACTTTCCTTGCATGAAATGTTGCCTCTTTTCTGAGATCAGTAATATGAGATATGCAAGTAATTTCTCTTATGTAAAATGAGTATTTTTTTAGAGAAATGTTGACACTTTTTTATAAGTAAAGATTAATGTCTTCTCAAAGTCTAGAAATGGGATGAGCTCTTGACTGAAAGTTTTTAATGGCCACTTGTGAGAGTACAAGGCTTCCATTATGTGATAGATTTTGTAAGTCACTCACCCAGGTGACCTTTCAATTAAATTATTGGAGTGCATTCTAATTTAGGATTTCCCTGAAGATCACTTTGAATATTCATCCAATTCAGAGGTTCCCATGCATCTCATTAAGCATTATGACCCACCAGGAACATGTACTTTTGGCACACCAAAATCAGCACTGAGATTCAAATTCCTTTTGAGAGCAATTTGTGGAATTAATTTACCTATATGATTTAGGCTTGTTATGGGGTTCATTCAACATCTGTTGGGTCATCTTTGCTAGAGACTTTTTATCTGAAGAAATAAAAAAAAATATTCCTAGTGGTAGTATTTACTTAATTCCCTAGATTTTAATTTAGGCAAACATGAGGTATAATGCTCATAAAACACCCCATCTTTGAGATTTGTTCAGCTTAATGTTCTGCAGAATATTAATATATTAAAAGCTGAGTACTTCACAGTTTTTTTCTCTCACAAGTTAACCATTTGAAGGCAAAATTCAGTAGTTTGAAGGTAAATCTAGTTAGTTTTTTCTGTAGCTTTCAACATGAACAATGGTCCATTACTTCTTGACGTTTTCTGCCTCGACCTCCATGGTACTGTATTCTTGGTTGGCTTGAAAGATGTCTGCTCCTATTTAGTGTTCTGTTTTCTTTGCTTCATGAATATGGTCTTTACTATCTCCTTGACCCACTTTTCTGTAATCTCCCCCAGGCTTCCTGTGTAGACAGTACACCCAAATCTGGGTAGCTAAACCTCAGTGACTCAGTTCTCTAAGTGAAATGGTGAAATTATGTAATCATTATTGGAGATATTATATGTAAAAGGCCAAGGGGAATAACCAACTGATAGTACATGTAAGGCTTCTCTTTGCCCTCTTTTCTATAGCCTGGTCTCTCTCCTGAATTTCAGATTTCTATTTTCAGATATCAGTTAGCCACATCTAATGGCCTATTTGCAAAGATAAATATTCTTTACTTTTTTCCCCCTCTGCCTTCATGTATTGCCTCTCTCAGTGACATTACCAATATTTCTGTCAGCATAAAACATCCTATAGTACTAAAACTCTGTGTTTGCACAAACTTTGCTTAGCTCTTTATAGTTTGCAAAATGTTATGCTTTCTTGCTGAATCAGACCAGATGAACCTGGTTATGCCTCAGGAACAAGCCACATACAGATCCAGTGACTTAACATACATGTCCAGTGTGGGTCAGTAGGGGATCTCTGCACATTGTAGACACTCAGGGATCCAGGCTAACAAAGCCTACATCTCAACAGTTGTTTCTACATCACCAAAGCAGTGTGAAGCAAACATGGTTAATCACTCATTAGTTATTAAAACATTTGTCAGAAATGATGCACATTATTCTCACATTATTGGGCAAAGAAATTCACATGGCCACTATAAACTTCAAAAGGGATATAGACTTACAGTCCTACCACATATCTCTGAGGAGAATTGGTACATTTGTGAAGTCTTAATGACTAAAATCTGACAGTTATGAGGACTTTCACACTAGTTTCCTTGACGGTATTGACATTCCTCTTCCTCAAACACTTTATGACAAAATTTTCCCTCATAGCCCTGCTATTTCCAAAAATCATCACTACATCAAAAACTAATGATGTAATGTATGGTGAGTAACATAACATAATAATAAAAAAAAAGAACAACAAAAAAGAATTACGTATTAGTCCTTTTCCATATTTCCCTTGGAAGCACAGAGCTCAACTGTATGCTTAATCATATACACTATATATTTTATATATTTGCATTTCCTATTCTGTATGATTTTTAAATTCTGTATTTGTACTTTAAGATCTTTATTTTATACCTTTCTCAACAAAATAAACTGCAAATGAATGTAATATACAAAAAAAATCATTTTACTTTCCTCAGTGCCTTGCATTGTGTATATACTACATTTTTGCTTAATTGTAGCATAGACTGTGCCCTTTCATTTTTGCATTTAATAGAATTCCATGTAGATTTTAGCATGTAACTAAGTGTTTTCCCAATTTTTAATTTAGTTGGTAATATTCTATTCTACTCCATAGTTATGTTATGTTGAAGGTTGCTTAACTATACCCCAACTTGTGGGTATTTAGATTATTTCAGGTATCTCATTTATAATCTATACAACATTAAGAAAGGTTGACTTAGTAGAGTTGAGCTATTTCAAAATATTGGATTATCAAATCAGCATTGTCAAGCCAGAGATTTGTCAAATCAGAGATCTTACCCAATATCAAAGTACTAATTATTTCAAGGATACTAAATATTTCAAGCAATCAAGGGGCATAGGCAAAGCAAGGAGAGTCTTAGGACATTGACAGTAGCAGATTCTTCTTTCCCCAGATTCTTCTTTCCTCTATTGGACACATGCTTTCTGACTCAGATAAACAGATGAGGTCTCTAAGAATGGTACATGTGTCACAACATCTGTGAGGGTGGGGATGGAGTGCTGTTTAGGTAATTAGCTATCTTCATGTAGTTGTATAGTTTACATGACATTTGCCATGAAGCTATGCTTTATAATTCTATGGATTATAGATTTATTTACCATAAACAACCCTAAAATAGAGGCATCTTACTAAAACATTCACAGATGAGGTTTCTCATCCTAGTAAATATTATTATGTTTACAAAGAACTGAAACATCTTTCTTTTTTTTCCCCCCCTTGGATCATACACCTGATTAAAAAGAAGAGAAATGGATTATAAGCCAGTTGCTTAACTGTTTTATCCGCAAGGTTCAAGTGGTATATATTTGGGAATTAGTGTTTATATCCCAGGTTATTTCTTTGAGATTTAAGATACAAGAAGTTAATTTTTTCATTACCCTAACAAATAATATTCTATTAAAATGTGATAAGACATCCAACTTTCCCCCAGTCTGCATCTGAGTGCCTTATGCTTGATAAATAATTTTCTTGGGCTTTCCTGTGAGGGTGAATTTTAGTGAAGATCATATAACTGGAAGATGTATCACCCTGTCTTTCTCCATATAAGACAGTTTTTCTAGTTTCCTTCCCACTTGCCAATACTTTCCAAGGAAGTTGTTTTCTTACTAACAATGTCTACATAGTTAGTAATGCCTATCTGCTACTAACATTGGCCTAATTTAGACTTAAGAATTTTATTTTTGTGTCTTTTAAAATGAATTTCATTAGAATAATTATATGATTAATTGCTTCAGTTTTGTTAAAACGAGTATAATATGTTACAAAACTGTGTAATAAATTTAACAATTTGGATGTGTCATATGAAAATATACTCCTTTAAACTTGAAACCTCATCAATTAAAATACATAATAATTTAAGATGATATGGCCATTCTTCTTTATATATGTTGTGATTCCTGTTTGGAGTCTTGTGTTGTTGTTGTTTTTGTTTTAGAACTAAGGAGAAAGCTTGCTATATTTACTTCAGTTACTCATAAATGTTAATTAATTTTTATGTCCAGTTTGGTTTATTGAAAACAAATATGCCTCATTGCTTATGTGTTCTGAAGATCTTTACATATGGTCATGATTAATCCCTGAGAAAATTTGAACTCATTAGATAGATTGATTAATTAATACTCTGCCTTCATTCAGAATGATTTTACAGAGGCATCTTTAAATTCAGGTATGAATCATACAACATTTATAATTCATATTCTTAATAAATTCACTCAAGAATATGAATCCCTGAATGTCATTTTGAATGCAATCATCTGGGTTTTTCCTAATGTTTCAGGCTTCTGGGGAAAGTGTACCCATATACTGTTAGAAATCCCCAAATCTGTAGATTTGTAAAGGACTTGTTTTCCTCAGTCCTTAGGCACTCTGCCTTAGTTGCTCTCGGCTTGGCCATTGGCCTTTGTTAACTTTACAGTGGGCCACAGGGTACACTTCCAGGGCTTCTGCTTTTCCCCCAAATGCCACGGCTAATGGAGCTCTTGAGTAAGCTGGGGTGTGATAGGAGGAAGCCGACATTGCCTTTTACTGCCCACTGCTAAAGTCTCTTCAGTCCCACCAACACAAAAGCTTCCTGTTGCAAAGATTTTACTGGAGATTTGTGGCTTCCTGGAAGAAATAAAAATGACACAACAAATAAATAAATTTGGTGCTTGATATGACTGTTTTCTTGACTCAAGGAGAAAAGAAACAGAAGATTGAGACTTTTGCCTTATTTTCTCTTCATTGATGCCTTCCATTCCAAACTTTGGTCCTCTATCTCAGTCACTGTGTTTTTCTTTCTTGCTCTGAAATCTGCCCCCTTGTTCAATTCTCCCATTGCTGATCTCATGCTTGCCAGTAATAGCAGCGGTCTAACATAGGAAAAGAGATCAACTTCATCAGAAAGCATTGCCAGGCAAAAATCCACCAACATAGGAGATCTCACTTTGGGCTGGATCACATTTGGGGGCCATTGTCTTCCCTTCATTGATGTTTGAACTTTCAATATATGCAGTGTAAGGATTTCCCATCCTCCTTCTAAAAGTGATTAGAAGGGGGAGGATGATTGTTTTTCTGGTGGCACATGGTTGGAAAAGGAAAACAGGACAGAGGAAAAAAGGTAAAGCAAAGTAATATGAAATTAAGGTAAGGTCTGTGTGTAAAGGGTTTGCACACTTGTAGCATAGGCTTGTATGGTAGAAGTAAGCCATGAATTTGGCTCTAAATGTCTTCTTAAGAGCTGTTCCTGTTTTCAAAATAAAAGATCTTAACACATTGAGAGCCATCTCATCTTTACCTACCAGAAGAAAGACTCCTTCAAAAGCAAAATCAATTCAAGTTGCAGTTTGCTCTTTACAGAGATCTGAGTCTCCCTATGAATCATGGCACTGTTGGGAATTAATTATTCTGGAAATTTTATAGCCAGGTAATCTCATTCCATCTTAGACATCTTAATATCTTCAGTGACTACGAAAACTGGAAGCCTTTGTGGCTAGTGATCTTAACTAATTCATGTTCTCATATAGCTCAGCTTGCTATGATCAGGTCCAAATTTCTGCTGCTCACCGTTTTCTTGAAATTGAAGAGCCCCAGTCATAGCACACAAATTCCATGACATGCTCAGCTCTTCCCAGACATTTCCTGTGCCTTAACACAGTGTTTTCAAAAGTTTCTGATGCTCACTGCTGGTTGTCATTGGATGATTTTAGGTGGTGGGTGAATAAGATATTAATAACCTTGAATGATACACTGTTACAGAGAAGGTTACTTTCTTGCTAATTCTCCTTCACGCATTATGATCATGTCAAGAATGACTCAGTATGTTGTTAACCTAAAGATTACACTTCTCTAACATTTTATAAAATATATCCAAAATGTATATATGCATTTCGCACGTGACTCCATCACAGTGCTACTTTTTTTTCAGGTCCGTGGCTCATTTAGTTTCTTAAACTACTTCTGTTCTTTGAATTCAGACCTCCGATCCCTGTGTCCCTCCACTCTTCTCTTTCAGCTCCTTAAAGCCTGACCTCCCTCCCTTTACCAGCCAAAGCCATAGGGTCTATTATTAAAGCCACTGTCTTGCACACATTTTATTTGTCTTTGCCTTGTCTTTCCAAGCTGCATACAAGTGAAAAACTTTTCACCTTGGATTAATGGTATTATCATCCCTCTTTACTAAGCACAGCAGAAGAAATGCCATACCATGCAGAGATTGGTGCCAGTACAGTTTCCTAGTCTCCAACACCAACTGAACATCAATACTACCTACAGATCCCCTGACTGCCTACTCAGATATCATCTATGCCCCACCAGATGCTGTTTTAACTGCTTCTGCTGCCTTTCCTATCATACCACCTCCAACTATCCTTTCTGTTATTGAGACAGAGATATACTTTGTAGAGGAAATAGAAACCTTCCCCCAATAACTCCATCAAGTAGCTAATCCTGCATATCCATTTTATGTGTGTCTGATCAGTCATTCTTTACTTAAAACAACTAAATTACTTTCCATTACCCTCAGGATAAAGTCTAAATCCCTAATCTGGCTTGTGAGACTTGTCATAATCAGGCTCTGCTAAGCCCTCTGACTTCATCTCCTACCAGTACCCCTCTTGCACTTCACATTGCAATTATATTGCATTTGTTTCAGGTCTACAAATTAGCCACTGATTTTTTTTTTTTATTTGAGTATCGTTGACATACAATTACATTAGTTTCAGGTGCACAACATAGTGATTCCACAAGTTTATACATTATGCTAGGCTTATCACAAGTGTAGCTACCATCCGTTACCATGCAATACTATTACAATACCATTGACCATATTCCCTGTGCCGTACCTTTTATTCCCATGACTTACTCATTCCATAACTGGAGGCTGTATAAGGGACCTTCCTTATCAGCCAGCTTCTATTCATCTTATAGACTCCAGCTTTAGTTGTTAATTATTCCAGGATGTTGTACCTGAGTCCCCACCACTGTGTTAGGTATTCCTCCAACATTCTCCCATAACTCTATGTATTTGGCATGCATTAGCACTTATTTCATTATATCGAAGCTTTCTATTTACTTGTCTGTAATCTTCATTGGCATATAAGATCTTTTATGCCATTGGCTGTATTGATATTTTTTGTAATACCCAGTGCCTGGCGCATAGCAGGTGTTTAATAAGTTTCTGAAGACTCAGTAATGTTTCAAGTTCAAATTTTCCATAAGAATAAAAGACTTGTTGCTCCTAAGAAACAATTATTCTTGGTCTCAAGTTCAGAGAGATTTGTCCTTGGTCCTGGATAACGTAAGTCTGTATAATAAATAAAGCAAGGCAGTTTTTCTAAAATCTTTTTATGTAGGTCAGTGGTATAACAGCAAAATATAATCCTATAAAAGCACTTCTGTATTTGTCAAAATGATCCTATGTACATGGATAAATGCTGTTCTGACATAATACAGGGATAAGTCCAGCTTTTGATCAGTATTTAGTAAGTTTAATGTCCTATCCTCCAACAAATACTTGGAAAACTTAGCCATTTAAATGCAGATTCATATTCTATCCACAAAGTTATACTGAATACGTCATTGCCAGGCACTTGGGATATATAAGTGAACAAAACAAAGTTCTGTGTCCTTATGGAACTTACATTCTAGTAGGGGGTGTCTGACAAGAAACAAAACCAATAGATAACAAATAGATTAAGATAGATAAGTAAGTAAATAAATAAGTAAATAAGTAAGTAATATTAGAAGGTTGTAAACGCTATTGAGGAAACAGGATCTCAGGAAGAGAGAAATAGGGGTAATTGGAGTTGAGGGGTATGGTTTGCAGGTTTGAACAGGGAAAAGGTAACATTTTGAGCAAAGGTTTCATAAGGTAATTTTGAGCAAAGGTTTGATGAGATGAAAAAGTTAGCGGATGAATTGCTTTTTCTTAAGATTTTATTTATTTGAAAGACAGACAGAGAGAGAGAGAAAGCGTGTGCATGAGCGGGTGGAGGGGCAGAGGGAGAATTAGGCTCCCCTACTGAGCAGGGAGCCAGATGCAGGGCTCAATCCCAGGACCCTGGGATCATGACCTGAGCCCAAGGCAGATGCTTAACTGACTAAGCCACCCAGGCACCCCTAGCAGAAGAACTTCTTAAGTAGAGGGAATAGCTGGTACAAGGCTCCTGAAGTGGAAGCCTGACTGGCATGTTCAGTACAAGAACAGGGGCCTTGTAGACCTAAATTAATTTGCTTTGCAATGTAGTATCTATAAATCATTTGTTGTATTTATCCATGTTCTCTGGCTTTATGACCACTCAGTATTTTGAGGTAGAGACAACAGCATTTTCCAGTGGGTTAGATGCAAGGTAAAAGCATATATACCCTTATGCTCCAAGGGGCAGCATAGGCAAAAGTAGGAATGACATCCTCTTAGGAAAATTGAGAGGCCTGATGAGCACAAGCATGTGAACCAAAGACTGCGCTTTTCTGCCCAGAAGTGGATTAAGATAGCTCCTGTGGAAAGAGAAATCTCCTGGAGATTTCATGTTCCCTTCTGTCACATAGATCAAAGAAAATTTGGAGTCCTTAAGTTCTGTGAACTAGAGCATGGTCAAAATGATCTTATCAAGAAAAGTCTTAAAGCAAGGGTAATAAAATTCCTCCTACATTGTAGGAGTGAGCCTCAGTCCACATCCAGAAGATACTTAATCTTGAACAATATGGTTATCCTTGAATGCCCAAATTAGAGACAGTTTTGCTGCTTGCCAATTTTCCATTAGGATTCAACATATCTTACCTACCCAAGTACTGTAGTGTATTTGTACAATGATATAAGGACATTGTTTAGCTACTTCCTGGAAAATTACCATGTCTATACATTTACAACTGATTTTTTAGCACTAAATAATCATAAATCTCTCTACTCCGTTGTTTATGACCTACTTCAATTAGACTTATAAATTATTTTAAAAGGCTTTTTGCAAGAAAAATCACACTAACACTTCTACTGTATTGACCAAGTGGAGCCACACATTCTGTCACTTCTAGTAAATTATTAGTTACTCTGAAAATCTTTTACACTCGGCACACTGATCTTAAAGAATGACCTAATATAGTTACATTTCAGACCTACCAGATTTAAATAACATGTTGGTAATAACTCCTAATTAATTATTTAAGCTATTCATTTATTGACTAAAGTCTTCTCTACTGCATATAATTTCTCTATACAATAATATTTCATCTAAGAGAAAATGTGTTGGAGATGAGAAAGGGTAACAGGCAAAAATAGCTCCAGGCATTTTGTATTGAAGTTGTGAACCTCAGCTTTTTTGTCCATCCAGATGGTGACATCCTGATCATTTTAATCAGCATATTTTATTTGGGTCATAAAAACATTATAAATATTAAATCACAGTGCAGTCAAACCTGGATTATTGCCACTTCTTTTAATGACTATATGACCATATTCTAGGTAGTGTTATGTAGAGTGTCAGAGTCCAAAGACAGTGATATTAAAGTGTAATATTTATTTTTTTTATTATTTTGATCAGGGCAAAGAGGACTGAAATGTCTAATAACTTTTGTGAAGGAAGCCTTGCCATTTTATGAACTATAGTCAATCTTTCACAAAACTCACCACAAAATTGTCAGCAGGAGTGATTTCTTTTATTGGGAATGCAGTGATTACCATAGTTCCATCTAAAAATTGTCCATCTATATTCATGCGATTAACGTAACATGGGATTTACAAATATAAATGCATAATGCTGGAAAAGTAGAAATAAAGATTTTTATAGTAATGCAAATCTGTGCTGCATACATTTAATACTTTCATGGGTTAGAAAGTGAATTGTGTTTAATAACTCAACATTTTTAATTGGGCTTGCATTGACAATAAATTGTTATACACATTTTAAGTGGGTTTCCTAAGTTCTCAAATATTTAACTGCCTACTCCATTTTCACATCTACTACAAGCATACCGACAAGTACTTTATGTAAAGTGTGCTGTTATCATTTCTAAGTGGCTCTTTGGTTTTTTTTCCACCCACACATTGTTATCCCAATGGGGAAATCTTGGTAGAGGTTTTTTTTGTCCTAATGGTAAAGCAATTTAAAATGGGTTCTCCCATCAGAATGATCTTACAAGGATCAGTGTTAGATATTCTGTCCAATAAAAGGACTTGTAATGTTAGTAAAATGACAGTACAACATTGAGAGTAGCACCAGGGGAGAGGCAGATCATGGAAAAACAGAAAAATAACTGAAAGACTTCCGGTAAATTAGGAAACATTATTTTCTCAACACATGCTTTTTCTGTTTTCATTTTCATATCACCCTTTTGTGTTCTCTGTTTTCCTTTTCCTCTTGTAGGTTCTAAAGGAATTGAGATTGCTGAAACTCTAGTTACTCCTATAGGCCAAATAAACCTTCTTGTGGAAGCAAATAGTATCGGCAGTTTCTCCAACTTAGGTTTTTCTTTAGTTATGTGAAAGTGACTCTCTAGATAAGCAAAAAAGTCAACTAGAATGTCCTTCTGGTATACTGTAATGTCACTTAAGGGAGAACATATACATTGAATATACATTGCCAGTATATTCAATCCATGAAGTTGTGAATATTTTTCAGACATCCAGCAAGTGTGCTAGGAGGTATGTAAAAACAGAGTGGGTTATAAAAGAAATCCTATGTTTCTGGGACCTTAAAATCTATTCAGAATGATAAAACACATACATGTCAAACAGTTTATTAATAATGCAAAGCAATATGTTAAGTGCCACAATCATTTCACTTTCCTGCTAATTTTTTTCCTACGTCTCTGGCTGCTGCTTTCTCTGGAACATTGCATTCCCCATCCAGCCATTAAATGGTAGTATTTCTTGAGTCTTGGTCCTGGATTTTCTGTATTATCTCCAGTTACAATAGGCAATTATATCCATACCATTAATTTCCAATCCCTATACCCAGGGATACTAATGTTTATATATCTAGGCCACACTCTCTTCTGCCTTCTTGATACCTCTTCTTTCTTTCTTTTTTTTTTTTAATTTTATTTATTTATTTGAGAGAGAGAGAAAAAAAAAATTGGAGGGATGGGGCAGAGGGAGAAGGAGAAGTAGACGCCCCGCCAAGCAGGGAGCCCATGTGGGGCTTGATCCCAGGACCCTAGGATCATGACCTGATCTGAAGGCAGACATTTAACAGACTGAGCCACCCAGGTGCCCCTTGATTCCTCTTCTTCAATAACAGATCCAAAAGCTGACTCATAATCTTACCTTCCCATCTAGACCCTCCTCTAGGATTTCTGCTTTAGGGAATACCATCAGCATTCATTGAGATGTGAAATCTAGAAACACAGTAGTCATCCTTGACCCTTCTCTCTCAAATCCATCTGCTTCTTTCCATGTCTACCAGCCCAACACTCTAATCTAGGCTTCCTGTCATACTTCACTAGAAGGATGTCTCTTAATTTGTCTGTGTTCATCTATGCTGATTCTTTCCAAAGTACTGTCCATACAGCACACAAATTTGTCTTTAAAATTGAAATTCTGATCCTACTATCCTTTTGCTTAAATGTATCAATGTATCCCATAAAGCCAGTTTTGTTTTTGTTTTGTATAAGGCCTTTGTCAGCCTGCCTGATCTGGTCCCTGTCTGTCTCTCTGTCTTTGCTCTGTCTCCTCCAGCTACACTGGCTTTCTTAAAGACTTTTATTCTTGTCCTGCTTTTTCTCCCACCGAGATATGAATGGGAGAATTATTTTCTTCTTAACCTTAGCTTTTATTTGGTTTTTAGCTCCTAGCTTATGCATCCCTTTCTCAGGGAATCTCCTAATAATAGATTGTCAGGATACACTATACCTTTTCTTTGTGACTTACTAAACAATTACACTTCTTTATGTGATGATTTTGTTGGTGTCCATCCTTCCACTTGACCAAAGTTATATGAAGCAGAAAGAAGGAGTATCTGTTTTGCTCACTATTATAAATCTAGTACTTAGCACTGTGTCTGGAACACAATAGGAACTCTAAATATGAACCTAATGATTATGCAAATAATGAATGAATGAATGAATGAATGAATGAATGAATGAATGAATGAAACAAAGACTGTAATAGAGAGTAATAGAACATTTGTTAAAGAGAACCAGAAGAGATTATAGGGAAGAGTTAGTGGAGGATATGAAACTTGGTAGTCTTGGAAGGAAAGGGAGATTTGGAAGAAACAGTGGGGAGTAGAAATGCATTCCAAGCTGGGAACCATATGAGCAGAATCCTAGGAATAGAAAGTATCTTCTTTTACGTGATTGGATGGTAACTTAACCAGGTAAAGCACTTTGGTTCATTTTTTGTGAACAGTGGAGGTAAAATTGACTATACAGTAGTGGTCCAAACTTATGGACTCAACTTCCAGGCAGTCAGAGACTGTCCCAATAACACATTGAGTACATCATTACGTGTCCTTTTGGGGGGACAAAAAATTTTATTCTTTTGCAATTATTAATTGTCTCTGAGGGAAAGGCTGCTTTCTTAGCATAGGACACTTCAGTTCATCTTTAAAAATGTAACACAGAAAATACTTGGACCAATCTGTGACTACTTGGTGCTATTCTGGGGAGTTTTTTGGAAAAGCTTGATATTAATGGATGTAACTGTAAGTGTTTTCAATTCAGGTCAGGATGACCAAGTCCTTCACAGTTTTTTTATGTTTTAAAGTTCTTTCATAGTTTACCAATATAAGTTGATATATGCATAATGAGATAGTAGAAACTGTGATGATATTACCTAGCTTTCTCATGAGACCTCCATCATCTATTTGACATTGACTCAATATGATCAAAAGTAAAAATGGAAAAGAAGTGAATTGTTTCTGTTTTGCATCTCTTTATTTCCTCTTCTCTTGTTTTAATTCTTGGTTTGTGTTGGTGACCTTTACTGTGTTTGGGCGAGCATCCCCTAAGCTTTTATCCAGTGATTAAGAAGCATTCATTATGCACTCTATTTGACATGGTCATTACTTAATGCTCACTTAACAAAATTCTACAAGACCAAATTATCACAGTGGGTGAAGGAACAGATGGCCAGCTGGCCAGAATCCATGCCTGCTTTTTTTTATGCTTTCTCACGTCTGCCACAAAGAAGCCACATGCAAGACCTGAGGAGGCAATCCAAGCAGTAACTCGCTTGTCCAGCTGTGCTTCCAGCACTCTCAGCTGTGAAGTCTGAATAGACATCCTTCCCATTTGAGTGTAGCTGGAACCTGTCCTATAGGGATCTTGCTGCCTCATGATTAGGATGGCAGTCACAGAGGGTAGTTTCCAAAAGTGAAAATAGAAATCCTTTCCCCCACCTTCAAAAATCAAAACCACTATTCTGGGTTTCAAGAGAAAGAACTGTAGTTTTGTAGAATATAGTGCACCTGTTTGGTGTTTTGTTTTATTTTGTTGAGCCTATTTTTAACACCAATTTGTGATTATAAGATTATCTACAATCTGATATTTTACAAATTGTGACAGCCTTCAACAATGTAAAAATTAGACTTGGCCTCAGGCTTAAAATTAGTTGTTGAAACCTCCTAAGTGTGGATGAGAAAGAGCTACAGATGAAAATGCATCCAATCTCTAAACTTTAGAGGTGTTTTTTTATTTAACAGATCATTATTAGTAGTGTGGATTATATGCTAATTCCTAAAAGTAATAATTTTCAGTCAATCATCATACATTTATGAAGTAACATCAAAGTATCTAGCATTTTTCAGGGTCTTTGGGGATACAAAAATATAAGGAGAAGGTATTTCTATGCACAAGTAGTTTATAGGAACCCCTACTCTTTATATTTTATAAGTTTACAATCTCATTAGGGAGATAAAAGAGACCCATGAAATAGAGAAGGAAGCAATGTTCAGTGAGATATTAGACACACAGTACAAGTGGCAAGGTCAGTCAGAGACTGAAAAATGTGAGAGCTGTCAAAGAAAGATTGAGGAAGAACATGGAAATCTTGTAGCCTCTTAGAAACCCCATGTGGAGAACTGAGATTGCTTGATGCTCCGGTAACTTGGGCTCAAATATTTGCTTATAATAATACACATGGAGAACATTGGTCTCTGCTCTGTCTTAAATCTATACCCTTTCCTATTGATTTGTAGAAGAGGGATAGCTAATGGCAAACTGGAATGATATCTTACCATTTTGAACCACCTGCTGATGTGTATTCTTGAGCTTGAATTGTATTTTGCAAGATGTGGCATGTGAGTTGGACAGATACACTTAAATAAGTGATTTGCAGAGTTCTCTTTGGAAACAGCTCTCTGGTTAAAGAGGACGTTTTAAGGAATTGGAGATAAATTGGTATAATCTCATAGAGATAACCAAAGCTGGCTTTTTATGGTTATTAGAAACAGAAAAAGACTTTTTCCCCTTAGACTGATAAAAAATTTTTGAATGTTAATTTTATCAAGTAACTTGGATTGCATTTACAGTTTCTGAAATTTCATAGGAATTTTTACAGGAAAATCATTACTCTTATTCTAGTGGCCATCTGAAAAAAAAAAAGTATGATTTGACTATAATAATGGCCGATACTTTTGATATCAATGTTTCTCTTAGATTTTAGGACTATTTATTCTGTTGACCCAATACTTCAAAGTACACCCAGACCTTATGTTACTAACTTCAGCAATAATAATTTAATTTCATTCAGCATTCATTAAGGCTTCTATCTGCGATCTCTAATATTTATAAATATTTTTTTTAATCTTTAAAATTTTATTGTTATGTTAATCACCATACATTACATCATTAGTTTTTGATGGAGTGTTCCATGAATCATTGTTTGTGCATAACACCCAGTGCTCCACGCAGAACGTTCCCTCTTTAATATCCATCACCAGGCTAACCTTTCCCCCAACCCCCTCCCCTCTAGAACCCTCAGTTTGTTTTTCAGAGTCCATCGTTTCTCATAGTTCGTCTCCCCCTCTGAGTGACTCCCCTTCATTCTTCCCCTCCTGCTATCTTCTTTTTATTTTTCTTAACATATATTACATTATTTGTTTCAGAGGTACAGATCTGTGATTCAACAGTCTTGCACAATTCACAGCGCTCACCATAGCACATACGCTCCCCAATGTCTATCACCCAGCCACCCCATCCCTCCCACCCCCCCACCACTCCAGCAACCCTCAGTTTATTTCCTGAGATTAAGAAACCCTCATCTCAGTGAGGTCATATGACACATGTCTTTCTCTGATTGACTTATTTCACTCAGCATAACACCCTCCAGTTCCATCCACGTCGTTGAAAATGGCAAGATCTCATTCCTTTTGATGGCTGCATAATATTCCATTGTGTATATATATACCACCGCTTCTTTATCCATTCATCTGTCGATGGAAATCTTGGCTCTTTCCACAGTTTGGCTATTGTGGATGTTGCTGCTATAAACATTGGGGTGCACGTACCCCTTCAGATCCCTACATTTGAATCTTTGTGGTAAATACCCAGTAGGGCAATTGCTGGATCATACGGTATCTCTATTTTCAACTTTTAGAGGAACCTCCATACTGTTTTCCAGAGTGGTTACACCAGCTTGCATTCCCACCAACAGTGTAGGTGGGTTCCCCTTTCTCCACATCCCTGCCAACATCTGTCGTTTCCTGACTTGTTAATTTTAGCCATCTGACTGGTGTGAGGTGGTATCTCATTGAGGTTTTGATTTGGATTTCCCTGATGCCAAGCGATGTTGAGCACTTTCTCATGTGTCTGTTGGCCATTTGGATGTCTTCTTTGGAAAAATGTCTGTTCATGTCTTCTGCCCATTTCTTGATTGGATTAGTTGTTCTTTGGGTGTTGAGTTTGGTAAGTTCTTTATAGATTTTGGATACTAGCCCTTTATCTGATATGTCATTTGCAAATATTTTCTCCTATTCTGTCGGTTGTCTTTTGGTTTTGTGGACTGTTTCTTTTGCTGTGCAAAAGCTTTTTATTTTGATGAAATCCCAATAGTTCATTTTTGTCCTTGCTTCCCTTGCCTTTGGCAATGTTTCTAGGAAGAAGTTGCCGTGGCTGAGGTTGAAGAGGTTGCTGCCTGTGTTCTCCTTTAGGATTTTGATGGACTCCTGTCTCACATATAGGTCTTTCAACCATTTGGAGTCTATTTTTGTGTGTGGTGTAAGGAAATGGTCCAATTTCATTCTTCTGCATGTGGCTGTTCAATTTTCCCAACACCATTTGTTGAAGAGACTGTCTTTTTTCCATTGGCCATTCTTTCCTGCTTTG
Source organism: Zalophus californianus (assembly GCF_009762305.2). Taxonomy (NCBI): domain Eukaryota; kingdom Metazoa; phylum Chordata; class Mammalia; order Carnivora; family Otariidae; genus Zalophus; species Zalophus californianus. The sequence goes on along the minus strand of NC_045599.1, from coordinate 63,915,510 downwards.
TCAAAGATGAGTTGACCATAGAGTTGAGGGTCCATTTCTGTGCTCTCTATTCTGTTCCATTGATCTATGTGTCTGTTTTTGTGCCAGTACCATACTGTCTTGATGATGACAGCTTTGTAATAAAACTGGAAGTCCGGAATTTTGATGCCACCAGCTTTCCTTTTCTCTTTGAACATTCCTCTGGCTATTCGAGGTCTTTTCTGGTTCCATACAAATTTTAGGATTATTTGTTCCATTTCTTTGAAAAAAGTGGATGGTATTTTGATGGGGATTGCATTGAATGTGTAGATTGCTCTAGGTAGCATTGACATCCTCACAATGTGTGTTCTTCCAATCCATGAGCATGGAACATTTTTCCATTTCTTTGTGTCTTCCTCAATTACTTTCATGAGTATTTTATAGTTTTCTGAGTACAGATCCTTTGCCTCTTTGGTTAGATTTATTCCTAGGTTTCTTATGGTTTTGGGTGCAATTGTAAATGGGATCAACTCCTTAACTTGTCTCTCTTCTGTCTTGTTGTTGGTGTATAGGAATGCCACTGATTTCTGTGCATTGATTTTATATCCCGCCACTTTACTGAATTCCTGTCTGAGTACTAGCAGTTTTGGGGTGGAGTCTTTTGGGTTTTCCTCATAAAGTATCATATCATCTGCAAAGAGTGAGAGTTTGACTTCCACTTTGCTGATTTGGATGCCTTTGATTTCTTTTTGTTGTCTGTTTGCTGTGGCTAGGACTTCTAATACTATGTTTAATAGCAGTGGTGAGAGTGGACATCCCTGCCGCGTTCCTGACCTTAGGGGGAAAGCTCTCAGCTTTTCCCCATTGAGAATGATATTCGCTGTAGGTTTTTCATAGATGGCTTTTATGATATTGAGGTATGTACCCTCTATCCCTATACTCTGAAGAGTTTTGATCAAGAAAGAATGCTGTACTTTGTCAAATGCTTTTTCTGCATCTATTGAGAGGATCATATGATTCTTGTTCTTTATTTTGTTAATATATTGTATCACGTTGATTGATTTGCGGATATTGAACCAACCTTGCAGCCCAGGGATAAATCCCACTTAGTCATGGTGAATAGTCCTTTTAATATACTGTTGGATCCTATTGGCTAGTATATTGGTGAGAATTTTTGCATCCATGTTCATCAAGGATATTGGTCTGTAATTCTCCTTTTTGATGAGGTTTTTGTCTGGTTTTGGGATCAAGGTAGTGGTGGCCTCATAAAACGAGTTTGGAAGTTTTCCTTCCATTTCTATTTTTTGGAACAGTTTCAGAAGAATAGGTATTAATTCTTCTTGAAATGTTTGGTAGAATTCCCCTGGGAAGCCATCTGGCCCTGGGCTTTTGTTTGTTGGGGGATTTTTGATGACTGCTTCAATTTCCTTAGTGGTTATAGGTCTGTTCAGGTTTTCTGTTTCTTCTTGGTTCAATTTTGGTAGTTGATACATCTTTAGGAATGCATCCATTTCTTCCAGGTTATCTAATTTGCCAGCATAGAGTTGCTCATAATATGTTTTTATAATTGTTTGTATTTCTTTGGTGTTGGTTGTGATCTCTCCTCTTTCATTCATGCTTTTGTTGATTTGGGTCATTTCTCTTTTCTTTTTGATAGTCTGGCCAGGGGTTTATCAATCTTGTTAATTCTTTCAAAGAATCAGCTCCTAGTTTCGTTGATCTGTTCTACTGTTCTTTTGGGTTCTATTTCATTGATTTCTGCTCTGACCTTTATTTCTCTTCTCCTTCTGGGTTTAGGCTTTATTTGCTATTTTTTCTCCAGCTCTTTTAGGTGTAGGGTTAGGTTGTGTATTTGAGACCTTTCATGTTTCTTGAGAAAGGCTTGTATTGCTATATACTTTCCTCTTAGGACTGCCTTTGCTGTATCCCAAAGATTTTGAACAGTTCTGTTTTCATTTTCATTGGTTTCCATGAATTTTTTAAATTCTTCTTTAATTTCCTGGTTGACCCATTCATTTTGTAGGATGCTCTTTAACTTCCATGTATTTGAGTTCTTTCCGACTTTCCTGTTGTGTGTGATTGAATTCTAGTTTCAAAGCACTGTGGTCTGAAAATATGCAGGGAATAATCCCAATCTTTTGGTACTGGTTGAGACCTGATTTGTGACCTAGGATGTGATCTATTCTGGAGAATGTTCCTAGGCACTAAAGAAGAATGTGTACTCCGTTGCTTTGGGATGGAATGTTCTGAATATGTCTGTGAAGTCCATTTGGTCCAGTGTGTCATTTAAAGTCCTTATTTCCCTGTTGATCTTTTGCTTAGATGATCTGTCCATTTCTGTCAGGGGGGTGTTAAAGTCCCCCACTATTATTGTATTGTTGTCAAGGTGTTTCTTTGCTTTTGTTATTAATTGCCTTATATAATTGTCTGCTCCCCTGTTAGGGGCATAGATATTTACAATTGTTAGATCTTCTTGTTGGATAGACACGTTAAGTAGGATATAGTGTCCTTCCTCACCTCTTATTACAGTCTTTGGCTTAAAATCTAATTTGTCTAATATAAGGATTGCCACCCCAGCTTTCTTTTGCTGTCCGTAAGCATGGTAAATGGTTTTCCACCCCTCACTTTCAATGTGAGGGTGTCTTTGGGTCTAAAATGAGTCTCTTGCAGACAGCATATCGAGGGGTCTTGTTTTTTAATCCAATCTGATAGCCTGTGTCTTTTGAATGGGGCATTTAGCCCATTTACATTCAAGGTAACTATTGAAAGATATGAATTTAGTGCCATTGTATTGCCTGTAAGGTGACTGTTACTGTATATTGTCTGTGTTCCTTTCTGTTCTATGCTGCTTTTAGGCTCTCTCTTTGCTTAGAGGACCCCTTTCAATATTTCTTGGAAGGCTGGTTTTGTGTTTGTAAAATCCTTTAGTTTTTATTTGTCCTGGAAGCTTTTTATCTCTCCTTCTATTTACAATGACAGCCTAGCTGGATATAGTATTCCTGGCTGCATATTTTTCTCGTTTAGTGCTCTGAAGATATCATGCCAGTCCTTTCTGGCCTGCCAGGTCTCTGTGGATAGGTCTGTTGACAATCTAATGTTTCTACCATTATAGGTTACATATCTCTTCTCCCGAGCTGCTTTCACGATTTTCTCTTTGTCTCTGAGACTCGTAAATTTTACTATTAGATGTCGGGGTGTTGACCTATTTTTATTGATTTTGAGAGGGGTTCTCTGTGGCTCCTGGATTTTGATGCCTGTTTCCTTCCCCACATTAGGGAACTTCTCTGCTATTATTTGCTCCAATTTACCTTCTGCCCCTCTCTCTCTTTCTTCTTCTTCTGGGATCCCAATTATTCTAATGTTGTTTCATCTTATCATATCACTTATCTCTCAAATTCTGCCCTCATGATCCAGTAGTTGTTTATCTCTCTTTTTCTCAGCTTCTTTATTTTCCATCATTTGGTCTTCTATATCACTGATTCTCTCTTCTGACTCATTTATCCTAGCAATTAGTGCCCCCATTTTTGATTGCACCTCATTAATAGCCTTTTTGATTTCAACTTGGTTAGATTTTAGTTCTTTTATTTTTCCAGAAATGGTTTCTCTAATAACTTCCATGCTTTTTTCAAGCCCAGCTAGTATCTTTAAAATCATGATTCTGAACTCTTGGTCTGACATCGTAGTAATGTCCGTATTGAGTAGGTCCCTGGCAGACAGTACTACCTCTTGTTCTTTTTGCTGAGGTGATTTTTTCATCTTGTCATGTTGTCCAGAGGAGAATAGATGAATGAGAGAACAAAATGCTAACAGGTTAAAAACGTCCCCAGAAAATATACTCTAAACAAATCAGAAAAGACCTGAAACCAGGGGAAAAGAAAAGGAAAGAAAGAAAAAAGAAAGAGAAAAAAAAAAGAAAAAGAAAAAGATAAACACAAACAAAAACAGAACAAAACAAAACAAAAAAACAGAATATGATCAAATATGATCAGCCTAGTGCATAGATCAGTGCCGCACACTAGAATTTGGGTGTATTTTGGTCTGTTACAAGAAAGTGCCTCCTAAAATTTTAAAGAAAGACTTATATATGTACAAAATAAGGGTTGATACAATGAAGGGATGGAATATGACTGTAAAGATGAAAATTATAAAAGATTTTATGAAAGGAATTGATAAGATAAGAAGTTGTTTGAAAAAAGAAAGAAGATTTAAAAAAAAGAAAAAAGGGAGAGAATGTGATCAGGCAGGAGACTAGAACAAAGCCGTACACTAGTGATTTAGGGTATATTTTGATCTGTTAGAAGAAACTGTATCTCAAAATTTTAAAGAGAGAACAACTTATATATATATATGCCAAAAATAAGGGTAACTACTATGAAGGGATAGAGTATGACTCTAAAAATGAAAAATAAAAAAAATTTTTTTTAAAAAAGGGATTGATAAGATGTTGGTTGAAGAAGGAAAAAAGAAAAATTCAAAAAAAAAGAACAGTTAAAAAAAATTAACTTTGAAAGAGTAATGAATCATGGTAAACAGCCATGAATTCTATGTGCAGTATTCCCCTAGCGCTGGAGTTTTTCCGTTCTCATTGATCGGTAAACTTGGTCTCGGCTGGCTGTTCGTGCTGATCTTCTGGGGGAGGGGGCCTGTTGCCATGGTTCCCAAATGTCTTTTCAGGAGGCAGAATTGCCCCACCCTTGCCAGTCCAGGCTAAGCAATCTGCTTGGGTTTGCTCTCGGGAGCTTTTGTTCCCTGCAAGCTCTCGTACAGCATTAGAGGACGAGAGTGAAAATGGTTGCCTCCCAATCTCTGCCCAGAGGAGCTGAGAACTCGGGGACCCGCTCCTCAGTGCGCCCCCAGAGAAAAGCAGTCACTCCAGTCTCCCTGGTCTCCGGCTGCACTCCGTGCTCACCCGGCCTGTGACCAAGCGTTTCTATCTCTGGAACCCGACCCCATGTGGAGTCTCCAAACCCAGCAGATCCCTGCGGTGCGCTTCCGCACCGCTCCTCCTGGGAGAGGAAGGGGAGTCTCCCCGGCTCTGCCGCTTGTTGTGTCCCTGCTGGAGGAGCAGTGGCCCGACTGTGCCGCGGATCACGGTTTATGTTAACCCGGAGCTGAGAGCGCACACCTCGGCTCCGTCTCTGCAGCCGCCTTCCCAGCTCCGATACCTGGGAGCTCTGCTGCACTCAGGCACCCCCGGTCTTTCTGTGACCCCTAGGGTCCTGAGACCACACTGTCCCGCGAGGGTTCCACCCCCCACTTAGCCACTGGAGTGACATCCCTCAGCGGAGCCGACTTCTAAAAGTTCCGATTTTGTGCTCCGTGGCTCTATCACTTGCCAGAAGCGGCCGATGGAGGCCCCCTCCCCCGCCGTCTATCCTCCCAAATATCGCCTCGGATTCACTTCTCCGCACATCTTACCTTCCAGAAAGTGGTCGCTTTTCTGTTCAGAGAGTTGTTGCTATTCTTTTCTTCAATCTCCTGTTGAGTTCCTAGGTGTTCAGAATGGTTTGATCCCTATTCAGGTGAATTCCTGAGAGCAGACGAAATCCAGGTCTCCTACTACTCCGCCATCTTGCTCCACCCCCTATTTATAGGTATTTTATGTCAGATTTAGTTTCCTTTGTTTTAGAAAGAAAATCAAAGGGCAACATTATCTTTTGTTTATGTTCGGTATGTATTGCTCTGTTAATGATAAAACTATACAATCAATCAGCAAATATTGTTGTTTAGCTAAAGGTGTTTCAAGAGAGCATTTTGGAGGATTAAAAAATATGTGTGCATTGTGACTGGAGAGTAATGAGAGATTTCTATTTGCTTAATAAAACATTGCAAGCTGAGACTTTCCATTACGTGGGTGGTGGTTTAGGAATCTTTCTTCGGCAGTAGTGCAGGACGAATAGAGGTGGGGAATGATGAGAGGATGTGCTCCTTGATGAAATGTGACTATAGCAATAGTTTTTCCTTTGTAAAATGATAGATCTTTTTGCTATAGTTTGTAATTAATTTTTTAAAAGTCATATTAATGGGGTGCCTGGGTGGCTCAGTCGGTTAAGTATTTGACTCTTGATTTTGGCTCAGGTCATGATCTCAGGGTCATGAAATCGAGCCCCACATTGGGCTCTGCACCCAGCTGGAACTCTGCTTGAAATTCTCTCCCTCTCCCTCTGCCTTTCACTCTCACCCACTCACCCCCTCTCTCTTTCTCAAAATAAATAAATCCTTAAAAAGAAGTCATGTTAGTGTTTAATAAGATATTTATTTATTGGAAAAAGATGACATATCAACAGTTGTGACACAAATGATGACATATGTTCATAGAGATAATTCATATAAAGACTTTCTCAGAATGTTGATGGACTACCTAAAAAAAGACTACCATTGGCAAGCCCAACTCTAGACAAAAGTTTTAAGTGGATAAAGAGCAGCCCCAAGAAATCTTAATTCTTTCTTTGGTACTTCATTCTATCTTGTAGTGCCAGATCCTCCTTGATGCCACATAAGTAGCCATTTCTGCACTCTTCCTAGGCACTGCTCCAAATTTACAATGTTCTCTTGATCTTGTGATGAGAGCCAAGTAAAATTAGTTTTAGCTAAGGTATTAATTGTTGATGAATCTGAGTGCCTTGCCAGCCAACTCTAACAATAAATGAGGGCTCTGGTTTCCTTAACCATCTCCATTGCTGTAAGAAAACAACTACTTGGGGACTGTAGTGGTTTGAGTACCTCTCCAAAATTCATATCTATCAGGAATCTCAGACTGGGACCTTATTTGGAACTAGGGTATATATTTGTTTGCGAGGGTTGCCATAACAAAATTCCACAGCCTGGTGGCTTAAACAACAGAAATACATTTCCTCACAAGTCTCCAAGAGCAAGATCAAGGTGTCAGCAGGTTTGGTTCCTCCTGAAGCCTTTCTCCTTGGGTTGTAGACAGCCAACTTCTTGCTTTGTCCTCACATGACCTTTTTTTCTGTGTGTGCATATCACTGATGTATCTTGTGTGTGTCCAAATTTCCTCTTATAAGGGAAGTTGGGTTGGATGAGGGCCCACCCATATGACCTCATTTAACCTTAATCACTTCTTTAAAGTCTCTGTCTCCAAGCACAGTCACATCCTGAGACACTGGAGGTTAGGGCTTCAACATGAATTTCGGGGGAACAAAATTCAGCTCATCACAGAGCCTTTGCAGATGTAATTAAGGGTTTTGAGATTAAATCATCCTGGGTTAGAGTGGGCCCTAAATCCAATGACTGGTGTCCTTCTGAGAAGACGAGAGAACATACAGAACACAGGGAAGAAGGCGTCTGAGATTGAGGGCAGATTTTGGAGTCATGCTAGGACAGGAGCCCCTAGAGGCTGGAAGAGAAAAGGACAGATTTTTCCCTTGAGCCTTGAGAGGGAGTATGGCCATCCAGGCACCTTGATTTCAGACTTCTAGCCTACAGAACTTTGAGAGAATAAATTTCTGTTGTTTAAAGCCACCTATTTTGTAGTAATTTGTTATGTAGGGACCCTAAAGACACTTCTTTAGCCACTAATTATCACAGTGCTTTCCTGTGGACAGTTATATATAGAGTTCAGCATTAACGCTTGAGGAGAAAGTTTATCTGTAGGTATTTAAAAAGAAAAACAAAAATAAAACCAACTCTGTTTAGCCTCAGATTTCAATTTTCATAATCTACTCAAATATTTTTACATTTAAAGAACAATTTGTTAGATTTGCATATTCTCCTCTAAAATGGAACGCTTTAGGCTTTTTTATAGTTTACTCGTCTTTATAAGTATGAAATACCCATAGATAATTTTTCTCCTCAAATGGCTGAATTTGTACTTTACATTTCAAAGAGAGAGGAGGAGGAGGGAAGGAGGAGAAGGAGAAATAACAAGCGTAAAAAATGGTTTGGAAACATCAATCAAGTCAACGTTTCCAGAATAATTCCTTCTTTTTCAAACTAGTTTTAAAATAGAGTGGCAGTGGCTCAAAATGGCAACTGCCAAAATGTTCCACCTTATTAAATGTAAAAACAACACTATGATAAAACTTTTCTGTGTTTTTAAGACCAGACTTTGAAGTGAACTTTGGGTAATAACTCTTCCTATGAGAACACTTAGTGAAACGGTGCTCTTGCAATTGCTGGATTGGCATTTCCTTATAACATAATTTAAAATGTACATTTATTTTTAATATCTAAGTGCCAGTGTTTGGGAGAATAATTTGTAAAATTGACTGAGTCTATGTAGACATAATCACAAGAGAGGGTTAACCTATTTACTTAATAATCTGCTTACACACTATAAGGAATTCATGATTTGGGGCATAGTCGCTGAATGTGTGAAAAGCTAACCATGTTACACATATAGAAATGAATTCAACTCTCTGCTGTTGGAATTGTGAGAAGGTAGATGCGGAAAAGTAGCGAACCATATAGATCCATTACTTTTGTGAGCAATTAATCTTGTTGACATACTTAATATGAGCTTACATAAAAATGCCTGGAAAGCATGCTGTTGAATCCAGTTGTTCATTAATATCGATCATATACTGTCCCCATTGTGTTAAGAGCTACTTAAAGATTACCTACAGAAGTATTAGAGCATTATTGATTTTAAAACTTCCTGAAGCCTCTTGTATCTTAAAAGTCCACTTATGCTTTTATTGTTAAAAGTGATATGATATTACCAAGTGCTATTGTCTTATCAGATGATTTGAACTTTTAAGAATACTAATCAGAACTGAATCTTGTAATCACCATTCTGTACCTGTTACACAAAAGGAAGCAAACTTTTTAAAGCAGACTTTTAAAGTGGAAAGGAATTAAGATCACCTTTGTATATCTTATTTTTGTTTTTACAAGCTCTAAGTGGTTGAATAATTCTCATTTGTTTTAAAATTTTGCTCTGCTATAAAATTGAAAACAATTTTATAGAAAATTTTATAGCAGAGCAAAATTTTAAAACAAATGAGATATAGAATATATACATATAAATATGTGTGTGTGTATATATATATATATATATTTATTTACATGTTACAGAAAAGATATGAGATGCCCTAAATATACTAAAGTTTTGGCAGTAAAAGTGAAGAATGTAGCCATATTGCAAACATTTGTTAATATGATTTCATTAAGGAAACCTAGAATTAAGTTTCCAGAAACCATCAAACCATTATATAAACTATATAAATATAGTTTATATGTATATATATATATATATATATAGAGAGAGAGAGAGAGAGACTATGAACTCTGAGAAACAAACTGAGGGTTCTAGAGGGGAGGCGGGTGGGGGATGGGTTAGCCTCGTGATGGGTATTAAAGAGGGCATGTATTGCATGGAGCACTGGGTATTATATGCAAACAACGAATCATGGAACACTACATCGAAAACTAATGATGTATGGTGATTAACATAACATAATAAAATAAATGTATATAGTTACAAATATATATAGTTACAAATCTATATATTTGTACAAATATATACAAATATATATATTTATAAATACTGAGCATATTATATTTTCAGTAAAGGATAACCATTAAAATTACTTTTAAAAAGTGAGCTGCATAAACTGGATGACTAAATATTTCCTTGTGTTAGGAGCTTACTCTTCCAGCTGTTGATAATTTTAATTCCCTTGAAAGTATTTATCCAAATTACTAGTAGAGTGCTCAGCACATAATAGTTTCCTAATGAATAATGTTATTTAACCTGAAATTAGAACAACCAAAAAACTCCCAAACTGCTCTATGTTGATCAAGGTCAGGGCCACTGTTTTTCTTACCTTCATAGTACAAGCAACAATATACACTGTAGGTGATGGTTTTTCTTTATCAGTGTGCCAACACCTTAAATGATGCTTATTTTCAGTATCAAAATAGATGAGATTATTGGATGGGGGAAAACACAAAAACAGAAAGGAGTTTCCTGAGATCTCTAATTCTCATATGTTTAGCCCAATTACCACTTGGAGAAAGAAATCTGGAAACTGTTGGTAAATATTTTAATTGTCACTATTTAATATCCAACTACAAAACTTTTTGGCTACCATGTGAGCTGAGAACTGGGGCTACATTTATTTTATTATCTTTGGGTACTAATTTATATATTCTAATTATTTCATCTTGCTAATCCTTTAAGTGAATGTCTTTATTTACACAGGAATTGGTAAATTAGGAGACCAAAACACTGTTGATGAGATTATACAATGTTACATTTTTCTTGATTCCACATTTGCCAAAAATTAAGATACACGTAATTGTTATGCAAAAGTTTACATTCTAATGATCTTTTATTTACTATTGTAATACTTTACAGATATAATATTCTTGAAGCTTAAGCTCTATTAGAGACAAAAAATATTGGAACCCAATTACAAATTTAAGGAACTTGAACTTTGAAAGGTGTAGAAAAGTTACAGAAAGTATCCTAATTAATTACCAAATGAAAAACCAAAGATATTGATACCTTATAAACCTCAGTTTGAATAGGGTTTGGGCAAAAGATGAAATGGTCATCACTCACTTTGCCATACCCTTGTTTATTCAGAATGTATCCAGCACCTGCTATGTGCAGACTGTAACTCCTCCCCACAGAGAATTTATGGTTTATTGGGGAAAAGGGAGATGTAGCCACTCGTTTCAGCACTCTATCATGAGTACTCCAAGAGTATGTACAAGGCATACAATGAGTTTCATAGTATGATTATTAGGAACAAACAAACAAAACCTGTATGTAGGGCACGGTCGCTTTCTTTCTTATCTTCATAGAACAAGCAAGAGTATATACATACAAAATATGTGATTACAAAATAATATTGGGAAGATATTCATGTTTGACAGTTGATTTCAAACATAGCTGAAATGGAGTGCTATTAGTATAGTAGAGCCTATCTTTATCTATATTCATAATATCTAATACACCCTCACCCATTTGCTGAAAACACTCTGAAATATTTCCATTTAGGAATGCTTGGAGTCCTGCATTTATACGAACATGCTTAATGAATTCATGTTGATCCTGTCATCTGTCAAGATTAACATATTAATGTACAGATCTTCAATATGGCAGGGAGTGTGGCTTAATGGAAAGTACAGAGATGTATAGTCAGGTGGAGTCTGTTAAAATCTTGCCTTTTCCAGTTAGGCATGTTACTTAGCCTCTGTGAGTAAGCCTGTTTTCTTGCCTCTAAAAAAAACAAAGATATATTCTTTGAAGAATACTATGTATACTTCATGTTGCTTAGCATTTAAAGCACTCTAGAAAGGTTAAATCCTTGAGCCATTTGCTTTACCTCATTCTCACCCTTTAAATGAAAATCATAGAATTTCTCAGAATAGGAAAAATAACCACAATCATGACCTCTGTTAGCAGGTAATCTTTTTCTGAAACTCAGATGTCAGCTGAGGTCATGATGTTCTTTGGGTTGTAAATAAAATCAGCTCTAGTGCTCTAGCTCGTTTCTTTTGGGAATCCCAGAGGCTGCACCAAGATTGCTGGACAGGCTTCACCTATGCCCTCAGGAAATATATGTCAGTTCTGTCTTCAGATTTCTGAAGAATCCACGGGATTCTTGAATCCCTTGGGCTTCATGTGCTGTAGTGCTTCTTCCTTTCTGCCAGTATGAGCCAGATGAATGGCATAGCCCTTTCCCCTTGACTTCCCCAATCACCACACACAGGTCTGTGTGTCTAGCAGACTTAAGTGTAGGTCTGGATGCTCCAACAGAGACAGTTCACATAGCAGCTGTGCTAACGACTTTTAGATACCATGAATGTACAGAGATGTACATTCTGAATTTTAGATACCATGGTTTCTTGCTAGCTACTTTTCTTCACCTATTACAGCTTCCCAACATATTGCTTGACCCCTTTCTGTCCCTCAAGTCCACTCCCAGCTCTGTTTTTGGGGTCTCCTCTTCTGGGTGTTCTCCATCTGTTCCTAAGTTCTCCTCTTTATTATGAGAGCCACTAGCTCATCCTCAACTTCAAGTCAAGTTCTGCTTTTCCTAAGGTGCTGTGGGCTTGAGTAAATGGAGTCTTCTCTTCCAGGCTCATATTCACCCTTTGTTCTTCAAAGTGACATTAAGAGACCACCTTCCTTGGAATGGTGGCTTTAACTGCTCCTAAGAACTGGCAGAGGTCTTACTGTTTCAGTCTTTTTTGTTGTTGTTGTTTTAAATCCCTCCCTCACGCAGCTTTATAAGAGGAAGAGAGCATAGAAAAGGTTTATTTCCTCTCTGATATAAGTTAAATCACTCTCTTAAGGGGAAGAGAATAGCTTAATCAATTTTGGTTTTAATAACTTTTTTCCTCCTAGATACAAATCCTTAAACCCACCTTTTCTTATATTAGGTTTTTTTGTTTGTTTGTTTTTTGTTTGTTGGTTTTTTAGTTTGAGAAATCACTGAATTCTTATTAGGCTTTGTTTCCTTATCTACAAAATTGAGAGATTGGATTAGGTGATCTCTAAGGCTCCTTATTTGTTTAAAATTGCATAATTCTTAAAAAGAAAAAAATTGCATAATTCTTTCAGTATAATTACTTATATGTATTTTTTTTCTCTAGCAGTTATATAGATGGCTATCAGTTATCAGTTACTAAAAAACCTGTCATGGTTTTTCTTATTTTGAAGTGAACTGATGAATCAGAACTCTGATATCATTTTTATTTCATTCTCCCTTCCCCAACTTTTCAGTCTCTAAAAAATGTAGGTTTTGGAATCATAGACTGTTAATTTGAGACCTAAATGCATCACTCATAGATGTTCATTTGAGAAACATTATCTAAGATTTTTGCCCTTCCTTTTTTTTTTTTAATGTAAAAGCTAATGGTAATGACAATGACCTCATGGAATTGTAAGAAATAAATGAGATTATTTATGTGAAAAGAATTTGTAGATTGTAAGGCACCATCAAATGTGAATTAATTTGGAGGAGGGAGGAATAGAAACTGAGAAAGAAGAGTATAGATAAGTTCTGTGGCATGCTTTGCATCTTTTAGTAATGGAAGAAACGTGACCCAAATTGCCACAAAAGTGATCATTGGTGTTGAACCTTCTTCCTGTCTTAAACATTGATAGTGTACCACCTTTAGGGCAGGTGTTGGTTAGTTTAACTTACATATAGTGCACAGCACAAAACTGCCTACTTAAATCCATGTATTGTTTTTAATTGATATGAAGGTATCTGGAGAATACACAGATACACTAATTTCTTTTCACTGTTTGAAAGTTAAGCCCTATCAACAAGGTCCAGACACTATAGGGTTGCCACATTGTTTTCTATTTCATGCATATTCTTATTAGATTCTACTGCTATTGAATTTCATGCAATTTTAAACTAGAAGAAACTGAGTTTCAAGAACAGTTGTTGGAGAAAGGAATCAAATTTTAAAGTTTTGACTCAATGCAAGACAATGTTGCCCAACCCCTATGTGCTTCCTGTCATTGACACTCTATCGCACTGCTCAAAGTGATGATGGGTCAATTGCCTTTCTCTCCATAAGTCTTTAAATGGCTTTGACCAATACTTGAGGAGCCATTAATCATTGTACTCTTCCAACAGCCTTGCCTGGTGGAGCTCTCACCCAGTTGCTTCAAGTTGTTACTATTCTTGTGCCCAGCCCTATCGCTACCCCCCAACTCTCTGCTAAAACTACTTGCTCCTTTTCTTCTTCCTCCAGGACTCAGGCATTCACCTTTTCATACATAGTGGACAGTTTAATTACTCTTCTTTCTTTTCTAATATGCACATCCTAACTTTCTCTTCAGTGGCTTTTCTTTCACTCATAAAGGTGTTCTAGTCTCTTCAGTTAAACAAAATTTAAAAAGACAAAATTAGAGAATACTATACATTTTTCCTTGGCCTTTCTTCATCTTCCAGGGAGAACGTTTTCTTCCTTCAGCTTCTCTCTTCCCTTCTTCACGTTGTCCAGTCTGGATTCTGCCCTGAGTCAATTAGCATCCTCCAAAGAAGCCAACAGTAAGCCAACTATGAGACTGTAAGAATTAGAGATGTAAAAGATTTACTGGGGAGGGGGGGAATGGAAGCAAGAGTAGGTAGGATGAGCCTTCAGACTGTGACATAAACCTGTCACCTCCAAAAAGAGAAAAGGAAGGAAGGAAGATGGTATAGAGAGAGCCTTGCACTGCCATGCCATTTGAGAAAAATCTCAGCCATACCAAAGGGGCACCCCAGAGTAAAGAACGTGCACTAGAGGAGTCCTGAGTTAGGCAGGACTGTCCCAGTTCTGTACCCTCATAGTGCTAACAGCTGGTTTTCTCCAAGGGAGATCAGACACCACACTTCTACTGGCTTTCACAGGTACTTCACTCTGGTGAAGTTACTTTCTCAAAGCTTAAAAATGACTATGAGCCTGGGGTGCCAGGATGGCTCAGTTGGTTAAGCTGCTGACTCTTAATTATAGCTCAGGTCATGATCTCAGGGTCCTGGAATCAAGCCCTTTGTCAGGCTCTGCCCTTAGCAGGGAGTCAGCTTGAGATTCTCTCTCCCTTTCCCTTTGCCCCTGTTTTTCCCCATATTTGTAACTTGATGAGCTACTTCTTATAGATGGGCAAAAATTGTGGTTCACAGAAGTATGCCCCACTACAAATCCATAAATAGTCAATAAAAGTATTGCAACCAAATATCCACTTCCCTTGGACTATGTGGTTACAGTCATTTGCAAGTTTATGCTATTTTTACCAGCAAGTTTATAAAAGCTCTTCAGTGTTCATAACTCCAGAAATTGCCATTCAGTATTACTTTTGAAACATGCAGAAGATATTTCACAATTTGGAGAACTTAATACCAATATTTTACTCAGTGCTAATATTTCTTTTTGACTTCTTAATATGTGTCAGACACTGTTCGGGTGTTTTAAATATACAAGTTCTTTTCATCTGTATCATCACCCTCTGAGATAGATTCTTTTAATACTGACATTTAACCAAAGTGCGATTGAGGCACAGAGAGGTGAAATAAATCTTCCAAGACCACATGGCTAGAAAGTCAGGAAGCCAGGCTTCAATACCGGGCTGTTAGTCTCAGAGCCCCACACAACTACTCCATTTCCTATACCACTAATATCCAGGACACTTTTCTCTATAAAATGGTTAATTGCTAAAGGTTGGCCCAGTATCTCCTTTAAAGCGTACACATCATGCAGCAATTTTTCTTCTGTCTTGCAGGTCCCTGCGTTCCTAATCCATGCCATAATGGAGGAACCTGTGAAATAAGTGAAGCGTACAGAGGGGACACATTCATAGGTTACATCTGTAAATGTCCTCGAGGATTTAATGGGATTCACTGTCAGCACAGTAAGTCATCCACAATCATTGTGCTTTTATTAGTATTGATTGCAAAGTATACAAGTCATTATCATTCTTGTTGGTAGTAGACTGATAGAAGCTTCCCACAGCAAAGAACCCTGAGAGTTGGCTAATGCTGCCTCTCTCCCACTGAATACACCACATCTCCCACTGAGGGACTCTCAATCCTCCCAGTGGTGTATGGGGCTAGTAGTTTTGTGTTGATTCTTTTTCATTATTCTCCAGCTATATTGCAAAATCTTGCCTTTTATTTTAAATTGCTATATGCCTCTTTCTTTCATATTTGTCCTGCAGCTATACTCTTCAAGTTTCCCAGACATTATTCTGATTAGGTTCAGAGATATACAAGAAAAGAAAACCACCCACCTGGCCCTATCTATAAGCCAGTTCCCTCCTTCTTACATGTTGGCATTTTTAGTGTGAAAATCTTTGAAAGTTCAACAACTATGTTATCTGCACTTCTCTCTCTTATCCCAGTTCTTATTTATCCTGGGAAGTTAAACAAAATAGGTCTGCTTGTGATGCTGCCTTCTTAGAAGTATGGCTCAACATAAATGCCAAGTGAGTGTTGGAGGTCCTTAACTGCTGAAGAGGGTAGAGCAGGGAGGCCACCATGGACAGTATGCTGTCAGGGCAGGCTCTAATGGAGGCTGTCACATGGTAGCTGAGTCTTGAAGGAGGGAGATGATTTTGATCAGAAGGAGGGGAACAGGGGCGCCTGGGTGGCTCCGTCATTAAGTATCTGCCTTCAGCTCAGGTCATGATCCCAGAGTCCTGGGATCAAGCCCCGCATCGGGCTCCCTGCTCCGGGGGAAGCCTGCTTCTCCCTCTCCCACTCCCCCTGCTTGTGTTCCCTCTCTCGCTCTCTCTCTCTCTGTCAAATAAATAAGTAAAATCTTAAAAGAAAAAAAGGAGGGGAACAGAGGAATGGCACATGGTAGGAAGAGTGGGGAATGAATATATGAGTTCTAAATAATGGAGTGATGGTTAAGACCAAAGTTGGATGTGTCAGCCAGAGCCAGATTTCCAACCGCCAGCAAAAAACAGAGTACCTCCTGGCTCTGAGATGATGGGGGCATAATGTACTTTTGTATTTTTCTGGAGCCTTCTGTAACTGGGAATTTGTAAAATTTCTGTAGAAGCCTGTTATAATGGCATTTATGCTCCTTAAAATGGGCACCTAAACTGCTTGTAATTATCTCTAAGAGCTCAGATCGCCCACAAGGATCTGAGTGGCTACTGATTTTTCTCAGACTGGAGCCTAAGTTGCCAAGGCTGATTCTCCCTCATTGTGGCATCATTGCTCAGCTTTCACACACAAACACCTCAGAACATCCCCAAGCAAATAGACATGGGAGCCCAAAATCTTGGCTGCCTTGATATTCACTTAAACCCATGAAGAGAATATTTCTATCCTTATGTATTTACAAATCCTCGTGATATGGTGTCAGATCAGTGCCCAGAGGAAGACAGTCTGGCCACCCAGTTGAGTACCTTAATTCAGAGCCACTTGCATCCAATACACACATACACTTACAGAGGAATACCCCCCTTGAGGTGAGAACAGAATTTTCATAATGGGATGCTGTCCAAAGTTCTGAGGCAGGAATTTCTCCCAAGGTCAGATCTTCCTAAATTTTTCTTTCCTAAGCTGCAGGGCTCTAGGAGGAGAGAGTAAGAGTATACAAAGATTCAAACTGTTAGAAATCCTTAGAAGGACAGTATTTAAAAGGCATGTGTAGACCCTAATGTCACTTAAATATTTTATATTGATTAATTCTCTAACCCTAATCTACTGCCAATGTCAGTGTGGAGTTGGGGCTAGTCCTTAAACCAGAGGTCGAGAAACTCCAAATCCGAGTTCCAACTAATAATATCTGTACAATGGTACAACATTATTTTCACATCTCTGGGCCTTGTTTTCTTCATATTGTGAAGAAACATTTAGTTTCCATTATCTTTAATGGTTTAGAAGTCCCATTGAAGACATCTAGTCATCATTTGATTATCCCCATATAAGGGAGGTTGCTCTGGACAGGGTCCTGGGGAGAGGTGTCCACCTGCCTCTGACTCCCACATGTGGTTAGCTATGAATTCTTTCAAGAGAACCATCAGGTTTGGAAAAATAGAACAAACCATTCTTGGCCCCACTCCCATGGTGGAACATCCAAGTCTTTTCTCTCATACCTTATACCATATTCAAATAAGCTCATTAATCCACATAATTTTGTTGAATTTCAAAGCTTATTTTGAAACACAAAAAAATTCTCTCCCTTACTGCACCTGGTTCCCCACAAGACTTTAAACCCATGTTAGGAATTGCCCTGGGAAGCCTGAGGCTGAGAGATTCAATTCAGAACTGGGATTTGTGGTCTCAACAAACTAGACCCTGTTCTCTGAAGTGCATCATTATCAGACACAACAGAGAAAGGAAGGAAAACGACTGGATTTGGAATCAGAGACCTAGATTCAGACCTGACCTTTACAGTGATTGGTTAAGTGACCTTGAGCCAGTTGTTTGACCTTTCTGCGACTGAAGACATACAAATCGAGAAATTCAACTAGAGATAGATGGTCTTTGGTTCATACAAGCCAGGAGAGTATTATGGCTAAATGGTTAGCTTGCTCACTGTACAAAGGTTATCAAGCCATTCTCTTTATGATGAAATTGAAAAGGCTTATATATTGGGAAAGCAGATTTAGAAGTTCTTGGAGCCCTGAGAGCTTTTTTAGGTAGGAAAAACAAAAAGCCTCTCTCTCTCTCTCTTTTTAAACAGCTCTTTAATCCTTTGTAAGAACTGCTAGGTATTTGGGTTAATTTTTCACAATGGAAATAGTTTCATGGCCCAAATATGCTCTAGAACCTTGCTGCCAAAAGTGTGAGGTCATACATGAGCCTTGCCTGGAAGCTTGTTAGAAATGTAGATTATCAGGACCACCTCACACCAGCTAAATCAGAATCAGTTTTTGTTTATTTTTTCCAAAATGATCCCCAGTAGCCTCCCACACACATACTGAAGTTTGAGAAATACTGCACAAGGCTTTCAGTAGCTGAAAGTAATCAGCTTTCAGTTACATAACAATACATTATAGGCAAATTATTTATTATGGTTTTTGCAAATCAAAACTATATTGAAAATCAATGAAATTGAGAAATGTACCAATATAATATGAACATTTCATTTGGAAAAAGGATTGAAAAAAATTCTTCAGGCATCCATATATGGGGGAGGTATTAATTTAGTTCTGTATGGCAGAATGTGAATTAAATATCTTTTGGAATATAGCTAAATAGTTAAAGAATTTTAAGTTTTATGATACAGGAATGATAAATACATAATTAATAGATTTATTTTAATAACTATTTTGTCAATATGTTACAAATTAGAAAAAAAAATGTTTCCAGCGCCAGCATTAATATTATCTACACATGATTTTTTTTTAATTAATAGATTTTAGTTTTTAGAATAGTTTTAGGTTTACAGAGAAATTAAGCAGGGAGTTCAAATTTATCCCTCCACCTGCCTGCATAGTTTCCCCCATTATTAACATTCACATTAATATGGTATATTTGTTATAAATGATAAAATGATATTGATGCATTATTTTTATCTAAAGTCCATAGTTTATATTAGGGTTCACTTTTTGTATTATACAACCCTATGGATTTTGAAAAATACATAATATCGTGTATCTACCATAGCCTCATAAATAGTTTCACTGACCTGAAAATCTTCTGTGCTCTGCCTAGTCATCCCTCCTTCCCTTGCCAAATCCCTGGCAACCACTGATTTTTTTTTTTATTATCTCTACAGTTTTGCCTTTCCCAGAATGTCATGTAGTTGGAATCCTACAGTGTATGTGGCTAGAATAATATAGTATGTAGCCCTGTCAGACTAACTTCTTTCCCTTAGCAATATATATTTAAGGTTCCTCCATGTCATTTTATGTCTTGATAGCTTTAAAAAAAACACTGAATAATATTCCAATTTATGGATGTATCACAGTTTGCTTATTCATTCAAGAATACCTTGGTTGTTTCCAATTTTTTGGCAGTTATGAATAACACTGCTATAAACATTTATGTACAGGTTTTTCTTTTGTCTTGTGTGATGTAGTTTTCAACTCACTTGAGTAAATACCTAAAAGTGCAATTGCTGGATCATTTGGTAAGAGGACACCTGAGAGTAAGAAACTTCAAACTGCCTTCCACAGTGGTTGTACCATTTTGCATACTTACCAGCAATGGATGAGAGTTCCAGTTGTTCCATATCCTTACCAGCATTTGTTACTGTAAGGGTTTTGGATTTTAGCCATTACATGTGCATTTTTGATCATGAAAGTAGCAGATGTTGTAATTTTATAAAACTAATAAGGATTCATATTATTTTTATATGGAATTACCAAATTATACATGTTCTTAAAATACCATTAGAATAATGTGAAACACACACAGGTACATATATGTATATGTATGTATATATATATGCATGGGTGTGTGTGTGTGTAAATTATAAGATGTAAATTATAGGATGAATTGAGCACCAAAATTGTCTAAAGTTTAGACTTTTGAAAGGCATTTTTATGTACGCAGTTTTCTTCTGGGAGCTGCATTTTGGGCTGGCTAGAAGTAATTATATTTTATTTGTTGCCTAGAAACAAATTTAATGCCTTAGAGAAGGACAATTTCTTTATTCCCAGAACTCTTTGTCCATGTTACCTCTCAAAGCATTCTGAGCATTCTTCCCTATGTATGCGTAGCTCCCAGCCTTCAGTTCCTGCTAAGCACAAATTTTCTTGGTTCCTCTTCCTCAAGGAAGGAGAACTCATCTAGGTACCCATCAAGCCCTGAAACAAAAAGGGTTGGTTTAAAGAAGTAGCCCAGGGGCGCCTGGGTGGCTCAGTCTGTTAAGTGTCTGTCTGCCTTCGGCTCATGTCCTGATCCCAGGGTCCTGGGATCAAGCCCCACATTGGGTCTCTGCTCAGCAGGGAGTCTGCTTTCTCCCTCTCCCTCTGCCCCTGCTCCTGCTCTCTCTCACACACACTCTCTCTCTAACAAATAAATAAAATATTAAAAAAAGAATTTAAAGAAGTAGCGCACATTATCAGATTCGCTGAAGACAATAAGCTTTCTAGTCCCTTAACCCACTGAAGAAGTTGGCCAGAAAAATATAGAATCTAAAACTTTCCTCTTCATATGTTATTATGCTAACTATTATAAACCAATGTGTTCTTAATTTTATCCTATTGATTAATAGATTCATATGTTCAACAATATTTATTTTTATTTTTTTGTCTCATCGGATATTTATTATGACTTTATGAGTAGTATTAATTCTAACCTAACATTAAAAAACACTTATCAGTAATACTGACAATAAATGATACCCATCTTGAAAGCAGGCATTCATTTGTATCACAGACCTTGGCACTGAATTCAGCAAGGAAATCAAAATGCTTTCTAAGATGTGTGGCAGAAGATTGATTCACTGACTAAAAAAATGAAGGCACTTGAATTCCACATGATCAAGATTAAAAAGGAAGTTGTATTCTGGGCGAGAAAGATATGATTCCAGGCTGATGCAGCATGGATCTATGAGTCATTTTGCTTTTGTAACTTAAATATTTCACTTTTCTCAGAGTTAGCCAATGATACTTGCCATTTCGAGGATCATTGTTAATTGGCTTAATAACATATTTGTCAATTACATGTTTTCTCTGGTAAGTGGTGCTTAGTAAACATAGACTTTGGTTTCACCTTGCTCTATTGAATCAAAATCTTTGGTCAGTACCCTGGATATAGTTGAAAGTGTTCATATGGTCCGTAGGTGTACCAGGCTAAGGACAACTGGCTTAAAAAATGACCTTTACTCTCCAAATTTTACTGGAGGAAGCTTGCTGTTAGGGAAGAATTCTGGATTATGCTGGGGTTTTTGATGCAACTGTCTCTAGATCAATTGATGAAGGGTCAGTTAGTACTTAATGGTTCTGTGCTTCAACTTCCTTATCCAATAATTCAATTCAACGTAACAAACACTGAGAACTTCACACTATGTTATATGCTGGAAATAACACATCTATAAAAACTGGAATTAATAATCCATTATCCTTCCCTAAACAGGATATTTGTTAGAATCAGAGGTTTGAGAACATACTTTACATATTTTAAGGTATTAACTATCCCTACTGGGCTAATATTTTTAAATATAATGGGGATTCCTAATGGTCTTTGATTTTTCTCTTCCTCTAAAAACATTTTAATTGTAATTTTTTTAAGAAAAAAAAATGAGTGGTGGGCCAAGGGGAAGCTCAATTTGCAGCTCTATGCTTTCCTATAAGAATTCCTCTTTTAACATCCTTAATTCTTATAGGTAATTATTATTTTTTAAAATAACTCTTTCTACTTTTGGCTTGATGGCCTTTTTATTTTAGCTTTCCACTAGAGGATCAGTTTGTCTTAATAAAGGATTTACTTGAAAACTGTGTGGAAACTTTACTTGGAGTTATTACTGACACCTGCAAACTATGTAACTAAGTGTTAAGTGTTAGCCACCTTAACTCTTTAGCCACAGGTTCTCAAACTTAGTGTGCATCTAGGAGTACAGATAAATATTTAGATTTCTTTTGCTCATAATAGATATTCCAATTTAGTACATACAATTGTGGACCCAGGTCTGACTCTTAATAAGTACCCTAGTGAAACTGATGCAGATGATTCTAGAACACTGATTCTCAACCATGGCTGCACATTAGAATCACTTGGGGACCTATGAAAAATACTGATGCCTGGCTCTCACCCCAGAGACTGTGATTTAATTGGTCTGGGGTATCGTCTAGGCATTAGGAGTTTTAAATCTCCCCAGATGATTCTAATGTGCAACCGAGGCTGGGAATCAGTGTTCTAGAACCATACCGTGAGGAATTACTATGCCTTAAAAAAACTAAGCAGAGAAATACTTAAAGAGAAACCGAGCTTGGGATCCACAAATATAATCCCACATTAAATGTATAATCATGCAACCTTATTGAATTTTGTCATTTTCAACCATTTACAGCAAGAACTGATTACAAGAATGAGGCCAGAAAAAGATACTAGCTCACTGTTCTTTAAATATGTTATCCCTTAATCTATCAGAGTTCCAAGGCATTTTAATTTTTGTGTTTTCATCCTTGGCAGGAGCCTTACAAAGAGCACTGTCTTGGGAGATATATATATAATGGATATTTACACTATTCAAATATGGACGCAGTTTGTGATTTTTGCAATAAGATACTCACATATTCACAAACTCTAAATATTTGAAAATTGTTACTTTTAATAACAGTTAAACCTTCTTTTTTTCCTGTTACTTATTAAAAGAAATTTGATTGTCAGGAAAACAAATTCTGAACAAAAACACGTTAAACAAATTTTGCCAGAGGGTTATACTCATGAAAGTGGTGTACTTATACTAATAGACCTGACCTTCTAGAACTGATTGACTCATTATTGTATAAAAGATCTCCAGGAATAGAGGTAGTACCACAAATACAGTTTAAAAAATAATAATTTGTTTGCTTGTAATCCAAATTTCCCAAGCTTCCCAGCTTGTGCTCTCAACATTGATTTCCACATTTCTCTTCTATGAACTACCATCATCCGTCCCAGGGGCCTATGTAAAGCCTCATTCTCCCCTGAAAACTTAACCAAATCCCTGTGAAGAAGCAATTTATTTATTTACACATTTGACACATTTTTTTGGAGCTTACTTACTATTTTGCCAGGTTGCCAACATGTGCTTAGGAAAGAATATAAGCTCTCTGGCTCTGCTGCTGGTCCCATCTTGAAAATACTGCTAAGTAGTAGGCTGCTCTGTCTTCTGCTGGTGGCCATCCAGGCAACTGAAACTGCACATGATCTGAGGCTGTATCAGCCATTTTAACAACATCGGATTCTACTGTGTTCCCTGGGGCTGGAACATCATGTGACTTTTTCCAAAGCCTCACACATTCCTTTATACACACAGCTGCTCAGCCTAACTGCTCTTCCATTCAGGGCTCAAACTGACACCTCAGAGGCCGCACCTCTCTAACTCTCATCTCAACCATTTTTCCCAGGGAGCTTTTTGCAGACTCATTTCATTTTAATCAGTTATAAAAGCAATAGCATCTGTGCACATTGGCTCAACAAGGCTCTGAAGTCTACTCAGCCAACAGATATATGTTAACTCCTTGTTCTGTGCCAAGTACTGTTCTGGACATTGGGATACAGCACTGATCCAAAATAACCAAGTCCCTGGTATCATAGGACTTCCATCCTGATAGGGAAATGGGTAATAAAAACTATGATGCATGAATTTACCATATGGCCCAGCAATTGTCCTCTTGGGCATTTATCCCAGAAAAACTAAAACTTAAGTTCACACAAAAATCTATATGTGGATGTTCTTAGCAGCTTTATTGATAATAGCCAAAATTAGAATCAGCCCAGATGCCCAGGTGAATGGTTGAGCAAACGGTCGTATATACATACCATGGCATACTTACCACTCATCAATGAAAAGGAAGGAACTGTTGATGCATCCAGTAACTTAGATAAATCTCCAGGAAGTTAAGCTGAGTGAAAGAAAAATGCCAGTCCCAAGACAATACGTACGATTCTAATTATGTTAACTTTTTGAAATGACAAGATTTTAGAAATAGATCAGTAATTTTCAAGTGTTAGAGGGGAAAAGAAGTAGCGGAATGTAGTTATAAGAGGACATGAGGTATTTTCGTGGTGTTGGAACTATTTAGTGTATTGACTGGGATGATAGATGAGAAAACCTACATATGTGATAAAATTGTATAGAATTACTTACCTTTATACAAATGCACAGAAGTAAAACTGGAGAAATCTGAATAAGATTGATGTGGTAATGTCAGTATTTTAGTTGTGCTTTTATATTACGATTTTGCAAAATGTTAACCATTGAGAGGAACTAGGTAAAGTGTACGTGGGATTTCTTCGTATTATTTTTTTTTTACAAATGCATGTGAATCTGCAATTATCTCAACAAAAATCTCAATTAAAAAAGATAATGTATCAGAGGTACGGGTCTGTGATTCAACAGTCTTACACAATTCACAGTGCTCACCATAGCACATACACTCCCCAATGCCTATCACCCAGCCACCCCATCCCTCCCACCCCCCCACCACTCCAGCAACCCTCAGTTTGTTTCCTGAGATTAATACATTATATGTTAAAAAAAAAGAAGAAGAAGAAGATAGCAGGAAGGGAAGAATGAAGGGGGGGAAATCAGAGGGGGAGACGAACCATGAGAGACTATGGACTCTGAGAAACAAACTGAGGGTTCTAGAGGGGAGGGGGGTGGGGGATGGTTTGGCCTGGTGGTGGGTATCAAGAAGGGCACATACTGCATGGAGCACTGGGTGTTATACACAAACAATGAATCATGGAACACTACATCAAAAACTAATGATGTAATGTATGGTGATTAACATAACATAATGAAAAATTTTAAAAAAGACAATGTAATATTATACAATATCAAGTATTAATATATAAGGATAAAGACAAAGAGCAGAGGTGTTTGAGTGCTATTTTAGGCATGGCCAAGGAAGTTTTCTCCCAGCAACTGACATTTGAGCAGAGACGGTAAATGAAGTTAGAGGGGCCAGGCAAGCCAACAGGGGAAATAGCAAATGCTAGAGTTGTAAGAGGGCTGTGTGCTTGGAGTATGGTGAATAATGAGGAGAGGGGTTGAAAAGAGGCCTGAGTGGTAGTCAAGGGTCAGATCATGTAGGGCCTTATAAGCCATAGGGAGGACTTTTTATTTTGTTGTAATTGTGGAAGGGCACCTTTGGAGGGTGAAGAGTGAGAAGGAGTCCACGAACTTACTTCTGTTTGGAGAGTGCCTCTGGCTGCTGCTGAAGAACAGGCTGTGTTGGGGGCAAGAGTGCAACACCTGAGACCAGCGCGGAGGTGATAATGACTAGGACTGAGGTGGTAATGAGGACTTGGGAAGAACTGAACAGTGTTCGGATTTGGAAAATAGTTTGGAGTGGATTCCACTGGGATCATAACTATTTGTGTTTTGCTAATGAATTTCAGTAACATAACTTTTTTTTTTTTACTTTTGCCATAGACTAGGGCAGTATAATACATTGTTATAATTTTGGGGTACCTGGGTGGCTCAATCAGCTGAGCATCTGACTTTTGGTTTTTGCTCAGGTCATGATTTCCTGGGTCTTGAGATCGAGCCCCATGTGGGGCTCCACATTCAGTGGGGAGTCTGCTGGAGATTCTCTCTCTCCATCTCCCTCTACCCCTCCTCCCCTCAGATAAATAAATCTTTAAAAAAATAATAATACATTGTTATAATTTCTAGTATGCCTTGTTATTGACATTCGTTTCTAGCTTTTAACAGCATCATTAGCATAGACTCAACTTTTAAAGATTAAAAAGATGTGTAATACAAACACATATACATATATAATCAATGCCTTTAATATATAGATGTTACTTAAGATGCATAAGATTTTTAAAGGACCCATAAAATTGGTTGTCTTTAAATGTATTGTATATTGCTTTATCTTTCACATTAGTTAAGTCATAACAGTAGAATATAGTATATTCAGTATATTTTAAAGAAAGCATAATAGAAGTGATATGTAAATCTTCACTAATGTAATTACATACTAAAGTACAATAATGATTTTGAAAAAGAGGACATCATTGGGAAACCCGGAAATCACAATTACTTTGAATGGATATTTACTAACATCAGCCTTTAAAATGTATCTGGATTGATTTTGCTCTCACAATTCCTGAATGATTTTGCAATCATGCCATAGCCTGTAAGTTTAGAAAAATTAAGGCAATATATGCTTTGAAATAAATTACCCTTGGATTTTTGGTAAGTTTTAATCATTTTAGAAGACACTTCTTAAACTACAACATTTCTAAATGTGAATTCTTCCCCTCAGCCATATGATAAAAAGTTCTTTTAGTGATCAATAAAGGAATTGCTTCTTACTCTTTCTAAATAAAATGAGTATAGTTCATTTAAATAAGGAAGATATGAAGCAGGTTGAGAACTTCACTGTAGAAGAGGCCCAAACTTTGATTCCTTATATGCCATTAACAAGTCATATCAACTTGAACTAATGATTATGCTAAGCCTTGGTTTCCTCACGTGTGAAATGGAAATAACTGGTCCCTTTGCCTACTTTTAGGTCCAGATTGATGATATCCAGGCAACTTAACATATGCAGTGTTACATACAATTAGAAGTTCTATATATTCATAAACATGATTGGCTTTCAAAATGCTTTTTCTTTAATTATGGTAAAAAAAATGGGACTGAAAGCTAAAATAAATACTGATTTTATCTGAGCTAATTTTGTCCCTGAGAGGATGGGAACACTAGATGTCTTAGTTTTAAAAACAAAGTCTTGTAATCAAGAGTGTATGTCTTCTTCATAGTGGGGGTGAAAGGGAGGAGAGAAGGAAGGAGAGAGTGGGGGGAGAGAGGAGAGAATGAAAACATGTTAATACTATTGTTTCAAGTGTCTCCTTCCCCATGAAACTCTTTTAGAAGAGTTGTCTATACCCCTTGTCTCCTGTATGCTCTGTGATTACTTAAAGAACGTAATGTCCAGATTCTGATGACTTCTTACACTTCCACTGTGTCTCTAAGGCACCATTATCTATTATGACATACTCAAATGAGTGTGCTATCTCTACATTTGTCTCTAGTCTATTTTTAAAACAACAGCCAAGGTGCCTCTTAAAACACAACTCATATTAGGGCATTTCTGTGTACACCTCCACCCCCCCGCCCCTCGCTGCATGGTTTCCTAGTTCACTTGGAGTAGAATCCAAAGTTGTATAGCAACCAAGAGATTGATGTGTTTTGCTCCTGGCCATCTCTGACCTTCTCTCCAGCCATGTTCTATCATGCTGATCCCACTTTGGTCACACCATTTTCCTTGCTGTCTGAAAATCTGCCAAACCTGCGTCCAATGTGGGGCCTTTGCTTTTGTGTTCACTTACCAAGCCTCTCTTTCCTAGATAGCCATGAAGCTTGCTCCTTTTCTTTTCTTATTAGATCTCTGTACAAGTGGTAATTCTCAGAATGCTCTCCTCCAGCCAGCTTGAATAAAATGTTGTTTTGTAAAACCTTCCTCTACCATCTCTCTAATCTCCATTCCTCTTATTCTCCTTTATTTTTCAGCACTCCTCACCACCGGACGTATTATGTATTTATTTTTTATTGTTTTTCCCTTCTCTAAAAAGTAAGCTTCCTAAGAGCAAGGACTTGATTTACTTTTTCCTCTTTTTCAATGCCTAGAAAGCTCATAGTAGGGCTCGAAAGATATTTGTTAGGGACACCTGGGTGGCTCAGTCAGTTAAGCATCTGCCTTCAGGTCAGGTCACGATCCCAGGGTCCTGGGATCGAGTCCCACATCGGCCTCCCTGCTCAGCGGGGAGTCAGCTTCTCTCTCTCCCTCTGCCTGCAGCTCCCCATGTTTGTGCTCTCTCTCTCTCTCTCTCTGTCTCTCTGACAAATAAATAAATAAAATCTTTAAAAAATATGTATTTGTTAAATAAGTAACTGAAACTTTAATGTGTCAACCAATCTGCCATTAATGTATCATCTACTAATACCTGTCTTCCATAATGTTGCACTCTGTGGAAGACAAAATACCAAGAAGCTTTATAAAACAGTGTATGCCTTCAATAGCTTATGAAATTAATATGGAGAAAAACACTGCTCCATCTAACAAAAGTCCTGTGGCCAAACAAGTTTGGGAACACTTACATTTTTTTCCTCCTTTTGGAGGTTGTCAGTGTTCATTAACTTATTGAAAGTTCTGGCAAGCCCGACAGTATATAAAGAATGATAGATACATAATTGTTAGATGATTTTAAAAACTTGTTTAATGTTGTTTAACTCAATTACCTGGAAAAGATGGGAGTGGGGGAGTGGGAATAGCCCTGAAAGCTCAGAGGGAGAGTCTCATCTTTAGGTGAAGAAGAAAGAATGGATGAAAACAAAGTGAGATCTAGACATGGGAAGGTGCAGGAGTTACTGTCAAATGAATGGTAAACATGGAGGTGGCAAGTCGGGTGAGGTTGAAAATTAATTCAAGGATCCTTTGCATCTTCTCATAGATTCATTTTAATGCATATATACACAAGGAGTAAAGTCCACCCACACACATACTTGTCTATAAGCATTGACTCAGCACTTAAAATTCTCCCCAGAAATAGTGATTATGTTAGTGTTGCCCTGCTGTGGTGACTTCCTTTGTCTGAAATACAAAGGAGTGATGAGAAATGCTTTCCATCAAGAATATCTAGAGAGCCATTTGCCACTTTTGTTTCTAGATTCTGTGCCATTATTTGTAGTTTACCGTTAGCACACTGTTTTTCTTGGAGTTGATTTTCTTCCATATATGTTCTTACCCGTTCAGCCCATTATCTGCTGCCGTTCACCAGTTGTGTATGCTTTCATGCTACATCTCTTCAGGTTGAGCTGAGGTCCTTTGTGAGCTATATTCTCACAGCCTAGGCAGTGAATCCTTCAAGAGTATTATTGTAGGACAGGAGCCAGCTGTACTTAGAGAGGACTACAGCACAAGAGTTACCCTTCTGGGGGAAATGGGTCCTGAGAAACTGTAGTCACACATACAAGGTAAGCACAGTAGAAGGTGGTTATGCCACAGGTCAGATGACTCTAAATATGCCCTTCCTAGACAGGTGCCAATTGTGTAGTCGCTTTCTTTATAAAACTCTACATCATCTGGTAGATGAAATGTACATGAGAATAGTTAACTGCAAGGATCTTGCATTTACCTTGCCATGTACATACTAGATTATAAAGTCCTTGAGGGCAAAGGTCTAGCTGCTTGTCTCCTTTGCTAGCCTTTGCATAGTAAGAGGCACAGGGCCACCAGCTCCATAAGCTGAACCTAAAAACAAAACAAAACAAAAAACAAAAAAACCCTAGCCCTGACCTAACTTCCCTACTTTATTCCCATGTTTTCTTTTATATACCAAATGCTTTGCCCAGCTTAGCCACTTGCTCTTCCTCCTTCATCTTCCTTAATGCCCATTGTGCTGCCTTTGCTGATATGCTTTCCCTGCTGGGGAGCCCTTTCCCTTATGGCTCATCTATAATACCAGGCGCAGATCCTCTAGGAACACTTCTACGATTTACACTCCTTCCAGCAAGAACACCGCCCACTACTTTGTACCTTGATTGACACGTATTTCTCCATTCTGTCTACCTTACTTGGTATTTATTTGTGTATTTCTTATCACCCCAGGTAGCTTAAAGACAGTTTCCACCTGAGTTATCCTTGATTCCTGATTATGACCCAGAATTGTGCCTTACATATAATATGTACTCAAAATATAATTGATAAATGAATGAGTAGTAGGAGCTCAGCAAACACTTGCTTATTGTTTGACTACCAAAATAGAAACCTAGAGAAAACCATGGGGATCTACAATGGAAATAATTGTAGTTGTCTTGTCTTTTGCACTAGATATGTTGGGGTTACTTGCCCTTATTTGGCAGAGTTACGTGCTTATTTTACATACCAATTTATCCCTTATATCTTGCAAGGTGCCTGTCACATAGTACGTTTACAAAAATATTTGTTGAGTGAATGACAGGATATCTATTATCGGTGTTTTATTTATACATTTTACATAAATTCAGGGAAGTACATGTTTCTTTTTTCTGAGGTACAGAGATGCTCAATGTTATCAGGTACTGAGAACTATAGAAGCTATTTTGCTTGTCCGGCACAGACAAATCAGTTAAGTATTCTATCCTAGGTTCCTGCCATTCCCTCTCCACTATCTGGTTTCAGACATCTATTTTTATTACCTTTCTTAATACGTAGGGATTTTGTTGCAAGTTGTTTCAACTGCTTCTAGGGAAAATCGGGGTATATGTTAAAAATAAATAATTATTCCAAATTCTTCTTGATTGACTCTGCGTATATAATGAGAACAGCAAACACAGTACAACATGTAAAACAGTAAAGATAAATCCCTTATGGCCAGCTCCAAGGGTACAAGTTAACCTTTTTAGGGGCTGGGAAATTACTCCAATCTTCTATGGAGCTATATATAAATAGCCATACTTGAATAGCATAACCAATGGAGTCCACTAAGAAGTTGATAAGATACTATTTTGGTGACAATATAGCTAGCATTTTTCAGAATCATTTTCTTTGTCCTCATTTAGGATAAAACTCATTGTATATCTGCAAGTCTATACACATGGATTTTAATTTTAGTTGTTATTTTGTTTTTGTTGCTGTTTTTTGTTTTTTGCTAAAACTCACCATGTGCATTTTTCTCTCTATAAAAGATGACGGTGTCCATGTTAATACATTACTGCCAACAGTACCATAATTATATACTTGGGTTGACTCAGAATGGCTGGTTGTTATCTCTGGTTAATCTTTTAAGTCTGCTTAGATAAGTTCCTGGACTATCAACTGATTTTTTTAGGTTATGAATTCATCTAAGGTATTTGGTATATTTTTTCACTGATAGCCTTATATATCAAAAATTAAACAAATGTGAAATTGCCTTATTTCTTTGGGATAGTTTAACTTGCGAGTAATTGATTCTATTTTTTAATTGATATTTCAAACTCATAGGAAATATAACTTATTTCAATTTCTCTGAATATAGTCTTGTATTGGTGTAAATGACATTTTTATCTGAGAACATAGTCTTTTTCTTTCCCTTTCAGTGCAACTGAATTGAAGAAAAATGTTTATTGCCAGCTATCTTTCTGCTGTAGTTTATGACCTGCCATTCTCAAATGGTTCAGAGAATATATTTAAAATGAACCTCCTGGTCACTTTCTGTTTTCCAGAGATTTGGAACATGATTTTGTTTTGTCATTTGAAAGTAGAGTCACTCTTTGAGGTTCAAATTTCTTGCCCAACTTTTATTTTAAAGCTTTCTCAAGGACAAAACTCAAAAGCCTTGGTGGATTTAAAAGCAGATATCTTGTTTCCTTAAATAGTCCCTTTTTAAAAACATGATTGTTATTAAGTACATTATTACTGATAAAGAAAAAAGAAACCATGGGAGATCAGAAAGAACTAAAACACTAAGTTTTCCTTTATTATTTCTGGTGACTTCTTGTATACAATTACATACACACTGATGATTTAACACCTGCCTGGGGATGTCCAAAGATAAGAGGCTGTGACTGAAGCTACAGACTACACTTTTAGAATATGGCAGAGAAATATTGTGTGGATTTCCTGTGGGCCTGATGTGAACTTCTCAAAACAAAGCAGCTGTGTTATCTTAGGAGCGATGGAGCCCAAGGGGAAAGTCCAGGGAAGCTCCCTGACTCACCAGAGAGGTGGTCCACAGGGAACAAGGAGGCAGAGCATAGTGACACACCAGAGAAGGCGCCTAGAGGTAAGGAATTCCCAGAAATGAGGTGTCTTCAGAAAACCTACAAAATTGCCCTAGGAGAGAATGAACACACAATTGCACATTCAGCACATCCAGCAGTCACCAATGTCACCTTTCAACCTGACCATCAAGGAAGACTTTCATCTACTCTGACACTGGAGAGGTCAAAATACAACTAGAGAGTAGAGGATGTCTTGGAATGAGAAAAAACAAACAAGCAAAACACAAAAACTATACTGGCTCTCAGTTCTTTCCTTGGGCACTGCCAGGAGGGTTCCCCCTGCCTTGAACCCCTCATTTTAGAGACCTTGCTTTGGCCTTCATTTTACATCAACACTCACCATGGAGCAAAGAGTCAGTGGGCACAAAGGAGCATGCCTACCAGCCTGGAGATAGATATCCCCTTCTAGACCATGTTTAGGGTACTCAGGACTCCAGGATACTATGTCCAAATGATACCAAGCTTACTTCAAAGGCCTCTATGGGCCTCTTCTTCATATCTGCCCTGGCATGGATGAACCTTGTCACTAGTGTGCATACCCCTCAGCTCAGTGGGTAGCTGTTTACTGCGTGAGGGAGGCAGAGCTTAGATGCTGGGGCTGGGTTATCCATTGACAAGTGTGAGTTGCAAGCCATTTTTCCCTGGGTCCTCACTTTGTTTTATGGAACTCTGAGGTATCTGGGAGTTCGAAATGCAAACCTAGTCCTTGACATTGTTAGAAATGTAGAAGAATATATATCTGTATATATAGAGAGAAAAATATATTTCACAATTTATTAACCTCATTTGTAATTTTTAAATATTTAGACGTGTGAGACAGCTGCCCCTTTGCCCAGGCCCTGCAAGTGGTCAGAGGGGGCCTGCTCTTTCCTTGCTAAGGTACACCTAAGATGGGGAAGAAATTTCCAAACTGGATATATTCATGGATTTTTAGATGCCACAAGACTCGACTTAGTTTAATATGTAAAATGTAAATGAATGTTTATTTATTAACTGAAGTAAGCTAAGGATATTTTATTACCTAAAGGTAACCAGGGAAAGTATGGAAGCTGCTTCAAGATTTGATTCAAGGACAGGTAGACATAAGTATCTACTATTAGGTAAAAGCTGTTTTTGTTTTGTTTTAGATACTAGGAAACTCTTTGTTTTAAATATTATATATTGGGAAACCCAGTGTTCATTTTTTGATTTGGGTGAAGTGTTACCTTACAGTTACCCTATGATCTTAGTGTCTGTCCAAATATATAGGCTTGACTATATAACATTAGTCATACCAAACCCAATTTTTAAAAAGGCAATTATCCTTAAACTAGCCTAAAAGGTATTTTATTTTTCCCTTAAGTTAGAAATACTTAATTATATTTAAAATCATTGAAATAACAGAAAAATCTAATTCTATTAACCATTGTCATGCTTTAGGAATCATAAATAGGGGAGTATGGTTTTATGCTTACAAATAGGACCTAAGTTAAGTCCCCAGATCCATGCTCTTGAACACTTTACTTATAGCGTGTTTTCATGTCTAGATGCATATACCCTGATACGTGCAAAGAAAATAAGATAATTTACTTTTGTATATACTTTTTACAAATTACATTTATTACATATATTAATTTTACATATACAATTACATATATTAATTTTACTACACAGATCAATAAGGTACCTCCCTGCATTTGTTTGTCAGAAAGACCCTAGTGTGGAGGCTCCGAAGGAAAAGTAGGAGTTCTACAAAGCAGCATACTTTCAGCACGGTACAGCTGCTTATGTTATCTATTTTTTATTAAATTAACCCTCACCAAACCCACATTGGCCTGAAAAGAAATATGCAGAGAAATGTCAGATGGGAGAAAATACCAATAATGCAAGAGGAGAGGAAAATGGCAACTAATATTTCTTCTCCTGATATGAGCTAAGCACAAAGCGTGAGATAAAGCAGTGTTAAACTGATCATATCTAACAGGAGATTAGCTTCCTAAATTGAAATTGTCAGCATGTTGCATATTATATTTTTGACGAACTCACCCAGAGTGAGTACCATGTTTTGGGATATTGATTCTAATATGAAGCCATCACAATTAGGGAGATGCTTTTTACAACATTTTCTCATTATTTTTAAAATTTATATTTTCTATAGGCATTTTTAATTTAAATAATATATTCATTTAGGAATACTTCTATATAATTTACAAATAATTAGATATTTATTGGAAGTGCATACCACAATTAAAATTTTACTGGTAGAAATATGTGATCAAGAATTTGGAGGCCATGGTTAGAAAGGACTAGAAAATATTTAAAACTTTTCAAAGAAAAAATATACTTAAACATATGAGCCCATGTAAACTTGAACTTGTAAGAGTAACCAACAAATGGATGTCTTTTTTTTAATTTTTTATTGTTATGTTAATGTATGGTGATATATTACATCATTAGTTTTTGATGTAGTGTTCCATGATTCATTCTTTGTGCATAACACCCAGTGCTCCATGCAGAACGTGCCCTCCCCAATACCCATCATCAGGCTAACCCATCCTCCCACCCCTCTCCCCTCTAGAACCCTCGGTTTGTTTTTCAGAGTCCATTGTCTTTCATGGTTCGTCTCCCCCTCCGATTTCCCCCCTTCATTCTTCCCCTCCTGTTATCTTCTTTTTTTTTTCTTAACATGTATGGCATTATTTGTTTCAGAGGTACAGATCTGTGATTCAACAGATTTTTTTTTAAAGATTATTTATTTATTTATTTGAAAGAGAGAGAATGAGAGAGAGAGAGAGCGCATGAGAGGGGGGAGGGTCAGAGAGAGAAGCAGACTCCCTGCCCAGCAGGGAGCCCAATGCAGGGCTCAATCCTGGGACTCCAGGATCATGACCTGAGCTGAAGGCAGTCGCTTAACCAACTGAGCCACCCAGGCGCCCCTGTAATTCAACAGTTTTGCACAATTCACAGTGCTCACCATAGCACATACTCCCCAATGTCTATCACCCAGTCCCCCCATCCCTCCCCACCCCGACTCCAGCAACTCTTGCTTTGTTTCCTGAGATTAAGAATTCCTCAGTCAGTGAGGTCATATGATACATGTCTTTCTCTGATTGATTTATTTCGCTCAGCATAACACCCTCCAGTTCCATCCATGTTGTTGCAAATGGCAAGATTTCATTCCTTTTGATGGCTGCATAATATTCCATTGTATATATTTACCACATCTCCTTTATCCATTCATCTGTCGATGGACATCATGGCTCTCCAGAGTTTGGCTATTGTGGACATTGTTGCGATAAATATCAGGGTGCACGTACCCCTTCGGATCCCTACATTTGTATCATTGGGGTAAATACCCAGTAGTGCAATTGCTGGATCGTATGGTATCTCTATTTTCAACTGTTTGAGGAACCTCCATACTGTTTTCCAGAGTGCCTGCACCAGCTTGCATTACCACCAACAGTGTAGGAGTGTTCTCCTTTCTCCGCATCCCCGCCAACATCTGTCCTTTCCTGACTTGTTAATTTTAGCCATTCTGACGGGTGTGAGGTGGTATCTCATTGAGGTTTTGATTTGGATTTCCCTGATGCTGAGCGATGTTGAGCACTTTTTCATGTGTCTGTTGGCCATTTGGATGTCTTCTTTGGAAAAATGTCTGTTCATGTCTTCTGCCCATTTCTTGATTGGATTAGTGGTTCTTTGGGTGTTGAGTTTGAGAAGTTCTTTATAGATTTTGGATACTAGCCCTTTATCTGATATGTCATTTGCAAATATTTTCTCCCATTCTGTCAGTTGTCTTTTGGTTTTGTTGACTGTTTCTTTTGCTGTGCAAGAGCTTTTTATCTTGATGAGGTCCCAATAGTTCATTTTTGCCCTTGCTTCCTTGCCTTTGGCAATGTTTCTAGGAAGAAGTTGCTGTGGCTGAGGTCGAAGAGGTTGCTGCCTGTGTTCTCCTTAAGGA
Source organism: Zalophus californianus (assembly GCF_009762305.2). Taxonomy (NCBI): domain Eukaryota; kingdom Metazoa; phylum Chordata; class Mammalia; order Carnivora; family Otariidae; genus Zalophus; species Zalophus californianus. The sequence goes on along the minus strand of NC_045599.1, from coordinate 63,879,827 downwards.
TTTTGATGGACTCCTGTCTCACATTTAAGTCTTTCAACCATTTTGAGTCTATTTTTCTGTGTGGTGTAAGGAAATGGTCGAGTTTCATTCTTCTGCATGTGGCTGTCCAATTTTCCCAACACCATTTGTTGAAGAGACTGTCTTTTTTCCAATGGACATTCTTTCCTGCTTTGTCGAAGATTAGTTGACCGTAGAGTTGAGGGTCCATTTCTGGGCTCTCTATTCTGTTCCATTGAACTGTGTGTCTGTTTTTGTTCCAGTACCATACTGTCTTGAGGATGACAGCTTTGTAATAGAGCTGGAAGTCCAGAATTGTGATGCCACCAGCTTTGCTTTTCTTTTTCAACATTCCTCTGGCTATTTGGGGTCTTTTCTGGTTCCATACAAATTTTAGGATTATTTGTTCCATTTCCTTGAAAAAAGTGGATGGTATTTTGATGGGGATTGCATTGAATGTGTAGATTGCTCTAGGTAGCATTGACATCTTCACAATATTTGTTCTTCCAATTCCTGAGCATGGAACGTTTTTCCATTTCTTTGTGTCTTCCTCAATTTCTTTCATAGTATTTTATAGTTTTCTGAGTACAGATCCTTTGCCTTTTTGGTTAGATTTATTCCTAGGTATCTTATGGTTTTGGATGCAATTGTAAATGGGATCGACTCCTTAATTTCTCTCTCTTCTGTCTTGTTGTTGGTGTATAGGAATGCCACTGATTTCTGTGCATTGATTTTATATCCTGCCACTTGACTGAATTCCTGTATGAGTTCTAGCAGTTTTGGGGTGGAGTCTTTTGGGTTTTCCACATAAAGTATCATATCATCTGCAAAGAGTGAGAGTTTGACTTCCTCTTTGCCGATTTTGATGCCTTTGATTTCTTTTTGTTGTGTGATTGCTGTGGCTAGGACTTCTAATACTATGTTGAATAACAGTGATGATAGTGGACATCCCTGCTGCGTTCCTGACCTTAGGGGGAAAGCTCTCAGTTTTTCCCCATTGAGAATGGTATACGCTGTAGGTTTTTCATAGATGGCTTTTATGATATTGAGGTATGTACTCTGTATCCCTATACTCTGAAGAGTTTTGATCAAGGAAGGATGCTGTACTTTGTCAAATGCTTTTTCTGCATCTATTGAGAGGATCATATGATTCTTGTTCTTTCTTTTGTTAATGTATTGTATCACGTTGATTGATTTGAAGCTGTTGAACCAACCTTGCAGCCCAGGGATAAATCCCATTTGGTCATGGTGAATAATCCTTTTAATGTACTGTTGGATCCTATTGGCTAGTATATTGGTGAGAATTTTTGCATCCATGTTCATCAAGGATATTGGTCTGTAATTCTCCTTTTTGATGGGGTCTTTGTCTGGTTTTGGGATCAAGGTAGTGGTGGCCTCATAAAACGAGTTTGGAAGTTTTCCTTCCATTTCTATTTTTTTGGAACAGTTTCAGAAGAATAGGTATTAATTCTTCTTGAAATGTTTGGCAGAAGGCCTCTGGGAAGCCATCTGGCCCTTGGCTTTTGTTTGTTGGGAGATTTTTGATGACTGCTTCAATTTCCTTAGTGTTTATAGGTCTGTTCAGGTTTTCTATTTCTTCCTGGTTCAGTTTTGGTAGTTGATACATCTCTAGGAATGCATCCATTTCTTCCAGGTTATGTAATTTGCTGGCATATAGTCACTCATAATATGTTCTTATAGTTGTTTTTATTTCTTTGGTGTTGGTTGTGATCTCTCCTCTTTCATTCATGATTTTGTTGATTTGGGTTATTTCTCTTTTCTTTTTGATAAGTCTGGCCAGGGGTTTATCAATCTTGTTAATTCTTTCAAAGAACCTATTCTACTGTTCTTTTGGTTTCTATTTCATTGATTTCTGCTCTGATCTTTATTATTTCTCTTCTCCTGCTGGGTTTAGGCTTTATTTACTGTTTTTTTCTCTAGCTCCTTTACTTGTAGGGTTAGGTTGTGTATTTGAGACCTTTTTTGTTTCTTGAGAAAGGCTTGTATTGCTATATACTTTCCTCTTAGGACTGCCTTTGCTGCATCCCAAAGATTTTGAACAGTTCTGTTTTCTTTTTCATTGGTTTCCATGAATTTTTTAAATTCTTCTTTAATTTCCTGGTTGACCCATTCATTCTTTAGTAGGATGCTCTTTAGCCTCCATGTATTTGAGTTCTTTCTGACTTTCCTCTTGTGACTGAGTTCTAGTTTCAAAGCATTGTGGTCGGAAAATATGTAGGGAATGATCTCAATCTTTTGATACCATTTGAGACCTGATTTGTGACCTAGGATGTGATCTATTCTGGAGAATGTTCCATGGGCACTCGAGAAGAATGTGTATCCTGCTGCTTTGAGATGGAATGTTCTGAATATGTCTGTGAAGTTCATTTGGTTCAGTGTGTCATTTAAAGTCCATATTTCCTTGTTGATCTTTGCTTAGATGATCTGTTCATTTCAGTGAGGGGGGTGTTAAAGTCCCCCACTATTATTGTATTGTTGTCAATGTGTTTCTTTGCTTTTGTTATTAATTGCCTTATATAATTGGCTGCTCCCATGTAGGGGCATAGATATTTACAATTGTTAGATCTTCTTTTTGGATAGACCCTTTAAGTAGGATGTAGTGTCCTTCCTCATCTCTTATTACAGTCTTTGGTTTAAAATCTAATTTGTCTGATATAAGGATTGCCACTGCAGCTTTCTTTTGGTGTCCATTAGCATGGTAAATGGTTTTCCACCCCTCACTTTCAATGTGGGGGTGTCTTTGGGTCTAAAATGAGTCTCTTGTGGACAGCATATCAACGGATCTTGTTTTTTATCCCATCTGATAGCCTTTGTCTTTTGACTGGGGCAATTAGCCCATTTACATTCAGGGTAACTATTGAAAGATATGAATTTAGTGCCATTGTATTGCCTGTAAGGTGACCGTTACTATATATTGTCTGTGTTCCTTTCTGGTCTATGTTGCTTTTAGGCTCTCTCTTTGCTTAGAGGACCCCTTTCAATATTTCTTGTAGGGCTGGTTTTGTGTTTGCAAATTCCTTCATTTTTTGTTTGTCCTGGAAGCTTTTTATCTCTCCTATTTTCAATGACAGCCTAGCTGGATATAGTATTCTTGGCTGCATATTTTTCTCATTTAGTGTTCTGAATGTATCATGCCAGTCCTTTTTGGCCTGCCAGGTGTCTGTGTATAGGTCTGTTGCCACTCTAATGTTTCTGCCATTATAGGTTACATATCTCTTCTCCCGAGCTGCTCTGCGGATTTTCTCTTTGTCTCTGAGATTCATAAGTTTTACTATTAGAGGTTGGGGTGTTGACCCATTTTTATTGATTTTGAGGGGACTTCTCTGTGCCTCTTGGATTTTGATGCCTGTTTCCTTCCCCACATTAGGGAAGTTCTCTGCTATAATTTGCTCCAATATACCTTCTGCCCCTCTCTCTCTTTCTTCTTCTTCTGGGATCCCAATTATTCTAATGTTTCATCTTATGGTATTGCTTATCTCTGAAATTCTGCCCTCATGATCCAGTAGTTGTTTCTCTCTCTTTTTCTCAGCTTCTTTACTTTCCATCATTTGGTCTTCTATATCACTGATTCTGTCTTCTGCCTCATTTATCCTAGCAGTTAGCACCCCCATTTTTGATTGTACCTCATTAATAGCCTTTTTGATTTCGACTGGGTTAGATTTTAGTTCTTTTATTTCTCCAGAAAGGGTTTCTCTAATAACTTCCATGCTTTTTTCAAGCCCAGCTAGTATCATTAAAATCATGAGTCTGAACTCTAGGTCCGACATTGTACTAATGTCCGTATTGAGTAGGTCCCTGGCAGTTGGTACTACCTCTTGTTCTTTTTGTTGAGTTGATTTTTTCCATCTTGTCATTTTGTCCAGAGGAGAATAGATGAATGAGAGAACAAAATGCTAACAGGGTAACAACATCCCCAGAAAACATACTCTAAACAAATCAGAAAAGATCTTCCAGAAAGTGGTCGTTTTTCTGTTCAGAGAGTTGTTGCTATTCTTTTCTTTGATCTCTGTTGAGTTCATAGGTTTTCAGAATGGTTTGATCCCGATCCGGCTGAATTCCTGAGACCAGATTAAATCCAGGTCTCCTACTCCTCTGCCATCTCTGCCACCAGACTCCCAACAAATGGATGTCTTGTATTTATGCTAACTCATTTCTTCTGCTTCTAGCTAACCCAAAAGACACCATTTTCTACCTACAAATTGGTAGTCTACTTATGATTATTGAAACAGTATGAAACCTCAATCAGAGAAATTTATGCAGGCCTAGGAGAAATACTTGTAACAATGTCGGTACCCTGGGTTTCATACAGTGATTTGGGATGAGCTAACTCATAAATACACTGTTTATTTATAATAAATAGCTAGTTGCCTTTTTTTTTTTGTTAATGGAAATTTCTACCCATTAATTTGTATTGCAGAGTGGCATAAAGTGGATCTCTGGGGATGCCTGTGGCTAAAATGTTTCTACTTTGTTGTGCATGTACAGGCAAGGGGGATATCATTAAAATATAATAAAAATGTATGTTGTTTCTTTTTATTGTTCTGTTTGTTCTTTTGTTATAGGCACCACAGGGGAACATTTTATGCATTTGGTAATAAATGAGTTTGGGGGGATATAAAATGACTGTAGATATTTGGAGGAGTTATGATTATTAGATTAATACCTTAGATACTAAGAATGACATTGAAATGCAAAAGCATGGAATGACAGAATGAATGACTTGACCTGAAGGTTTCAAAAATTAATGTAAACACCTTGTTACAGAAAATGGATAATTTATCACCAATATACATTTATTTCAAAGTAATAGTTTTTCTACACATCTTAGGATAAAAGGTTTCAGAGCATAGAACCAAAAATTTTTGTATTTATATATTCTTCTATTTTTAACTATCCAATTTTACCATGTAATTGAGGGATAAATAGCAAATAGATGCAAAGCTTACTTTATAATAAGGTAATACTATGCACTACATAACTATGGAATATAAATGTATTTTGTATATGCTAGAAGCACTTTAAAATTATGTTTTAGTAATCGATGTATTTCTCTTTTGACGTTCTGAATGCTCTTTCATCTCGCAGGTATTTTTTTTTTTTGTAGCATAATTCAGGACATGTCTCTGAGAGAAAGCTGACATATTTAGATATGTATGAGTGCAGCTGAATTTTTGTGTGTTTTGCTGGTGGGAATTGGGTAAATTATTTTCCCAGAAAACTTTAATTTTCCTTCAGTGCAGATAATATTCTTTAAAATATCAGAGCAGTGTTCACTTTCAGAGTTAAGAAGTAAATTGGTAAAACCCTAAGGTTACTATTTTTGTGAATTGTTCGATAAAAGTAGAAAAATGAGAATGCCAAAATTTTACTTGACTCTGTCCAATATAATTGATAGATTTATAAACCAGTCAGATTTCAATTTATTTTTACTTTTACTTACTAGGACATCTGGTTTTATTAATGTATTCTTCTTTTATCTTTCATCATATGTAATGAAGCTTGTTGTGTCTAACGCTTTTGTCTGTATACTATTGTAATGGTTTAATTATATGCAGCATGCTACTTCATTATAGAAACACTTCTTTGTTCAGTAATATATTCTAGCTATCATGGTCTAGAAAATTTCGGAAACATCCACTTTTATTCGTCACCAAAACATGCAATATTCTAAGGCTAAATTGTTTTATTTTAATCACCTCTTTGAATATTTATGCATTTAGTAAGTTAGGCACTTAGCTTTCTGTATTTTATTATTTTTAATTCATAACACATCTCTATAAGAATTACAAGGAAAAAGCAAATTTGCCAACAATGATTCACAAAAATAAAAAAAAAATACTTATCACCTTCTTCTATATCATTCTCTCCTCTGGCTTTCTTACAGAGATCACAGAGATTGGCAGCCCTGCCACTGTCAGGAACACTGAGTTATACCATGTGGGCAGAATGGAAAGGGTTCAAGAAATTGATTTGAGGGAACATAGAACCAGACTTTGTAATTTTAAAAATTATGTTGCATTTAGAGATTATGGACATTCATTAAAACAGTGTGAGTAAATAATGCCAGAAACTGTTGTGTGTGCACGTGTGTGTGTTTTTCAGTTCAAAGAAGAAGTTTGGAACATTTCAGCCTCCATGACCCCCAACCCCTTTCTTTAACTGATTCTTCATAGTAGCTAATTGCTGGCCACCTTATTTCACATCTGGAGTGTATATGAAACTGTTTCAGAATTAATACTGTGAATAAATCCTCCACTTCATTTTAAAGAAAGAACCAGAGAGTTATATAGAGATTCTTGTCAAATACTCTTCAGTTTTTTAAAAGAATCAAAACAGTCAAAGACAGAGTATTTGTTACTCTTTTTCTTTTTGGCATCTATATTGGTTTTTATTTATTTGTTTGTTTGTTTATTTATTTATTTATTTTGGTGGTACTCTTTTTTCTTCTGAGGAGAATTACATAAAAAATCTGGATCATGGTTAATTTCTCGCATAAAATTTTTGATAATGAGCATACTGGAGGAGGAAGCCCAATTGTGTTAACTTCTTTTCTCTTTCTGTCTATATGACAAGTGTATGGTACTCTGGTCTGTGTCTCAAATGAACATGTGTTGAAGAAAGGTTTTATCTGGTAGATGCTAGATTTAAAAAAAGAATAACTTCTCCTGAAGCTTTCCTAAACAATCTCTGGGACTGAGTTTATTCCTCTCTCAGGGAATATGCTCTTCTGTAACTTTACTGAGCAGTCAGAAGAAATGATTTTATGTGTGGGGCTGCCACCCTCCCCAAAGAGCTATCTTTAAATCAAGGGATGGTGGTAGGAGGTTGGTCTCCAAATGCTTAAAAAGCTTCTTCATTAACAACCTTGGAATATATAGTGAACATTTTAGTTAAATTTTTTGGGAAAGGGATACCCTAATGGGTTGTCTCTTTTTTTTAAGATTTTACTTATTTAGAGAGAGAGAGGGAGCGCTCGAGCACAAGTGGGTGGGAGAGGCGGAGGGAGAGGGAGAAGCAGACTCCCTGCTGACCAGGGAGCCTGACATGGGGCTCTATCCCAGGACCCTGAGATCATGACCTGAGCCAAAGGTAGACGCTTAACCAACTGAGCCACCCAAGCACCCCTGGAATGTCTCCTTGTTTCTGTGTTTCTAACTAACTAACTACTAATTAACTATATATGTTTGTATATATATTATATTATATTATATTATATTATATTATATTATATATTATATTATATTATATTAATTATATATATAACTTAAATTTCGGCTTTCAAGATGATGAACTAACTGTATTACATATTTACCATTTCTTATTCACAAATCTTATTGAAGTGACAGTGAAAATTAAATAAAGAATAAAAGAATAATTTTTTTAACAGGCTGAAAATAGTGAGAAAGGACTGTTAGCACCCCAGTGATTTTTGACATTTCTAGATGAAGGAATATAGAAATAAATCATATTGATAGAGAAGGGGACCAAGAGCCTACTTTCCTGACCTAGAAAAGCCTGAAATGGAGGTAGGGGCTGTTCTTCTTTTAGTGGAAGAGTCCAGGCTAGGTGTCAGCTCTAGTCAGCTGGTACAGACAAATGAGTGGACAGAAATCAAGTTAGTTAATTAAGAACTTTCTTTGCAACAGTGACCCCAGTTGCTCACCTCTTCTCTTCCTACATCCTTTACATACAAAACATGACTTCCAAGGCTACAACTGAAAGACTGCTGTCTAAAAACTTGGAGAGTCTTTTTTTTAGGGGGAGAGCTTGGGTTCCTAATGTGGAAGTAGTTATCACTGAATAAAACCCTTCTCGTTTTGTAAATAGAGGTAGCCTTGCTACCTGCTCCCTGCCTAGGCTCCATATTTTGGATCTTACAGTCAGTCCTTCCATGCAGGAGAGAAAACTTTTGGTGAAAATAAACTTAGATAAAGACTGAAGAAACTATACCTGTTAAGTATATTAATCAATCTAGTTTTTTCATTCATATAAATAGACAATCAAGGACCATGAGTTATTTGAAGTAAGCAGCACAAACCAGAAGATCCAAAATGAGCACATAGAATAACTGATACAAGAAGACACAAGTATGACTCATAGGACAGAGACACCTTTTTTAAAATCTTAATTAAAAGCAAGAAAGAAAATATGATACTCATAAAATAAAAACATCACTTTGAAGAAGAATTCACAGGTATGGGAAATATGATTGGAAGAATTTTTTTTTTAAATGTAACAGAAGAATAACGTCAGAGAAATCTTCCAAAACTTAGATTAACATATAAACAAATGAAAAACATGAGATATATGTTTAATAAACATGGAGAATCAGTTTAAGAAATTCAGCATAGGACTAATAGTTTGGGGGAAAATAGAGAAATTGGAAGCAATAACAAGCAAGTCTTCATATTGAAATAAATTGATAAGTACCAACACAATAAATAAAAAGCAAGATGTATCCAGACAAATTCTAGTGAATGATGGATATAGAGAAAATCCCCAAGCCCCTAAGAGAGGTAACATGTTAACCTTAAAGAAGCAAAAATTACATTGGCTTCAGACTTCTCAAACAGTGACCATATATAGTAAGTCAATGAAAAAAATGAGCATATGTTTAAATTTCTGAGGATACATTAATTTAAAGTTAGATTCCAATTACCAAGCAAATTTTATTCATGTGTGGGACATTTTTTTAAGACAAAAGCTTAAAGTAATGTTTCTCTTACTCCTTTCATGAAAATTACCTGAAGATGTATGGCAAATGAAAAGAGGATGTGCAAAAGAAATTTAGATTCCAGTATAGAATAGAATACATACAGGGGAGCAAGGAAAAGAAATCCCGGGATGTAGCTTGCAGCAGGCCTGGAAAGCAATCAGTCCAATTCAGAATAAGAAATCAGGAGGCTCCAGGAGAATGTCTTCTTCAAGAAACTTTGGAGGGGCACCTGGGTGGCTCAGATGGTTAAGCGTCTGCCTTCGGCTCAGGTCATGATCCCAGGGTACTGGGATCGAGTCCCGCATCGGGCTCCCTGCTCCTTGGGAGCCTGCTTCTCCCTCTGCCTCTCTCTCTCTCTCTCTCTCTCTGTCTCTCATGAATAAATAAATAAAATCTTTAAAAAAAAAAAAAAGAAACTTTGGAGGGGCACCTGGGTGACTCATTCAGTTAAGCGTTTGCCTTTGGCTCAGGTATGATTTCAGGGCCCTGGGATTAAGTCCTGCCTTGGGCTCCCTGCTGAGCCTGAGCCAGCAGTCTGCTTGTCCTCCCTCTGCCCACCCCGCCCCTGCTTGTGTGTGTGCTTTGTCTCTCTCAAATAAATCAATAAAATCTTAAAAAAATAGAAGTTTCGGAATGAATTTCAATCAAAATATGGAAAGGCTGTGATCATATGGTAAATAAGTTCATACTGCCCTCAACAAGACAAACAACTAGATATGCTGGGGAAAACCAAGAGAAGGAAAAAACCCTCTGTAAATATGAAGCATGTCAATGTGACATGATTTAAATAATTAATAGATGTATCAAAAGGAAGTCCATTTGACTGTAATGGTAGAACAGCCACCATAGAATGGCACATTTTTGGTGAAGCAAAATGACAGTTTTCCTACTTGGTTCTACAGTGAATGATATTTACATAATCATGGTACTCTAAATATTCTTCATTTTCTATTTTTTGTAATCACTTATAGACAAGACATTGAAGAATTGATATACAGACTACATTATTGCCTCATTTCTTCACCCCTCCCTCTATCCTCACCTTTTGTTGTATGACTTTAGAAGTCTTCCTGTCAAAGGGAATGTATTTATCTCAACCCTCAACTTTGAACTTGGAGATGTGACTTGGCTTGGTCAACTGAATGAAGTGAAATGACAGTGACCCACTTCTGAGTCTAAGCCTTAAAAGGTCTTGCATGTTTCACTTGCTCTTTTGAATTTCTGTTGTCACCATAAACAGAGGTGCAAAAAATGTAGCTGCTGGAGCCTCAGCTTGGATTGAGAATGGTCACAGAGGGGGCAGACTTGAGTCCAAATCTCAGCAAGGAGCCAGCAGGACCTTTAACAGAAAGCTCTACATATTTCAAAAATGTATCTGAACACTCAGTAAAGTAGATCATCAGTAGATCTTAGTTGTTTTCTACCTGTGCATGACCTAACAAAATATTTTATATATTGCAGTACCTTGTGGATGGAATCTACTCTGGGAAAATCCTAATATCACTTCTGAAGATAACTCTATTGCCCATTTAATTGAGACTACATAAGCACTCCTGTATCCTCTGAAACACAGGAGAAAGATTTAATGAGTGTAGGGAAGTAAGTTGCTGCAAACTCAAATCAAAATATTCAGGGCCAAATTAAACAACCAAATTAAGTGGAGTTACACTTACACTTACTATTTACTGATATTTAATCCAGTTCGCACGTCATTGGATTTTATTAAGAGGAACTTAACTTTTTTTCTACATTAATCTTACAATAGCATAACACAGTAATGCAGTTTCTAATCAGACCCATTCCTCTCTGACAGAACAGGACCGTTTGTTAGAACACTTGTTATGGAAATAGCCAATTATTTTAATCAGGTTCATTGGAGATGATGGAAATTGTTGCCCTGAAGGCTTACTTTTACAATATGAAATTACATGGCAAGTAATTAATGGAATTGAGATTTCCATCTTAGTGTATATTAAAAGAAATTAATTAAAAAAACCTCTCCTTTCAAATATATAAACACACACTTATTATATATATATATATATATATATATATATACACACATATATTTGTTTTTAAAGACATACCTCTTATATAGGAGCAAAGAGAACTAGAGGAAATTATTTCATGGTTCCTACGTGAAAATTACAGTCTCTTAAATAGATCCTAAGAGTTCAGGAAACATACACATCAATATTTTATGAACTTACCCCAGAAAAATTTCTGGGAAATAAGAACTAATAGGAAAAGTATGGGTAACCCCAGTTATAGTTTAATAATCTTCAGATTCCTTACAATCAACCGTATCAGAAATAAATCCAATCTGAAACCAAAAATATATGAGTAATAGAAAATCTTGCAGTTATGTGATTTTTTTCTCATTCATCTTCATTTAAGACTTCCTGCAAAGCCTTCCTTGAGTGATGAAAATAACCTGCAAAGGAGGTAAACTGCTGTGAAAAAATTAGTATTTTTGTCATTTTTATGAATACATCTCCTTCTATTAGTATGTTTTATTAAACTACTCAGTCTTTTCAATAAGGCTTGCCTAATTTCATTTGGGCTGCATAGTTCTCACTTTGAGGTATAAGTATAAAAAACCATTTCTGATGTGAATTTGCTAAGAAGGCTGATGTCCCTCATTAATTGTGTGGGCTGGTTATAGTGATGCAGCGTATGTATATTGGATGTGTGTGTGTGTGTGTGTGTGTGTGTATGTGTGTGTGTGTGTGTGTTTAGTTCTAAGTTCACAGCTGATAAATGAGTTATAAAAAATAAAACCTTGACATGATGACTTTATTTAATATCTCTGTTGAGATATAATTACCATACAATAAAATGCACATATTTAAAATGCACGCTTGTGGTACTTTGTGACATATGTGTGTGCCTATGAAACTATCATCTTAATTAAGATACTGAGCATTTTCATCATCCTCAGAAGTTTCTTTCTACCCCATTGTAATCCCTCCCATCTGTCCCTCTTACTTAAACAACCACTGATCTGCTTTCCATCTATAAATAAGTTTGCATTTCTAGAAATATATATAAATTAAATCAGAAAATATGTGCTCTCTTTGTCTGGTTTCTTTCACTCAGCATAATTATTTTGAAGTCCCTCCATGTTGTAACTTGTATCAATAGTTCATTTTTTTTTTCATTTCTGAGTAGTACTCAATTGTACAGATATCCCACAATTTGTTTATCCATTCACTAATTGATAGCCATCATTTCCAGTTTGGGGCTATTACAAATAAAGCTGCTATGTCATTACTCTAGGAATGGGATGACTGGATCATATGGTAGATAATGTTTAAGTATTTGAGAAACTGTTACACTGTTTTCCAAACAGATTGTATTATTTTACATTCTAACCAGTGGTATATGAGGGTCCAATTCCTCCACATCCTCCCTGAGGATAAGGAGGAGGGTATGGTCAGTCTTTTTAATTTTAGCCATTGTAATATTTGTGTGATAATATCTTTTTGGTTTTAATTTGCACTTCTCTAATGACAAATGGTGTTGAACACCTTTTCATATGTTTATTTGCCATTCTTACTATATATCCTTTTGTGAAGAGTATATTTGAATCTTTTTCCTAGGGTTTTTTTTTTTTGTCACTTGTTTTCTTATTACTGACTTTTGAGATCTATAGATATTTTGAATATAGGTGATTTATATTTGATTTGTAAATATATTTGATTTATGAATATATTCTTTTAATCTGTGGCTTATTTTTCATTCTCTTAAAATCGATTTTGAAGAGCAGTTTATAATTTTGATAAAGTATAATTTATCAATTGTAATAGCTCGTGCTTTTGATGTTGTATCTTGGAAAACCTTGCGAAAACTAGGCCCCAAAAGATTTTCTCCTATAATTATTTTTTTTTTTTTTAGTTTTAGGTTTTCCTTTAAGGTCTACCATCCATTTTCTATTAATTTTTGTATGTGGTATGACATGTGGATCTAAGTTCCTTGTTTTGGTTTTTGTTTTTTCTATATAGATATTAGGTTGTTCTAGCATAATTTATTGAAAAAACTATAATTATCTACAGAATGATTTTTTATAATTATAATCATGGTGTGCCTTTGTGATATTTCTTCATGTTTCTGGTGCTTGGGATTTGTTGAGCTGCCTGGATCTATAGGTATAGTTTTCATCATATTTGGAAAATGTGTGGCCATTACTAAATATTTTTCTGTCCCCTCTGCTTCAAAGACCTCACTCATATCTCTTTTAGGCTACTTGTATATGTGTCCCACAACTCCCTGATGTCCAGTTTTTTTCTTCTCTCCTGTGTTTTACTCTGTATAGTTTCTGTTATGGCTTAAAAATTCACTAATCTTTTCTTCTACAATGTCTAATCTTTATTTTCTTCTAGTATATTTTTCATCTCACACATTACAGTTTTTATCTGTAGAAGTTCAGTTTAGGTGTATTTTTGTATTTTCCATGCCTCTAACATTTTCAGTATATGGAATGTAGTTATAATAGCTGTTTTAATATCATTGCTAATTCTAAAATCTGGTGTGTTTCCCACTTTTTTGCATGCCTATTAATCTTGACTGGATTTCAGAAATGAATTTTACCTTGTTGAGTATTAGGTACTCTGTAGTCCTTTATAGCTTCTAGAGTTTTGTTCTCTTACACAGTCAAGTTACTTGAAAACAGTTTGATCTCTCTGGGTCTTGCTTATAAGATATGCTAGGTGGGACCAGTGAGGTTTTAGTCTAGGCTAATTACTTTCTACCACTGAGGCAAGGTTCTTCTGAGTCCCCAGCCTGGGGTGAGCTCCAGTGTTGCACCCTCTGGTCCACTCAGATGGTTCCTTCCTCAGTAGTTTCCTTACTTGCATGAACTGATCCATGCTCTGCTGAATTCCTGAGTGGGTGCTCTGCAGATCCCTGTGGGCTTTCTCTGTGCCCTTCCTCTCAGTTCTTTCTCTTTATCTCAGAGGGCTGGCCAGGCTCCACCTGGACTCTTCCTCTCTGCGCCATAGCCTGGAATCCCTCTTAAGGCAGTAAACCTGAGTAATTTTAAGACCCACCTGGTTTATTATTGTCCTTTCTTTCCTAATGTCCAGTGTCTTCAAAACTTTTGTCTCATATGTTTTGTCTGCTTTACTTTTTTGGTTGTTTCAGACAGGAGGACAAATCTGGGTTATGTCTTGGCCAGAAACTGAAGTTCTCTTGAATCCCAAGATTTTAATAATAAAAAAAAAAAAGCCCATTTGGCATACTTAATAATAAGTATGGGAGAAAAAAATAAAATATCAAAAGTAATGGCTCATAAGCAGTGCTTTTTTAACCCTGAGTAATGAGTTGGTTGCTCGAAGCAGATTCTTCCATGGTGGCTTTGAGTGTGGCAGATGTTTTGTTGCCTCCAGATCTGCCGGGAATCCAGGAAGCCTCCTATAATTATGTAGATGAGATTCTCAAATTGAGGGAAATAGAGCCACTCAGTTCTTTCACCTTGATGGGAACCAAAATGAAATTTAAAAAGAGTGTTCTCCGTATTTACCAGCCATGATTTAAGTCTTTCAGCTCTAGCACTTAGTGATCTGTCAGCCAAAATATATAGCATTGATGTTCTCATTTAAAAAAAAAAATAGTGAATGTCCCCATTTTAGAAAGAAATAATATTAAGAGTATCTGTTGAATTATCCCATTCAGTGGATCAAAATTTCCATGGGCTTTGCAATTATGTGGATAAATAATATCTTTCATGCCTCTCCAAGGGAGGGCTGCTCTTCTGTAGAATATTTATGAAAATGCAACCGACTTATTTACTCTGATGATAGCCCCAAAAGTAGAAATATCTGTGTACAGAAAGTCTCATTAATAATGTACCTACATTTCATTCAGCAACATAATCAAGAAACGTTCTATAGAACAATATATATACAGATTAGTCCATATATAATAATGTCGATCATTCTTTTTACAGTCCTTCCAGTTTATAAGATTTTTCACCACAAATTACCTCATGTAATGTTCATGGTAGTTTTAGAAGTGTAACAGAATTCGTGATTTTAACACATTTTTAATTATGCCTATAACAAAATTTCAAAGATATTAAAATGTAGGAGCAGGAAGTATTCTTATTTTATTATCTGAGTCTACATGTATCTGTAGGTAAGAGTTGATTTATAGAGTTCTTTTTAAAAAATTAATTCTAGAACTAAGTGAAATTATTTTTCTGTATATACAAAATTTAACTTTGTAGCAGTACCAGTGATTTAAATGTGGCATTGTTTACATGCCTTCAGTGGTTCATTATTTTTAGCATAAGTTACTGTCTTCACTTTTTTAAAAAAGCCACAGTCATTGAAGGGAAGAATAATCCAACCCAGTGAACTGAAAGTTCTGATTTGTTCCCGAACAAGCCTCTCTTGTTAAAAATATACCTTAAAGGGAGGTACTGGTGTTAAGTCTTTCTACTTACAACTTGTATATGAAGTAGAATAAGTGGTTACCTGCAAGTTTCATGCCATTTTTATCACCAACAATGTTATGAATTAAATTGCTGATAGGCGCGCAAGCACTTTAAAAACCAGATTGGCATTACCTACTAAAGCATATGAATGACTCTGCCGTTTCACTCAGGTGTACTTCCCCCCCAAATCAGTATACTTGTTCATCGAGAGGTATGTACAAGCATGCTCACTGATGCTTTTATTTCTAGCAACAACATAAATGCCATTGACAATAAAAGGGAAATGCATCGTGGTACATTTTACTGTGAAATACTGTAAAGCAAGAAAAATGACCTCACTGCACCCACCTGCAACAACATTGTGAATGAAACCACAAACAAAAGAACACATACTGAATGATTTTTTTTACTCTGAAGTTCAAATATAGACAATAAATGATACTCTTTTAGGAATGCATATTTAAGTAGTAAAATTATAAACCACACAGAGTGAGTCCTTGACTGCCTTCATGAGCAGGAGATGGGTTACCTTTGTGAGGCTGGAGATATGAATGGAAGGCACATGTGATGGCTTTTGGAGTGCTAACAGTGTTACTGTGCTTGACCTTGGTGCTGGTTACACAGGTTGTCTCTTAACAATCATTCATTTAACTTTTTTGTTTTGCATGCTTTTCTGTATGTATGCTGTCTTTCAGATAAAGATTTTAAAGTAATGTGGATTATCACCCCTGAAAAATAAAAATTTCAATTGTACAGGTATAAAATATATCCATGCCCTCTCTAAAGGAAGAACTAAAACAAATATTTCTTTCATCTGAATGTAAAGTTAAAAAGCATGTATAAAAGAATATAAGAGCCAAAGAAATCTATTTCTAAGTAGAGAGGAATAAAATTAGAACAGATGTCAATTAAGCCCAAATCACTTAAGATTTTGAGAAAAATTTCCAAGAGAAATAAAGGAACTGGGGGAAAAATATATTCCTAACTGAGATTTTTAGGACTGGATTCTTTGACCTAGAGCATCGATGCTAGTATTACTAGGACATTATAAACATTTTGAGATCAAGGACCATACATTATCCCATATCTGTCCTCAGCAAATAGAGTAGAATCCCAAAGGCAAGTATGAAGTAATGGGGAAGAGGGAGTACTAATACTTCGCAGTGGGGGTGAAATGTACTGGTGAATAGTGTTGATTCTTGAGACAAATCTTCTAGGTTTTAATCTCAGTTTTACCACCTGTGTGACTCTGGGCACGTTATTTACATTTTCAATGTCTCAATTTCCTCATCTGCAAAACGGTATGTTCATGGTTACTAGCTCACGAGGGTGTCATGTTACATATAAAATACTTAGAAAAATATTTGGCACATAGTAAGTAATCTACAAGTAGGTAGATATACTCATTGTTGTCAATCACTTGTCATCCTGAAGTGTTGTTTGTTCATATTTGTGGTTATTGAGGCTTACGTAAAGGTAATTCTAAACTCTAAAAATTATGAACCACTCTGCAGAAAGCAAGCAACAAATTTTAGTGTTAGCAAAAGCCTGAGGAAGACTCGTTTGTCAATAATAATTTTCCACTGCAGGTGGTCTTCCTTGAGGTCTGCTGAATGTACAAAATGGAAAGCATGACCATATGCTGAAAATTAAAGTGCTTATATAAAAGGAAAGAAAGAAAATGTGGAGAAATCACATTCTGGTTGACAATTCAAGCAGGATTCTCAGATAAAATACAGGATGCCCAGGTAAATTTGAATTTCAGATAAACTGTTTCTTTTGTATAAGCCAGATGTTGCATAGGCATCTTGTATTTTTGTTGCCAAATCTGGCAACCCTAAATATTAGGGAGTTTGTATGTTTAATTTCACTCCAAACTAAATGTTTAAACATACATGGCCATAGCCATCATGTTATGTGGTCTGAGTAGTATGGGCTCCACATAAAATTCCTTTCTGACATTTTGAATTATTTTTCCAAAATGTTCCCTGTAATGAAATTCTAGAGTATGTGAATGAGCTTTCCAAAATAAAGATCTCTTCAATCCCATGCCCCCTTTCACATTCTTCAATTCTCTATTAACTCCCCAGGATCCAAAGACTAAAGTTCATAATCCTTAACTTGATTTGTAGGGCCATAAAAATCTTGTCCACACTACCTAGTAACTGCCATCCTTAGTAGCTCCACACACATAGTCCCTGTGCTTATCTAGACATTTAAAAGTATTCAGTTCTTTCTGAAAACATTGTGTTCTTTTATATTCCTTCCCACTAAAAAAATTTCCTGCTAATCCTGTAAGCACCAACCACATACTACCTTCTGTAAGCTTTCTTCCACATCTACTCTAGGCAAAGCCATTGCCTATTCTGTGTTCTCAGTACCTTTTAAGTGTAATAGTATAGGACACATATTCCACAGTCTTATAATTATCTCTCTTCTGAATGGAATTACAGAAGATGAGATGTCTTAGAAAAGGAACTGATCCCCATTCACTGATGTATCCAGTCATATATTTTAGGGCTTGACTCATGGAAGGGGCTTGTCGAAATTTTCATGAGTGAATAAGTAAGTGAGTGAATAAGTGGGTAAAGGCAACCATATGAGTCATAGTTATGCTTCCAGCATAAACCTCATCTTAACCAGTTATGAGTTTCTGATTACTCATTCTAAAAGAAAAATATCCAAAATAGCTGATTATCAGTTTTACCACTAAAACTAGAGAGACCTGCAAGTGAACAAATTTGACATGGAGGTGACAGAACAGAGTAGTTAATTCTGGATAAAACATTATATGAATATATATATATATATATATATGTTTATATATATATATGTATATATATATGTTTATATATATATGTATATATATATGTTTATATATATATATGTATATATATATATATATATATATATATATATGATAACATACCATAATAAAAGTAGGAAGGTAGGAAGCTAGGAAATATATAACTTCATACTTGGAGCAAAGAACTATGAGATAATGAGGAGTCACTCTCAGATCTGTAGAATTATGAGATGCATATTAATTTAGAAAAATAACTTTACAGAGTAATTAATTATAACTCTAGATAACCCAGAAGCATTCTCCCCAGTCAGCTAGACTCCTCCTCTAAAATTCAACATTCCTTAGTCGGCTAGACTGGTTTAGTTATTGATATTTAAATTTTTTTGAGAAACTGTGCATTCATTCTCCTGTTAGGATACTTGTCACTTTCTACTGTAACTGGATTATTTCTTAGAGTACCTACTGTACCATAAGAGCCTTGAGAAACGTAAGGAGCCATGATATATTAATCTTTTCATTCTTAGCACATAACACAGAACTAAGGATGAATAGATGAATGAGCAAAGGTTCTACATGGTGGTTGTCAACTCTACCTTTAGACTTGCTTGAAATCCTGTATAAACAATATTACTCCCTTTGTTACACCCAAGTCCATTTAAATCAGAATCTCTGGTGTAGGGCCTTTGTATTGGTATGTTTTAAAAGTGCTAGTTGTTGGGGCACCTGGGTGGCGTAGTCGGTTAAGCGTCTGCCTTCAGCTCAGGTCATGATCACAGAGTCCTGGGATCCAGCCCTGTGTCATGCTCCCTGGTTAGCGGGGAGTCTGCTTCTCTCCCTCCCTCTGCCTACCACTCTCCCTGCTTGTGCTCTCTCTCTCTGTCTCTCTCTGTCCAATAAATAATCTTTAAAAAATAAAATAAAAGTTCTAGCTTTTAAAACAAGCATTGTCCTAACTTCATTTTCCTTACCAGAACCCCTTTAAAGTAGGCTGGTACACCTGCCCCAATCAAGGCATTCACTATTACAGTATAGTTGACAATTCTTCAGGTCTCTAATATTCTCGGTTCTTTTCTACCAATCAACAAATATCTATTGCAAGGTAAGTTACTATGCTGCATGCCCTTGAGGTAATGTCCTTAGAGAGAGGTTGTTCTTTGGTCCATATTTTACCAGAGACATTGGTTCTTTTTGGCTTCTACTATATGTTTTTTACATAGGTTTTATTTCTGATTTTTTTTCAAGGCCTCAAATATTTGAAGTATAGCACCCTCTTGATTACCCCTCCCTCAGCCCTTCTTCTATCTCTCTTGTTTTTTTCTTTATAAGTACCTTTGAATAGCTATCTTATCTTTGTAGCCAAATATCTGAATAAGTGAAGTAAAGCCCCACTGGAATAATTTTATAGGCAAACATCCTGAAGAATTGGATTTTACCTGGATACTAGTAGCAAAGATTTTTGCATCTAAACTGAGATCTCAAAATAAATGCTAGGATGCCAGGATACAGATGAGCAGAGAGCATCATCTTTGTTAGTAAGTGGTAAGGGATAAATTTCTCTTAGACTTGGGTTTGTTTGTTTGTTTTACACTATGGTTCTAGGTAAGTGAAGGTTATCAATGTTATTATAAAAAGGTTTGTGATATGTTCTGATTAAAGAATTCAGATTCTAATTTGCTATTTTAAAATTAATTACTAGTGAATTGGGCCCAGAAAGGCCTGGGAAATCCTGTAGATAATTCTGATTATGGCATAATTTAATTCAGTATCTGAGTGGGAGAATGGAATTTCTGGAAATTCATCATAATTTATTGAGACTTTTAAAAGAAAAATTGAAAAACCATAGGTTTTAGATAAGAAAAATAAATAAAAGCTCAAATTTTAAAAGTCAGTCACTCATGGGAGATCTGGAGAATATTTAATAGCTGATGGGGAGCCCAGGGAAGATGGGTTGTTAGGATCAAAAATAGCAGACTCTTGAAAATAGGCTCTGCCGGCTAATTAACAGTCAATAACAATATTGCTGGAGAAAAGATAGCCTAAGAGAAAGGAATAAGGAAGTTGAGAAATTATGTCTTTGCAAAGAAAAAAATAAGGGCTTTATCATGGTGTCCTTTTAATATATGAAAACTAGGGTGCTCAGCCTGAAAATTCGTTGTTCCTTGTTGATGTTCATGGGCCTGGATGTACTTGGGAGGTATTTTCATGATTGAATTAAGTTATTTTTGTCTCCCCTCAAGAGGTTAGATGGATTTCTACCCCAAGAAGAATTGGATGACCTTCTGTAAATGGTGGTCAGTACTCAAAATACTCTAAGCCAGGTTGGCAAGTAAATGTAGTTGCACTATTGGGGCCACATGACATCAACCTGAGGATTCTGGGTAAACTCAGGGATGAACTGGGACACTGATGGACCAGGAGTGGTACTTTCTATACCTCCTACTCTACATATTACAAATGTGAGACAATTTGAAACTAATTAATTAATTAATTAATTAGTTAATCAAATAAATTTAAAAGTCTCCAGAGGAGGTCCCAGGGAATTAGTCTCCAGAAATCTCCATTTCATCTCTGGCCAGCTGGTAGAGTCTATAATGAAGAATGGGATTACTGAGTATTAAAATATAATTATCTGGAAAGAAGTGACATGGTTTCTATAGCAAGAAATTATGCCCAAGGGAAGCCATTTTTTTTGAAGTCTTAAATAAGGAACTAGCAAATATAATTTTGATTTTCAAAAATTCTTTCTAACCTCCCACTCCAAAGTCATTTTCATGGGCTTTAGGGCTATAATTTGCACAATGGCGGGTTTGAAAAGATCCAGAAAAAAAGACTAGGAGTAACTGAACACTTCTCAGGATGCAGTTGTGTATAAGGTCATGAGTACTCAGAGTGATGTTATGAATATGTTTTTGTCAATTCCTGGAAGAGGATTCTTACAGTGAAGTCTCCAAAGTGTGTATGGGTTGACATTATTTCTATTAGTAAAAACCTAAGCCTAAGAGGGTAGACTACCAACACACCTTTATAAGTCTGTATAAGATAGGCTAAGTGCAACATAATGATAAAGGACAGAGTCTAAGTTATGCATATAGTATGAATGAATTTGTGTAATTAGTTACAATAGAGCAAAGGGACTGAAATCCTTGTGGAGTACTTCTTTCTTTCAAAGAAATGCATGCTTTTGTGACCAATTATCTCTTCTCTCATCTCTTCTCTTCTCCTTTCTTCCTTTACCTTGCTTTTAAAAAAGCATCATGTGTTTATATCTGGAAATCCATGTTCAGCTCTTGTCATTGTCCTCAGTCAGACAAGATGGTAGGTAGCAGTTTTGTGCTTTTGGAACGAGGGATCAGAACTCAGCTGGTTGTCTTAATTATAAAATCCAATTCTGAATGAGGCTGTTTTTTTTAAATCATTCTCATGAAGCAGTCATACATATAAAAACCTCAAAAATGATAGCTATTAATATTATAAATGAACTGTAAATACAACCAAATATAGAAATTCCTATTTTATATGGGGACTGCTATGTCAATTTTTCTTGATTATAAAAGAATGTAGTATATTACACTATGTTTGGAATAGATGAGGACTTTTTTCTGGAAATGATAATGTCTTGATCTATGACAAAGAGAAATGTATGTGATTTATTACAAAGATGTTTAGTTTTCATTTCATTACATTATATTCTATGAACATTTATATCTAGTCTTTAATTAAACATGATTTATTCAAATTGAGGTCTGTTTCCATTTAGATTGCTTGCAGTGTTAATCACAGTGCAAATAGCCTTCACCACTAAAAGAACTCCTGCATTATACTAATATATAAACGCTTCCATGTAATTTGCATATGTTATCTGAGTCTACCTATTACTAGATGTGTACGTATGCAAAAAATATTTTACTTTTTTGGCTACTATATTAAAAGTACATATCTCCTTTAATGTAACATTTGTATTTCTACAAATATTAAATTTAAGGTAGTTTTTTTTTTTTTTTTTAGTTTAAAAAATCGAAAAATGCACAAGCAACAAAAGGTCATTCTTTATCCAAAATTGAGCATGGATATAAAGTGTTTTCTCCTCAGCAAATGCAATTCCAGTTCATTTTACCTTGTGTTAACCTCTGGATAAAGGTGAAACTTGTTTATTTTAGAATCTGATCTACTTAATTATAATTTCCTTTTTAGATGATGGTAGATCTGTCCTGATGATCAAATGGCTAGAAGGTTCAAAGGTTGACTTGTCTCCATTAGATTCACATTCACCTGTGTTAAGTAATATTTATTGTGTAAATACTTGGAAGAAATAAGGAAGCAGAGAACAATAGTACCTGCATATCCTTACAGACATATAAAATGACTCTGGATAGTTCTCACATCATTGACTATGAAAACTCCCTTCTATTAATGTTTTAAAGCAGCAAGAGCTGGGTTTGGTTTTACTCATAATATATAGTTCAATATTAAAATGAGAAAACACTTAGAGCCTCTTACCTGAGAATTGAAATATATGTTGTACCTATCAGCATTGATTCCTGTGTGGGTCTGTCTGTTCTGCTTTCCTTCATTCATTTCTTAATTCTATCCCAAATATTGGCTTCACTAGGTCTATCTAAAGTACAAGGGTACAGAAGATACCCTCCCATCTGGCTCCAAGTCTTTAGTGCCAAAAAGTAAAGGACAGTTTCCTCCACTGGCATTAATGGTTCATCATAAGCTGGCTCCTATCTACATCCTCTGATATGGGGTCTCAGCACTCCTCTTCCCATGCAGGGCTCCAGACAGACTGGCTACTTGTGTCCCTGAACACATTGTCATACCATGAATGTTTCTCTTCAGAGTTGTGACTCATTCCGGTTTCCTGTTTGGAAATATACCACCAATCTCCATTCTGTCGTTAATCTTAATTAAACCTTTCCTTCAGGATCAAATTATATTTCCCTATGTGGTCTTCAGACATCAATACTCAGTTTCTTCCTCGTAAGTATATAAAATAATAACTTGTTATGTCTAACTTTACAAAATAAGGCAATGCATTCTCTAACATGAAGATTTAACTTATTAGCTATTGACATATTCTCATCTAAAAAAAGATTGTAGTCAATATGATGCAGGGAAAGACATAGTAGGCATATTCCCAAGTAGCCAATTATTGCTGTTGCCTTACATTCAGCTGACTATAAAATAAATAGCACAGTGACTTTTGTGCTACTTTCAAAACATAATGAAAATATTTTGCATGTTAGTCCAGTATAAATCCACACTAAGTGAAATTTTGATTAAGACTAAAAAGAGCTATGGGCGCCTGGGTGGCTCAGATGGTTAAGCGTCTGCCTTCGGCTCAGGTCATGGTCCCGGGGTCCTGGGATCGAGTCCCGCGTCGGGCTCCCTGCTCCTTGGGAGCCTGCTTCTCCCTCTGCTTCTCTCTCTCTCTCCCTCTGTCTCTCATGAATAAATGAATAAAATATTTAAAAAAAAAAAAGACTAAAAAGAGCTAAATGTTTCATCAGATAATGAATAAATGGCTCCTTCCTTCCCTCCCTCCTTCCTTCTGGAGAGTTTTAGTTTCAAATATTTGGGAGTTTATTATATTTTATAGCACGTATTTGTATTTTTAGAGATTATCAGATTCTGATTTTATCCTATTATTTGATGTCATAAAATACTCAAATTATTTAGATTCTTTCTGAACATAGTTATGAACTTTCTCTACTCTCAAACTGTGACAGTCAACCAGAAATCAAAAAAAGGATGGCTTTTTCAGGGAAAGTCATCATCTGCCTAAGGAAATTTAGACCAAACTTTTACAGTAAGCTTAAAATGAGAGGGTGACCAACTCTGATACCAAGAGGAGACACTGTTTAGAAGAGAAAAAGTTAAAAGAAAGAGCAAAATAGAGCTTTTGTAGTGTTTTGTTCTTGTTTGGTCTTGAAGGGGTAATTTAATGATCATAATGCTTTAAGCCCTATGAAAACCCAGGACTTCAGAATACCGTTTTGATACTTTGTAGTGTATTAGAAGGTCCATTACACATCTGAAACTATTTGTTTAGACTGTCTGCGCCACTATTTCTGATCTTTTGTTAAAAATTTTATCTAGAAACATTTTTTGGTACCAGTGGTCTCCCAGATAGCATGTGGCATTCATGGAGATACAAAGAACAGTGCAGGACAGGGGCTACATTTGTAGGGCTCACAGTTAAGGTGAGAGGGTGAAAGGCACAGATACAGACAGTTCCTAGGTAATACTATTCTGGTCTGTAAGGAGCTGTGGGAGAGAGGAGAGAGAGTTCAATAGAAGTAGGTGACAGGAAGAGAAAGCAATGGGGAGCAGTTATTTATTATCCATCTACTTACTAGTTCCCACACAACCTAGCATGGTGCTGTGCTTAGAGGGAATGATGTGTATCAGTGATGGATATTTGACTGAATTAGTCATTATTTCTTTTTTCATTTATAATCATATTCATTATATCCATTGTATCTGTTGTCCAAAATTAGCATGGGAATTAGTACAATTTACTGAATGTTTTATATGTCATATGATTTTGCATGAGGTATAATAATGGTATATCAAAGGTAAGTCCCTTTAGTCATCCTAATTTTAGAAACCCTTGAATGAGATTAGGAAGTGATCATCATTTACATTTATTATACTTTGCTTAATGTAATGAGCTTTAGCTATTAACTCTAATTTGCTTCTCATTGCATTCATCAAAGGCAAACTATTTAGAAACTAAAACATCTCTGTCAGTTGGAATTTTAATGAATTAAAATGAAATGAGACAGTGTTAATTGGCAGTTGTTGCTGCAGGGGAGGTTTCTAGATCTTGTAAGAGATACCAATTCATCTCTCTATCAGGGTTAATTTGCTTGATTTAATTCTAAAGATACACTGAATATTTCCCCACACTATTCATATTTATTTTCAGGATTGGAGAAAGTTTGCTTTTGTTGGTCTTTCATTTGGATTCTCAATTCCATTTGAACTTGATTATTAATCAGTTGTTGGTTTTAAGCACTATTTCTGTTATTGACTGAACACACATATACACACTCACAAACACACAAAAGTAATTACATAGATTTGTTTTACTTGAAAGGCCTAAAACTTTCCAATAACTAAAATCATTTTTTTACCAATAATTCTCATTTTCTCTGTTCTTTCTGTTTCCCTCAGACATAAATGAATGTGAAGCTGAGCCTTGCAAAAATGGTGGAATATGTACAGATCTTGTTGCTAACTATTCCTGTGAGTGCCCAGGTGAATTCATGGGAAGAAATTGTCAGTACAGTAAGTATTCATATATGTATATATTTTTGTTGTTGTTTGCATATTCTCCATTTATTATGGAATCTGGGTCAAAATCAATATAGTTTGCTTTTAGAGTTTATAATTTATTGAAATGGCACATTTCATATTTGTTGTTGTTAATGTTATTAATATATGTCTACTCTCCAGGATAGAGCTCAGTGCATGCTAGGCATAGAATTGGCCACCTTGTGGTCTGAAACGAGGGCGGCATTTCTCAGCGGTCCAAGTTCATCTCCCTTATGAATCCCATTTTGGCTTTTGAGTATGTGTATGACCTGCATTTCCACCAGAGTGACCACTCTGCTTCAGACAATAAATTCAAGGCTCTCTAAGCTGATAGCCTCTATCACAAATAAAAGGAGGATTTGTATTGAGCTGGCATACACATTAGTAAGAAATTGACACACTGTTTAGTGGTCTTTTTGGAAGCCTAAGAGAGTAGGGTCTTGTGATGATATATCAAACGGTAGGACAGTAATTTGCCTGAAGTATTTACAAAGAAGCAAAAAGCAACGCTTCTTCCCCAAAAGAAACAAAAACTAGGAGAAGGCAGTAACAGGATTATAGTCAGTGGGATGAAACCAGAATTGGGCACAAATACATGCTAATGAGAACAATAATGATATAGCTTAGTAATTGTTGGACACTTATAGAAACTCTATAGCACTACTGCTTTGATGTATATTATACTATTAGAGCATCACGTTATGCAAATTCAGAAGGCAGATGTAGAAACTGAGACACATAGGCTATGTGGTTTGCCCAGGCTGTCTCAGTTGGTGACAGAAGCAGGACTAGAAGGAATGTAGAATCAGGACTTGTGCTTCCCAGTTCAGTGCATTTTCCTCTAAACTGAGATATCTCTTCAGATAGAATTAAATGAGAGACGATGGACTCTGAAAAACAAACTGAGGGTTCTAGAGGGGAGGGGGGGTGGGAGGATGGGTTGGCCTGGTGATGGGTATTAAAGAGGGCACGTTCTGCGTGGAGCACTGGGTGTTATACGCAAACAGTGAATCATGGAACACTACATCAAAAACTAATGATGTAATGTGTGGTGATTAACATAATATAATAATAAAAAAAAGAATTAAGTGAAATAAACACAAAAGCGCACTATACCTCCTCTCTCTCTTACACATGCTCATGAGCGCACACATGTACACACACACACACCACACACACACTCCTTCCTTTTTAGCCAGAGTAACAATTTTACATGTCACTTTCCTTCTCTTCCTTTCCCTTTGACAAGGATAGTTTATAAATTAAAACAGAGAAAATTACTTAAGGAATTATTTGGGTTATGTATATAAACAAAATAAAAAACTAATGAAATCCTGAATATCAAAGAAATACCTTGGATGTGGGGAAATTTTCTAAGTTTAAAAAATAATTGGAGAAGATAGTAATTGTGAGTTGACATAGGAACCTTCAGCCATGGATGTATGGAAGGAAAGGACAGCCTGAGTAAGCAGATTGATCATACAACCAAATAGACTAGTGGCCACCCAGTCAACTGACCTAGAAACCTTCCTGTAAAGCATGTAACTGACCATTCAGTATGTTAACTTAATTCAGATTCGATTGGTCCTTGGCCCACCCAGATACAACTCTTGCATTCTTCCTTTCTTTGGTTTTTGGGACTTGCAGATGGCTGTCTACTTAGCATTGAAAGTTGTACTAAAAAGCACCCCAAGGTATCTGTAAATGAATATTTAATTACCATGATGAAGACCAAAAAACTAATGTCAGTGACTATTTGATTTCCATGTAGCCAAAACAGACGTGGGGTGCCAGAATAAAGCGCCTTCCAGACAGTACGAGAACTTTGGCAGAGCTTAAAAGAATGCCTGGCTACGAACATGACCCATAGGAAGCCTGGCCAGGGGAGCAATGGGGAGATGAGACTTTCCCATTTTCCTAAAAGGAGAGCCCTGTATAGGGAACATGTCATGGGAAGCCTGCCTAGCAATGAGCGTCACTCTGAGGTGGTCAAGCACTAGCTCTCTGAATGCCCTGAAGAAGAAGTGATGTCTGAAGATATAGGCACCCTGGGACAAGAGACCTAGGTCTTGAAGTTGTATGTATGTGTGTGTATCCTTGCCTTCCTGTGTTGGCCAAGGAGCAACTAGATAGTCAGTTGCCTACAGGTTGAAAATGGAAGGAGACCTGGATGTGAACTAGATGTTGAAACTGATGACTGAAGCCTAAAATCTCCAGCAGAGATTTTGTTGAGGTCACCACATCTAAAAATACCCTTGAAAAGAAAGAAACTTGATTGATTATAGAAAGACATATTGAAATAAACCTTGAACTTAATTGGCACCAGTTTGTGTCTAGTGTCTTTCGATTATGTTTAATAAATATGTTTTCTTTGATTTAGTTTCATATTTATATAATCTTTATATTTAAACTCAGACTTCTCATTGAACATGAAAGCAATAGTGACTTTCTTAACCCATCATATGCTCTGACATTATCCTAAAGAGATCAGAAAGAATCACTTAGGATATACTGTAAAATATGTTCTAATTGGGGTATTTGTTTTTACTGTATTGATTTGCAAGAGTTTATAATAATTTAAGGATCCTTAATCTCCCTACTGTTTCAGTGTCTAGGGATATGGTTCTGCTTTTTTGTGTGACTTCTTAGAATTGTTAGAAATCCAGAGTAAGAAAGAGCATTCTACCACAGTGATGCTGTAGTACCACACATTGAGAACTCAGAGTACTCTCTCACTACAGGGCACACAGAAACACCTGCAGATTACATGTAGTGCCAGCTCTAAGCTGATTGAGGTTAGGATCCTGGGAATTGACAGTACATAGATTATAATCAATGTGCCCAGCATCCATTCTGGAGTAAGATTTATAAACTTTCTTCTGAACTTTTTGTCATGTCCCACAGGGGTACCCGTGGGTCAGCTCATGCCTACAGTTATGGCAGAGAGGCCATTTGTTTTGGCAGATATTTCAGAAGGAAGAGGAAAAGGAGAAAAATGGAGACTTAATGCTGGGTGGGTCAGAGGATACCATTAAAATGCTGGCGTCCTTGTGTTCAAATCCAAACTGACTTCACTCTAATCTTGGGTGTCCGCACTCATATTACTTCCCTTCTTCCACTATTTTCTTATATCTACTGATGGGTTAATTAGGTTTTGGTATATTTTAAAATTAAATCATTCTCAATGCCCTCCCAAATAATAAATAATAAAAGATATTGCAGAGGAATGGAATTTCCTAAATACATCTATACCAAAGTAATAAACTGTAAACACAAATAATAAACTGGGAGGTATTTATAACAAAGGTGAAAGGAAAATATTTCTTATCCTCAGTTTATTATGTTTTTTAATTCAATAAAATTAAACACAACAGAAGAAAGAAAACATCAAAAACATGAACAGAACTTTCCTACAAAGGAAGTAAGTAACCTGAAATTTATCATATTATAGTTGAGCTGTGTCTTCATCTTTATTCTTCAGTATATTTTGAATTTATAAGGCTTATAGGACCTTTGTGATCTGAAAAGTATAATTATATTGTAAACATCTACTTAGTGAGCGAGCACTACATATGTGAACAAAAAACCGGACTGACCGTGAATCACTCTGCTTCTTCCTCAGACCCCATATCCCTACCCCCTCTCATTTCACAAATGGAAATACAGATAAATGGAAACAGATGAAAAGCTAAGGAGGAGCAGAGGCTAGGTGGCAAACTTGAGAAAGAATATGGAAAAGAAAAATGAGGAGAAGGGAAAGAGTCCTAGGAACCATCCCAGGAAACACACTCATGCACATTCTCTCTTTCTCTTTCTGTCTCTGCCTCTCTCTCTCTCTCTCTCTCTCTCTGCCGCCCTTGTGGGCAGAGAATTTTAAGGTAAAGGAGGTGACAAAAGAAAAGTTTATCAAAAGACATAAAAAGTTCCCATGAGACAGTTTTACTAGAGAGAGGTCCTTCCTTCTACATGTGCTTCTTACATAGTCTGTTCTTAACTCTGCTACCAGAGGGAGCCTTTTAAAGCAAAAGTCAATACACATCACCTAGCAGTTCAGAATCTTCTACTGACTTCTGATCTTACACTAAGTGAAACTTACAGTCCCCCTGGTTCCTGAGGCCAGTAGGACCTGCCTGTGCCTCTGCCCTATTTACTCACCTCTGTGACCACATCTCATGGGACTCTCCCTTCCTTGTGCACTATTTCAGCTGCACTGGCCTCCTAGCTATTCCTGGCACACACCTGGTGCAAACCTGGTGCGTCCTTGCCCTACAGCATTTCCGTTCCCATCTCCCCTTTTCTGTAATATTCTATTATGATGTTATGAGTACTCCAATAGTTCTTTTGGATCTTTGCATAAAGGCATCCTCCCAATGAGGCTTTCCTCAGCCTCTCTACCTCCCTACGTCAACAAACCAAAACAACACCCACCCCTTTTTCTGTTACAGTTTTTCTCCTTAGCACTAATCATTAACATATCATATTTTTACTTATATATATTTTTTACTGACTATTCCTCCAATGAGTATATCCTCCATGAGGGAACAAGAGTACTATTGTAATCACATTTGACAGAAGAGAACTAGCAAATGGTGGTTGCTCAATAGACATTTGCTAAATAAATGAATGAATGAACCTAGCGTTCTGAGGTAAGTATAGAAATGGTATCTGATTTCTCAGTGTCCTCAACTACCACCAAGTTCTTTTTTACCTGACTTCCCATTTTTTGAGTAGTATTCTAAAGATGCTTTTGCCAGTGTAATGAAATATAATTTGGTATATTAACTGATACTCATAATCATACCACAAGTTGAATTTTTTTCCTTTGACTTTGATAAAATCTTCTATAATTCTACTTTGCAATAGGGTTAAGCAGTTGGATTTTAAATAAGAAAAGTAAACAAAGACTCTGTTCCTCTATTTAGGCCACTTCTCTTTTTTTTTCAATATTATTTTATTATGTTCTGTTAATCACCATACATTACATCATTCGTTTTTGATGTAGTGTTCTATGATTCATTGTTTGTGCATAACACCCAGTGCTCCACGCAGAATGTTCCCTCTTTAATATCCATCACCAGGCTAACCTTTCCCCCAACCCCCTCCCCTCTAGAACCCTCAGTTTGTTTTTCAGAGTCCATAGTCTCTCATGGTGCATTTCCCCCTCCGATTTCCCCCCCTTCATTTTTCCCTTCCTGCTATCTTCTTCTTCTTCTATTTTTTTTAACGTATAATGTATTATTTGTTTCAGAGGTACAAGTCTGTGATTCAAGAGCCTTAACACAATTCACAGCACTCACCATAGCACATACCCTCCCCAATGTCTATCACCCGGCCACCCCATCCCTCCCACCCCCCACCACTCCAGCAACCCTCAGTTTGTTCCTGAGATTAAGAAATCCTCACATCAGTGAGGTCATATGCTACATGTCTTTCTCGGATTGACTTATTTCGCTCAGCATAATACCCTCCAGTTCCATCCACGTCTTTGCAAATGACAAGATCTCATTCCTTTTGATGGCTGCATAATATTCCATTGTGTATGTATGTGTGTGTGTGTGTGTGTGTGTGTGTGTGTGTGTGTATATATATATATATATATATATATATATACCACATCTTCTTTATCCATTCATCTGTCGACGGATATCTTGGCTCTTTCCATAGTTTGGCTATTATGGACATTGCTGCTATAAACATCGGGGTGCTCCTACCCCTTTGGATCCCTGCATTTGTATCTTTGGGGTAAATACCCAGTACTTCAATTGCTGGGTTGGATGGTAGCTCTATTTTCAACTTTTTGAGGAACCTCCGTACTGTTTTCCAGAGTGGCTGCACCAGCTTGCATTCCCACCAACAGTGTAGGAGGGTTCCCCTTTCTCTGCATCCCTGCCAGCATCTGTTGTTTCCTGACTTGTTAATTTTAGCCATGCTGACTGGTGTGAGGTGGTATCTCATTGAGGTTTTGATTTGGACTTCCCTGATGCCAAACGATGTTGAGCACTTTTTCATGTGTCTGTTGGCCATTTGAATGTCTTCTTTGGAAAAATGTCCGTTCATGTCTTCTGCCCATTTCTTGATTGGATTATTTGTTCTTTGGGTGTTGAGTTTGAGAAGTTCTTTATAGATTTTGGATACTAGCCCTTTATCTGATATGTCATTTGCAAATATCTTCTCCCATTCTGTTGGTTGTCTTTTGGTTTTGTTGACGGTTCTTTTACTGTGCAAAAGCTTTTTATCTTGATGAGTTCCCAACAGTTCATTTTTGCCCTTGCTTCCCTTGCCTTTGGGGATGTTTCTAGGAAGAAGATGCTGTGGCTGAGGTCGAAGAGGTTGCTGCCTGTGTTCTCAAGGATTTTGATTTTGATGGACTCCTGTCTCACATTTAGGTCTTTCAACCATTTTGAGTCTATTTTTGTGTGTGGTGTAAGGAAATAGTCCAGTTTCATTCTTTTGCATGTGGCTGTCCAATTTTCCCAACACCATTTGTTGAAAAGACTGTCTATTTTCCAATGGACATTCTTTTCTGCTTTGTCGAAGATTGATTGACCATAGAGTTGAGGGTCCATTTCTGGGCTCTCTATTCTGTTCCATTGATCTATGTGTCTGTTTTTGTTCCAGTACCATACTGTCTTGAGGATGACAGCTTTGTAATAGAACTTGAAATCTGGACTTGTGATGCCGCCAGCTTTGCTTTTCTTTTTCAACATTCCTCTGGATATTTGGGGTCTTTACTGGTTCCATAAAAATTTTAGGATTATTTTTTCCATTTCTTTGAAGAAAGTTGATGGTATTTTGATAGGGATTGCATTAAATGTGTAGATTGCTCTAGGTAGCATTGACATCTTCACAATATTTGTTCTTCCAATCCATGAGCATGGAACATTTTTCCATTTCATTGTGTCTTCCTCAATTTCTTTCATGAGTATTTTACAGTTTTCTGAGTACAGATTCTTTGCCTCTTTGGTTAGATTTATTCCTAGGTATCTTATGGTTTTGGGTGCAGTTGTAAATGGGATCAACTCCTTAATTTCTCTCTCTTCTGTCTTGTTGTTAGTGTATAGGAATGCCACTGATTTCTGTGCATTGATTTTATATCCTGCCACTTTACTGAATTCCTGTATGAGTTCTAGTAGTTTTGGGGTGGAGTCTTTTGGGTTTTCCACATGAAGTATCATATCATCTGCAAAGAGTGAGAGTTTGACTTCTTTGCTGATTCAGAGGCCTTTGATTTCTTTTTGTTGTCTGATTGCTGTGGCTAGGACTTCTAATACTATGTTGAATAGCAGTGGTGATAGTGGACATCTCTGCCGTGTTCCTGACCTTAGGGGGAAAGCTCTCAGTTGAGAATGATATTTGCTGTAGATTTTTCATAGATGGCTTTTATGATATTGAGGGTATGTACCCTCTATCCCTATACTCTGAAGAGTTTTGATCAAGAAAGGATGCTGTACTTTGTCAAATGCTTTTTTTTTTTTTTTTTTTTTGTCAAATGCTTTTTCTGCATCTATTGAGAGGATCATATGGTTCTTGTTCTCTCTTTTGTTAATATATTGTATCACATTGATTGATTTGCAGATGTTGACCAACCTTGCAGCCCAGGCATAAATCCCACTTGGTCGTGGTGAATAGTCCTTTTAATGTACTGTTGGATCCTATTGGATAGTATATTGGTGAGAATTTTTGCATCCATGTTTATCAAGGATATTGGTCTGTAATTCTCCTTTTTGATGGGGTCTTTGTCTGGTTTGGGGATCAAGGTAGTGGTGGCCTCATAAAACGAGTTTGGAAGTTTTCCTTCCATTTCTATTTTTTGGAACAGTTTCAGAAGAATAGGTATTAATTCTTCTTGAAATGTTTGGTAGAATTCCCCTGGGAAGCCATCTGGCCCTGGGCTTTTGTTTGTTGGGAGATTTTTGATGACTGCTTCAATTTCCTTAGTGGTTCTAGGTCTGTTCAGGTTTTCTATTTCTTCCTGGTTCAGTTTTGGTAGTTGATACATCTCTAGGAATGCATCCATTTCTTCCAGGTTATGTAATTTGCTGGCATATAGTCACTCATAATATGTTCTTATAGTTGTTTTTATTTCTTTGGTGTTGGTTGTGATCTCTCCTCTTTCATTCATGATTTTGTTGATTTGGGTTATTTCTCTTTTCTTTTTGATAAGTCTGGCCAGGGGTTTATCAATCTTATTAATTCTTTCAAAGTACCAGTTCCTAGTTTCGTTGATCAGTTCTACTGTTCTTTTGGTTTCTATTTCATTGATTTCTGCTCTGATCTTTATTATTTCTCTTCTCCTGCTGGGCTTAGGCTTTATATGCTGCTCTTTCTCCAGCTCCTTTAGGTGTAGGGTTAGGTTGTGTATTTGAGACCTTTTTTGTTTCTTGAGAAAGGCTTGTATTGCTCTATACTTTCCTCTTAGGACTGCCTTGGCTGCATCCCAATTTTTGAACAGTTGTGTTTTCATTTTCATTTGTTTCCATGAATTTTTTTAACTCTTCTTTAATTTCCTGGTTGAACCATTCATTCCTTAGTAGGATGCTCTTTAGCCTCCATGTATTTGAGTTCTTTCCGACTTTCCTCTTGTGATTGAGTTCTAGTTTCAAAGCATTGTGGTCCGAAAATATGCAGGGAATGATCCCAGTTTTTTGGTACCGGTTGAGACCTGATACGTGACCTAGGATGTGATCAATTCTGGAGAATGTTCCATGGGCACTAGAGAAGAATGTGTATTCTGTTGCTTTGGGATTGAATGTTCTGAATAGATCTGTGAAGTCCATTTGGTCCAGTGTGTCATTTAAAATCTTTATTTCCTTGTTGATCTTTTGCTTAGATGATCTGTCCATTTCAGTGAGGGAGGTTTAAAGTCCCCTACTATTATTGTATTGTTGTTGATGTTTTTTTTTGCTTTTGTTATTAATTGCCTTATATAATTGGCTGCTCCCATGTTAGGGGCATAGATATTTTCAATTGTTAGATCTTCTTGATATGATCAGTTATGATCAGGTTGGTGCATAGATCAGTGCCACACACTAGATTTGGGGCATATTTTGGTCTAGAAGAAAGTGCCTCCCAAAATTTTAAAGAAAGAAAAACTTATATATGTACAAAAATAAGGGCAAATACAATGAAGGGTTGGAATATGAATGTAAAGATGAAAATTATAAAAGATTTTATAAAAGGAATTGATAAGTTGGTTGAAAAAAGAAAGAAGAGGATTTAAAAAAAATGGAGAGAATGTGATCAGGCAGGAAGCTAGAACAAAGCCATACATTAGAGATTTAGGGTATATTTTGGTCTGTTAGAAGAAACTGTATCCCAAAATTTTAAAGAGAGAACAACTTATATATACATATATGTATGTATATATATATATACATATATATATATATATATATATATATATACCAAAAATAAGGTTAACTATTATGAAGGGATAAAATATTACTCTAAAAATGAAAAATAAAAATGTTTTTTTAAAAAAGAATTGATAAGATGTTGGTTGAAAAAGCAAAAAAAAAATTAAAAACAAGAAAACTAAAAAAATTAACTTTGAAAGACTAAAGAATCGGGCGCCTGGGTGGCTCAGTCAGTTAAGCGACTGCCTTCGGCTCAGGTCATGATCCTGGAGTCCCAGGATCGAGTCCCACATCGGGCTTCCTGCTCGGCAGGGAGTCTGCTTCTCCCTCTGACCCTCCTCCCTCTCGTGCTCTCTATCTCTCTCTCTCTCTCTCAAAAAAAAATAAATAAAATCTTTAAAAAAAAAAAAAAAGAAAGACTAAAGAATCATGGGGAAAAAGCCATGAATTCTATGTGCTGTATTCCCCTAGTGCTGGAGTTCTGCTGTTCTCATTGATTGGTGAACTTGTCTTGGCTTGCTGTTCTTGCTGGTCTTCTGGGGGAGGGGCCTTTTGTGGTGGCTCTCAGATGTCTTTGCTGGAGGCAGAATTACCCTGCTCAGGGTGGACTAAGTAATCTGCTCGGGTTTGCTCTTGGGAGCTTTTGTTCCCTGCAAGCTTTCCGCAGAGCTTTGGAGGATGAGAATGAAATGGCAGCCTCCCAATCTCCACCCTGGAGGAGCTGAGAGCTCGGAGCCCCACTCCTCATTGAGCCTCCAGAGAAAAGCAGTCAATCACCTTTGTTCCCCGGTCTCCGGCTGCACTCCGCACCCACCCGGCTTGTGACCAAGTGTTTTCTATCTCTGGCACTAACCCCTTTTGGAGTCTCCAAACCCAGCAGATCCCTGTGGTGCACTCCTGCGCCGCTCCTCCTGGGGGAGGAAGGTGAGTCTCCTCAGATCTGCCACTTGTTGGATCCCTGCTGGAGGAGCAGTGGCCCAACTGTGCCACGGATCATGGTTAATGGCAACCCCGAGCTGAGAACACGCTCCTCGGCTCCATCTCTGCAGCCAGCTTCCCTGCTCTGATACCTGAGAGCTCTGCCACATTCAGGCACCTCTGGTCTTTGTGTGACCCCGAGGGTCCTGAGACCACACTGTCCCAGGGAGTGTTCCACCTCCAGCTTAGCCACTGGAGCGTCATCCCTCAGCGGAGCAGACTTCTAAAAGTTACGATTTTGTGCTCTGCTGCTCTATCACTTGCCAGTAGCAGCTGACGGAGGTTCCCCTCCCCCGCCGTCTGTCTTCCCCAATATTGCCTCAGATTCACTTCTCTGCATGTCCTACCTTCCAGAAAGTGGTCGCTTTTCTGTTCAGAGAGTTGCTGCTATTCCTTTCTTTGATCTCCTGTTGAGTTCATAGGGGTTCAGAATGTTTGATCCCTGTCTAGCTGAATTCCTGGGACCAGACAAAATTTAGGTCTTCTACTCCTCCACCATCTTGCTCCTACCCCCCATTTAAGCCATTTCTGCATGCAGACATCTTGATAATTTATCTTAGATCATTATTTATTTCTTATCCATTTCAAATATCAGGTAGACACATATGAATGCTCTGATCTAACTACTACCCCTAGTATGTCTTGAAAATATAAAAGTGGTAATTTTGGATATAACTCTTTAAGTGGTTTTGACAGACTGATCTCGATATCTGTGTGCATATAATCATAAAGATTTGTTTTTCTCAGATTTTTAACCTTTCTCTGCCTTTCCCTCATTTTTACATGCCCTTCAATTTTAAGCAATTTATTAAGACTACCTTTGCCAGTGTGGGTGATGGGCATTAAGGAGGGCACGTGATGTGATGAGCCCTGGGCGTTATACGCAACTGATGAATTATTGAACTCTATACCTGAAACTAATGATGTACTATATGTTGGCTAATTGAATTAAAATAAAAAGATTACCTTTGCCAGTGCAATTAAGTGAAATATTTTTAATATTAGTGATATACTACATTTTTAAAACCTAAATATATTTTTAAATTTTCAGTTAAACAATTAAAAGCAAGATGTTTAAGATACTACTTTAATAAATATTATTTAAAAATCTTATGTGAATTCTTTATCGTAATGTATGTATTTAATTAATATAGGTATTACACAGTTTTACTTTATAAGGAATAAATTTATACCTAACCCTCTTAAGACATGATGTCCAATTATGTAGTAATAATTATTATTATGCAAATCAATCACCTATCATATTCAGTAAATGTAATATTTCAAATGTTAATAACAAAAGTTTTAATACTGGGCAAAAATCTGCCTGTATTTTTCCAGTAATTATTTGCTAATTATATTTGTAGGTAGGCTAAGGCAATAATACTTCTGATTTAAATATTTCAGTTTTAGATTTCCAGGTATTCTTCATACAGCTTATCACTTCCTTTGGCAGATCTCAATTTTTTTTTAGCTTTATTTTTCATTTATTTATTACGGGGAGTTTAATTTTTATTATTTTTAAGTTAAGTTATATTTGAATGATATGTGAAAATCATTTAGACGTGTTCATACTATTTATTACAGTATTACAACCATTCTCCTAATTATAAAGTCCTAATTTATGTTTTCTTATTGTTTTTAAATGGTATAAGCTCAAGCGTTCAGCCATTTTCATACACAGCTTGAAAGGAAATGATGATGAACTGTAATGAGAAACCTATTCTCATAAGAAAATATATGCTTTGCTGTGTATGTTTAACAGAACGTGATGTTTAAAGTAAGTGCAATGGAAATTGATAGCACTTTAGTTAACTAATCCAAAAATAACTAGGATTGTTTTCATTGATTGGACTATATGGCCCACAATAGCCATATACAGTTCCCTGCTGGGTGTTTAAATGTGACTTGATTAAATTTCAGAAATGGCACTCAAATTCATTTTCATCACTGATACTATTTCTGGAAATTAAGATAGTTACCAAGGGATCTCTTATAACGCAACATCCCCAAACTATTATGCCAAAAAGTATTAAGACTTGGATGGTTTCAGAGAGTTTTATTAAAAATGAAAACTAAAATCTTCAACTGAGGATAAAGTG
Organism: Zalophus californianus; assembly: GCF_009762305.2. Taxonomy (NCBI): domain Eukaryota; kingdom Metazoa; phylum Chordata; class Mammalia; order Carnivora; family Otariidae; genus Zalophus; species Zalophus californianus. The sequence goes on along the minus strand of NC_045599.1, from coordinate 63,842,092 downwards.
ATGTTTCTAGAGTGTCATAACTGTCCAATTTTTTAAAAATTAAGCTTTATAATCTATCCTGTAACCCCTACCCTAAGAATTCTACCTATAAAGTAATAAAGACAGAGATGATGATACATGTGAATGTATTTTTAAAAATATAAATTAATATTTCCATATCTTCATTTTTTGGGCAGATGTAACTCTTTAAACCTTTGTTACAAATGGGCTAGTATGTATAAATACACAAACATATACAACATACACTATATAAATGTACGTGTGTATCTTTCCTTTTGATAGCAATGCTGCCAAGTACCTTTGTACAAGTACAAACTTATGCAGTGAAAATTGTTAAAATATTTTATAGATAACTAAATTATGTGGTATTTATTTTTATATGCTCAACACTTAATTTTTGCTTTTGTAAATAACTAAACACCACTATATCACCAACTAGCTGTCATATGATAATGTTGATTTTAATTTAGACTTTTAACTTACTGTGTGCCAAAACTGTCCTAAGTACTTTAAATATTGATTTATTTAACCCTCTTAACACTTTCTAGTGGGTTCTATTTATCACCGGCTCCATTTTACGGAGAAAACTGAGCATGCTTAGTAAATAATTTGCCTAAGTCAACAGGGCAAGTCAACTGTGATCCTGGCCTTCCGTCCAAGCATTGCAGCTGCAAGAGCATGCACTCCTAAGCGTGATTGATACTGCTCCTTGTAGGATGAAAGGAGCACTGTTCATTACACTGTACGCTGTAAGAACATTTGTACTTGAGGAGTGCCTTGGCGAGTGTTGGAAGAGTAGGAGGAAAGGGCACAGGCTTTGCATTCAGATAGAACTGGGGTATAAACTCTGGATCTTCCTCTTTGTAACTAAGTGTCTGGATACATTAGTTGCCCTTTCTGGGCTTCAGAGTTTTCATCCATCAATGGAGTTAATATAACCATTTGGTTTATATAGATAGGTAGACTAAAATTAATAGCATATATAAAGTACTTAGTAAAATTGTAGATCAGTGAATTGCATTAATAAATGAAAGGACAGAAGGATCTTTGAGTTATTTGAAAAGCCGATACCAGTGATCCCATCTTTTCTTTTGTTATAATTTTGTGCGATTTTAATTTTTTGTATACTCAAACAACTAACCTATCTTTAGTAACTAACTATGTACTTGAGAACAACTTGTGTAGAGGTCAGGTATAATGTCTTGCATACCATGTTTTAGTAGTACATTAATTTAGGAAATTCTTGGCATTAATATAATCTTTAATAAACATATCAATCCAACCAAACCATTATAGGAGATAGGAGTTGCTTTGTTTTTTTAAAAAAATGACATCATCACGTATTTCTGAACCACAAACATCTAATTTCATTTTTTTTTTTTTTTGGTGTAATGTTCAGTGATTCATTAGTTGTGTATAATACCTGGTGCTCATCACATCACATGCCCTCCTTAATGCCCATCACCCAGTTACCCCATCCTCACACCCTCCTCCCCTCCAGCAACCCTCAGTTTGTTTCCCAGTTTATCCATGTTTTTATGTTTGTAATTATGGTAAGCTAACACTGCTGTTTGATCAAGTATTTTAGTGAATGGTAAAGAGAAACTAATGGTGGAGTGAAAAATTCCAGTATTTTCTTACTCTAAATAGATGAACAAAGATTATAGTTTTGTGCCATATAACACTAAACTCCTACTCTGCTATGTCCAGGTACGACATAGATCCAAAAGCAAAATATAAACAAATTCTGATATAATATAAAGAATATTAAAAATAAGAGGTATTTATCAGGAAGTAAAATGAGAATTAATACACATATAAATTTAGTAAGAAAATTACAAAGTTCATTATTATAATATAGAAAATGTATTCATTCAATCATGTGATCAAATAAACTAGCCACAAATATTTACTGATTTTTTTTTCTTAACATAAGTGTGTACAGGTTTTGAGAACATATATAAATGAACTCATTCATTCACCAAATTGCATCCAATAGTAGCCACCCACCAGAGCTGGGGCAAAATGGTAATTAAAATAAATTCAGTTCCTGCTCTCCTGGAGTATATAGATTAGTGGGAGAGAAAAACAGGAATTATATAGTATCTAATTATAAAGCATGATGAGTGCTATGAATGAAAAGAAAAGGGAGCCATTACAGGAGTGCCTGTTCTGTTTTGGGAGTTTAAGGAAATGACATTTGAGCTGAAACCAGAAGAACATATAGTAGGTACCAAATGGAGAGTGATGGAGAGGGGAATTTTACAAGAAAGATGATATGCACAAGGATAAATATACCCTTTGTCCTTTAGAATCTTAATATTTAGTGGATGGTTTCAATTGCTGTGTAATCATCATGTGATGAGATTTTTAGAATGATCACTTACCTTTTAGGCCCTGACAATGTGGGGTCAAGAATAGTCGATGGCAAACAACATTTATATATTAAACATCCATCTCATTAGCTGTCATTTTGCGTAACCATAAAGGATTTTTAAAACCCTGAAGTAGTCTTTAACTTTTGTAAATATATCAAGAAGTCAAAGAAAAGCAAAAAAAAAAAAAAAAAAAAAGAAGAAGAAAAGTAAAAGAAATCAAAAAATCAACTTGAATCCTAGTTTTATTCCAGATTAAAAAAAATGTGTTATGTTTTAGAAATTTGAAATGGCATGCTTTAGCAATGTTTTTGTCTTTTAAACCATCACCTGAGATAAATTTAAGAATACTTTCCTTGAAATACATAAAATTAGGAATTAATCTGGAAATCTAATAGGACAGGAGAAGGACAATTTGCCTCAAGCTGTCACCTTTTGCAAACATAATAAAAAATTAAGAAATCAACTATGGATTGATAAAAGGTATATATTCAGTATTAATTGTATAATATTATATCTAAGATACATAATATTTAAAGTCTACCCATAAATATATAGAGATATAAATGTAAATAACCATTACTACAAATACTCGAGTATAAATTATTATTTGAACTTAATTTCTCACAGTCTTTTTTAAAAAGATGTGACAATAAGTTTAAAAAAAAAAAAAAAGAAAAATAGTACCATGCAAGTATATCAGTAGCCCTCAAGGAAAGAAATGGTTCCAACATTACTGCAGGATGAAGTCTTTGCAACAATAAACACAAAAAATTGACTCAATGACAAAACCGAATTGGATTTTCTGTGTCTGACATGCAAGTTCCATCTTCAATCACATGCCTCTGGGTATATTTTTCCAAATGTTGCCCAACAGTTTTGTGCAGACATATCACTTTGAAAGTTTACCTGTTGTACCTTAAAGTGATGATCTAATAAAGGAAAGATAGAAAAAAATATCTGCAAAATGCTCAAATAGACCCCCGGGACTTGTTAAATTCCTCTAACAAATTGAATCAGATTCTCATTACCTGACGGTTTTGTACTTGATTGCAAATAATTACTGAAACATCCAGTAAGATCTTCTTGATTTTCAAATTGTATTAACATTCCCATTCTCTGCTGAACTTCATATGATCAGGGGTTAACGTTTAGTCTGGCATTTATACTCCAGGAAAAGTGCATTCTAGTATTTCCTAAGTCAAAGATGAAGTATGCAGAGATCGGGAGCAGGACAACTTGATTTCATCCTCATAAAATTTAAAATTGTATGGCTGAAAAATATTGTATTTTTCTCAGACTGAAAATATCAATCTTTTCAACCATCACTGTTCCTCCCCTTGTAAAAAATTTTTTGGAAAAAGAAAAGATAAAAGGAAGAACCCAAATAAAGTCTATACAATATAGAAAAAAAAATCTGGGCACCTGGATATCTCAGTGGGCTAAGCATCTACCTTCAGCTCGTGCTTGCTCTCTCTCTTTCTCAAATAAATAAAATCTTTAAAAAACAATCTATAATGAAACCACTAGAAAAGAACTCATCTGATGAATTTATACTTTGAACATGGTTAAAACGTAATTTGTGGGCTAGTCATTATCCTCTACACATGTTAATATGGCATTATGAGGTGCTTAGGTAAAATTTAGGGTTTGAATTATCAAAGTGGGTATAAAATGGTAATTTCATAATGGAGAAATTTGAGGCAGAAACCACAATGGTCTCTCCCTTTATCACATCCACCAAACAGCGGAAACAAATTCTTTTCTCAAATGCAAGAAAGGAAAGAATATAGATGATTTCTGATCTTTTGCACAATTTTCCATGATTTCCTGAAATCCCAAGAGTTTCAAATAGCTGCAATAAAATTTTACTGGCAAGAATGGAGCTAAGTTGGGCAGAGATAGCAACAACTGGCATGACCCTAGTCCTAGTTTTCAACCAAATCAGAGACTTGAAAAATGATGGCTTCCAGCAGCATGTAAGACAGAGAGTCACATACATGTTTTAAGTGTCATCTTCAAAGCTATCTTCTTCAACTGAAGGATAGGAACACAATAGATCCCTTTCTAACATAAGGCATACTGAAATGTAGGCACAATTGGCACACCCTGGTAAGCTAGTTATTAAAATGCCGATGATAGCTTAAGGAAGCATTGCTAATTAAGATTCAGATTTAGGGATCAGATGAGAATGGTGAAGTGGCAAAATTGAAGGGAGATTGCTAAAGATCGAATTTAAGGCAGGTAAAGAAATTCTATCTGCAATGGTACCAAAAAATGAAATAAAAGCAAAATCAGAAAAATAGAGAATAAAAACTTGAGAGAGCAAGGAAAAGGATTTTTCCAAAATAAAAGCTGGTCAAGGAAATGGATACTTAAGAAAAGATGTTTTAATTTGGAGCCTCAAGCCATTAATGGCCCTTAAATAATTACAGTGGGTGGTAGAAGAGAATGCCAGATTGTAGCTATTCCAGATTGAGCAGGTGTTGAATGAGAAATAATAGCCACAGACGTTCCTCCCAGGTTATGGTGCACTCTGCTTTGAGCATATCTTAAACCCCAAAGAGCCATTAAGGTGGCCAAGGACCTAAAAATAAATTTCATAATAGTTACCTTAATAGCTTCATCTGGTCAATAATACACATTCTTTTTAGAATTCTAAAGGGAATGGACACATAAAGTATCAACTTAAAAATAAATTGAATTTGAGGACTATGGTTCTATAAAAAGAAGTACAGCCAGAGCAAAGTCAGTAAATCCGATACTAAAATTCAAGGAAAACAGGAGCAGAGACAGAAAATAAACTCTTCTGACAAGAAAAATGGATAGAACTATAGTTATATAAGGAAGCCTATAAATACTCAGCACTATTATCTAACTACAAAATACCAAGAAATTGAACTGCAGCTCTTAGCTCCAAGAAACCCAAGGATATTGTGGTTGTTTGTTCAAAATAAAATTCCCTTTATATTTTCTCTGGTACACTCAGGCAGACACACAATTTTTTAAACATCCATAAAATGACTATTTGGTATATAAATATTGCTTCATATCCACTTGGCAGTAACTTAATAATACCGTTTCCTTTCCCATTAGAATTATTCATGGATTCTACTATTGTGAATAGTTTTCAGTTTAACAGAACGTGAGCACTTTCCAACAGGGATTAATATAAGGATGTTCTTGGTCCCACCCTTTGAGGTGCTTCATTCAGTTTTTAACCAAAGGTACAGAACCCTCAAAGCATGGATGGAGAGAGTTCAAGGTGTCTGCATCTGTTGATAAGAAAAGCAAAATGGCTACCTGCAATGTAGAATTTCCATCAATTATGTTGATGGAAAAATGTTGGCAACAAAAGATCAAAATATTGACAGTACCAATGACTTTTTCACTGATAGAAATCACAGAAATTTTTATACCACAGTCTACTTGTTGCTTATATCTGAAAAAAATATTTATATTTTTTATTAATATGAAACTATAGTAGACCTCCCACTAACTCAGTTATTTAATGTGTTAATAGATAAGCACATATGTTACTATACTATTTTTCAATAGTTTGGTAATTACATTGCATTTCTGTGTATTTCATTTTATACACTAAGCAGAATTATTCTGAGGAGAGCCTCTAGTCTTCACCAGACTGATAAAAGGGTCCAAAGCATAAAAAAGTTTCAGAACCCTGAGTTAATGGCTTATTGGTTTCAAAATATATTACTTTCCTCCTGTATAATATGGCTGAAGCTTTTGGAAATAAAAGCTATTAATGAGCCATTTTCATTGAATGTCTATTCCTGGCCTTTCTGCTGAGTTTTTGATCTCTAGTTCCATGTGTAAAAGCATGTAAGTAAAATAGCAGAACATGATACTGTTAAGCCACATTTTTGTCATTGGGTTTACAGAGGTTTTATTAGCAGTGTTTTTTTAATCCCAAAATAAGTTTACTTATTTATAAAGTAGATACACAATTTCAGTTAATGCATGCATTACAAAATATACACAAAAATAATATTTTAAAGCATAAACAAAGATGAATAAATAATATGCTTTTACATTTACATCTTGTCTTATTATACACCATTTCATATGGCACAAAAAGCCTATTTTGCTCTAAAATAACAGTATTTTAGAGAAAGCAATATCATAAGATGTGCTTCATTATTTTTAATCCTTAGATTAACGCCGAGAAAAGCAATTTTTAGATCGTATCAATACTAGATCTCAATGGCTATCAAAGCTGAGAACAAAACCACTAAAACAAGTAGATCCAGTGGAGGATGAGACTACAGCTGCACTCCCAGAGTCATCACACCTTGGTCCCAACCTGTACTTTTCTGCAAATGGTTTTATGAAATCAGCTAGTAAATTTCTTTCCCTAATGTCAATCAGATGTTCCTTTTTTTATTCAAATATAATTAATATGTAGTGTTACATTAGTTTCAAGTGTACAATATGATGATTCAACAATTCTATACGTTGCTCAATGCTCATCAAGATAAGTGTACTCATGATGACCTAAATTCCACATATGAATGAAATCATATAGTATTTGTCTTTCTCTGATTTATTTCACCTAGCATTATACCTTCTAGGTCCATCCATGTTGTTGCAAATGACAAAATCTCATTCTTGTTTATGGCTGAGTAATATTCCAGTGTGTGTGTGTGTGTTTGTGTGTGTGTGTGTACCACACCTTCTTTATCCATTCATCTGTCAGTGGACACTTAGGTTGCTTCCATATCTTGGCTGTTGTACATAATGCCACAATAAACATAGAGGTGCATATAGCATATATCTTTTCAAATTAGTGTTTTCATTTTCTTTGGGTAAATACCTAATAGTGGAGTTACTGGATTATGTGATAATTCTAGCTTTGGTTTTTTGAGAAACTTCCATACTGTTCTCCACAGTGGCTGTACCAATTTGCATCCCAACATTGCCCAAGGGTTCCTTTTTCTCTGCATCTTCCCCAACACTTATTTCTTCTTGTTTTTTTGATTTTAGCTATTCTGAGAGTTGTAAAGTGATATCTCATTGTGGCTTTAATTTGCATTTTTCTGATGATTAGTGTTGTTGAGCATCTTTTCATGTGTTTGTTGGCCTACTGTATATCTTCTTTGGAAAACTGTTCACATCCTCGGCCCATTTTGATTGGATTATTTTGTTTGGTGTTGAGTTGTATAAGTTCTTTATATATTTTGGATATTAACCCCTTATTGAATATATCATTTGCAAATATCTTCTCCTATTCAGTAAGTTTTCAGTCATTTTTTTGGTGGTTCCCTTCACCGTGCAGAAGCTTTTTATTTTGGTATAATTCCAATAGTTTAAGTTTGCTTTTGTTTCCCTTGCTGGAGGAGTCATATCTAGAAAAATGTTTCATGGGCTGATGTCAAAGAAATTGCTGCCTATGTTTTCTTCTAGGAAATGTATGGCTTCATGTCTTACGTTTAGGTCTTGAAACTATTTTGAGCTTATGTTTGTGTATGGTGTAAGAAACTGGTCCAGTTTCATTCTTTTACTGTCCAGTAGCTGTCTGGTTTTCCCCACGCCATTTGTTGATGAAACTTTTTCTGCATGGTATGTTTTTCCCTCCTTTGTAGTAGACTAATTGACAATACAAAAGCGGGTTTATTTCTGGACTCCATTCTGTTCCACTGATCTAGGTATTAGTACCATATTGTTTTAATCCTACAGCTTTGTAGTATATGTTGAAATCTGGGGTTACGATACCTTCAGCTTTGTTCTTTTTCAGTGGCTGCTCAAGGTCTTTTGTATTTCTGCTCAAATTTTAGGATTATTTGTTCTAGTTCTGTGAAAAATGTTGTTGGTGTTTTGACAGGGAGTGCATTAAATCCATAGATTGCTTTGGGTAGTATGGATATTTTAACAATACTGGTTCTTTCAGTTCATGAATACATCTTTCCATGTGTTTGTGTCATCTCCCATTTCTTTCAAAAATGTTTTATAGTTTTTTCAATATAAATCTTTCACCAACTTAGTTAAGCCCATTCCTAGGTATTTTATTATTTTTGGTGCAAATGCAATGGGATTGTTTTCTTAATTTCTCTTTCTGCTACTGAATTATTAGTGTATAGCAGTGTTGAGTTTTTATTGAACCCATTCCTGCTTCTCACCAGCAGTGCAGATTTAGAAAGTTTGTAACACTATGATATATTCTAAGTTACCTGTGGACACTAAACTGTTTTTAAAAGACAAGGAAAAAGAGAGAAACTAAAAAATATCCCTCTAGGAGCTACTGTCTGAAGTTGAGCACATTCACTTTGCTTTTTACCAGGGTCTTTTAAATTTTCTTAAAATCAGTTATTATCTATGTAACAGTTTATAATCAGTTCAGTTGTTTGTGTTGCCAATGCCATATACATAGCTGCTGTGGAAGAATGGCACTCCAGTGTATGAGTTAAGGAAAAAGTGCTAGTCATGCCCAATCTTAGCACCAAATACAAACTAAATGGGGATTACTCATTACCTGGAGTGAGGGGAGAAAGAATGTCAATCTATTAACTTAGTGATATTTTCACTAGTGTGAAATATCTATTTCAAAGCATCAGAGTATTGTCACTAAACACATAATTAAGACTATCTTTGAATTTAGTTCTTATGTTAGAATATACTTATTTGTGGAGTTATTTTAAGCAGTATACACTTTCCATTTCCTACAGTTCTAACATTTATTTAATCTTCTTGCTTTAAGGAGGATAAGTTTGCACAGATCTCTGAGCGCTAGACTGAAATAAAAAGGTGGAAATGACTGGTCATCTAATCACCTAGATTTTTTGCAGTATGACTGTGGCAATAGCATTATGCTAGATGCTAAGAAAACTATCAAAATATATAACAGAGTCATTGATATTAAGATATTTGAAATATAGCTCTGATGTGCTTTCTCTGGCTTTTTGATTACAAAAAAAAAAAAAAAGAAAGAAAAGAAAAGAAAGACCCACTCAATTTACCTTATTAAGAGAGCTATATTCAAGATTACATGTGATCCAAAACTATAAAGAAGGCTTGTGTATTCCTTGGGCTTCTATCTTGCTTTCTCATTCTCTTATTCTTGTTTCCAGATCTCTCATAGCATTTTTCTTTTCCCTGTTTTACTCTGTTTTCTTCTTTGCATGAATAATGAATTTTAACTTACCTAGTATCCCTCAGTTATAATAATATTTTTACTTGAGGTACCTTTTTTTAATGAATAATAAACAGTGCAATGGATTGTACATGAAAAGGTTACTTACAGCACAAAATAATCAGCTTATAATTGTGCCTGAGAAGAAAAGCAATTCATTTAGTATATCTAAACTCTTCTTCCTTACATAGCAAAATACCAGCTTTTTATACACATTTAACCTTTTGAGTAGTCAGATGGATTTCATCATAGGAGTTTAGGTGAGTTCATTCATTATGCAGAACACTACAAAAGTCCCCATAGAGCTATTAACTGCGTTCTTCTGGTGCTTGTTCTAACTGTAAAAAGTAAAATAATTTTTTCATGTACTGGGGGTAATGGCATTGAGAGTGAAAATACTTCAAAGTAATATATAAAATTCTGCCCAATTAAATGGACAAGCCAGTAATAGGGAAAAAAATCATTTCCCCAGTCTTATATTAAGCCCTTAGATTTTTGTATTCTGATATGACCTGGAAGAAGTAATTTTGTAGCACTGGCTTAACTGTACCAACTGTAGAACTGCTTAGTTGTAGTTCATTTGGTAATATTAGGAATACAGGAATAAGGAGTTGTTTAAAAAAACTGAAAAGATAAACTTTAAGAGGAAAAATAAACAGAAATCATGTACATTTCCTCAATTCTAAAATACATGCCCTTTTATTTAAACATATTAGCATCTCTGAAATTGGGATACATCTTAAAATCATGTTATTGGTACATAAGATAATGGTACACAGTAGTGGGGCGCCTGGGTGGCTCAGTCATTAAGCGTCTGCCTTCGGCTCAGGTCATGATCCCAGGGTCCTGGGATCGAGCCCCGCATCGGGCTCCCTGCTCTGCGGGGAGCCTGCTTCTCCCTCTCCCACTCCCCCTGCTTGTGTTCCCTCTCTCGCTGTGTCTCTCTCTGTCAAATAAATAAATAAAATCTTTTTTTAAAAAATGTTACACAGTAGTAAACAATAATGGAATTTTTGTCTCACTGAACTCTATTAAATTAACAATAACACAGAAATTTAGGTAACATGACCATTCAAAAAAATTTACTACTAGCAGGCATTTATAATTTAAGCTAAGAAATCCAAGTAATGATTTTTAAATCCAGAGAATACAAATATGGATTAATACTAAAGCAAGTGATGCATGATTTCAGATTATCCAGTTGTATTTCCAATAGTGAGTAGAAGCTTCCCATTATTTAGGTAAGGCCTTATGTGTAGAAGCTAGTGTATCTGCCCACAGATTACCCTACCCAAATGTGGAGATGTGTTTAGAATAATTTAAAATCAATAAGATCATTATACAGGATTTCTTTCTCTCTCTCTCTCTGGCTCCCTCTAACACACACACACACACACACACACACACACACACACACACACACACACCTTTATTAGAAAATACTTGTAATTCAATTACCTTTTTCTAGGCACAATTATCTTTCAAGTTGTTTCTAGTGAGTATCTCTATGTGCTTAGCAATAGGTGATACCATCCCTGTAGTCCACTCGGAAAACTATTGACATTTCACTTGTTTTGAATGACCCTTCCATGTTGCTTAGACATTTTTTTATCTGATTGTAAAAGTAATATAGATAGATAGATGATAGACAGATAAAAGAATACTTGGAAAATATAAAATTAATGTTTTAATTTCTTTTCCTTCGGAATTTGAGTCCATTTAAATCCATCAGAGGTAGCATACTGCCAAAGGCTTTTTTTTTAAAGGCTGTACATATAGTATTTATTTATTGTTACTGTATTCTTTCTGGCCTGTGTCTTCCATGTGCATAGTTAGCCAAACCCCCTTTCAGATCTAAAGTCTTTCAAGAATAGATATTGTTTCAGGGTGCCTGGGTGGCTCAGTCATTCAGTGTCTGCCTTTGGCTCAGATCATGAGGGTCCTGGGATCGAGTCCCAAATTGGGCTCCCTGCTCTCCCACTCCCCCTGCTTGTGTTCGCTGTCTCTCACTGTCAAACAAATAAATAAAATCTTAAAAAAAGAATAGATATCTTTTCTTCAGTGTATTTCCTTTCCTCATTCCCGAAATACCTGTGTGGATAAATCTGGCATTTGACAGCAGTTGAGTGGCTAAGATTTCTTCAAGTTTTTTGTTTGTCTGTTTTATTTATTTAAGTTATCTCTACACCAATGTGGGGCTCAAACTCATGACCCCAAGATCAAGAGACACATGCTCCTCCAACTGAGCCAGTCAGGGGCCCCTTCTTTTTGAGTTTTTAATAAGAATTTGAGGGAGAGACACATAGAGGCCTTCATCTGTTTTGATTAACCAAAAAAAAAAAAAAATGGGAAGCAGATTATCACTTATTTAAATATAATGAACAGACCACTAGATACATTTAATCCAAATTTAAACTGAGTTTTAAAGAAAAACAAAAATTTCTAGGATTGGTTTTACACTTTTTAACAGCCTGTAAGTAAAATGGAGTGACTGTTTTGCATTCTAGTCACAGCTCCTCTGCTCCCAAGAATATAATCATACATACAGTTTTTGAAATTCCAGGAACTGGCTAGCCAAGTAAATTGTCTACAAGGCTGCTTTTATTACTGGTTGAAATGAAATTTTTTTTCAGCCTTCCATCTTAATCAGAGGGTATTGTTAAAAGTTAAAACCTGCAAAAGTCATGTTTCAGTTAATAATGTTATTAATTAGTCATGTTCACTAGAAATTGGAGTTAAAACTGAATTTTAAAATGATTGCAAGGTGTGTGGAGTAAATATAATTGATTTATTTTCCTCATGTTTACTTTTTAATTTGTTAGCACAGATAATGAATCTTGGCTCTATATTAAAGTGAATATGACAGAAAGGAGAACATACTGAGGAAATTCAAGTTTATGAGCATATGAATGTTTAATCGGTGTTTGCTTATTTGTTCTAAGGATTATTGTGCACCTAAAATACAAAGCTATTGGAAACAATTAATATCAACTACAGAAATAATTCTGGGTTATGACACAAAGTTCTTGATAGAGTAATAATAAAATTTTGGAAATTATAAATAAACATTTACCTTTGTATCCTAAGTTAGACAAGGATACTTACCCAGATGCTAATTTCATGTTGGAAGATGTCAGCATTGAAAGCAATTGCTTCCACAGTTTATCCTGAGGCATTTGTTAAGTGGAGAAGAATACCCTATGCTATAATTGGCTTTCTTATAAGTGAAAATATAAAAGCTGTTCCTATATTGCAGGGAGAAAATAGATAGTGAGAGAGGAGAGAAAAAATAAAGCTCTGGAAGTCCCTGAGGTAGGCAGTTTGCCATAGTCCTCTGCTGTGGATAAATTTTTAAAATGATGCTAACTTTAAATTAGCTTCTACTAAGCTACTCTTAGTTGTATAATCACTTTGAACCCTAAAAGACCAAGGCATGAAATATAATGCCTCTGCCTTGCATAAAAAAGCTCAACATATATTTGTTAAATGTTGAATGAATAACAGTCTGTGTTGAACCTTCAGTCCACAAGTCATGGCAGAAACAATGACGAGGAACACAGAGTGAGTTAGGTCACTACTGTTTGTCTTTATAAACATCATGGCCAGGTTCTCTGCTCATCATTTTTCATCACTTCTCCACACTGCTTAAGGCATATGCAGCAAACAGAATGTCCCAGCACACTGTATCACAACGTTTATCGTGACCCTTTGGTAATAGATACATCTGAGGCCAAATCCTGGCTCTTTGACTTTAGGGGAGTTACTTAACCTCTCTGAGCCTCAGTTGCCTCAATTAAAATTGAGAGTGAAACTACTATTCATTGGGCTATTTTGAGGCTGCAATTCCTGACGTATTTTTCTTTGCAATACATATGTGCAGGGTTCATTTTTATTCTTCAGTAATGTCTGTGAGAGAAAAGAAAGATCTATACCTTTGGAAAGGGAACAGAAAAAAATGCAATGTTCATCTAGAGGGAATTGCAGTGTTTAAATATTACTTCTCTTGGTATTGGAAGTGGAAAACAGGTAAAGTGAGCTTGAAATAATAATGAGTAAAATACAACAAGTGTCTGCATTGCTGCATAGAGAATCACTCTAAAGAGGGATACTCTCTGTTATCATGAGCGTCAGATGAATTAACCAAATATGTTTTTGAGCACCTCTTACTAACAGGCACTATGGAAGGTGCAGGCAATAACATGGTCCAACACACAGGACCCAATAACCCTTGTCCTGGAAGAATTTCCAATCTACTATGGAAGAAAGATTAATAAATTCATAAATGCATGAAAAAGTATTATTAAATGCAAAGTTTTATTTGTGATATAAGTATGCTTACAGTCTTTTTGGAACCCCAAATTGTCACAGTTAATTCAATTTGAGGGAAGGGTAGGACAGGGAAGAAAATGACAGGGACATGAGCTGCAAAAATACTTCATATGCTGCCATCTAAATAAAATTCAGTCCAAGATAAATTTCAAGCAGCCAGGAGGATGGCTTTTACTTTTTGAGCAATGTGGATCCACTGGAAGAAAATATAACCAAAAGAGTGAAAATGGGGATGCCTGGGTGGCTCAGACGGTTAAGCATCTGCCTTTGGTTCAGGTCATGATCTCAGCGTCCTGGGATCGAGTCCCGCATCAGGCCCCTGCTGGGCGGGGAGCCTGCTTCTCCCTCTGTCTGCCACTCCCCCTGCTTGTGCTCGCTCTCTCTCTCTCTCTCTCTCTGATAAATAAATAAATAAAATCTTTAAAAAAAGAGTGAAATGGTCAGGTTTTCAGAAAGTTTATTCAGAATTCAATGTGTAGGATCAGTGAGGGGGACTCCATCCAGTAGAGGGCAGGCAGACGGGCAATGAGACCCCCAAGCTTTGGCAGTACCCTGAATGAGACAAGAAAAGGCAAATAGGAGAATTGCTTAAGCAATGAAATTAGCCACAGGATTTAATAGCTAATATAGTGAATAACATTTAAACATTTATTTACAGATTGATTTTAAAATATCAATCTGTGCTGTTTTGAAGCATTTTCCAGACAGAACCTTCTGAAACACCTGCTAGTGTTTTCAGTTCTCACTCTATGCAACCCTAAGACAGATAGTAATGAAGCGAGAAAGTTGGAAGTTTAGACCCAGACCCTCAAGGGCTGCTCAGCACCCAGGGTGTAACACCTGGGATAATGCCATCTTTCTAATCTATTGCGTACTCTAGACTCCAGCACAGTGTCATTCCATTATTAAGACAGCTTGATGTACTTAGGAGACTGCTGGCCCATCTCCTCTTGCTCTGTCACTTGTTGGTACACACTGAGTGAGGACTCACAAGCAGTCCTTCTGCTAAAATTCAGAGCCCTGAGGAATACAGTTGTTTATTATTACCATTATTCTGCTACTGATACATTTTTCATATTCTTCAACTTAGTGCTTACTATATTTAACCCTTAACAGCTTTCAGAGAGTGAAGTCAGACTTCAAAGAGATCACATTTGTGACATTTCTCTATGACAAAGAGCCATATGTAAATAAATTATGCCCTACTTTCAGGTGGTCAAATTATCTTTGTTTTCTAATTCTACTGCTCTATTTTCAGTAAGAAAAAAATTTCCCTCTTTCAGTCAAGAGGGCACTTGGCTATCTCCAAGAAAAAAACAAAAGCAAGAAGATGCAAGAATTTTGAATAGTGCTTCTCTCTGAAAGTGGAAACTCTAGTCATGAATAAGTAATTAGTAATGAGAAAGAAAAACATAGCATTTCTTAGGTGATTCCATGCAGTGACATCTGTGTGATCTGAGTTAAAAAGCAAACAAAAAACAGAACCCTGAACTCAGGTGTTACATTAACAACCATTATCATAAAGATAAGATACTTAAAGAAGTAGTGTTGATATTACCAAGCTTCCTTCTATCCCCTTTTCAACCAGTGGTGAGCCTAGCATTAGGGACTACTGAGGTTGATGACTTGAGGAAAGGAAACTGCAAAAGAAGAGATAATCACTCAGTTCTTCAGAGATTTTAAGTGTATATTTGCTGCCCTGCTGACTTCTGTGCCAAAATGTAAGCTGCTTCTTTATATGGAACAAATAAGCCAGGATGTTTTATGGCATCCTCTGAAGTTTTTTTTATCATGTGCTTTTGATACCCCCTGTGCAAAGATGTACATTTTCTGAGTTTATCTTCCATTTCTTTTTTGTTGTTTTTTTTTTCTGAAACTGTCTCTTCATTTTACTTTTTTTATGTGACACTTCATAAGAAACCAGTTTTCATGCGTGGTTTTCTTATATCTTAAAATCAGATCATGAAAAGAGTTAGCTGGGGCTAAGGGTATTTCATGATTTTTTTTTTTCCTAATACATCCCCTTTATGTCCTTGGAAATCTGAAACAATGAATATTAACTTTCTTTTCACATTGATGGGGAAAATAAGTTATGATGAAACAGAAAAGGTTATGCTGAAGATATGGGAACCAGGTATTATTCAATTTGGGGGGAAATGGTTTGTTGCTTTACTCTCAGTTATGGAGTTGAGGAAATGAGATTTCGTTGATTACTGAAACAAAATTGCCACCAGCTAAAACTCCATCTCCATCTAACCTAAGGATAGGATTACTCGGATATTAAATTGGGCAAGAAACTTGATTATAAAGGCGCTTTTCAGAGTTGTAATCTGGTTTATCGAAGTGTTAATATGAGACTTTTCCATAGGAGATCCCCATTTTGTACCACAATGAAGAAAAGTGCCTGCCAGACACAAGCCTATTTTAAAAAGAGATTATTTAATTAGTTATTTTTATTTCCAGTGAGTTCAGCAATATACTGTGGGGAATCACTTAGTTTTCATTCATTAAAGAAGCTGTAGTTTATATTTCCCTCAGGCAGAGATTTATCTAACAATTTGGATGCTTTGGTGACAGAAATATCTGATGATGAATATGATCTTGAGGAGATGCCAAGTGACATGGCATTTTGAATCATTTTCAGTACTGCTCATGATTAATAATTGTGCTCATGTATGTATTTTAATTTTTATTAAAGAACATTTTGCATAGGTAATGGGTAGATGTTCTACCCTTCTTTTCTTTCTTGAATAAGAAGTACGTGCATATAAAACCTGGCCGTACCAGTAGTCTGTGTTGAAACCTTGGGTCTCTGGGTAGTCACAGTGGAAGTCAGTCTCCTCCCATCCATGACTTTTAACTCACTTTTGCTTTATAACAATAAAATAACAATAACAACATAAGAGCTACCATGCCCTAGGGCCACATAGTTGACTTTGTGCTTACCCTATATTGTTTCCAATTTATGAAACAAACCTAAGTTGGATGGTGTTTTTCTCCTTGTAATACAATTAGCTCACAATTTCCATACTTTGTTGTATATTGGTATCACCCAGATTTGTTAAAATATAGACATCTGGAACTGCATTTTCCTTCAAACCCATAACCAAAATTGCCACAAAGAACAGTCTTGATGAACTGCTCTAATAGAAAATTTCCCAAGACTCAGTAAGTCACTTTCCATACATCACAAGTCACCAGTATATTACACTTAATTGTTAACCTTAATTATTTCCCAAATAGATTACTTATATTTGTAAATTGCATGATCTTTTGAAATTGTGTACCTTTAAATCTATTAATACAAAGCAAGTGTTTCTATTTCCTTCTTAATCTTTGCACTTTTAGCTAAGCGGATAACTTTTGAAAGTATGAAGGCACCAAAAATATATTATGATAACCCCCTACCTGAGCAATTTATAGTTCACATAGTCATTTCTCTTTTCTGTAGCTAAAGAGAATTTGGGTAATTGAAGAATACTATTCAACTAATGGAATATTTTCTTACTAATGTGAGGTAAAATATATATCTCTCGTTCTATTTTTATGCAATTTATCATTCCTGTTTATTAAAAATAGTAGTTATATCCTGCTGTAGCCTAAAGACTATTGAGTTACAAAATAACTGCTTTTCCTATTTTTGAAGTATATAATGAAAGTGAAGGATTCCTTGGAAAAGCAAGTCAGTATCTTCCTTATTTGCACAGTTTTTTTAGAAATGATAATAATTCTTCCATCTTTCTTTTGGGTTAATGACTTTGCATCATTTTATGTGTGCGATTTGATGGCCCTTACCTGATTCCTAGTTAATTTTATATATGCTAGGGTGGTGAGCTATCCAACATGATAAGATGGAAGCTTCTAGAGAATCTAGTATTCTATATAATTTCAAAATTAGAGAAACAGTAAATTCTCTTTTAATGAAAAGCTTAAGGAAAAGCATGAAATTCTAGTTTTGACTAATTTCTCAAAAGTACAACTTCCTAATGGGCAGTCATAGAATTATTTGTAGTTTTTTTTTTTAAAGATTTTATTTATGTGAGAGAGAGAGAATGAGAGACAGAGAGCACGAGAGGGAAGAGGGTCAGAGGGAGAAGCAGACTCCCTGCCGAGCAGGGAGCCCGATGTGGGACTCGATCCCGGGACTCCAGGATCATGACCTGAGCTGAAGGCAGTCGCTTAACCAATTGAGCCACCCAGGTGCCCTAGAATTATTTGTAGTTTTAAAACCTTATATTTGTCATATATTTTAATATAAGTTTATAGGAAACATATTTATTTACTTAATCATTAGTCTGAACTACATAACAATGTATTCTGTTGGAACATAACAGAAATAGCAATTTATCTCATTATGGATATTTGAACACAGCTAATAATTCTGTACTTATTTTAGCAGCTGAAGATTTAAATCCAAATTTAAGATTTTTAAATACCTCTGCTTCTTTGAAATGTATGTATACGTTATTAGGTAGCTCTAATACAAAGTTTAGAAGTTGTCTTTTTTACAAATATTGCCAGCAAAAATGAGCATTTAACCTGAATGCTGCATAATATCAGGTCTACTTTATTATTTCATATAATAAATTTGAAAAGCAAATATTAAGTTTTCTACTTTAATAGGCTGGCCCATATTCATTACATTATAAAACAGATCTAGTATGAATCTCTATTGAATAAGAGATAGTGTGTGAAAAGCTGGCTTAGTTTTTACAGGTTTGTCATAAAATTGTTGCTCTATTAAATTCTCCTAGAATGTTCTTTCTATAAAAATTCATAAAGCATCCTATATTTTAATAGCTTTACATTTGCTCTGTTTCAAATTCTATGTTGAATTTTCCCTTTCAGAACTACCGAAGCAATTGCAAATACTATATGCAAAGCCTTTGTGATACTTTATTCTCTGGAATGTTTAATTAGTAAATGTGTATATCAAGAATTCATCTTCTGTCTTCACTCTCTACTGGAATTTTCAGTTTCCGTCCCTAATTCCAAAACCTCTCTGACTATATGGGTACTATCTATTTATTTTCTGTATGGCAAACATTCCTTTGTATTTTTAGGAGTGAATGCATAATGTAGAAGTCTCTAGAATTCAAATAAACAAATCACCCACTACACACTTTCTCGGTTCTATTTTGCTCTCTATCCTTTGTTCCAGCTACTTTCCAAAGTGTTCTAGCATTAGAGAGGACTCATTATGACATATCTTGCCATCTGCAATGGCTTCCCATTTAAGCTCTCAGATTTCTTTTGACCTCTGGAACACTGAGACTTCATACATGACCTGAGATGGCATCCAGTGTGAAAAAAAGCATAACCACATTGCATAGAAAAGATGGCTAGATAGCTGATAATTGGATTTGGGATTATGATTTATCTTTCAAATAAAAATCAGTGGTTGACATACCAAGAATATTGCTTTGCAACAAAACATCTGAGGCAGTGCCTTGCGGTATTTATCCTGATACACATTCACCAATAAAAGCTTAAAAGAGGTAAATAACTTAAAAGCATAGGGATATGTCTTCTGCATAGCAGTGTTTGAATATTTACATTTGGTATTCAACTCAAGTTTCTTGAAGCAACAGAATCCTACCTTTAGCATTTTACCTTGGCATTTATACCCCTCTTTATCTCTTTCCTGTGCAGATGTATGTTTTGTGAGGAGGCAAGAATAGGTATACATCTACAGGTTTTTGAATTGCAGGCTTTTGACTCTACAGACAAATGTTTCATCAAACCATGTCGTTATCTTCGTAGTTGGTAGAAGATGAATTGTGCAGTTTAAGTGGAAGCCTGAGAACAAGTTACTGAAATCTTGCCTGGCTGCAAAAGTGCATTCAGCAGTTGAAAAGCCCATATCTTTTTCTCATTTGAAAGAATGCATCTTAAGTAAACTAAAACACATTCTTCTACTTGCTATAGCAACATTGTTCACTGCATTAGGATGATAATCTTAGATTTTGTTGACTTTTGTGAACTATCTCAATAAGAATTTTGGCCTTTGAATATTAAAGTCCGGAGGCCCTATTATTTGAATCACACCATCATCCTGCATCAATATTCTCAAAAATTGACATTCCTATTCTAATTTAGCTTATTCATAGTTTTAATTTTTTCCTCAATTCAAAACAATTAATTTAAGCAGATAATATATCATAATTGACTTGAGATAATACAGCGTGAAGAAAAGCATAACCACATTTTATAAGAAAATAGCTAGACGACTGATAATTGAATCTGTAACTTTACGAATGCTGGCTTTTATTTCAAACATGGTATTTCCTCTGCTTTCAAAAGCTGGTTCTTAAATATTTTCAAGCATCCCAGCATACCAAGAAGACCTTTCTGATTTTAACACCCACCCAGTATGTTGAATCTTTAGAGTAATAATATCTGCATTCAGAAAATTAATTCAAATTTCAAGAAAGGAAGAGAAATAGTTCCAAAAAACAATGATTTGTTTTAATTTACTTTAACCCATGATAACTGAGAACTGCCAATTTGCAAGGCACTGTGTTAAGTGCTTCGGAAACATAAATAATACAAAAGGCACGGTTTCTACCTTTAGGATGTATATTATCTCAGAAGAAAAAATATGCACAAATAGTTGTTGCTTGTCATTTTACCTGGAAACTTCTGAGCTTTCCGGTATGGAAAATAACAGAATACAGTTTCTATAGAACAGGGAAAATTCTTTAGTGGCCACATATCACAGAATGATCTTCAAGATTTGTGACGCGAAGAAATGACCTTTTCTCTTACATGCACGTACATTTTATGTGCAATCCAAATAAACATAACTAATTTTTGAAAACTATTTTTATGATTTTGTAATTCCTGGTTTTTCTAATTGAGGTTACTATGGCCACATGTGAAGTTTATGCTCTTATACAAAGAAGCAGAGTTTGGGTGTGGAGAGAAACATCACCAAATGGGATTTCTACTCTTAAATTCTTTTAAGGTGGTTATTCCCAGTGCCGTGACCAGAGGCTGACCCCCGGGGTTGGGAGAGGGTGCTCATGGGAATTTGTGAATGACTGAGTGGAGGGAAGGCTATGTTGTACATATTCACATTCTCACACTGTGTCCAGGGAGCTCCTTTGCCACCTCCCCAGTGTCCTACAGCCACACCTGTGCATCCAAGCCCTAGCCCTGAGGTCAACCTTTCTTAGATTTCCTGTCTTCATTTCCTCTCTTGCCTTCTGACACCACTCCCCAACACCAGGAAAAAAGTGATAACCTGAGAGAAATCAGAGCAAATGTGTGGGGGGGTTAGGTGAGAAGTCTCACAAGAAAAAAAAAAAAAAATCTTCAGAGCTCCTTTTAACCCCCAGGCCACAGTGTGAGGAATAGTGGCCTTGACCTCTCCCTCACCAATTTAGAGTCTGGTCTCAAGACAGCTCTAAAATAAAAGAAATACTAGGAATAAAGGAAAGGCCGTGGTCCAGGGGGCACAGAGGGAGGTTAATGCTTGAATCAGCATTAATTTCTGCAGTGCTGGAGGTCATCAGTAATCCATTCTCTGGGGCTTGTGTTCAGCACAATTATCGTGCTATGCTAAGCACAGCAGATGACTCACACTCCTCTGAGAAAATGAGATGCTCAGAGAAAGAGAGGCCTGGAGATGTTTAAAGGAGATTTGTTTCTAACATGGCTTTAATTTGAAATCCTTTTCATTCTGAAGATGTGTGGATATTGAGATAGAGCAAATGAAAGCAGTGCATTCCTGTTACGGATTCAGCCGTGCATCTCACTTGTTTGAAAGACTTAATCAGCACACTCAGGAACAAGATGTGAGACATCTTGAGGCACTGCTTACTTGTCAGCTGCAAGATCAATAAAATGCAGACGCCATTCTTTGCCACGCTCCAGAGAATGAGTTTGCAGAGTGAGAAGGACTTCACTTTGAGACTGTTTTATTCACACGGACTTGGCAAAGGCAGGGACGTTGCTCTGGGGATGGCACCGGACTCCTGGCCCTAACTGGCCCAGCTGTTCTTGCTCAACCTGCCAGGTGACATTACCCACGCTCGGAGTTAGTCTGAACAGCAGGGCTCGGGTCAGAAGGCATTTGCTGGCCGCTCAGGCAATTCAGGCAAAGCCGTTATTTTAACCGACTATGTAAATGATGCCTAAGAGCCTCTGGTAATCGATGTTGATTGGACTCATTAATTTAGGATTATTGTTAAACCTGACAAAAGTAAGCACAATACTAAAGATGCATAAACACAAATCTAGCAACCGGGAAATATAGACTACCGTATTCTGCTGCCATCACTGGCCCTGATCAAATTGCCCCTGGGCCCACGTTAGGGATAATGGTGGACAGTTTTTAGAACTACCTGGTTGCCGTCTGGCAGAAAGCGCAGTAACTCACTCGACTATCGGTGCATTTTTTTCATTAGTAAAGAGGGGCTCTTCTTCACTCAGCATACAAATAATTTCCAAAGGAGGCCTCTATATCTGTACTCTTGAGAGAATAGGTGAAATTATTTTTTTTAATTTAAAATTGAATTGCACAGATAAAATGTTACAATATTACCTGTCATTTTTGCTGTTTATCTTTCATGTTTATTTTAAAGTTTTAGCTCCCTCTGTAAATATTTATTGTCTGCTAAGATCAAGGCTTACTGCTCGATGACATGACGGATATAATCCCTACCTGCAAAGGGGCTCCCTGTTTTGTGGGCCAACAGATGTACATACACAATTCATGGGAATGCGCTGTGGGGCAGGGAAGTTCTGGGTATGGCTTGAGCATAGAAGCAGGTTTTCACTTTTCAATCCTCTCCCTGCAGCCGGATCGATGTGGGTGTAGCCTAGTGGGGTCTGCATGGCAACAGCAGGTAGGGCAAAAGCAGGTCCTCCCAAGCATCCAGCAGCAAGAATAACATTTGATAAAATTTTAAGGGAGGATTTGATTCAACAGTGTTATTTGTGAGACATGGGAAATCCCAACTGAAGGGGCACCAGCTACGCTGTCTGGCAACTTTGAAGATACTGTTTCTCTCCTCTACCCACCATTTCATTATTACTAGCTCTGCGCAGCTTTCCTTCTGGATATTCTTTGAACTCTTCCTCTTTTTCATTCCTCTTTCAGACCTGCATCCTTTTGTACCTGCACAATTTTAGTAGCTTGCTATCTTGGCCATAATTTTTCCCCTCTTAAATCTACCCTCCACTGTACAGCAGGAATGATGGATACTAAATGAAAATATGACCATAGTTAGAATCCTTCAAAAACTCCCAGCACGTTCTCTCAGCAAGCTCTTCAGCAAAATAATCTAGGGTCTATTTCTTCACTTCATCTCTTGACCATCCCTGCCCCAACCCACCTTGGTCTAGGGGTACTGAACTTCCTCTACTTCCCCAACCATACCAAGCTGTTTCTTGCCTCTATGTCTTCCCTTCTTCACTTGCCTAGCTCCCCCTCTTTTCCTAGAAATTCTTCCCTGAAGAATTCCCAAGCTTGTTTATGATTCATTCTTCCTTTGTCCCATTGCATTCAGTGCATCCACCATCACAGCATCTGCCATAATATTAAAATGTGTTTTATTTCTGTGTGTGTCTCTCCCACCGGACTGAAAACTCCTTGAGGAAACCGGTGCACAATAGCCCAGCTTCTCACTCACTCAGAGATCAGATTTGGTGTCAGCGCTCAGAAAGGCCATCTCTGATCACCTGGCACACCTTCACTTGTTTCATTTGTCTTTTTTTTCTTTACTTATCACTCTTTGATAGTCCTTGTTTGTTCAGTTTTTGTTTACAGTTTTTCTCCCCACTAGAATATGAACTCTTTGAGAGCTGAGGCCTTTTCTGCCTTGTTCACCACTGCCTAGAAAAGTCCCTAGTATATAGTATGGCTTTAATAAATATGCATTTCTCAAAACCAAATTAAATGGGGAATTGATGGATGGATGGACACATAGTGAGAAGTCAATAAATTAGTTGGAACTGAATTAGCCTATCCCTATTAGATAAGCAGTATATAGGCCAAAATGGTAGCATGTTCATTTTTTAACACCTTGTGGGACACAGACCTCCACAAAACCTCGATATTTAATTCTGTGACTCACTGCCGTCAGCTGTCACCCATTGTTTTAATGTATCCCACTTTGAGAAAGATCTGTCATATCCTGAATGCCACTAGTGACATTCTACATGTTTCCTTCATGTTTATTTCTTATTCTCTCTCCTGGGATAAGTACACACCCCCCCATATAAAATAACAGCAGAAGAAAAAGGTCCAGAACCAACGTTTGAAGAATTACTGAACTCTTCACTCCCCTCAATTGATATTATTTTATTTGTGAGGCAGAGAATTGGCTTCAATTCCAGACTCATCTTTTACAAGTTTAACTGCCCTTCTCACCAGTTTCCTCATCGATGAAATAAGTGTGGTAACCTCTTTTTCGTGTAGTCTTATTTTGTTGATGTGAGAAAATACTTGTGAATGCTCTTTTCAGACTTCAGAATGCTCATCTAATATGTTGTTCATCAATTATTATTTCATATTTATCCCCTATTTGTTGATAGTGATGACAGCATATATCTCCATATTATCTGCCTTTTAAGCATCTTATTGTTCACTGCTTAAGGTCACTTAATCTTAGGTGTATAATCATTTGCATTCTGAATTGCAACTCCTTCATTAGTTTTTATAACTGTTGAATTTAATAGGACATTGGGGAAGTGGATAGCACAGGCAAAAGGAAATTGGATTTTGAACTTTTTATTATGATGACATCCATTTGATTGTATTCCAAATGATTAGTGAAGAAGAGCTGCTGTTGTGACAACTTGCAGTGTGACATGAAGAATAAGCCTTGGATTTGCTTATTAGTTTACTGTTCAGAAAAAAAAAAAAAAAAAACCCAATACCAACATGCATCACATATCACTTAAACTCTTTCTGTGTGCAAACCACCATGGGCACCTAAGGATGTAACACTGTGTAAGACCCAGAGCCTGCTCCAGAGAAGCAAAACATCCAGGATCACCTCGATATTATGCTCTCAAGAGAAACATGCAAGCGGCTGTACAGAACCAAGCTCATTCTTTTCTAACAATTTATAGTTACAGAGGAAGAGCACTTTTTACCTCGTATTACCTCAGAGCTGGTGAATTAGGGTGTCATCATAACCCCAATTTTTATTTTATTCTTTCAAATTTTTATTTATATTCTAATGAGTTAACATACAGGGCACTATTAGTTTCAAGAGTAGAATTCCCTGATTCATCACTTACATCCAACACCCAGTGCTCATCATAACAAGTGCCCTCCTGAATGTCCATCACCTCTCTAGCCCATCTTCCACCCACCTCCCTCTGTCAACCCTTAGTTTGTTCTCTATTGTTAAGAGTCTTTTATGGTTTGCTTTCCTCTCTCTCTCTCTCTCTCTCTTTTTTTTTCCTTTCCCCTATGTTCATCTGTTTTGTTTCTTAAATTCCGCATATGAGTGAAATCATTACGGTACTTGTCTTTCTCTGACTGACTTATTTCGCTTAGCATAATACACTCTAGCTGCATCCACGTCATTGCCAGTATAACCCCAATATTTAAAACGAGAAAAACTGGGGACCGCTAGCCAGGAAGGAAGTAAGCTGATACTTCCTTCATTCAAGATGCATGCTTCATTTAAGAACCCCACACATAATCATGTTTCCTCTGGTGGGCTTTACTGATTGGCAACATACAGCATGTAAGTGAATGTTGTAAAAATTTATTTTTTAAAAAAATGTGGGATTGAAGACTGAGAAAAGAAATACTAATAAATTTGACATCACAGCAATAAGATATCTCATGTAAAACTAGTTTGTAAGCTGTGAAACCCGATAAAAATACATGTCACTTTATATTTTTTGGATTATGTTTTGTTTCAATGAATGTGTAGTGAGGGCATAACAAAAATTGGAAGTCTTATGGCAGAGTAAAAATACACAAATACATGTTTTAATTGTTCATTTGTATTTGACTTACCTGATAATGCAACAGTTCCTGGCCCACTGTGTTTGCTGACATGTTAGTTAATAAGTGGAGGTTGGTAGGTTAAGAGTACCAATGAAGTAGACTTACTGAATAGTGTGGCTTGAGTTCTAATCTCTCTCTTTTAAAATGGTTACAGATTTGGTGAGAATGTCTAGTTCAGCATAAGGTCTTTAGAAGTAGACACCTAAATGGTATAGAGTTCTTTCTAAGGCTATCATGTAGTTTAATTAATACATTAAACTAAATTAAGTTAAATTAAACCTGGCTCTCTCTCTCTGCTGTTCTACTGACTGGCCTACAATAAATGATCTCTTTGCCTGCTGTATTTTCCCATCCAAACATTGCACAAATCAAGGACAAGCATGCTTAAGACTCCTTTAAAGGCAGTGTTCTTAAAAAGCCAGCCTCCTGTGGTTGTCTAAAATCAAAGTATCATCATGAAAGTGTCTTAGTGCTTTTATGAAGTCTGGAAAGATCTTGAAGTTTAAAATAGAAAGCAAAACAAGAATCCAAAGGCTCAACATCTGAGTTTTGGGGGTTAATTTTTTTTTTGAAATGTGAAAATCAGATGATTATCTATCCTAATACTGCAATTCTAAAAATGAATGGCTTCTTAATTTAATGACTTCAAAGTGATATAGTGCATCTTCCTAAAGGTAAATGATTTATCAGTTATCAATTACAGAGATGCAATTTTTGCTGTATTGATGCCATCTTTACTAACAAAGTCTGATTAAGATGATTACTTATCCACATATTTCCATCTGTTTTATAAAAAGCATTTCAAGATTTTAAAGCCTTGGAGAAATATTAGTAGGTAATGTGATTAGAGCTACTTATTCTCTGAGCATGGAATAGAAAAGAGAAACATGTTTATGCTTAATGAAAGAATGGTTACCAATGAGAAACATCTTTGGAACTTTTTAAAATACTATAATGCAACTGTAAAATTGTTTCTTTCATACTTCCATCCTCAATCTAAGTGTAAACATTTAATTACCAACAAATGTTGGGCTTCAATATTAATTAAAACCCAAAATATGCTTGGTGACAATCACTGATCAAGTTGACTTACATATATACTGACAATTCATAATGGCAGTGTGCTCCTCGCATATTTTTAGGAATTCTGATAAATTAGTATAGCATATTTTATAACAGGATTATCATATTATACAAATTGAATTTGACAAAAAGATGAGTATTAAATGTATAACTGAAATTAAGAAAACAAGGTATTACTTTTCATGTTATCATAATACTACTTATTCTGAATTTTCAAAACTGAATTTAAAAATAAATGTCGTTTATGGTGAAATTTTATGAAATAAGAAATTCAAATATATATAAAAATATATTTACTTTTTAGATACATTTGCCTTCATTTCTAATTTTAAAATCTAAATGCATTTGATATCTGAAAACATATTTGCATTATATTATGCCTTAATGTTAAGATTTAAAAATTTTATTAAGAAATTTTTCTTGTTTCCAAGTTGCAAATTTAAAGAAAATTTCTAAAAGAGAATTAAAATGTAAGTGCAAAATACCTATATGTATAATTATGAATTTTGAATTTAAAATATTAGAAATATAAATATTTTAATATCTTGATTTACTTATTAGTTGTACATAAGTTAAGTATAATGTCAGGGAGTTTACCTGTTTACTTTATAAAAATAATTTGTCTACATGTTTTCTATTACTCATAACATGTTACAAGTTATTATTATTAAATGTTGACAGATTTTCACTTTGCCCTTTTTGTTGGAAGCATACCTGCTGATGTTTATAAAAATTTAAGTTAAAAAAATTTATAGTAATGAGAAATGCTAAGTCAGTATAAAAATGATTTTGACACAAAACTCAGATGCAGGTTAGTCAAGAAATACTGGATTGAGGATATTTATTGAGGGTTTACAATTTACGAGGTATGCTAATTTCTGAAAACATAAAATATGAGATAGGCCCTTTAAGGGCATTGCACTCTTGTTGATGTGATCAACAGCCAACAGATGACAGTGCATATGCAGACTCGTAATCCAGAAGGGCAGTATCTGTTGAGGTTGCCGCACTCAAAGCAAAGGAAGAAGAGTGTCATGAAGAGAAAGAATTATTTTCTTCATGTGGAGGTCGATGACAGATCTGTAAAGTAGGTGTATGGAACAAATTAAATTTGTACAAATTAAGGCACGAAGGTACAAATTAAATTTATTTTAAAAATATCTCCTATCAAATCTAACAGGCACATTTTGAGAGTGATTTATTTCTGATACACTCACATCTTTTCCTGATTTCTTCCCAGAATGCTCAGGCCCATTGGGAATGGAAGGTGGAATCATATCAAATCAGCAAATCACAGCTTCCTCTACCCACCGAGCTCTTTTTGGACTCCAGAAGTGGTATCCCTACTATGCACGTCTCAATAAGAAGGGGCTTATAAATGCATGGACAGCTGCAGAAAATGACAGATGGCCATGGATTCAGGTAACACATGGGATGGGACAAGGTGACTGCCAAGGAATGACCAGAATCATTTCAGAAAGAATACAAGTCAGAGCCCAAAGTGTGACTTTTCTTCATGGTCAGAGGATAGGATGAGTTAGTTGAGTCCAATTTCGGTATAAAATCTGAAACTGGCATATATGTCCATTGACTGAAAAGTGCATTAAGAGGGTTAAAAATGTTGAAATTCTTGGGCTATAAATATTACTATTTTAAGGTACATGTCAAAGAAGGAGGTTTTTACATATGCCATGTGTTCATTAGTACTGTGTTAACATTTAACAGCAACTTCTGACACTTGAAGAAAGTAAAAATTGCATCTTTTCTTTCTCTGTCTTGGAATTGGTTTCACGTGCACAAAACATGTAAAGTATACAATAGATTATGAGAATCCCTAAAATGCCTTCTGCACCTTCTTTTAATAGCTGAGAGTGTTTCAGTTCATACTGTTTTATTTATTACCATCAGCCAGCTTTTTTTTTTTAAAACAGAAAGAGCATGATATACCAAGATAGTAAGTGATTTCCCTAAAATGCGATGGATGGTAGTAATACCAGAACCTTCTGTTTTATCCAGTTAAATGCTTTTTGATGACTTAGCTGAAGGGAGACAGTAAACTACATAATAAGAGGACAGAAAAGGTGATTAAACCATGATTTCTGGTAAAGATTATATCTGTGTTGAGAAGAGCACATTAATAACATCTAACAAGTCATCGATGTGTGTTGAAGAGAAGGAAAACCCAGTGTGCAATGCGTTTAGTGGAAGACATAATTAATTATCATGAAAAAGCCTTATGGGAGAATAGTTTTTTAGGTGGGCCATGGAAAATGGCTTTCAGTAGAGACTAAAAATCTATGGAACAGCATGATCAAAGAAATAGGTGAGAATCTGGGGAACATGATATAGAAAACCATGACTTGTGTATAGAGGAACATGTTCTAATTAAGTGTGAGTTAAGTATGTATGAAGACTCATACATACTAAAAGATTTGGGGCTTATTCCAGGGAACTATTACAGAATTTTGATTTAAATAGTTGAGCTATTTTGTTTACTATGTATTTTGAATTGGGGTAATTTTTAATGTGGAAATCCATGATTTGACATTATTAAGTGCAGTGTATAGGGATTGCTTTACAGGAATTAATAGGATGAGAAATTGATTTATTGCCAAGTAACATGACTTCCTTACCTTAGGAACTGGGCTAAAATCTCCTTTAGATATTTCCTTTGTTCAGGTTTCTTATGAATTTTTACATATCCTACCTATATACATTCCTTTTATCTATATGGCTCCACGTGGTTACCTGATATTGTTTTGTTTTATGCATTTATTTTTGCATGCATTTGCAGAAATTCCTTCTTAAATTACACTTGATTTTTCTAATGCGTAGCTAGCTACATGTGCAAAGAGAATTCCAG
Organism: Zalophus californianus; assembly: GCF_009762305.2. NCBI lineage: Eukaryota > Metazoa > Chordata > Mammalia > Carnivora > Otariidae > Zalophus > Zalophus californianus. Next base: position 63,812,318 of record NC_045599.1, on the reverse strand, counting down.
ATAGTGGCTATGGCATATCTATACAGTTTTGATCCCAGAGTAATGAAGATAAAATTAAGATTTAAAATAGATGCAGAACAACAAAAAATGCTTATCTTCTATTGTTAAAAATTATTGTGGAGACCATTTTTTTTAAATCACCCTAGTGGACTGTTACCATCTGTGGGATTGCAATCATGATAAAACTCTGGAAATTAAGATTCGTAGCAGAAATTGCAGAATGATGTGAGACAATGTCACAAAACTGCGTTGGGGTTTCTGTTTGACAAATTACGTTTGCGAGCTTCAGTCATTGCCATGTTTTGATAAACCATAAATAACATACTTTTGCAATGTTTTCTCTGAGAAACACCTTATTAATATTTCACATCCTGACTTTTCACTTACTGTGTCCCAGTTTATTGCCCACTTAACTTACACATCATTCTGCCTTTCAAAGTATGAATTAACTTTAAGTTCTCTTTATCACAGGAATTATAGGTAGAAATAACCTCAGTGGAACAGGACATTGGTTGACTCTTAGAAAAATTTAGATTAAATATAACTTTGTTAACTTGAGTAATTTATTTTATTTTATTTATTTTTTAAGTTGAATAATTTAATACCTCTTTTATTTTTAAGGGGGGTCTATCATTTTTTATTGTTATTATTTTGCTTTTAGTCTGAAGATGATAATGAACTCTCAGAGAAAAGCAATATAAGTAAATAAAAAGGCTTTTAAATTAAATGAAAAAGCCTTGTGTATAATGGAGGGAAAACTGAAAACTCTCAATTGTCATTTTAATAAGTATTCTGAGATTATGTTCAAAGTTATTATATTATGTTACTGGATTCTTTCATAACATCTTATTTTCTGAGTTATTTGTTTAAAAGAAAAAGTGTATCCCTTTCTTAAAGGAAAATCATATCTAAGAGGCTCTGGGAAGTCTACTCATGTACCCAGTCTTCTGTCTGAGCATTATTAATTTCCCTTGTCACTTAATTCTTTTGTTTATATTCAGTACTTCAAATGAAACATTTGAGTACTTTGCTTAAACTCACTTATAATGAGCACAGTATTCCCTTACTCTTTCAGGTGTATGACACACATTAGTATTCAATTCCATTTTCTTCCTTGTCTAGGTGAAATGAAAATTGAAATTGCCATTTTAAATTTACACACTCAGTGGGCAATTATTGAAAGCACCACAATGTTTATAATTGGTTTTGGATTTAAAGGGTTAGTGCAACAAATACAGTTAAACAAAACCTTTTTCTCCCCATTTTCAGGTTTTTCTGACCTTATATTCCTTACCTACGTTTTTTTTTTCCCACCAATAAATACCCACCACATTGAACATTGACTAGATCATTAGCATCTTGGAATGTGAATTTCTCTTTCTGACTGATGTATTAGAAATAGCGACTTTGTATAATTATGTATTATGTCTTGGGTTATCTTATATAAAAAAGTATAAGCTTATTTAATTCTTCTGGGTACTTTGCTGACTAAGGGGCTGAAGATGACTATTTGCTATTTATTTTTAAAGATAATTCTTTTATATTCATTATATTTCTTTTATAGATACATGCAGTGAAATATTTTTTTTAATTTCTGAGTTGATTTGTTTTATGCATGTACATTCTTTCTAGAATGCTTATATATTACATTTCCAGCTAGTCATTTTATTCATCCATGCAACAAACATTTACTAAATGACTGTCTCCTCTGTAGTCTCTGCTCTACTAGGCACTAGAAGAAAGACAGCACTTTCCTTCAAGATGTTCTGAATCTAGGGGCACCTGGGTGGGCAGGTGGTTAAGCGGCCGACTCTGGATTTCAGCTTAGGTCATGATCGCAGCGTCCTGGAGTTGAACCCCGTGTAGAGCCCCACGTCAGACTCTGTGCTTAGCAGGGAGTCTGTTTGAAGATTCTCTCTCTCCCTCTCTCTCTGCCTCTCCCCCCTGCTTTTACACTCTCTCTCTCTCTAAAGTAAATAAATAAATCTTAAAAAAAAAAATGTTCTGAATCTAGGATATAGTAAAGTGAACAAGGTAAATATAACTATTATATATATATATATATATATACATACATACACACACACACACACACACACACACACACACACACACACACACACCCCGGTCTTACCTCATCTGCTAACCTTTTCATTTGAACCATAATATTTTATTATATTTGAACAGCCTATTCTAATAAAACTTTTGTTAAATGGAAAGCTGGTTTAGCATAATATTTATAGAACATGAGGAGAGGAATTGGCATTATACTAGGTATTACATAGCTATATTATTACATGCTGATCTGTTTGATGAGCATACCAAAGCGAAGTCATAATTTTCCTTTGAAAGTTAATTTACCAGTAGTAGTGTCAGTACAAGTATTTTATCACTGAGAAAAATAGGCTTTGATCTTTCCCTTTTAAATAATTCATTACTCTTTCAAAAAATGTGAATATGATCTTAATATGTTCCTTTTCTATATGCCACAAAGTTTTTGTGTGGGGAGAGATCCTTACTCCTCAAACTTTAATGTGCACAGGAATCTTTTGGGTTACTGGGTAAAAACAGAAACTTCGGGATTGCCTCTCAGACCTACTGCAGATCGTCAGACTACACTGAAAAAATATGTCTGATCAGCTCATAAACCCTGGATTTGGTCTGCCCGAGATACATTAAAAAATAAATAAATAAAATTAAAATAACACTTTTGCTTGATGATCTGGGCACTTTGTTGTTGGAACTGCAAGTAGTGATAACTGTATAGAGTAGAAACAGAGGAAAGAACGGTGAAGAAAAATGAGGAAGGATAATGAGAAATATGTGGCCCACAAAAGTTCTCTAAACTGGATGGAGGTAGAACCATGTTAGATATCCTAGGCAGAAGTGCCCCCAGCTCTAGCAGCAATTCATAACAAGCATTATTCATTAGTCATAAAATCTTTAAGAATTTTCAGCAACTACTGGTCCTAAGTGGCTATAGATTCTCTTTGTTGTTGGAAAATTTAAAATATCCCAAAGCAAGACCATCTGACTTTTGTATTTCAAACAAAATAATAGTTACTGTGGAATACATGGGCCCAGATGAGAATTATGTGAGCACAAGTTGAGTTACAGATTCATATTTCTGAAGTACACATTTCATACATGGTTGTTTTTGTTTTTTTTTAATCTTTGTGAACAGTAGGATTGAAAATGCAGCAAAAAACAGAGTAATCATCTATGTCATTTCAAAAGCCTGTATGTAATGTGTGTGAAACTCTTGGTACTCATAGACAGCTGGAGCTCCTTGAGATACAAAAACCATTTTCAAAAACACAGATTTTAAGAGGTAGATTTTTCTTTCATTTTCAGGTTGTTTTCTAGTTACAGAACCTGAATTACATAGACTCCAATTCATCTTTACTACTTCTTCATTCAAGTAGAAAATGTTTTAGCCTGTGTTTCTCCTTAAAAAAACGCTACTTTCTCAGATACACTGCCATCCATACTAAACTCCTCTGTAAGACTAATGACATCTGAACATTAATGTGTTGCTGCTTCTAGTGATCTCTTTTTATAAACAGGAATCCTAAATGGAAAATTGCAGTTTTTTCTTTAAGTTGTTTATTAGAAGTAACCTTTCATACATAGTTGTGTGTGTTTTGTAATATTTTTAAACACTACTTTTTAAATTAAATATTACTTTTTTATTTTTCAAAACAAAAAGATACTTAGCATTAAGAAAAAATATAATAATATATTTAGTCTATTTATTCGGTCATTTACAGCATTTATACTAATACTAATACATATTGCTTTCTAATGTGCTTTAAAGGATGTGTGCTGGATCTTAATTCCAGATTCTATGAGCTATGGAATATATGATTGAGAAAATAGCAATTGTTCTCTAATTTGAAAGAAGCTGTATCTGGAATCTCTTCTCTTTGCTCTAAGCTGCTTCCTCTCCAACTTTTGGCACCCAGGGCCTCATTGACCTGGATTTCTTGCTGTTCCTCAGTTTCATCTGGCTCTTTTCTGCTGCTGTGCTTTAGGCACATACCCTGCCTACTTCATCTATTCACCATCTAACAGGCTTCTGTAGGTTCAGGTCCTTCATTCCATTCTGTATAATGTGATTCCTGGAATTCCTGCTTTTTATCTCCAAAGATAGAAGTGACCACACTGGGGGCACCTAGTGGCTCAGTTGGTTCAGCAGCCGACTCTTGGTTTTGGCTCAGGTCATGATCTCAGGGTTGTGAGATTGACGCCCCCCCCCCCCCCCTTGTCAGCTCAGTGCTCTGCAGGGAATCTGCTTGAGATTCCCTTTCCCTCTCCCACTGCCCCTCCCCATGCCCCTTGCACACTCTTGCTCTCTCTCTCTCCAATATAAATAAATAAATCTTAGGGAAAAAAAGTGACCACACTGTCCTTTTTTCCTACTCTGTCAATTATATATGTTAGTCACCAGCAGCTAACATTCTCTATGGTCATTGTTTACCTTTCTCCTATTTTGTAAGCCACTTGAGAGTACTAATTACACCTAATTTAAGTCTATTTCCATAGCACCTTGAATAAAAAGCAAAAACATTTAGATGCAAATAATTGATTGATAGAATAGAAAATACTGAACAAAATAAGTGGAAAAGAGATAGTTTCTGTTTTTGCATGGTAATTATACTGCACGAGTGGTGCTGAGAGTGCCCCCAACTACTCAGTTCGCTCTTTGTGTTCAGATGTTATAAACTTTCATGTGAACTGTGCCATTTTAGCACAATTCCTTTGTGCCATATGGGGTATGTCTACCCACAGTATAGGGAAAGCCTCACCCATCTGGGCAGCACAGGAATCAGAAATTTTGCAAATCCTGATGACCCATACCTTTTTCTGTAATCACTTCAAACCACCTTTATAAGCAACATTAGATAGACATGGGTAATATTTGTTCTCTAGGAAGTCTGGTAATTAAGCCTTGAATACCAAACACCAGAATTTTCATCTTCTCCTATCCTGCTTAAGTGTTTCCTGAAATGCGAAAAATTAAATGTTTTAGCTTCTTGCACATTTTTATAAATTTATTATATTCACGCAAGAATTTGAAACTTTAGACAATGCTGCTATTGCTAAAGTAACCATATCTTCTCTAAGATTTATTTGCCCGAGTAAAACAAGCTTTTAAAATACTAGTATCTCTCTAGCTTATGTAATTTGTGATTTTTACCCTTACAGAAATGTCAAAAACATACAAACTATACCTTATTACTATTATTCATAAAATATAGAATGTAAAGAGTTACAGGGAATTGTTTTTTTTATTATGTTAATCACCATGCATTACATCATTAGTTTTTGATGTAGTGTTCCATGATTCATTGTTTGCGTATAACACCCAGTGCTCCATGCAGTACGTGCCCTGGTGGTGGGTACATCACCAGGCTAACCCATCCTCCCACCCCCCTCCCCTCTAGAACCCTCAGTTTGTTTTTCATAGTCCATTGTTTCTCATGGTTCATCTCCCCCTCCGATTCCCCCCCCTTCATTCTTCCTACAGGGAATTGTTTTAACACAATTTTTAGCATCTATTAAACTCTGAGTAGATAATTCAGTGAGCCACCTGTATATACAAGACTGTTTGATTGTATTTGCTACACATTTTGGCCATGAGGGAAACATTTCCAGCTTAACTTTTGTATTTAGAAAGGTTAAGATTTTAAGTGCCTTGTAGTTCATTCAGTTCCCATTATCTTGTGACTATTACCAGAGCGATTTTTTAGTTTATGATACTGTTAAGAATGAACTAGAGATAATCTGAATTAATTGAAAATAATGACTTGCTATTGTCATAAAAAAAAAATAGAACAGTCAACATTTAGAATTTCTCATTTTACAATGTGCCCTGATCACATTCGTGGCAAACAGGTCGGTTTCCTCTTCAGATCTCTCCCCGTGACCATCTAGTCAGCCTCTGGGCTGTCTCTTCCAGTTTCTGGCCCTAGGACTAAAGGAGGGTAACTGAGTTCCAGTCATCTTTCAGAGTTTCTTATTGTAACTTTTCTTTTACATTGCTTGATGCAGTCCTCATAATCCTGTGATTGTGAATCGAGCTTCACCGAAGGTGTTAAACCCACTCATGAGAACTGCTGATGGGAAATGTGGTTTACAAATTATAGAGTCAGCCACGGCGTCCAATGCAACAATTGTCCCTCATAGGGTGAGGACAGAGTGCCTTTGGCAGCCTATCCTGAGTCCCTAGAGGTGAGAAATGCAGAGACGCAGGGGGAAAAGTGAGAGTCTGAGCTAAAGGTTTGATTGTCTCTTCATGTTTATCTTCTGTGAACCAGTGGGATTACTGTTTGGATTGGGCTGAAGGAATCCCTTATTTCCACTGTAGACACTGAACAAATTTGTTCTGCCCCAACGCCTTACTGAAAACCCCCTTGTTTTGAAAATGTGACCAAGTACAGAGCCAGCTAGTCTGATCCTGAAAGCTTCATTTTCTTGAGACAGTAGTTAATTTGAAAACATTTTGGTTTGGGGGAGTTTGTTGTTTAAAACTAACTGAATGTGGTTAGGCTTAAGTGTAGAAAAAAAGTTACTATATTCACTTATAGTTAGGTTACAAGTGAGTCTCATTAGCAATAGTATTATATATTAGCTTTAAAATAAGCTAACACTAGCACTGTGTGCTATTACAATTGCTTTACATATACTGACCACCTATTTCCAGGTAATTGGCATTGTTCTTATCCCCATTATTCAGATGGGGGAATCTAGGCACAGAAAAGGAAGTTGTCCAAATTCACTAAAATAGTAGGCTGCATGCTTGGGATTTACACACAGGGAGCTTGTGTGAGAGGCCAGCCCCAAACTACTCACAACCTCTGTACTATCCTTTCTTTGACAGCTCTTGAAAGTTCTCTTTTTCTTTCTTTCTTTCTTTTTTTTTTTTTTTTTTGAAGAAGTGATGGGCACTTGTAGTGGGCCTGAGGGAGTCTAGCATTTTTTTAAGGCTTTATAAAGTGCCTGTTGTATCCAATAAAATTTGTATTTGCCCGTATGCAAGCAATCCACCTCTAGCTGGGACAGCAGTTCTCAAAATTCAACTACATAAAAATTACCTGGAGAGCTGTTTAAATAGGGTCCTCACCCTTAAAGTTTCTGAGTTCATGGGTCAGAGTTGGGACCTAGGACACTATATAATGAAAAGACAATCCAGGTGGATTTTGATAGTGGTGATTTTGAGAAAAAAACTAGTAACCACTATGCTAATGGAGCTCACACTAGTCTTTGTGTGAGAGACATACCTTCCCCTTGGATGTGCCCCTTTCACTATTGGAAACAATTTAAAAAATTAAGATATCAGAAAACAGTATATTGCTCTTCAAAATGAGACATTGGTGTGAAACATTTTAAAGTAATGGATGGCATCAAAACATCACAAATCCAAGACCTAACTACCTAAGCTGCTTTGGTGATATTTTATTACTAACTTGCGTATATCAATGCAACAATTGTTGCATTGGACGTGGTGGCTGACTCTAAGTAGAATCCCCATTCTTCCATGAACTAGATATAGTAAAGCTTAATTGTTTTCATAGGATTTTTGTCTGTAACATGAGGCCTTCAATAATTAAGTCATAATTAAATGATAAAAGGATTATACAAAAATCTACATCCCTATAACACCAGGCTTTGAATGTTTTATTGTTAAATCCTCAGCTGGGTCTTAGGAGTCTTTAAAGAAGAAATATTTATTTTCCATGCAACCAGAATATAATGAAAACATCAAAAAGCCATTTACATTTTAATTATTAAAGGTGAATTTAGCATATTCAGCATTTTTGAGGTTGATGTTAAGGAAGTTATTCCAGGGGGAGAGAGAACAGAATGAACAAAGTCACAAGGGAAACAGAGGGAGCGGAAGGTGTATCAGGGACTGGTCTTTACTGACAAGATGGGTATATGTAGGGGAATAGGAGAATAGAAATCTGCAAAGGTAGGGCGACACCAGAATGTGCAAGCACATCAGTGTCCAATGTGGCGGCACTTGATGATTATTGAAGGGCTTTCAGCAGGGTGTTGACCATGTCAGAACTAGAGTTCAGGAAGATGACCTGTCAATGGGATGTATTATGAGTGCCCAACACAATACTGAGTGTTTAGGAGGCAGTTAGTAAAATTTCATCAAACAAACGTCGTGCTTAGTGCAGAGACAAGCCTAGAAGCAGGCATACCAGTTAGGAGGCTTTTATAGCTAACTGCCCAAGGAGAACCTGAATTACAGTAGCAGCTGTTGAAATAAAAATAAAAGATTAAATTGTAAGAGGGCTTGAGGGTGCAGCACTGATGATTGAATTGTGTGTTAGAGGAGAGAAGGAAGGAAAAAAATTGAGAAAAATTAAACTCTAGGGTTTTGAGCCTAAGCGTGATTTTAGTACCATTAATAGAAATATAGAAATCAGGAAAAGGAGTTGGTGTGGCTGGAAAATGATGAATGTATTTTGAGTCTTAATGTTTGATTTACTTGGAGAAAATCCTAACAGTGTCAAGCCTAAAGTTGGAAGAGTGATAGTTTGCTGCTCTGTACAGACCTTAGAAGTAGAGTAAGTGGGCACCACTGCCATGAGACACTTACTTATCCTCATTGGCCACTCGTGGATCACATGGCCTCACCTAGTGGAATGCAAAGTAAGGTGGTGTCCACTTAGAGTTGAAATAGATATTTGAGGGGCCCTTGGGTGGCTCAGTCAGTTAAGTGTCTGCCTTCCACTCAGATCATGATCCCAGGGTCCTGGGATCGAGTCCCGCATTGGGCTCCCTGCCTGGTGGCAAGTCAGCTTTCCTTCTCCCTCTCCCTCTGTGATCTCTCTCGCTCTCACTCTCTCTCAAGTAAATAAATGGAAATCTCCAAAAAAAAGAAATAGATATTTGAGGGTACAGATAGGAACCCTAAAATGAAGTATCTTCCCAAAACGGTGAAAGCTTCTGTTTCTTCTAATTCCATTCCCATCAAAGCCGTTTATAAGAAAACAGTTTACCCGGGAGCACCATTGTGCAGGACCCTCAGGAAGGAAAGAACTGACCTTTGAGCTTCTGAGTAAGTGTAGCCATTCTACATGAATGCCTTGTTCAGGACATTCCATTTCCATACCATAGGTTACTTTCATTTTCTCCATATATTTGTTTTTAATGTTGTTTTTGCTGTGGCTGCTACTGTTTTCCCCAGAAGTGATAGAGTTAATTAAAACAGTAGCTATTTCAGCCTAACGTTGGTGTGCTTAGTGTAGATTGTTTTACTGTGTTGTGATTTTGGGTTCTTAAAAAATAATAAAGGTCTCCTTTTTTCCACAAATGGGCTCACAAATTTCTTGCATCTATTATATATGTAATGCTTCAGTAGCTTTGAAGTATTTTTCCTGAGTTCATAATACATAAGCTGTATTTTCATTTCTCAGATTTAAAAAACTGTGTTAAACCCAGGTCTCCCTAGTTTATTACTATCATTAGTGCTGTTAAGACATACAGTGCTGAATTTCAGAAGTAGATGTGAGTTTTTGTATCTTAGTTTTCCTAGCAGGAGCCCAACCTAAGCCAGTATTTTTACATAACAGCAGCTTTCAAGAAGCCCTTAAACTGAAATGTGATTATCATGCAGAACAAAAAAACAAGTATGACATTTTAATATTACCAGTGGATCTTAGTTTTCCTTTTCTTAGAAGCATTAACCCAGATTTAGAAAGATGTACATAAATGTTGAAAGAAGAGTACATTATCTAATATTTTTTCAGAATGTTTTTGTTAGTTTCGGATCTGTTGCCGATAAACTAGTATTTATTGAGCAGTTACTATTTGCAGGGAGCCATTTGGGCAACACACAAGTTTTTTGTGCTCATGTGGAGCTTGTCTAAGTAGATAAAACATTTTAAATTATCTTATGTGGAAATGTTCTACTTCACTGTATGGACATTTGAGAAGGAAAAAGCTGTTTGATTGAATTCAGTGAACAACCGAATTCTTAACTCTGTGCTTTGGGAAGAGTGGAAAATTTACCATGTGAATTCCAGTCACATGGGACTTTTTTGAAGTGTACTCCCTTCTGCTTCCTCAGGCTTAGAAAAGTGACTTTGAAAGTGACCTCCAAGTCCATTTAAATTAATAAATCCATTCATTTAGCATATTCATTGAGTATTTTCCATGTGCCAATTACTGTTCTAGATGCTGCCTTCTCAAGGAAGCCTTCTTTAACTCCACCCCTCACCTCAGACTAAATGTGATTCTCCTAATATATGTACCTATAACATTTTGTTCTTTTCTTCTCGAGCACTTGTCACAGCTTATACTTAAAGACTGTATCAGAGATTATTATAGGTAAGCTGCTTGAGGGTAGGGGCATTATCTGTTGGCTCACTTGTATTCTCACCACTCCTTATGACTAAATCTTTAATAAATAAGAACAGAATTGTTGTCATAATCAATGTTATAAATAAAACTTCTATTTTCCTTTTTTAAATTTTTATTATTCAAGTATAGTTGACATACAGTGTCATACTAGTTTTAGGTGCACGACATAGTGATTTGACAATTCCACACATTATACAATGTTCACCATGACTAAGTGTAGTCACCATCTGTCACCATATGATGTTCTTATGATATTATTGACTATATTCCTTGTACTTTTCATCTCCATGACTTATTTATTTTATAACTGAAAGTTTGTACCTCTTAATCGCCTTCACCTATTTTTCCCATTCCCCTACTTTCTCCCCTCTAGCACCACCAGTTTGTTTTCTGTATTTATGAGTCTGTTTCTGATTGTTTGTTCATTTGTTTTGTTTTTTAGATTCCACATATAAGTGAAATCATACAGTATTTTTCTTTCTCTGACTGACTTAACCCACTTAACATAGAATACTCTCTAGGTCCATCCATGTTGTCACAAATGGCAAGATCTCATTTGTTTTTATGGCTGAGTAATAGTCCATTATATATATGTACCACATCTTCTCTCTTCATTCTCTCAGTGGACACTTAGGTTACATAAGCAGTTATATTCTATGGTAAACAATATGGTATTCAAGATCAGTGGTTCTGGATTCAACTGGCCACTGTCATTTTGAATACAGTTACTTAACCACTCTAAGATGGAAGTTCTTTATATATAAAGTGACAACAAAAATAGAGTGACCTCTTAGGATTGTTGTGAGGATTGTATGATGGGTGTTTAGTTACGTGTTGGCTATATAGCAAGTAATTAATAAATATACATTCTCACATATTCAGAAATATTTGAGAGTTGTATCCAAGACTTTTAACTGTCTCCCCATATCTTTTTCATCTGTTTCTGTAGCAAGAGGATTAGTGGCTAAGCAATTTTTACCTCAGTTTTATTCTGTAAGATTCTGTATATTCTGTATAAAAATATGTTCTTTTAGGCTGTATTTCCCAACCTCCCATTCCACTAGCTGTGGCCATGTGACTCACAAGGGCCAAAAGCATATAAACAAAAGTGTCACATGGTGGTTTCTAGGAACCTTCCTTCAGATATAACACCCACATGCCCTCTTCATCCCTTTCTCCATTTTGCTGCTGAGAATTCAAATCCTGCCATCTTGGACAATGAGATCAAGGTTACATACAGTGGCAACAAGATAGACGTTCCTGGGGCCCTGATATATCAGCCCCATCTGCCCAGTCACATGTTTACACGAGAGAGGAGCCAAGTTCTATCTTATTTAAGCCACTGTTAAGTTGGGTTTTTGTCACAGCTGAACCAAATCATACATATATATATATATATATATATATATATATATATATATATATGAGTCTGCCAATAGCATGTTCAGTATTATATCCAAGGCAGAATGTTTTAATGCCATAATAATAATGTTTGAATATTACATATAAATGTTTAAGTTTTACATATAAATTTAAGTATTACAAAAAAGCATTACATATAAAGCCTCATATAAAATGAGGCTGACAGAGCAGATAAGTTTTCAGATTGCTGCAGTAGATGAAAGAGGCCTTTCAGGTGGACAGACATAGAAAAAGAAGAATTCCCTTTTTGTCCAGCCTCACCAGACCTCTCATTATTCCTAAGCATAGTGGGTGCTCCACCTTGTACCATATCTCTCTTCCTTTCTCTGAGTCTTTGATGACCATTCAGTCCTGGTATGTGACCTTGGGCAGGCCCCCTGGCATTTCTCGGCCTTGGTTTCCTATTTCCAGTATTAATTGATATTCTCTTTATGTCCATGACAAAGGATTTGTCCCCTTATCATTTATATCATTCTGTTTTGTTTTGTAGTTAGTCATCTGTGTGTCTTACTCTTTTTTTTTTAAAGATTTTTATTTATTTGAGAGAGAGAATGAGATAGAGAGAGAGAGAGAGAATGAGGGGGGGAGGGTCAGAGGGAGAAGCAGACTCCCCGCCGAGCAGGGAGCCCGATGCAGGACTCGACCCCAGGACTCCAGGATCATGACCCCAGCCGAAGGCAGTCGCTCAACCGAGTCACCCAGGCGCCCTGTGTGTCTTACTCTTTTTGATTACGTGACAAGTGCGAAAATCTTTTCTGTTTTTACATTTTCCCACTGTATCTGTCATTATGTCTGTAGATTATAGACATGCAAGAAATAATGGATGAATTAAATCCTTTTAATGATTATATAGAGGCATAAATACACATGTGATAATAATCAGAACTACAGCTGGAAAGCTAAGTTGTATGATGTCATAGAAATTTGTGCATGCTACAGTGGAAAACATACATGTTTTAATTTGGGTAGGAGGGAAAAGCCACTGAAGGTTTGAAAACAGTGAAGTGATTTTTTTTTAATTTTTTATTGTTGTTAACAGTGAAGTGATTTAACAAAGGAAAAAATCTATAGTTCAAGCTACCAAAAAAAAAAAAAAAGATCAAGTATAATTTAGTTTGCCTCAATTTGCCTTTGCAAATGATACAATCAGTACATTTTTAAAAGATTTCCTAATTACCAACATCTGCTCAGCAAAACTATTATTTTAAAATAATGAGATATGTTCTATTTTCTTCCTCATAATTTTCAAATAATTCAATGTTTTGCTATATAGAATTGTCTGGTAGTGTTGAAACTGTGTTTCTTTGAAAACATGTAAAAATGTTATTTTTCCATGTTATTAAGGAGTTGCTGTTGGACCAGAGTGGTGTGTGGGGGGTAGAATTTTTTCTGTGGTTGGTTTTGTTCTTTGTGTATTCTTCTCCTTACTTCTAAGGGAGCAGAGATGACCAAAAAGTCCCCCATCATCTTTCCCTGTTAGCCCATACAGAAGACCAGAATTGTCCAATTAATTTCTTAAGGTTAATATAAAGAACAAATGAAATAGTATATCATGTATATAGAGGAACTTTGAAAAGTAAAATTAAAAAAATGGAGTCTAATGTGCCTAATCACTGTGAGTTAAAGAATCCTTTCGTTCTTTTTCTTTTTCCACATTCGGAAGTGAAAATTCAGTTTTGGTCTTCCCTGGACAAAATGGTAAGGATAGCAAACAATCATCAAATGCTTAAAGATGCCAAGTAGGTAAGGGTAACATCATCTTTAATACTCAGACAACCCTGTGAGTTAGATAACACCTCATTACCATTGTATGGGTAAAGAAATTCTGATTTACAGAGGTTAAGAAACTTGCCCAAAGCCATGTTAGAAAGTGTAGTGGGGCACACCTTACTTACCAGCCTGGCTTTTCAAAAACAAACATCTTGCTATTAAGTGCAGTGATCTACTCCTGCCCTGAAGAAACAGAAATTCAGTTGTTCCTTCTAGTATCTTCTAGGGGAGACAGGCAATTTGGGGTGTTAGCGGTCCTTTTTGCTGATCAGCCCCCAGAAGGGAGGGGCCTGCACATCCTACAGATGTGTGGTACAGGACTTCCAATTCCCGGGGTTTGCTTCTCTTCGTTTCTCATCTTTCCAGTTTTTATAGCACTGCCGTTCTCCCCAACACCAAATACTAAGAGGTCCCAATCTCAGCAAGTCCAGTCCCAGATGTTGGTTTGTTATGAGAAACTCTGACCTCAAATTTCAGGATTTATTTGCTTATAAATGTATTCAAAATGTTATAACAGTTTAGGGCATTTTACCTTCCATGTATTATTCAAAAATAATTAGATATTTAAGGGTAATTCCCATAACTCCCATAGAAATACAATGCAAATTACAAATTAATCCTTACTGTAGAAATTCATAAGCAAGCAGAAGAACTAAAAGACATTACTTGCTTCTTCTAGGGTGACTTCACTCTAGACTGCAATGAATCTTTTGTATTCAGTGACATTTTAAGAGAGTATGGAATATTGCTAGTGTTTGTCTGATTTGGGATTCATTTTAAAAACCTACTTTCAGCATGTCTGAAATTAGATAATCTGGTTAGCCCACTTAGTAACATGCCTAGCACCTACCTTTAGGTCTAGAGTAACAATTTCTTCATAAGGAGAAATAACCAAGCACTGTGTAGTTTGTCTATTTGTACAAAAATTTTTAATCATGGAGTTCTCAAAAAAAAAAAAACCCATGAAATATAAGTCTATTTTGTTATTGCTCAAGGCCTCTGCTGATATATTCCAATATGGCAATATAACTTAACTGCTGAAATACAGTTATTTAATTTTATTTTTGACACACAGATATAAGATTGTACTTATTTAGACCAAAATAAAGCCAGAAGAACACAAGGAATACATAAAGGTAATACTTGATAATCAGTACTACATCTGTGTCCCAGAGCTTTCCAGTCTCACTTGTTAGCCCTCTTATTGCTTTTTTTAAGTTAATTCATTCATATTGCATAATGCTAGAAAATAATATCCTAGAAAACTTGCCATCTCTTGTGCTAGAGCATATGTTTACTTTGTAGACTTTGCAGTACATGAAAATGAAGATTATCATAGTATTCTGCCTCCCACAAGTACTTTTAAGTTTTTATTATGTGATATTTGGTTTTGTCTTGATGTTTAATTGATCCCATGTCAGCTTTTAAAATTTCAGGTCACTTGCTGTGCCTGCCAATAATACCTTCATAAATGGAAAAGTATAGAATGTTCCCATAGCAAAACTTGGAAATTCTTCTGTTGACATTGTTGTTGTTTGCATGCTACAAATAATACAATGAATTAAGAAAAATCAGAGGGCATGTACTGAGATAGTACATTTTTGTCTGCCTGCTAATCCTTCCCTGTCCTGGATAGGGATACTGGCATCAGGGGACTTGGTTTTCGCTAAGACTATCCGTAAAGTAATTGGATATCTGTTTTTTATTTTTGTGTATATCTATATTGTTGTTGTATTGATTTACTCAGCACTGTTCTTAGTTCCATTCACTTTGAAGTCCACTCAGTGAAGTGGTTGAAACAGAAGAGAGCATTCACATGGAAATCCCTCCCACAGAAGAGCTGTTGCCACCTACAGGAATGTAAGAAAGTCAGGTCTTGCCCTCAGCCTCCCCGGTTCCCTCTCCCTTTATAGCATACTCACTTGGGGCCCTGTGTTTAGGCATCAAGGATTTTTTTTTCTTTTGGGGAGCACCTCAGGCTTCTTTGAAAAATAGAGATAAGCAAAGTAACCTTATTTTCATTATTTCTAACATATTTTTATTGGCGTTAGCTTTCCTATTTATGTCTTGACATCATTTTCTCTTTTTATTCCTCTGGTTTCTTCTCTAACTTCTCCTATCTGTGCTTCGTGGTTTCTCTTATTTTTCTCCTCCCTCCCTCACCCCCTTCCATCTTTTTACTGAATCTCTTCAGACTGACGGGCTTTTTATAAACACGACTCCTTTAATTTTTGCCCTAGCCATATGAAGTAACCAAGAAAGAGACAAAAATCTAAAATTCATAGCATATGAATTTAAATCTATACTTCAGACCATAGGACTTTATTTATGAGGGTTCTACACTCCCTTTATTATACACTATTCCACTGAACTTAATATACAGGTAGAAGTCTTTAAACAAAATAGCCACAGTTCAGTTCACTTCTGAATGTGAAGCTGTGAGTGTCGGAGCATGTGAAGAAAGTCTACCCACGGCAAGTACGAAGAAAGATGAGTACAGTATAGTGAGAGTCCTTTAGAAACAGGTGGAAATACAGAGGAAACTGTTATGCTAGGCCAGGACTCTTGGAACAACCAACAGATTACACCCATGACAGTGCATTGCTTCTGTTGCATGCTGTTTAGTGAATGAGGTGTTTCACTTTGATTGGAAGCTTTACCAGGTGCAAGGAGTCATCAAGAGATTATTGTTTTATGTCTGTTCACATGTGTTCTTTTCCCATCTCTTTTTAAAGAAGACAGTTGTATTAATTGAACAGATGTCAAAGCCTGGCTGACACTCAAAATAGTAAAGGACAGTT
Source organism: Zalophus californianus (assembly GCF_009762305.2). NCBI lineage: Eukaryota > Metazoa > Chordata > Mammalia > Carnivora > Otariidae > Zalophus > Zalophus californianus. Next base: position 63,795,945 of record NC_045599.1, on the reverse strand, counting down.
GAGAAGCCTTCTTATTTGGAGCTTCAGAACTAAATATTTGGTTAGGTAATAAAAATTGATTAAAAAAACATTTAAATTCTGTTTTATGTTTCTTGGATGAACCACACCCATAAAGCATTAATAATACTTCAGTTCTTATTTCTTTGCTTAAACCTACTGGTGAAGTTATCCAAGAGTAGAATCCTAGATATTAATATTTTAAACAATAGTTCTATTAATATCTTCAATAATAGTTCTAGTAATCATTTCTTCTAGTGTTATCGTTTGTTTTCAGTAATTTGCCTTTCCAAGGTTTTTGCAAGCTTTTTCATGTTTTCATAGGCAAAAAACCCTCCCTTTCCCAGTTACATTTTAGCAATTATGTTTAACTAAATTACATAATTAAAATAACAAGCGCAGCTTGAAAAAAGTTTGGAGAATAAACACAACTGACTCATGGTTAATGTGCAGTTCAGCTCTCAAGAACATGAGTGGTGGGCCTGACCAAGAAAAGCCCAACGCGCCAGGAAGTGTGTAGAGCAGGGATCATGTTTAACTGGGAATGGAGAATGTCAGTTGACTGGGTTTTTGGTGATATGGAGGTTGTTTAAGAGAAAGTATATTATAGCAACTATGACCAGTCATGTCAAAACTGTAAGCTGTGCACTGTTGCTCTGAGTTGCTCCTTTCATCTTGATATACTTCAAACACATGCCTTTCTCCTTAGGCATATTCATGGTGCTTCCCACCACCAAGGCCTCTACAGAAGATGTGAAAGAGGGATTCGATAAAATACATTAATGAGATAATGTGAAGGAACAGGGGAGTTCCAATTCCCTCTTATTTATAATGAGAAGCTTCTGGTGATAATGTTCCTGTGTTTTTTTGGGTTTTTTTGTTGTTGTTGTTTTTAACCCCTAAGTGACAATCTTTATAATCCAAATATTTAAAACTGCCTGGGAGGCTCAAGTTATTTCTCATATCACACAAAACAGATGGTTACCTCTTCTTTTTGCCTGAAGCTTACTTGTATTCCAAGACCCTACCCAAAAGCCCTCCTGGGAGGATTGTCTTCAACTGTGAACTGCGCATGCCTAAATGAGGTTAATTATGAACAATATTGTGAATTTGAAAAAAAAATTACAAATATAACAGTTTAAATACTATCAGTACAAAATCATTATTTGGAAATTTCAAAAAAATACCTATACTCACATACTTCCAGATACTTGGTGTTAGGAAAAAGAGCTAATTGAACGTATCACCACCAGAGGTAGAATGCTAGTACATAAAATAAAATCTCTGTTAAGATGAACGTATTATGAATAATGACAACTTACAATTTTAGGTTCTCCAACTTCTCCAATTACATATTTTCTTATAATAATCATATGAAAAATAATGTTTTTAACTCAATAGAAGGACCTCTGATGTTCAAGTGAAATACTCATTTCCTAAAATTGAAAGGTGGCTATGGTTTGGTGGTTCTTCTTGAAAGTGTGTTTTTCTCTTAGTTTAAGGGTGACTGTATGCATAGCTAATATACAGTAACAGCAAATTCCTCATTTTGTATTTTTAGCAATTTGAATGATGGAATATATATGAGTCTCATCCTGTCTAGCAGATCCTTTTATTACTTAATCTTTTACCTGATGCTTTTATTTATATGATACTCTATAACCCTCATAATTAAAAAAGAAAAAATAAGACTTTAGAAATTTCTATTCACTACCACTTAGTAATCAGTTTAAACAAATTACCTGTTTTATGCAAATTATGAAAACATTGGTATATATAATGATTTCTATAAAATATCATTATTATGTAAGTACTATATATTTATATAATACTGTGATGTGATATGCTATTTAATATTTGAATCTGCATTTTTATATAGAAACTCACAAACCAGGGCACCTGGGTGGCTCAGTGGGCTCAGGTCATGATCCCAGGGTCCTGGGATCGGGTCCAGCATTGGGCTCCCTGCTCAGCGAGGAGTCTGCTTCTCCCTCTGCCCCTCACCCTGCTTGTGCTCTCTCTCGCTCTCTCTCAAATAAATAAATAAATAAAAATCTTTAAAAACAACAACAAAGAAGAAACTCACAAACTGCTTGCTTGTGCGTCAATAATCATGAAGTAAATGATCCCTGAGTGTTTGATGATTAACATGATTTTCCTAAGAATAGCTATGAATCAGGCATTTATTTTTCTTGCTAATTGATCTTATTAAATTAATTAAATGAGGAGACCATTAAGTTGAATTGGCTTTAATATCTTAGCAGCCTAAGTGAGCAAACCAAAACCTAAGCTTCTAATGCCTCAAGGTTAAGAAATCAAAACCTAAGGACAACCAATCACAAACAGCTTAACTAGGCTTTCCCAAATAATGCAAGGTATAGCCAGTCAAACTTCCTTGCTTTGCTTTAACCTCTTCCCCATAAAGAGTCTCTTCCCTAACCCCTATTGGCAGAGCACTCCCAACCTCTTCTGGATTGGTGCTGCCCCATTTGAATTGATTTTTGTTCAAAGAAACTCTGAAAAAAAATTTTACTATGCCTCAAGTTTACCTTTTAACAATCTTCAGTTGGGAAATGCTTCCTAAAGTTTCCTCAAAAAGGGTGGGGCGCCTGGGTGGCTGAGTCATTAAGCAACTGCCTTCTGCTCAAGTCATGATCCCAGGGTCCTGGGACCAAGCCCCACATCAGGTTCCCTGCTTGGCAGGAAGCCTGCTTCTCCCTCTCCCACTCCCCCTGCTTGTGTTCCCTCTCTCTCTATCTCTTTCTGTCAAATAAATAAATGAAATCTTTTAAAAAAAATAAAAAAATAGTTTCCTCAAAAAGGAGTTCTTCCTCTTCCACTTCCCAAGCATTACAACATTTAAGAAACTAAATGCTTATTTTTCAATTAAATAAAATAATAAGGTAATTCCTTTTTGCATACTGTGTCTGTTTGCATTTTGTTTGGATTATTGTTATGTAGTGATACCAGCTACCAATCAGACTCACACTTGAATGTACTACTTAAGTATATCACAACTTCTGGCAACAAGCTTGATGTAGAGGAAAACAATTAGCTATTTATAAAACTACTTTTAAAGCCAATGGCTTATTTAATACTAGCTTTCACCTAAATTACAACCATAAATAATTTTAAGTATGTTATTATATAATAAGTATGTTTGAAATGCCTGTGTACTGTATTTTATACTAGGTAGTGAGTCCAGAAAATCCTTTTGTATGTAACCAATACTATTACATCAGATGGGCATAAGTCATTTTCCTTGAGAAGAGAGGAGTAAACGGGAAGAACCAATGATTCCTTGCCCCATTTAGGGTATCATTTACCAGCACTGATCTGAGGATGAATCTCCTTATTTCTTTGCATTGTTACTCTTTCCCCACCTTCCTTTCCATTCCCCTCTCCTTACAGAAACCCAGCCCAGTGGAGCTGATGTGTAACCTGTCATTTCACCCTTCCTATGTTGGTTTAGACAAGCGAATTATTGGAAAGTGTGTGATGTTATGTTGTATATGTGTGTTTTTAAGTTTACATGAATGGTATTGTGTATATTTTATTGTTCTTTTTCACATAATCTTATGTTTGTTGATAGCCATATATAAATCCAGTTCATCACTTCTGACTCTTAGAAAGTATGGCTGTGTGTATGTGTGCAAGAGTACATACATGCATGCATGTGCAAACACATATATTTTATATTTTAAATCTCTTATACCTCTAGGAATATTCACTTAAACTGCCTTCTTTGCTAACATAAAAAAATTCTACAGTAAATATTTGCATGCATTTCTCATTGAACACTTAGGCAACAACTTTTCAGAGAATAATACCCAGAAATAGGTTGCTTAGTTTTGTTAACAACTGACAGACTGAAGTATAGCCACTCTGTTGACTATAAATCTGTTGACTATAAATTACTATCTTTTATTTAATTAATAGTGAGAGTTTGGCTATTGCCATTTCCTTTTCTCTGAATTGCTTTTTAATATCCTTTGCTCTGTGTTCTTTTGGTTTCTTCATCTCGTGTGTGTGTGTGTGTGTGTGTGTGTGTGTGTGTGTTTGTAAAAACACTTTGCATATTTTAGATCACTACTCCTCAATTGCATGTGAGTTCACATATCCCTTGTGGAAGGAGTGGGTCCCAGCTCATTCAGGAGGTTCACAGGTCAACACTAGTTCCATAATAATTCTAAGGCTTTCTTTACCATTTTCACTGTTTTAATATTTGCACTGATGCCACAAAACAACAATGCACAAAACTGCTGATTCCTTAGCACAAATCAAGACAGTAGCACCACACAGTACTAATAGTCATTTTATCCATCTCCATCAGGCACATGTTGGGGTAAAAAATTTAAAGAAATTCAGCTCATTTAAGAATGTTCTTGATAAAGCGTTAATGATTGTTAATTTTATTAAATGCCAATCCTTACTCTGTCTTTAATATTCTGCACAATCAAATTGGAATTACACAGAAAGCACTTCTGGTAAGTATGGAAGTATGGTGATTATCTCAAGGAGAAGCATTTGGGAGATTGTGTGAGTTAACAAAGCTGAACTACCCCCTCCTTTTTATTTTTTTTTAAAGATTTGTTTATTTATTTTAGAGAGAGAGGTGGGGGGGAGAGGGAGAGAGAGAATCTTAAGCAGACTCCACCCCAGCACAGCGCCCGACACAGGGCTCAATCCCACGACCCTGAGATCATGACCTGAGCCGAAATCAAGAGTCCAACATTGTCACCCCTACCCCCTCCTTTTTAAATATCATGTTTACTTTAAGGAGATATTGACAAACCTTGACTGTTCATAACTGAATATTTGGCAGATATTGCCTTGAAAATGAACAAAGTAATCCTGCTACATTAAGGAACATAGTTGACAGCATTTGTTGCTAGTGATAAAATTTGAAATTTCAAATGAAAATTAGAATTTTGGAAAAAAATGTAAGCACCAACATGAGCTCGATAGCTTCTAATACTTAAAGACTTTTCTGATAGGGGCGCCTGGGAGGCTCAGTTGTTAAGCGTCTGCCTTCGGCTCAGGTCATGATCCCAGGGTCCTGGGGTCGAGTCCCACATCAGGCTCCCTGCTCCATGGGAAGCCTGCTTCTCCCTCTCCCACTCCCCCTGCTTGTGTTCCTGGTCTCGTTGTCTCTCTCTCTCTCAAATAAATAAATAAAATCTTTAAAAAAAAAAAAGACTTTTCTGATAAAATTGGTGGTGATATTAATGAATGTAACTTTTTGACATTATAAAATAAAATGTATTGATATTTACAGACTCTCCATAGCTCGGTGAGACCGTATTTTCCAAATGGCCATTGCATGATGGTACAAAATCATGAGTAGGTAAAACATCTGTTTAAAGTACAAGATAAACCAATGGATTTTAACTTAACAAATATAAAAAGTTCACTGGAAGATTTCAGATTCCACACTGCAACTAAAATTTAAACTGTTGTCAAGTTTTGATGTGCTAACAAGGAAGAATATACATGTTATCTGGGAAGGTTATTAAAATAGTCCTTCCTTTTCCAACTACATATCTGTGTGAAGCTGCGTTTTCTTCATTCGCTTCAGCCAAAAAATATTTTGTAATGGATTGAATGCAGCAGGAAATATGAGAACCTACCTGTCTTCTCTTAAGCTAGATACTCAAGAGATTTGTAAAAATGTAAAATAACCTTTCAATAAATTTTTAGTTTGGCACAATATAATTATTTTTTAGAAAAATATGTTGTTTATGTTAAAATGCATTTGGTTTATTATTGTTATTTTAAAATTAATTATTTTTTAATTTGTCAGTTTTTTAATACAATAAATATATGTTATATACTCCATATATTACTATATTACTATATACAGTGTGTGTGTATATGTGTGTGTGTGTGTGTATATGTGTATATATATATATATATGTGTATATATATATATATATATATATATATATATATATATACAATCTCTCACAATGCTGTGTGTGAGTGCATTTGCTCTTTGGGTCCTTCAGTAATTTTTAAGAGTAAAGGAGTCTTGAGACCTAGAATTTTGTGAACTAGTGTACTACATAAGCCCCTGTTGGTGTTTGACATTACAAATCTCTCCTCCCGAGTTGTCACCTTTCTATTAACTTTACCTGTAATGTACTTGGTTGAATAGAAATCTTTAAATTTTTTAAAAGGAACCAATTTCATTTTTCCCTTCACACTTTGTGTTTTTCTGGTCTTCTTAAGAACAGCTTCTTCAACTCTGAGGTCACAAAAAATATGTTTCTACATTTTCTTCCATTAGATGAATAGTGTTACTTTTCACATTTGGCCCTTAGTACCTTCCAGTCCAACCTCATTTTTCTCTATATAGAGTACCAATTTTCCCAACACCATTTACTAAATCTGGCCTTTTCCCCCTGACTTGTAAAACTTCAAGTGTGAATATATGTCTAGGCCTCTTCTGGACCCCTCTTCCAATTCCGATTAGGTATTTTTCTGTCTCTAGGTTAGCACCACATTATTTTTAATTAAAATAGTCTTGAGATATCTTAATATATGGCAAATTTCCCCCATTTTTCCATATCTCTTTTCCAGTATTCCTGAGTATTTATAATGAAAACTTGTTTTTCTATGTATAATTTAAAATAAAATTATAGATTTTTTTAGAATAAATTTATCATAACACAGAATACTGTCCTGGATTTTGATGAAAACTGCACAGAATTTACAAACAAAATTCAGAGAACAAATTTATTATGTTGTTTCATCCAGTAAAATATATACTGGTCTTCTGTTATATCTTTTGGTTAAAAAATATTTTCCATAAGGTCATATTAATTGTTTATTAATACTTTCTAGATATTTTCTAGAAACAGTTTCTAGATATTTTATGATTCCTTTCACTATTATAAATAACATCTTATTATCAATCTTTTATTTTTACTTTAATTGTATTTCTATTTTGAATAGGTAAGATATCACATACTTCAAGTTTCAAAAGACACTAAAGAGTATATACAGTACTGTCAAAGTTATTCTTCCCTCTTCTCTCCCCAAGTTGTTTGCCTCCTTTTAAAGAAACCACTGTTAACCAGTTTTGTGTTTTTGCTTTCAGAGACATTATAATCCTGCACAAGAAAATATGTATATGTATTATTTGCCCTTTACAGTAGTATAAACAGAAGTATGCAGCACACACTGTTCTGTTGCAAACGTTTTACTGTTTTTTCCATATAATTTCCAGATAATTGTAGATACTCTTCTTTGATACCACACCACAACTTGACAAGCAGTAATTTCTTAAACCTATGCTAAGAGCTCTCTCTTTCTCTCCCTCCCCTTCTTGCTCCTCTCCTCCTACCCCTCATTCTTGTTCCTTTTCTTTACAACTGAAGAGTATTCTATTTTCTGGACTTTTCCATAATGAAATGACTTAGACCCCTATTGATAGACATTTTCAATTGTTTGAAGTTGTGTTCTGTTATATACGGTGCTGGGGGGAACAACTTTGTACCTACATCAGTTTGCCTATGTATGATTATACTTGTAGGCTACGTTCTTAGAATGAAATTGCTGAGTTTAAGGAAATGTGCATTTGTCATTTCATTTCATGTCACTAAATTCATAAAAGTCCTTCATAAAAGACTGTCATTTAATACTCCCACTAGGAATGTACAAGCTTGCCTATTTCTTTACACTTTAGTGAATATTGTGTAATATTGTGTGAATTATAGTATCTTGGAGTAGGTTTAATTTAATTTGTATTCTGAGTAAGATTGAGTATCTCTTCATATGTTTAAGATCCATATGTATTTCCTTTGATGTCAACTAACAAAAATCCCTTACCCATGTTTTTTCTATTGAGTTGTTTGTGTTTTACCTGTTAATAGGTAAGATCTCCTGATTTCTTTGATTAATCAACTCTTTGCTGTGATATGATTTAGAAAACATTAATCCTAGTTGTCATTTAAGTTTTACTTTATTTTTCTTTTTATCTTAAAGAAATTTTTAGTTTAATGACTTTTTTAAAACTAGTGCCATGATTAGAAAGTCATTTTCATCTCAGATTATTTTTAATTCAGTATTCTCCTCTGGTCCTTTGGTGGTTTGTTTGTTTGTTTTTCATTTAAGTATTTAATTTACCTGGAATTTACTCTGGGATAAAAGGACAGATATTGATCTAAATTTCTTTATTTAAGATATTTACCAAATTATCCCAATCCAGTTGTTCAATATTCTATTTTTTCTCCACTGATTTGAATATCACTTATTTCATATATAAAATTTCTTTACAGAGTGGGGTCTATTTATTGATTTTCTACTCTGTTTTATTGATCTGTCTGCTTTTACGTATGGCAGTGTCACACTCTCTTAATTATTTATATTACATTTTCAATTAATTGCTGATATAGATTAAATGTTGATCTCATATTAAGCCAATTTGCAGAACTTTTTCATTCATTTTTATTATTTGTTGCTTCCTTGAATTCTCCAAGTAAATTGTTACATCATCTGCCAGTATGGGCAATCTCTGAATCCCATTCTACTGCCTTCTGGAAGGGTTTCATAACCTGTCTTGGGCTCACTAGTTTATTCTACAGCTCTGTCTCTTTGTTTGAAATCCCCCCATTAGGAACCTTATGTAGCTTAATTTTAAACTTTTTTTAACTTTAATTATATTTTTTATTCTCAGTATTTCCAATTGGTTCTTTTGTTTTGTTTTGTTTTTTTGTTTCTGTCTTACGTTTCAAAAATGTCCTTATCTTCTTAGGGAATTTTTTTTTTTAACTTTAAAGTCTTAATCTTTCAGTTCTATTAGATTAGTTTTTTTCTAGTATTAGTTCTGTTTTCGTTTTCTTCCTTTGATTACAGGGCTTGCATTTCTCAGAGAGTTTGTATTAATATCTTGGCTAGTCATGAACCTGAGGGGCAAGGTGACACCCCACCTAGTTTCAGCTCTTCCAGGTGGATCACATTGGTGCAAAGAGGGGGCCTTATGACAGTTATAATCTGTACTTACCCTGAATCCCTTTCCCCCCCCCCCCCCCCCGGCTCAGTTGCCCCAGACCGTGCTTCTATCAGCATCTCCATTGCTCCATTCTACCTCCTTGGTGCAGAGACAGGGCTGCAGAGTGCAGAGGGGGAAACACGCAGACTTGTTAGTGACTGCAGGCTCCCCATTCCAGCCTGGCCCACATGTCACCACTGCCTCCCCTGGCACTGGACTGGAACTGGGTAGATCAGGAAGGAGCCAGCCTGCAAAATGAGAATGAGAAATGGCAAACTTAGAAAGCTCTTCTCAAGCCTGTCTCCCATCACTAGCCCTTGGAGTTTTCCCCACATCCCAAACATAGAGACATGCACGGGGATCTCGAAAACTCCTATTACACTAAAGGTTTCTCATGGTTTTTTGTTTGTTTGTTTGTTTGTTTGTTTTGCGTTAGAGTTTAATAAATCTCAAGGCCTGCTCAGCAACTTTCTAACCTGGAGTATCTCCGGTGCTGGATTCAGGGGACAGGGGCAGTATCCCATACTTGTTTTTGTCTTGTCAGGAGCCCATGAATTTTCCTTTTTTCCCCACTTTGAAGCTAATGATTGGATTCACACACACACGCACACACACACACACACACACACACACACACACTTAAACATAGTAGCCCTAAACGTCTTATAAGTTCATAGCTTTGGAAGTTGTTTCTAAAGGTATTTTCATATGGTTATTATGAGTATCAGCTCTAATAAATGCAGTGTACCTCTCCAAGTCCAAATTCCCTAACATCAAATGGTTAAAGTAGAAAGAATGCTTCTTTTCATTTAAATAGCAACAAAAACTGAAAGTCAACCCCATAAACAAATGTTCCAAGAGATTTCTAGGTGGCAGGTGTTATTAAATTTTTACATGCATTACATCGTATGATCCTCACATGTAATAATTCTATTAAAATCCCTTTTACAAGGGAGGAAATTAAATTTCAGAAAGCTTAGACAAGTTGCCCAAGATTATATTGGTGGGAAGTGACAAAAGCCAGGGCTGAAACCGTCAGTTTTTTTGCCTTCTGCCTGGCCTTTGCATGGGTTCTAGGCATTCTAGATCCAGATTATATTTCTTAATATTTATATGCATGCAGGGGACACCATTCACTCAAAATACCTTAGAATGAGCTTCTGTTTGGTCATGCAATCTACCTACCTCCCAGTAGAATAATAATTTCTCTGAAACCAGATAAATAAATGAAAATAATTCATTGTATATTTGAATATCTGTCAAGTTCAGGGAGTAATTTTGGAATTTCTGGTGCAGTCCCTGGTAGACCTTTAACATAGTATCTGGAGTGGTTCATACAGGCAGAATAAGTAGAATAGGCAGTTCTCCTTTGAGCCAATGTCACTTTACAAAGAGATTATAACATAATGTTTGAATCTATGAAAGGGGATTACTTGCAACAAGTTATGTGGTGGAGATGTTTCTAAAATCATGCCCTAGCTTTCTTCCAAGGCTCAGTTTATTTCTCATAGCAATATAGATTCCTGGTATTAAACTGGAGTTTGACCATGAGAGTGAAGTCTTAGCCATCTTATATTGAATATTTTATTATCCAAGCTTAAGAGTGCTAGGTATATGAGAACTCAACAGTCTAAAACCTAGTAAGTGTTAATCATCCCAGAACCTGTGTTCTATAAATTTTTTATGTAATGAAAACAGCCCTGATATTTAATTACAAATACTGACTGAAAGTAGATACAACCCAAGTTGGGTGGTGCTTTATTACCTGGAATTCCAGCTCCCTGAGATATACTCTCAGGGCCTATAAATATTAGAGTAAATAGGAATCTTTTAAAACATCATTTCAAATGATTTAGAGAGAAACATGTACTCAAATTTTTATTTTCTGATTGTTGTACTTCCACAATTTAAGCTTTAGAAAATGAGTCTACAGCTCATCAGCCAAAACTCAAGCAGAGATAATTTGGTTGTCTATAAGAGGTATAAACAAGATAATTGAAACAAGATAAAAGATAATTGAAAAGGAATGTTCAGCAATATCAAGGGTGGAATTTGGCTTCCAAAATGGGAGGAAACATGATTCAAAGTGTCCACTATTTATGTTGTATATATTAAAATGGTTTAGACTATGAAGAGTCTCAGATTAAAAAAAGAAAAAGAAGATCATATGTAAGATACTGGAAGAATGTTGTTCTTCCATAGCAATGTGCTAATTTACTTAACATATTGAAATAATAAATATCTTCTGGAGGTTACCTATTCTAAACTCACAGTTAAAATTCCAAAATCAATCTTTAGAGAACTAGTTGAGATAAATATTAAGAGCAATAGGTAAAATTTACCTTCATGGAGTAGAGTCTTTTATTTGAGCCTCCAAACAAGAACAGGACATAAAATGTATTCATGTCAGAAATGTTGATGTCAGAGTATTAAAATGAGAAAAGTAAAACTGGACAGCCGAGTCAACTTACTTGGCATTGTTGCAGAAGAGAAGGGACCAAAGACCCAGAATTTAACAAAAAAAATGTTGTTTGTAAGTTCTGCATTATGCGAATGAAAGAGGGGCATGTTCACCAGTCAGAAGCTGGGGACTACCCTGCCCCAGTTCTTTAACTCATCAGAATTACAAGTCTTCTCGATACATGAGTCAATACTGCCTTTTCCGAAGAGAACTGCCTTGTTAACACTGATTGGGAAGGATCCTCATGATGTTCAGTGAGGGAAGATGAGACTGGGAAACTCACAATAAAGAGGAAGGTAGCCCTTGCCCTGTTGGCAAATTTTCCAAAACCTAAAAGAACATTTGCTACATGAAGGATTGCCCATAACACACTTAACACATTTAAAATCTATAAATCCAGGGAAATAAAACATTGTAGGCCTTTAGTAAGTCACACGGATTGTATGGGGGTGGGAAGGTTTTAAGGATTGCTTTCTTAGTTCTGATTTTTAACTTTTTGAATATGCAACATGAATATATATTTAGCATATAGTTTATATATGCTATATATATGTATATATATAGTGACTCATAGAGGAGCTGTTTTCCTCATGCACATCCTCTACAAATGTGAACTCTTAGTCTCATCACAAAGTGAAAAACCCTAGTCACTTGCATGAATCTGAAGATTTTCTCATTTTCTTTGGGAAATGATATCTGAATTATTAACTTAACATTATAATATGAGACATTAAAATTGTTCTGATTTGTAATTGGTGAGAAGGGAGCTCTATAGCAATTTGTCAAGAACATTTGAGACAGTACCTTTCTACTTAGTTGAAGATTTTATAAATATCGTAAGGGCATTCTAAAGTGAATGGAACAATTTTTTTTAAAAGATTATTTATTTATTTATTTGAGAGAGAGCATGCACCCACACGAGTGGGGGGAGGGGCAGAGGAAGAGGGAGAGAGGCAGACTCCCCACTGAGCGCAGAACCCTATGTAGGGCTCCATCCCATGACCCTCGAGATCATGATCTGAGCCAAAATCAAGAGTCCAACACTCAACTGACTGAGCCACCAAGGCTCCCTACTAATAGAAGAATTTTTAATGTTTGCCATATATGAAGAAAATGTTTCTTACCTTGTAGCATTCAGAAGGAGTTCCCTATTTAACTATGAAAAAATACTAAAAATTTTATTAGATGACTGTCACTCTTGCAGCAAACTATTAGAAGGTGATTTGGAATGGGGAGACTAAATGGAGAGAAAATACTGGTTAGAAAGTCTCCATATGATGAAATGAAGAGAAAAGCAACTATGTGTTGAAAAACCCTCCATAACCCATAATAGAGACTACAGTATAAAGATCCAGCAACTGAAGATATTTCCGTTTGTTTTTTTGTTTGTTTTTGTCATTACTGTCACCTTTATCTTTTTTTTATTCTAGTATTCAGTGATCTCAGAACGATTTTCGTGTTTAATTTTAAATGGAAATTTGATGAAGTCAAAAGAACTTGAGACACATTAAAATTATGTTGACATTACAGTTTCAAAGTAATGTCACTGAGGCAATTTTGACAAGATAATATTCCCATTTTTTAGTTTACTAAATCATACCTCCATATTGTGACCAACCAAATGTTTTTCATACTAATATTTTGGCAGCAAATTGCCTTTTTCAAACTTTGTTCACAGATATTTCTTACTTAAGAAATATATTCCATTAGAGAAAGATTTTGAAGCTAAACTTGATGTACACTTAATAATCATCTGAAAAAATACAGGAAAATTAATATGTTTTTGTATTATTTTAAATCTATACTAATAAATAAAAATGTCCCATTCCCAAAATCGATATTGTCAATATTGTTATCTTGAAAACAGTGAGATTACCGTTGATTATGCCATGTCTCTTTAGATAAATTTACAAAGAAAAATGAGAGTCACTGGTGTGATTACTCAAGGAGCTAAAAGGATTGGAAGTCCAGAATATATAAAATCTTACAAAATTGCCTATAGCAACGATGGAAAAACTTGGACAATGTACAAAGTAAAAGGCACCAATGAAGACATGGTAAGACTGACTTAACATATTTACTTTAAAAGTAAAGTTTCATTAATAATCATTGATTGCCAAATAGTTACTGAGTCTTAAACAGAAGCCTTATGTTGTTGCAAATACATTTGTAATTTTTTTTTAATTGGTCTAGTAAGGTGTAGGGTGTAAGGAGTTTTTCCAAGTTATAAATGTACAGTGGCTACTGTTTAAGATTTTCTCAGATTTTAATTGGTGGTTGTATAAGCACTTTATCACAATGTTAACATAGTCCTGTATATGACAATTTTTATTTTTAAAATAGCTTTCAATTTCATTTTATTGCTTTGACAGATTAGCACTCGCCTTAATCAAGTAAGTACAAATCAAAATTACTATTTTTGAAGAAAAAAATTATTATTATTAACAAAAATACCAGGTGATAGAAAAGATGTATGCTTGTATATTTCATATTAGAAAACAACTTTGTTACTCAGCAGAATATAATATGTTAGAGGAAATGAATATAATATTCAGTGTCTATTTTGCCTTTTCATATGATAGTCCTAATTTTTTATCAAATTTTCCTCAAAAGGTTTAATTTTAAAAATATCAGGACTGCAGCTCATCTCATTTAAAACCAAGTGGTTAGACTAAACTCTAATAAATTTTATGAAAGATTTTCTAAGTACTTTCTTAAGTGAAATTAAATAAAGTTTTCTGATTACTAAGCTATATGAAAAGTAAAAGAAGAATGAGATTTAAAAGAATTAAAAATAACACATTTTAGCATCTAATTTTTAGAGGGAAACACTGTTTTTCACTGGAGATATATATGAAGGCTTTGATTCTCTCATCCAGTGATCTGGGACTGACTGATAAGAGAGTAATCTTGAGGAATCAGACCCTGAAGCATCCCTAAGTCTGATCATAGCATTAGAGAGACTGAGTAATCAGAAAGTACTAGTGAAGACCAGTTCCTACAAAAAATAAACCAAACCAAACCAAACAAAAACACCTATAAATACTAAGTAGCATGAACGGATGGACCCAGATCAAGTTGAAAGGTTTAAGATGCCCATTTCTCAAAAAAATAAAGAAGCACTCCCCTGGCTCTGAAGGACTGACCTTAAAATCAACAAGACCATCATAGTAGAATATAGATTATGCCATAGACCACAATGGTTTATAGCTTTAATTAGGATTTTTATCTATAAGTTTTTTATCTATAAGTTTTATATTTACAGCTGAGGACAAGGAGCTTCCTAAATGCTCCAGATCCCCAAATTGCTTAATCCAATTATTGAAGCATTATGTTGAATAGGATATAGGGTCAATATATGAAAATAGGTAAAGCTGTTGCAATTAATAATTTTAAACTCTATATTATCTCTTTACCCAGGTGTTTCGTGGAAATGTTGATAACAACACACCTTATGCTAACTCTTTTACACCCCCGATAAAAGCTCAGTATGTAAGACTCTATCCGCAAGTTTGTCGAAGACACTGCACTTTGAGAATGGAACTTCTTGGATGTGAACTATCAGGTGAGTCTTATATTATCTATTTCTGTATTTTCTTTAAAGAAAAAAACACATATTTGTATGTAGTCTACTACTAATTTGCCATTTTCCAACACTCATAGATATTAATTTCTGCTACAAAATGTCTAGGGCATGCTTCATTGAGAAAATGTGTGTGTGTGTGCACATGTGCACGCATGTGTGTAGGATAAACAAGTTCTAAAACAAGAATAGAATTAATGTGGAAGGAGCAGTGTATTTCAAAAAAGTACAACAAATTCTCACTGGAAGCTTTTGTCAAATTTAACTGTGTCTTGTTTTTAGGAGTAACTATGATTTATGTTTTGTGACAAAAGTTCAGCAAAAACAGGAATCTGCCTGACCTCATAAATTGCAGTTATGTTTAGGGTTTATGGCATAGAGGAGTAAGCTTTATCTTTGTCCATCCACCATGAGAACTTGGTTTTATTTTGTTTTGTTTAGGTTTTATGAAACATGTAAATTTATCATTCCTCTCAGGGAGGTAATACTTCAAAACCATGATAGCTACTATAAATTCATTCTGAGATTATTCTTATCTAGCAACCTGCTTATTGTACAAACAGTGATTATCCAGCTCAAAGATAAATCTATCAAAGGATTCAGAGTTAAATAATTCTTGTCTTCCAGGACCATCAGTACCAGATATAAAGATGAAGACTTAATGTGTGGATCTCACAGTGGTCCCATTTCAATATAGCTAGATTCTGAACTAAACAAAAAACCTTGTCTAGGCATTTCACTGTTCTATATTTTTGGTGGTGGTTCTTGTATTTCTAGCATCAACATTTAAAAACTATCTTTGCCACTATGCTCTGAGATTATTTTGTTCAAACAGTTGTTTTGTAGAAAGCCAAAATTCATGTGTGCCCCACTTTTTAGCATGAAAAACTTTATCAAACTTAAAATAATGCCATTTAGCTAAAAATACGAGGACACATCTGTCCAAATGGACAACTGAGAGCTTTTTATTCATATCAAGAGGTTGTACAGACATTAAAATGCATGCTTTATATTTGTTTCCCTCCTTAGGTTTATTTGTGGTGCCAAGAAAGAGTGATTTTTAGCAAATAAAAGTTACTATTAAAAACAGCCAAACTTTAAGTGAACCCATTACATTTAAAGGAATTAGAGACATTTGGCCAGATGAGTGAATCTATTTTGAGAATCACATTTTCATACTATATATGGGCATCGTTTATAAAGTAACCAGCATATGGTTTTAGTACCATTAATTATCCTAACAATGATGTTTTCTTTATTTTGGTAATTCGAACCAGCTTATTGACAGCCAGAAATCTCAACAGAATCATTGCTGTGCAGTGTTTATATTACATGTCACTCTGTCATCACAGGCCAGTGTCATCCCTAAGTCATTCATCATAAAGCAATCAAGGAGAAGCCAAGCCCCGTGGTTTTTAGTTATTTAACATTGCCATCCCCAATTCTCCAGTCTCTTGATTCATAGGGGTCAGTCTCTCTTACATGGCAGAGTTACGCCCCCAAGGTATGAATATATTTTACTTTCAGGTTTTACTGGAGGTTACACCTGATACTTTACAGATTTTATGCTCTTAAAAAGAACATACCCCATCTTCCAATTCCACAAATTGATTTTAAACTTGCATGCAGAGGATAAAATCTCTCAGTGGATGCTTTTAAATGCTAGGGCACCTCACTCTAGAAATAATCAATTTTTTTGTTAATACTTCATTTTGTTCAGGTGCTGTCTATTCTCGTAAAAGTGTTAATCTACACAGATGAAATCATATGGATGGGAAGGAAAATTTGTGGTGTAAGGCAAATTGGCAGAGAGGTTAGCTGTAACACTTGGAAATAAACAGCAATATAATGTGCCAGATGATTTCCCACAGTCCCCTGCAACGCCGTTAAGCACAAGTCTGCCTTACTGTATTCAATAAGCTGTTACTAAGATCTCTCAGCCTGCCCAGAAGATCAACAGTTAATTTTTTGCCAGACACTTAAAAAAGAAAATCCCCTAAATTCTCTGCAAAGGGTATGATTTAAGATGGTTAGAATGAAATGAATCATGACTGTAATTAGAGGAGGAATAGTGATTAATTCATCCATTCTTTGAACAAATTATTCAGCACTTGCTCTGGGCTAGCTACTAGACAACAGAGTGGGTATGAAATGAATTCTATGACGAAGCAGAAATGGTCAAAGTAAAGGCATCCGACTTCAAATATTATATCACAAAAGGAGAAAACAACTTCCCTTTCCCTTGTATCTTTCTGCAAGCCAAGCAGTTTTACAAAGACTCCAGTATCAGGGCAGGGTGAGTATGGGGGGGCGGGGAGTTGGTCATAATAGAAAAGTCAGAAATCTATAATGCAGGCAATGCGTGTTACCTTAGAACTGCCAGCAGATAAATGGCATGTCATTAAGATTTTGGAATTTTCTAGAATCTTTGAGATTTGTCCTGCAATTTTTCTCCCTCAGAAGTTTTATTTAGGAATTTGAACTATTTTAATCCTGAGACTTATGGTCTACGTCTCCTACACCTGAATTCCAATAAGACTTGTGCTAAGGCACACAATTGGCTAACCCTCCATGTCAGTTTTGGCCATGTTTGCATAGGAGAGGTATTTCCTAGAAGGTGGAGGTGAAGCCAAACGTGGAGAAGCTTCAAGAAGGTAGTGATCTAGATTGACTAGAACAGAAGCAATTAATTGTAGTTAAGAATTATTTATCATGAGCAGTTCTAAGCCCTCTCTCTTAGAGCCTGGACTTAAAACAGCCTAGTTTCAAAAAATGCAACCAGGGGCGCCTGGGTGGCTCAGTTGGTTAAGCGACTGCCTTCGGCTCAGGTCATGATCCTGGAGTCCCGGGATCGAGTTCCGCATCGGGCTCCCTGCTCAGCAGGGAGTCTGCTTCTCCATCTGACCCTCTTCCCTCTCATGCTTTCTATCTCTCATTCTCTCTCTCTCTCAAATAAATAAATAAAATCTTTAAAAAAAAAATGCAACCAGTCCTACTACATTATTTAGTGCTTATTGGTCTGCTGATCTGGGTACTTAAGGTTGTTATGTGTCAGAATGAGCTTTATGGAAATAATAAGCATAGCTAACATTTACTGAACGCTAGCTATATGCCAGACTGTTTCTAAATACTTTATTTAGCTAAATAGATAAATAAATATATAAATAAATAAATCTTTATTTAGCTAATTTCTTTGGACACTTTTTGAGGTAGGTTCTATTATTACCACCATTTTACAGATGAGAAAAGGGAGGCATAAAATGGTTAAATAATGGGTAAAAGGTCACACAGAGAATAAGTGGGGAACCAGTACAGTACAAGGCGACGGACCTGATTGGAGAAGTCCCCCTTTTCATCTTGGCTTTCTTGATGATCAGACTCATGTGTTCTTTGGTCAAAATGTAGCAATTTTACATAGGAAGACTCAACTACTGACTAATATGATAATAGCATCGTGCTTCCTGTTATGAGCTTTGTGAATGGAATTTTGTCACAGTTGGAACTCAAGATTGGGAAGTTGTGTGTACGTTTCTTTGAGAAATTGTGTGTGTGTGTGCACATGCACGCATGTGAGGACGTATACACACAATTTCCCATTGACAAACCCAAATTTCATACCATGTCAAAACTGAAAACATATGTGCCGATTTGAAAATCTTTCAAAAATATCCAATACTAGAAGTTACTGAGTATGATCAAAATGTAAGTTTTTATAAGAAGGCTTGTGCAATAGTGATTTTTGCAAGAATTACCTTATTTTCTTTTATTATCTATTACTTTAAATTCTATACTTGCATAGTGCCTGGCACATGGTACACATTGAATAATTATAAGCTTCCTCAACGTCCAGAAGAAGCCATGTTGGTGCTATAAGAATCAGTGATAAAGATTAACAGACAATTCTCAGAAAACAAAATACTGTCCAGTTTGAAATATACCATTGGAGTGGTTTGTGAAAATGACTTTGTACTGAGGGAATTTTCATTTGCAATATTATGGAAACAAATAAAAGAAAACCAAATATACTTTGTGGGAAAATGTTCTTTTTTAAAGACACAATGAAACTGTTGAAAACCAGAGAATAGTCATGAGGCTATCAGTAATGAGACGAGAGAGCATTTCAGCCTTGTTTTCATTTTGCAAAATCATCTATCGCAGAAAAGTAGTTTGAATTGTCTGCCTTGTTTTCAATTTTTCCAAAATATATTCAGACAAAATAGCCTGAATTGGCTATCTTGTTTTTCGATTTTGTTCCAGATTTATTTCTGATTATAGCCTTTTCTGAATTTAGATGCTTTCTCTTTGGGGAAATGAATAGCATTATGCTTAATCTTCTTTTGCCCACCCAAAATGAACGTAGAAAACTTGCAGGGTAATAAATTATTTTTCTCATGGAGCCCTTCTCATTTTCTTCCAGGCTGTTCGGAGCCTCTGGGGATGAAATCAGGACATATACAAGACTATCAGATCACTGCATCAAGCATCTTCAGGACTCTCAACATGGACATGTTCACTTGGGAACCAAGGAAAGCTCGGCTGGACAAACAGGGCAAAGTGAATGCCTGGACCTCTGGCCACAATGACCAGTCACAATGGTTACAGGTAATATTTTCAAAAACTGTTTCACCAGTGCCTGCTCCTCTTTCCTTAGATTTCCTGTTGGTTAGGTGAATGTCAGAATCCTTGCCTTCATTCTAATTTAGGTGTACCTTTTTCTTTGGCTTACCTAAAATTGGTAAAACAAAAATTCCTTATGAAGCCATATCCATGGACTATTTTTACTGTGATGTTTATTTATAGATGCTTCTGTCAGACTGATGCCCCAGATTGTACCAGATCACAATATACATAGGTCAATTCAATCGATTATGAAAGCATTTGCATTTTAACTCTCATCTGTCCTAATGCTTCCTGTTGGTATTGGTTTGAAAGTGCCACAGCAGGATTCCAGACCACCCTGAAATCATGCGATTGACCTGCAGATTGTTCCCACAGAATCAGGACTCCTGACTTATTAGCTCTTTACCCGTGGTTGCTAAGCAATGGAGCAATTTGATTACATTCTCATAAGAGACCTTGCTAATAGAAGGAAAGCATAGACACTGCAGAGTCTATTTATCATTTGCAAATGAAGTGCAGTTATAGTCAGTGCTTTTTAAAAACAATCTTCTTGAAATGCATTTATTGTGGAGTACTTTTAAGTATGCACAAATTTGTTAATGTCTTCTGTGGCAAAGTAAAGTAAGACAGCTTAATTCCATGATGAGGTCATTTTATTTGAAAGATATGAGTTCTATTATGTATTTTTATGCTGTATCCATGAGTTTCAAAACTGTGGTAATTCATTACATTTCTGAAAATCACAAAAACAATTATAATAGCAACAAATGTTACTCTTCATGGAACCAGAATTTGCCACCTGAGTCTGTTCTAAGTTACCTGAAATGTCCAATAGAGTCTTCTCAATAGAAATAGTCAATTTTCTCTTTACTTTCCCCTAACATTCTATCTGGATCTCTATTGATCTGGAGCTTTATTGAGCTCTTTCATTAGCTATTATGCATTAAGGATAATTCTGTGTGTTTTTCTCCTTTTAATGTTTAAGAGCTTTTTGAAGGAAGGGTGTGTGTCTACACACACACATACACACACACAAACATACACACACACGTATACACTCACACGGTATATTTATCTTCTCGCCATCCCCTCTGCCCCCTCCCTGATCTTGGCTACCACCCCCTCACCTGGGTTTTGCAGAAGCCTCCTGACCAGCTTTCCTGTTTCTGGTCTCACTCTCTAAAAATCCATTTCCCAAATTGTAACCAGTGAGTGCATTTTTTTTTCTAAAATGCAAATATGATTCTCTTACTCCCTTTCTAAAACCCTTCAATTGCTCCCTATTAGCCTCAGAATAAAGTGCAGATTTCTTAATATAGCCTCGAAGTTTTTTCTTTTTTTGGAGATTTTATTTATTTATTTCACAGAGAGAGACATAGCGAGAGAGGGAACACAAGCAGGGGGAGTGGGAGAGAGAGAAGCAGTCTTTGCGCCGAACAGGGAGCCCGACGCGGGGCTCGATCCCAGGACCCTGGGATCATGACCTGAGCCAAAGGCAGATGCTTAACGACTGAGCCACCCAGGCGCCCCTAGCCTCAAAGTTTTTGCGGGAGTTAGCCCCATTTCATCTCTTACCACACTTCTAAATTTGCTTCACTTTCTCAAACCAAATGTTCTCTCTTTCAATGCCTTTATAAATGTCCTCTTCCTAGAGGAAAAGAATGGAAAGAGCACCTCTACCCTTAGCATCCCCTGCCTTGTGTGGCTGACGTCCTCAGCTGCAGTTTGGATGTACTTTCTTCTGGGAAGGCTTTGCTACTACTACCAGCTTCATCCTACCACGGTAGTACTCAGCTCTCCCCTGAGTACTACTGTGTCCTCAGTAATTCCCTCACTGTCCATTATCACACTGTATTGGAAATTGTGTTCTCAGACTCAATTGTTTGCTCCAGGAGAGATGAAACTACATTTGTCTTTTGTGACTTCTCAACTTGTTGTCCAGTACCTAACTGAATACCTGTTATAACACCTGACATGATAGGCATTCAATAAACATTTGTCGAATGAATGAATAAGTGGATAAATGAATAGTTCAAAGTGTAATTCAAATTATTGATTTAGGCCTAGATGGCATATCATTCTGGTCCCTAACTGGTAATATCCTCAAATTTTAAAATAATATTTGAAATAGAAATCTAAAATGTCATATTAGGGGCTCCTGGGTGGCTCAGTGGGTTAAGCGTCTGACTCTTGGTTTCCACTCAAGTCATGATCTTGTGGGCTGTGAGATGGAGCCCTGTGTCAGGCTCCTGGCTCATCGGGGAGTCTGCTTGAGAGTCTCTCCCTCTGCCCCTCCCCCCCACCCATGCGTGTGCTCTCTCTCTAAAATAAATAAATAAATCTTAAAAAAATAAAATAAAATCTCATGTTAAAGATCTAGTCTTTATAACACAGGAACTAAATTTTCATAATACATAGACTTTATGAAGTTTTCAAGTTCTTAATTCGAAGAAACCATGGAAAAACTTTTTCCATTTATTAGACTTGGATGGCAAAGTTAAACTGGTTCTTTGTTGCTGTATAACATTTTATGTATTGGAAATATTCTAGTCATACCTCTGATTAACTAGATTTAGCTAATTTTATTTGTGAGTCATAATGCCATGTGGAATAAGACAAAATATCTTATACCCCATAAGTAACTCAGATAAGCTAGTAGACTCCAGAAATATCCACATGAAAGGATTGCTTATGGCAAATATCTTTAGAAAGATAAAATAAAACAAACATTTTTTACATGAATCAGTGTGTAATCTTCAATCCACACCTCCATCCATCACTTTTTTTAAGATGGCTTTTCAACTGTCTTCTTGAAGTCACTTGCATGCTGAAATAGATTCATTCTGTTGGTGACAGATTTTCTGTCAATTCAAGGACCAGTTCTTCCAGTATAGTGTGTTTTTTGTTGTGTCAGAACACATTCAGAATCTCCAGGGCAAGGTAAATTGACATCTTTTCTTATATTTTTTTTTTTCTTTGTTGACATCATGAAAGAAAATGCTCCAGAATTGATTATTTTTAGCATCTTCTCCTCAAGAGAATATAATCTGTTCTGCTGTACCTTGTTATGCTTGTTAGTATCTTTGTTGAAAATAATGTTAACATTTTTACAGATAATGTGTAGGGTGATTTGGTTTTGGAATTACTGATGTAGAGTCAGTTTTTATCCTTGTTTGAGACTTCTGAATTTGTAAGTTTTAGCTGTGTTTTTAACCAAAATGCATCAGTTCTGAGAAATAGCTCTTCAGAAGAAAAACCATGTCTGTCGTTTAAAATTCCCTTCCTTCATTAACAATCTCCTGCTAATTGATTTTTAAGAAATTTCTTTTATACAGCAACTGTATTTATAACCCTCTAATGATGAGAGTTTTATTTCAGTTTAAAAAGTTTTCCCCAAACCTATTTGGATAATATCTGGAAATAAAATTGCTCTAAAAGAAACCCCCCAAATGCCCTTTGGCCCAGTCATTATGTGTTTTAAGGAATTCTTTAAGATATTCTTTTAAGGAATTCTTATGTATTCAAGTATCACTTTAACATTTTATTCTTATTATTGCTCTAAGGTTTCTTCTAGTCTCTTCTATAATATGGTCAAACTATCAGCTGCTTCTCCAGCAAATGTTCTTGTGTTATTTTTTGGAAGTGATCTTACCTAACCGATTAATGTCCTTGAGCTACTGTTAATCATGAAATCATTATGCTATTCCTAGAGAAACGTGGCAAAAGGGTGTTAGGTCCACAGGCAGTCCTAGATGAGAGATATTTCTCAGACCTCAGAAAAAAGGTTGTTCCGTCACTTTGATATGTTTGATGTTCTCTAAAACTTTGAGCAAGAAGTCCTACCAGTGTGTTTTCCAAAGCCTCTGAAGGTTAAATTGCAGTTTCTGCCTTTCAAAAAATCTTTCCTGCACCTAAATTGAAACCTCATAAGCCAATCATTCCTGACTCATAGTTGGACATTCCTAACACATGGTTGGATTAGATTTTAATCCCTGTTATAAAAATAAAGTGACATTTATCTCACTGAGATTCTTTAGAATCAGACAGTTATCTTCTGTGGTTAGTTTCTAAACAAAGGACCCAGAAGTTTTGTCGTATTTTAAGGTGAATTAAATCAGACAAATGACAGAACCAAGGAAGCACATAGGTTCCCAGCAATGGATAGCTCCTTTTTTTTTCTTTCTGGTGATTTACATAATCTCAGGAGAACATAATCTGATGCCATCAGTCATAACTAAGAATGAAGATATGTATCCATATTCTTTGCTTCTTCCAATAAAATGATGAAATGTAAAATACTATACTACCAGCTCAGTTGCAAACTGTGAGCAGTGTTGATAAATTACATAAATTTGCATTAGCAAACAAAAAATTTCAAATTTCTTATCTAGGTAGTGGCAGATTTTTCAGATCTTTACCTGCGAGTAGTAACAATAATATTAATAGCTTTAAATGCACATTATGTCACTTGGCAGAGTTCTCTACAGAAATCATATTCTTACTAGAATGTTTATGTGTTTTTATGACCATTTTCAGTGGCTTTTCAACAGATTGAGTAAATTCCCTTCTTATTTATGCTTGGATTATACAAACTGCTTAAAATTCAGCATGGAATTGAGATGTTTAATGACATTCTAACAGAGGTAGGAGCATTACTGATGATAATCTTATAAATTGTGAAGAAATATTTTGGTCTAATAGATGCAGCTGTACAAGGAACACTCTAAGAATTAACTTGGATTGATTAAAAATATTTTTTTAAATAAGACATTATAAATTCTCTTATAGTGAATATATCATGCATGAATTCATTGCCTTATTGGTGGTGACTATAGAACATGGTTAAGTCACCATCCATAACTGAGTCTGGTTAAAAGTTTTTCAGATTTCACGAAGGGTAGCATAATATAAATGACTAACAGGAAGGAAAATGTCAACAGATCACCTAGGAAATGACCTTTTGGTCTATTTCATGGGACATTTGCTAATTTAAGGTATCTGCATAGTATTTCAACCAAACTAGTAGAATTAATAGAGTTGTTAGACTGCACACTTTAGTATTGACCTTTGTCAAAATTGCAGCTAACCCTACACAGCTTCATTGCAATACTAATTTTATGGAAATGTGTGAGAAAGCAATTGAATTTAAGTTTTCAAATTAACTAAACCTTATTTAATTTAGTCTGTTTCAGATTTTTTAAAGGGGGTATTCTAGCCATAAAATTCATAACTTCTTTAAAGCCATTAACTTTTCTTGCCCTTTGGACAATTTATTTACAGAGAAGCTGAAGGAAAGATTTTCAAGGCTCAAGGGACCTGTAGGCCCCTGGAAAACATTTGGCAATATGAAGAAATATTCTGATTTCTATTTTACTATTCCAAAATCTCATATATAGTAATCCATAAGCCCACAGGAAAGGTTCAGTTATAAAGCAGATCTGAAAGAGATCAAGTAATGAAACAATTTATGTATGATTATGAAACAGCCTCCGTCTTTCATAACATTAGTATATTTTGGAGTTTATGAAATGAGTCAAAGATGTCCATACTTGGCTTAGACTATAAATCATCTTTCCATTTTTTGTAAGTTTACAATATCAAAGGGAATCTCTACCATCCAATTAGGAAAAAAAAAAAACTTTTAATGAGAAAAAAATTGAGTAGTGTATTTATATAGCAAGAACTTAGAAGGCAAAGAGAAATGCAGCCAGAGTCAAACTAGTACACTGAGTGCATAGTTTGAAGTCCAAAAATCTGGTTTGGGGGGCTGACAGATCACGTCAGTATTCTAAAACTCCGTTTTTTCTCTTGTTCATCCAAAATGTGAATATTATAGGGGTGCCTGGCTGGCTCAGTCCATAGAACACACAGCTCTTGATCTCAGAGTTGTAGGTTTGAGCCCCATATTGGGTGTAAAGATCACTTTAAAAAATAAAATAAAACAAAATGAAATGTGAATATTATTAAAAAAAAAAAAAGAAAGATAACCGCCCAGGCAACCTTCCCTTTTAAAAACTCTAAGACACTACATCAAAAACTAATGATGTACTGTATGGTGACTAACATAACATAATAAAAAAAAAAAAAACAACTCTCAGACAACTAAGATTGTAGTATCTTACATAATGGTTGGCCACGTCCAAAGTAATCAGAAAATTATCAGGACCACCAGCTAATTTATGATGAAGTTAACAAAAAGACATCATATAATTACTTAGTGTTGCAGATATAACCATCTAACCTTAAAATGGTTAAGTGTCTGCCTTCGCCTCGGGTCATGATCTCAGGGTCCGGGGATGGAGCCCTGCATTGGGGGGTCTCTGCTCAGCAGGGAGTCAGCTTCTCCCTCTCACTCTCCCTCTGTGCTCTCTCTCTCAAATTAAAAAAAATAACATATATTATGCAGAGTTTATCTATTAATACCTAAACTATCCCCCCCTACCTTTCCACCTGTTCTAACTTTGCATCATTTCTATGGGTTAGTATATATCTCTCTATAAACAGCTTAAAAAAATAAGAATCCCTTAAGACAAAGCAGTGAGACATATTAGGCCATTATGAAGCACTAATACACTAACATTGACCTATAGCAAATTATGAAAAATGTACAAAACAGTAGCTTCTAAAGTGTACATTAGATTAAGTGCAGGGTGCAGTTTTGGAAGCAAGCCTCGATGGGACATGGAAATTGGAGGGAGGCTTTGTGGTTCAGAGGTTATTTTAAGTGGCTTCATAATTCAAAAATTCGCATAAATATTTTTGAGACACCTACTGTTGCAAAACACAGTGCCAGGTGCAAGGAACTGAAAGGTATGTTTGGCACTGTGTCTGCCTGCATGTATGATTACTGACGCCCTAATTGTCATGATACAACGGTCCAGAGGCAATATACAGAAATGGGGGGAATTGGATGCTTCAGCTTAGAAGTATTTGAGACCATTGAAAAGCTGAACAGCGGGACTTATAAGAATGGTGTGTGCACAGCAGGCCCATTCGTGTTTTTGTGATAATAAGAATTAAATGACTTCTGATTCCTTTGTGCACAAATAAATTTTAATTTGTGACATATTCTTTATCTTTTATTAATGAGATATAGTTTTAAAGAATAGTAACCATTCTCCTCTAAAAATATGAGCTGAAGATATGCCAATGAGTGAAACTTAGAACCTGGAATTTAGAATCAGAATACTGATTGAAATAAGACAAGCATTTGTGAAGACTTCTAAATAAAATGAAAATCTCCTCTAATCAGTGATTTTGTTTTGCCTTTAAAGGAACTCTCTCAGTGACTAAGTTATGTCTGTTTTATAACGAGGCCACAGGGAGTCCGAGAGGCTTGCTGAAGATTGCAGGGCCAGCCAGCAATAGACTGGGAACTTGAAACATGCCAGGAGGCTCATGTGCCAATTTCTACCGCAATGTTTTATAGACTGTTCAGTGAGTGAGGTGACTCCTTTTTCCAGAGAATATTGTTGGATTAGAAAGCCCTTCTTTCAGAGCCTACTGCATAGCCCTGGCCACTTACCTTGTCTGGGAGGAAGGCTTCTGGTATTTCCGTACATCTAGCTTGCCCTTTAAATCTGTGGCTCCACACTGTAAAAATTTTATTTAGTGTTGGCTGACCATTAAATACACACACACACACACACAGACACACACACACACACACACACACACGCACACGCACACATTAAATATTTTAAAAATGTGATTCCTGTTTGGTTTAATATAAAACTAGTGTGAAATAGGATAGAAATTCTAATTTTTCCTACAACTTGATGGCACATCTGTGTACAGACCCTACATTTTATAGAACGCTGCTCTATTCAAGACTCCTGGTCACAATTAAACTCACCTGCTCCAGTTGTTTTGGTTTTTCCTAAAGACCTTTGTAATTTTTTTTCAAAGTCAGTGGTGCCATGATGAGTAGGTCATCCAGTTTTCATTTACATTCATGATTAAGATGTCTCTCATTTATGAAGTATTTATTTGCTAGCTAATGTCAACATCAAATAAATTTATTTATAGCAAGTATCACATTCATTTTCTCTTTCACTATTAAACTCACATTTCTGTGGGGAAAACATGCCTCTGTGAAGTGACTTTTAAATCTCTAATGTCTTTGCTTCATGCTGCTACTGTAGTTCACTGGCCAAGTCTGTCTCCTGGGAAGTGTAGGTCCACCTAATGATGCCTGTTTCTGTATTAACCTCTGGTTAGAATCTTCTCTGAGATTTTTTTAATATGTGCATAAGGACTTACCTGCCTATCGCTTCCAATTAATTACTTTCTGGAAGTAGTATGTGTTTCAGAGGAAAATAGATATGTTTCTTGGCTAGGATAGATTGTGGTCTTAGTATCAAAGCCAACTGGAGTTTTGGCCCCTTACCCAAGGTCCGTCAAGATGTCTGCATGCTGTTCCCTCACTTTGACCTGCCCTCTGTTTCCCTGGAGTCCTGGTGTGTCTGATTCCCCTCCTCTCACCTAAGCTTCCTGTGTCCTGGTCGTTTGGTTTGTCTACTCTGTGCTTTGTTTCCAGCTCTGCCCTCTGAAAGTTGACGGCCTGTTTATGATACACCTTCATCCCTGTGGAAGGTTCAGCCCAGCCTGGCTCTCAAAGGGTCACCAAGTGCTCCCTTGACTACTGGCTTCTCTAGGTTCAGCTTGTGGCCACAACTGACTTCAGTCTTAGCTCTTTTGGTTCCCGGT
Source organism: Zalophus californianus (assembly GCF_009762305.2). Taxonomy (NCBI): domain Eukaryota; kingdom Metazoa; phylum Chordata; class Mammalia; order Carnivora; family Otariidae; genus Zalophus; species Zalophus californianus. The sequence continues at coordinate 63,767,580 of NC_045599.1, read as the reverse complement.
TTTGACCCTCAAAATTTTTCTTTTTTCTAGATCCTCCTTTTCTTCAGGTAGTTCTACCACCAGAATTCTGCCCTTCTGACCACAGACTCAGAGTTTCCAAAAGGCCATCTCTTCCTCAGTGTGATTATGAATTGATAAAATTAGGATAGCATATATCACTCTTTCATCTTAAAACATGCAGTAGTCTAAAACAAATTAAGTTCCCTTTCTCCCCAAATGATAACTTTTATGAGCATTTCCCAAAATGCACCCTGCAAAACACTGCTTCCATAGGTTATTAAAAAAAAAGATTCTGTACCGAAATATATTTGGTAAAGCCTATATCCTCTTCTCTGTTCTTACTGATTCAAGTGAATCTTAACACAGGATCCTTAAGAGTCCAATAGGAAAGAGTTTTGTTTTATTTGGAGATATTCAAACTTATTTGATCACAGAGTGCTTTTTAAAAAAATAACTACCTTAACATCTCCAGGAACCACTTAGAATATTCTATACCAATTAAATTGTCTTTCTGCAGCACTTTGTTGTTTTCAAAGGGTTTTTCTAATAATTTTCACTGTATCCTTATAATAATCTGCATACATATAATTATTTGTATAAAGTATTCTGTCTCAAGACATAAAGAAACAATTTACAGAGGTTATATGACTTAATCCTATAAATATCAGAACTTGACCCAAAATTCCAATTTCTCTGTTTTCCATTGAGTGCCATTTTTCATGGCTATTTGCATTTGGCATCATGTAAAATGAAGTCTATCCTTAGCAACCTTTTTTTTTTCCCACGATTTTTTTCAGTATAGCCAAATATATGCAAAATATGTGTATTTGGAAGTAGGGTTTTCCAATTCACTGCATTCTTCTATTTTTGTGATAGACCTACTCAATATCACAACGTCATCAATTCTATGTCCATATCTGTACAAGCCAAGCATTTAAAATTGCCTAAATGGATTCAAAGCATTATTTTCACTTCTGTTTCTGAAAGAATGTTTCCCATAAGCTAAAGTGAGCCCGGGTGTACCTGGAGAATAGTGGACCCATGCCATGACTAAAATGGACTCTGTACATTGACCGACCACTCTAAGCAAGGAAAGTAACATGTGAACATTTCACTTGTTAAGAAACATCTCCTATGAGCTATAAAGCTTAGGTAGAGAAGTTTATGATAGTACACAAATACTTGACACTCCAGTGGTAAAAAATTTTTCTCTCATTTGTTGAAAAGTCCATTTGATAATTTATTTAAAATTGTTTTCCCTCACTTAAAGTGACAGAGGATCATCACTGAAACTTATCTTTAAATATATAATCTGTGAAGTTCATCCTCCTGCAAATGTTCATACACTTCTTGGGTTTGCCTTCTCTATGTTCATGTTATAAAGTTCTCTCTCTTCATTGTAATGAGAGAGGCTTTTGTAGCTGATGTGCATTAAATTTTAAAGTATAATTCGTATTAGGATAGTCACTGTTTTATTGTAAAATGGGACACTAAACATAAGCAATAGACATTTTGTAGCATTCACCGCTGCTGAACAATGGGAACTTGGAACTATGAAAGCATCATTGTTTTACAAATATGTTCCTTGCAGAATTTCCTCATTTAAGAAGTCAGACTATAGTCTCTTTGAATAATAAAATTTCTGTTGCTCCATAAATCCTCTCTTCTACATGGTCAGTGGCTTTTGGTAGAGAAAAATATATTCAGTAGAATAGGTTCATTTGCCCACTTGTACTATTTTCTTTATACTGCTAAAAACAGATAAAAAGCATTTCATCTAAGGTTATCCAATATAAGAAAGAAAAAAAAACCAAGAGATATTTATCTATAAGCATTACTAATTAGTATCTACTTATATGATACCTTGTTCTATAGTTTTACAATAGAAAGAATAGAATTTTATATTGTATTAATTATACAAAATTGTATTAATTATAATTGTGGAATTGTATAAGATTATTGTTACCATTTTATATGCAGCATAATTAACGAACCCAAATATGGTTAAGTGGACTTAAAGTAAATGAATAAAATACAAGCACAGGTAATTGAATAACTATTATTCTGGTTAAGCTCTGTGTCACCTTTCTCCCCTATCCCAACATCCTACCACCTATTTGAGGTTCAGCCTTTGTTTCTTTCATGAGAAGCACTGTAGTTTTAATCCCCAAAGCTATGGGTTTTGATGGCTCTCCATGAATACCACAGGACCCATCTGTTCTGTTAGGCATATGCCTGATGATATAGGAGGAGCTATATTGACAAGATAATATATCTAAGAACACTGTAGACTGTAACACTAAATGTGTGTGTGTGTGTGTGTGTGTGTGTGTGTGTGTGTTTCTACAGCTGCCTCAAAGCTCTGTAATGGGAAATAGGGGAAATTCTAAAAATAAAGCAGCTTTAAAGCTTGAAATGGGAGAAAGCATACCACCAGCTGCTTGTACCTTCTTGCAGGTTGGAATCAAAGTCATTTTCTCAAAATGTGGTTTGGAGACTTCCTGCATTAGAATCAGCTGGCATGGGCTGGCTGAAAATGCAGATTGCCAGATTCCATCTACAGAGCTTCTGGAGGCATAGAAAATGTGCATTTTGGAGTATATATGCTGGGATTCTTACACAAGATGAAATCTGAGAGAAAAGGAATTGGCAATTTATGGCTTGACTGACAAACATTTTTATTTAGAGGCAACTGTTTTAATGGAACTTGCTTAGGTATATGTTGAATTGAAAATTATTTGAATAGGAATCTAATTGCAGTTTAGGAGTAGACTATGAGGACACTTCAAATTAAATAAATATGCAGAATTCAAAAATATCAGGCTTACATTGATCTGACTTTATTAAATGAATGAATCCAACAACAAATCTTTAGCTTCTCCTACCTCTATGGGAAATAAGGTACATCAAAAATGCATACATAGAACCATATCTAAAATCTAAAACAGGGAATCTGTAATGGATTCTGTATCTCCAGTATTCTCTGGCTGTGAACCATATACATATGTATGGATAGTATTAAAACTCTAGGATATGGAATTATGGAATTTAAATAATCAAGGGTTTTTGATAATTAGTCCTTTGATATTCCTAATAATGACCATGAGACACTACCAGTTTCTGAAGTATCATTTGCAAAGAGTAAAATATGTTCAGTGAAGATGGAGTATTTGTTTTTGTCTCATGAAAAGGCCTTATTTAAAGTAGAACCTTAATGCATGTTGAAAGTCTGTTGAATAATATTTTCAAAAATTGTCAATGTGTATGTAGTTTATAGAGTAATTTTAAACTAATTGATATATTTGATAAGAAACAGTATTTCATAACTATTAGAGTGGTAGACGCTATAGAGCAAAACTGTCTGGGTTCAAACTCCTTCTCTGCCGCTAACTAGTGTGTGACTATAACTCCACCTGTTAGTGTCACAATATTCTCACTTTCTTAACAGAAATAATAGTGTCTATTTTGTAAGATTGTGTTAACATAACTGAAGTGGTTATAATAATTAAATAATTACTATAAAATGTTATTTACTATTATTTTATTAATCAGAATAATCCAGTAACCAGTGAAACTGTATACATCTTCTTTTATTTTAATTTACCAAATAAAAATACTCATTGCTTAGTTAAGAATTTCAGATAAATGATGAATAGAATAGTTTTTCTATTGCAAATATTGCAGAGCACATACTTATACACACACACACACACACACACACACAATGTTGTTTATCTGAACTTCAAATTTAACTGGACATCCAGTATTTTTTTTTTTTTTGCTTAATCCAGCAACCCTATTTTTGCTACATCTCATTTGATTTCTTTACCCTGGCACCTCTTCTTGAACTACATATGATGCTGATATGGTGATGAATGGTTTTAATAGATTGCTCATCCATAATTGTTTTTGCAATGCACTTATGTTCCAGATGAATAGATATTGCAGAGCCAATAGTTTACTAACTCCCACATAGATATGCTTAAATTGACCTCCACTTCAATATTATTAATCCCTATTTTGTTAGGGATGGGGAACTATATGCTGGCTCTTCTGTGCTTCATGGATTTCTAAGGATAAGATGAACCCTCTGGGATCCAAACATAAAGGCAGGTGATACATTCTGGAAGTCAGTCTCTCTCAAAATACAGGAACCCAGCATAATATTTTCCATCATAGGAATTGACTGAAGTTGCCAGGAATGCCCCTGAGTGACTCTTAAATGACCTTCGGGATATTGTGTCTACAGTTTGTAGAAATTGCCACTAGATGGCATTTAAGATCCTCTAAGTTTTTTGGCTCTGTGAATTCCAATTATAAAAAGATAAGAGTTTTTATGACCTAAACTCAACTCTTGATCCCCTTACCTACTGACTGTGTGACAATAGGAATGGTATTTTCCCCCTAAACATCAGTTTCTTCACCTGGGAATGTAGCAAATGCCCACTCCACAGAGCTGTTGAAAGATCAAAGGCAATCACATATATAAAACATTCTGCAAGGTGCCTGGAATGGGATAAGTGCCCCATGGGAGCAGTCTTTCCTGCCTCTTCCTCAGCATTTTAAAACAGTAACTCTAGAGATTATCAGTACTGGTGCTAATTTTGACTCCAAATCCTGTGGCTCTATTATATTTAATCAAAAGGCAGAAATAATCTACTTTGTGTCCCTTGCTTTGATTCAGAGTATTTTATGTATTGCAGAAGTTCCCTAGACTCCTGGATTTTTCCATAATTGTTCTACTTAACTATCTGAATAATGCTGGAGAAATTCCCTCCTACCCCTTATAAGATTATTCATAGCTTTATCAGTCTAATTTCCCTTCTTCTGGAAAGTCACTTCCTTTGGGGAGCTACCCCAGTCAGGTATTGTAAAAGAAGCTACCGACATAGTCCCATGTTCCACCCCCCAAGGTGAGTTTTTCAGGGAGGAGTCTAGAACTTCCTTGTAAATGGATTTAAAAGTGGCATCTTGTTGGAATTGTCCAGGGAAGGTGGAAGAAGTAGAAGACATTCCCTTAAGCTGTACTTGTAAAGCAAGCATACCATAATTTATGACAAAGTGATTTATTTAGAGTTGTTTTGTAGAAAGATGAAGGAGAAACCAAAAATTTCCAATCACCTCAGAGTTAGCAACTCCTTGAAGCCATCACTCTGCTCTCAGGTATGAAACTGGAAAACAGGCTGGTCCCAACCTGCCATATGAGGAAAGCCACTCTAAGAGCAGGAGGTGGGAGAGAATCTCAACACATTTTGCTGTTCCTTGAGCTCTCTATTCATATTAATGGACAACAACTTTTTTTTTTTTTTTTTGCATCTGCCAGGCCATACTAACCCGCAAAAAGTGGACAGTGCCAAATATTTAAGAAAAATTCATGGTGAAAGAGTCTTTATGTTTTATTTTTTTATTTTTTTTAAAGATTTTTATTTATTTATTTGACAGAGAGAGACACAGTGAGAGAGGGAGGACAAGCAGGGGGAGAGGGAGAGGCAGGCTTCCCGCAGAGCAGGGAGCCAGATGCAGGGCTTGATCCCAGGACCCCAGGATCATGACCCGAGCCAAAGGCAGACACCTAACAACTGAGCCACCCAGGCGCCCCAAGTCTTTATGTTTTAGAAAAGGCTATGCACTGATTGTTTCAGGGTTGCTTTGTTTGTTTGGTCCTAGAAGTCTATGAGAATATAATGATAGAACAATAGTATTCTGCCTCTTTTTCAGGTCTTGGGAGAAAAATGCAACTGAAAAATACAGGACTTGAGAAATTCTATCTATAAATAATAATCATGAATTAAATTGCTAATCAAGTTTAAATATAGAAAGTATAGAATCTCTTTAGGAAGTTTTATTCTTTGAGTTTTTTTAATACACTAAAATCTGTTTATAAAGAACATAAATATATTCATTTCCAAGGTGGTTTTTTTTTAATGGATCAAATAAATGCAAACCATATTAGAAAAATCTATCTTATTTCTTACTATTTCCTTTATAATTTTGAAATATTTACCTAGTTTTCAATATGTCCAAAATAAATTAGAAGCAACAGTTATTTCCTAGTAAAAGTCAAATAAATCAGACTTATTATTTTTCTACCACTTTACCCGATGCATATAGAATCACAAAGAAAATGAGGAAATGAACAGTAGTATTAAACTGGCCAATTAAAGCTAATTAGGAGACAACTGTATCCAAGATCTTCAAGTTTCAATCATAGGAGCCCCATACCTGTTATGATATTAAATTAATGAGACAAGAATGCAAAACATCCATGTCTCAATATGTTAAATTATAGTTTGTTTTTTACATGGGAATTTAATTACAAAAATTTAAACTACCAAGTACCTCTTCAGCTCATTATCAAATGACACATGATACCTGTTGAAGAGATCACACATGAAAGCTTATATTATTTTTCAAAAGATTCACTACTGCTACTCCCTTGCAGTTCTCCTTTCTGAAAGAGGACAATAAACCTTCTCACCAACAGATTTCATGCTTTGCCATGAGATTTACCCTGGTCAATGATTGGCAGCTGAAGTGATGCTTCTCTCTTCTGAGTGGAAGATTTGAGAAATGGAAAAAACAGATAAGGGGTCCAGATTTGTATTACAAAACTGGGCACAGGAGCATGATGTCACTGTCATATAGATTCATCTGACAACCACAGCAGTCTCATGAGACCAAAAGGAAGTCAACCAGCAAGTTCTTTAAATTTTTAGTCTTGAAACCAAAGGGCAGAGAATGTACAAAATAAGAATATTAATCCTTATTTATAGGGTTACTCTAAGCTTTATATTATATAATACAGATGTAATATTCAGCAAAATACTTATTCATAGTAAACCCACATTAAATAGTTAACGATAAGAAGAACGAAGATGGTGATAGTTATAACAATGCTACTCTGGACCTCACCCAAAAGGAGATATCTGTCAATGAAGTGGAATTGATAGGAGTTGGGTGAGAAAGAAATCATTTTATAGTATTCATGATAACGATTGCACAACTTAAAGAAAAAAAGAAAGAAGAGTTAGTTGTGCCTGCAAACAGGAGGGAGATGGAGTAAAAAAAATGTTCCAGGAGGAACAATGTGTAGCCCTAGAGATAAAAGAAAGTGTAGTATATCTGAGAAACTAAAAGAAGTTCGACTCCTAGCAGGTTGAATAAACTTTAGGTCCATTACCCAATATGTTCTCTGCATGTAATCTTAAGTAAAGTGACAGCATAATATTAAAATGAAATTTAGGATGTTTAATGGAATAGTTGTACCAATGAATGACCCCATTTCAAGAAGTATTCACATAAATATTTATTATGAATTAAATAAATCTAATTTTAAGGGATCATCATCTTTTTTTAAAAATGTAACTGATTTTATTTCTTAATCCTCTAGCTAAGAAAAGTTAAAAACATATCATTTAATATTAAAACTGAAAAGTTTCTATAATAAGAGTTGGAAAGAAGGGAAATGAGATTATTATCCCAGCATAAGAAAGCTGAATTAATCAGCAAGATCTTTGCTGAAATTCAGCCATATCAACATGAGAATGAACTTTGTTCCCTATTGCCCTAAAATTGCATCAAGTCTAAAGAATAAAAGAATAAAAAACTTTATTTATACAGATGTTCAAATGAATTATTTTTACCCACAGCTAATACTAATGAGAATTCTGATGTGGGATTCATTTTAATCATTCCCAAAGCCATATTGGTCAGAGAAATCCATTCTGATATCAGAGCCCATTTCAGAAAACATCAGTAGTCTTACAGTCTGTGACAAAAGCAATGTCACAGAGAAATAAAAAATAAATCACCATATAACATCTGCATTCCAAAAGCTCAGGTACTGAGAGGGGTCACTCACTCAGGCCTACAGGATGTACATGGTGGGACTTGATATCAGTGATAAAGCTTGTCTGGCCACGGCTAGAGAAGGCTTTGTCTTCTGTGGGTTTGTTGACTGATAAGGAGGTAGAATACCAGAATAGATTCCAGGACAGAGTTCAAATTCTAACTCTGTTGCTAGAATTTGTATCCTTATTAGCAGGGCAAATGAATTCACCTCCCCAGGTCTCCTCATCTTCATAATGAGGCCAACTTTACTTCAAGGGATTATTGTGGAGCTGGAATGAGAGGACATCCATGAAAATTGTTATCATACTGTTGGGTACATAAATAGTAAACAGCCCCCCTGCCCTGTTTCCCCACATGGATATACCATAGTAGGCAAAATTATAGCAAGGGCCATTCTAGATGGGTTGAAGGCACATTTGCTTTCTGCAGTGTCTCCCATATAGAGTTGATTATGACATGGTGATGACTATCATGACTACAGTGATGGAAGCCTCGGCTATGATATGATAAAGTTTCTCTCCATTACTTCTAGAATGACCTGATCACTAATTCCTCACCAAAAGTTGGAAGTTTTTGGTTTTTGTGCGTTTTGTTTTGTTTTGTTTTGTTTTTACAAACCACACACAATATACCCTTTAGTCTTTGAGAAAAACCAAAGCTTAGTTTATTTTTTTTGAATCAAAAATGAGAAATGAGAAACAAGTGTCATTCTTTTCTCAATGAAATGATTGCATCTAATTTTGTTTCATGCATCTGTGTTTGTATTTAATGGCAAATGTAATTATGCACCTGTGATGTGTGGCTCTTCTAATTTTAGTAAAACTGATTAAACTATTTAGAAAATACATAACAAATTACTCTTTAAAAATGAGTAAATTTAAATGCTGAAGCCTTTTTAACTATCTGTCACATTTCTGGTCTTCTAATTTTATGCAGTAGCTGCACAGAGCTTTTGTTTCCAACACTGTAACCTGGAGTCTGCCTAGGGGGCTCAGGGTCTTGCCCTGCATTCTTCTGGGTTGAGAGTGGCTACAAGCCAACCAATGCTCCCTCTTCCCTCCCTGAAGAGCTTCCTGTCTAGAGAAGACCATGCAGAGGAAGAGAGCCTTTGTCCATGTGTCAGAAAGATAGTTGTGAGGGTTAAGAGAACAGACCCTTTTGTCAGACGACTGTATTAAAATGTGGTCCCGGTACAACTCAGAGTCCAATCACTAAGTTAGTATACCCCTCAGAGGGTGCGGCTCTCTGTCTGTAGGGCACTGGCGACTCACAGAAAGTGTACCAGAACTCTAGACATACCGATTCTTTGCATTGTTTCCGAAACCTTCTTTCCCTAGGTGTTACATGCCAACTGGTTGATATTTTAATATTTTTGAACTCTATGCATCTTAGATGCTTTAGTTCAATTTTGAAGTAAGAAGAAAAAAAAATTAAGGAAGTATGGAAAATATGAAAACAAGTTACTAATTCTCATTGGTCAAGTGACTGGATTTTTCAGAAGCAAAGTGGTATTTTGGTCAAGAAATAATCAAGTTGAAAGTAATCACCCCCCAAAAAAAAGAAAGAAATTATTCCCCAAATAGTAAGGGAAAAGCAGTGCAATATGCAGATAATGACGAACATATAGGGGTTGGGAGTCTTGTCTCCAGAAAGCAGCCACACTGGACTAGTGTGCACTGAAGAAGCAATTACGTAAAAAAAAAAAAAGCCTGAGGGCAAAGTCTTGGCAACTCCTTGATGGGCTATACCTACTTAGGCTGAGGACACAAAAGACTTGAAAATGTGACCTTTGGACCCAGGAGCAGTTCAAACCTGAGGGTACTGAAACTCTACCCTCTCCTATGGCCTGACTTTCCCCAGTGAGCATGTCCAAAGTCCAGACCTTTCTGAAGAGTCTTTTAGCCCATCTGAACCATGTTGAGTGTTAAGTAGAACATCTCAACCGCTCAACCAGTTGTCTTAGAACTCCTTTCAAGATATTTTACTTTTGATGGGAGAAACTTAACTGCATGTATTTGGCAGCAAGGAGTATCATTTATATTTGATTAAGTGTGGGGCATACTTTTAAAATCCTGTTGATAATCTCCATATCGCAAAGCAGTGGTCAAAGGCCACTTCAGTATGTTTTTTCTGTTTCTTGCAATTTTCTTGGCCATTTCATACAAGTGTTTGAAAATACAAACCTTTTCAAATTTATTGTTGGCATTCATAAAATTTTGTTGTCTATATAAGCTGTATGACTCAGAAATTTAAGGCAAATATTTCAAAAGCTCTGACTGAAACGGTTTTGTTTTTGAAAAGGAGTGTGTGAACTCGAATTCCTCTTATATTTGCTCAATATTTCACTTCCCTAACGTAAGGTTTGATCCTCCTCCTTTTTCACCTGTGGGAATGTATTTTCTCATGCAGATTTCTCAAATTAATCAGAAATACCAGTTGTGAAATAATATTTATTAGTTCTATTTTCTGAGTAATTTTAATTTTAAAATGAAAGCTAACATTAAATTTAATATATAATTTTTCTGTTTAACCATTTGGATTCTTAAGGAAATGCTATATAGATACATGGTAAAGGCCAAGTGTATTTTAAAGGTTATGTCAGTGGATTGTAAGAATTGCCTTTCTAATTATGTTCAATATGGAACAGAATGTTAATTGATCTTATTGGAGAGACCCTCTGAAAGGCTTTTGGTTTAATTAAACAGTAGTTGTGTTTAATCCGTTTCAGATAAAACTTTATTTTTAATTAAATAGAAAAGGCATTTAGCAATCTTATATGAGTTCTTCACTGAGAAGCTCTTTCATAAGGAAAAGAAAACACTGATTTCTCCGTATGTAAAGAACAAGTATACTTTTCAAATACTACTTTATGCTTCTCTCTATTATGGTTCAAGGAGCATGTTGACAAACTTCAATGAGGTTTTATGCTAATGCATCTGGCAAATCTAAAATTGTAACTGAAATTCCTCTGTAGTATTTTAAATTCTTAATAAAGCTTTTGTATCATTTTTACGTAGAGCCTGGCTGGTAATAAGTAGTTGAACAGGTAGAATCAAAACTCCAAAATAATATCTAGACTTTTTGTCTGAAAATACGGTTTGCTAAAGTTAAACATATTATCCAAATTATCTTTAATTTAGCAAAATTCCTTAATGCAAAAACATCCAGTCAAATCTTGAAAAAAAAATTGTCAAACAAGTATTTCATATTTTTAAAAGTTAGCTTAATGAACTACTACTTTTTAAAATTACTGTTGTGGGCTCCACTGTGTTCCCCCACAAATTCATATGTTGAAGGCTGAACCTCCAATACCTTAGAATGAGACTGTATCTGGAGAGAGGATCTCCAAAGAAGCAATTAATGTGAAATGAGGTCGTATGGGTAAGTGCTAATCAAATATGACCAGTGTCCTTTTAAGAAGATTAGGACACAGACACACACGGAGGGAAGATCATGTGAAGACTCGGAGAAAAGTCAGCCATCTGCTGGCACTTTGATCTCAGACTTCTAGCTTCCAGGACTGTGAGAAAATAAATTTCTCTTGCTTAAGCCACCTAGCATGTAGTACTTTGTTATGGCAGCCTAGCAAACTAATACAATGGCTGAATCTAGTCAATCTGTGACAGGAGTTTATTGAAGTGACAAGCCCCGGGAGAATCAGAGACATGGTTGGAGCTGTGTGAGAAGCTCAAGGAAGGAGGCCCTGTCAGGCGGGCAGGCTGCCACAGCTCATGGCCCTGGTGTTCCCCAGAGGTGAGGTCCCTTGTCAGTTCTGCTACTGCAGGAGTCAGAATCGGTATCCTAGTGTTCTTGTATGGATGTAACCTGGAAAGGACCAAAAAGGCTGCTGGGCTCACAGTACAATCAAATCCCAGAAGCAGAAAATCCATAGCAATGTAACATAATCTCTCAGATGCTTCAAGAAATATGTTTAAATTAATATTCTGTACCCCCCTCGCATTACGAATATATAAATACCCACCTAAGAATAAACAAGCATCCAATATATATGCTCTTGTGCTATTTATCATAACCCAGCTATACCTTGGAAAATTGCTTTGCCTAGTAGATATTTTTAGAACAACTCCTGATGCATGTATTCCTTAAGGAAAGCCATTTAATCTCGTTTTTAGTGCTTAGGAAGTACTGGTTACAAGATTGAAAGTAAAAAAAATTGTAGATAAATGATTTGATCTGAGATACATAATTTTTTAAATATTATTGCTTACATTTAGATAAGCAAATATGTATGTAATTATAAAGAAGATCACCTATAAGATTTAAAACTACTTAAATAAACAAAAAAGAAAAACGTATTAGTGTTTTTGTATAGTTGTGTCGTCCCTTTATAGCATTAAGTGGCTGTCCACACTACATGCGTGTGTATGTGGACGCATGTACTCTTGTCCTAGTAATGGCATTACAGATTTAGAAAGGGACTTTAAGGTCATCCGGATCAAAACTCAGACATGATGCGTCAAACCTGATGTTTAGAATCCTTTCATCATAGCTTTTATAGATGTATGGTCATTGAGCCTGTACCTAGATATTCTGGTTACAAGGAACTGCATCCATTGTTGGATTATTCAGATTATTAAATTGCCCTTTCTTTAAAAAGCTTCTGTGAGTTTCTAGCCTCTTTCTAACCTTTACATTGTATATAGAGAATGGTACCTCTAGCAAACTCATTTGTCTTTCTCTCAGTGCATTTTTTAAATATCTTTTTAAAATGTGGTTCCAGAACTGAACACAATGCTCCATAAGTATTCTAATCAATATGGAGTGAGATGGGTAGAATGCCCTGTGAGGGTGTCTCTGGCCTCTGAGTTTGTAGACATAGACTTTAGTTAATGAAGCCTAGCACTGGGCAGGTTTTCTTACTATTGTTCTTCCAGCAATATCTCACAGTTGGAGTATATTCCATTTCTTACAGGAAAGAAATGCAAGAAGTTTTTCATGTTGTTAGTATACCTGAACATAAAATTTTATGGTTCATTTTTCCTCTTCTAACTAACTGCAGCATACCAAAGCAATTCTCAAATAAATACCAGTGATAAAGTTTACCTTAGTCTTAGGAAAGGTGAATACCCCATTTTGGTAAAAGCATTAAAGTAGTTTTTTATTTCTATGTTTTTTGTTTCTATTATTTTTCCTGAAATATATATATATATACACATATACATATATATAAATCTATGTTTATAACTTCAACACAGATGGACATTACTCAAATTTAAAATTATACATAGGCAATATTATATATATATAAAGACTGAATATATATGTGTAATTTTATATGTGCACATATATACATATACATTTAGTTTAAAATTTTTCCAATACATTGTCCATGGATTTTGTGTATTTTCATGTATCATCTTTGCCTAATTATACTGTCCTATAGTAGATGTTTTATGTAGCAAAATTACGAGTCTTTGAATAAAAATATAAATTCATAATACATACCAAAAGTATGATCTACCCACATACATACTTTCACATGCCTTTTTTTTAATACTATTCTTTTATTTTGTTTTTTCCTCTAAGATGGTTTGGAAAAAAAATATGTCACTGAGCCACATTATATTCCTTGTGCCATCTCTTCTTCTGAAATCAACAACCCCCACTTTCACTGAACATCACCTTGGGAGTTTGACAACAGATGGATGGCTCCATGAAGCTCCTCTTCCATGTAGTGTGTGTTCTTGATGTCTTTATGTATTGCTTGCCACATATTGATGTAGACAGAAGAAGCAGCATGATAAGGAATGGAAGCTTTTTACACAAACTTCAAAAGTTTCTCTGCCCCTATCCCATAAACACTTCTCTCATCCTGCCAAAGACTTTACCTTTTTCATAGCTACTGAGATCAAGATGATCTCTCCTAGTGTCATTTATCCTCCATTTTTCTCTACCACAAAGCAACTTTGTGGACCTCAGCCCTGGATGCACATTAAAATCACTTGGGGAGCTTTACAAAATTCCCATGCCCAATCCCTGTCCAGATATATTAGATCAGAATCTCAGGGAGGGCCCTTCTATTGGTCTTTTTGTAGAAGTCCCCTGGGTCAGGCTAATGTGCAGACAAGGTTGGAAATTATTCACAGTCACAAATTTACCTCAACTACAAGAATCCTCTCCTCCTTTCTTCCTAGTTCAATAGAAGAGGACTCTTTCTTTTTTACCAAGACTTAAGTTTATTGAGGCTTACATTTATCAAACTCTTTTTAAATCAAGGATCCATTATCATGTAATCCTTGATTACACTCTCTCCTACCTCATCTGATGCTTCCATTACATACTTCTTTACTACAGGTTTTGTCTCTCATTTCTTTCCACTCATTGTCTACCAAAAAGACCAGGACTCTTCTAATTTTAGGGGAAAAAATAGCTCAAGTCATAATCCTATGTTTATTTTCCTCCCACCATCAAAATGTAAATATCATTCCATTCACTTCCTTAACTTCCCTGTCACTCCTGATTCTCTTTCCTTCCACTGGTGGCCACAGCCTCTGGCCGTTTCTCTCCCCATCAGTTATCATGTGGCATGCCCAGATAGAAAAGGTTCTTAGCTTTTGGACACTAATCCAAAGGAGTAAAGCCAACCTCAGGTGCTTATATGAGGCACCAGAATTTTTTCAGCACATATTACTTGGGTTCACTTGGTTCAGGGACCAATAACCCACATACCCAAGAGGGTTTCTTTATGTTATTATGACATGAGCCAGGATTCACTCAAAATAGTTAATTCTATAGCTAAGTCGAATTGTGTTTTTCTAAACAATTAACATGGATCCTAGTATTGACGTAATTGCCCCCTTATTAGGAAATTGATGCTATCTAACTGTATTAGGCTAAGGAAGTATCTAATCCTGGTTTTGCCCAGAATATTCAAGGAAAATTTTGTTGTCTCGTTCTCAATGTTAATTTTCTTATGGGGTATGTATTTATTCAATGCCTATTATGTACTGTGCTAAGCCCTTTATACAATTCCATTTGATTTTCAGAATAATTCTATAGGGAACATTTTTGAAACTGAGGGCCAGATAAATTAAATAACTTGCTCAAAGCCACATGATTAATATATAGTAGAAACAAAATTTAAATTTACATGTCTGATTCTAAATTATATTTCCCTTTCCATTATAACTCATTACATTTCCCAAAGGCAAGATTTAGAAACCATTAATAGATTGTAAGTTGAGGAGTGGCACGGTTAGATTTGCATGTCAAAATGATTACTCTGGCACCTGTATGAAGGATGGACTTGGAGGATGAAGAACTGGATAGACAAGTTAGGAAGACACTGTAAAGGTAGGTAGAAATAAGTAAGACTCTGACTGTAGCAGAGGCAGTGGGCATAAGCAGAGAGAAAAATGCAGGCGTGAATTAAGAGATAAAATTGGTAGTCCTGTGTGACTAGTAGTATATAAGACTGATTTTTACCTTTCACAATGTCATCATTAACAAAGAAAATCTTAGGGGCGCCTGGGTGGCTCAGTCATTAAGCGTCTGCCTTCGGCTCAGGTCATGATCCCAGGGTCCTGGGATCGAGCCCTGCATCGAGCCCTGCATCGGGCTCCCTGCTCCATGGGAAGCCTGCTTCTCCCTCTTCCACTCCCCCTGCTTGTGTTTCCTCTCTCACTGTGTCTCTCTCTGTCAAATAAATAAAATCTTAAAAAAAAGAAAAGAAAAGAAACAAAGAAAGAAAATCTTAGTTTGGGAAAGAACATGGAGGATTATTTTGAGACACTGAGGTTCATATACAACATGGTAGAATAAATGCCCAGGGGTTAGTCTAAAATGATTAAAATGTTATCTGCAGTACAGGAGAAAGCAAACTAGAATTTGAAAGTTATTAGCAAATAACTCCTCTCCTTGGGGAGAAAAAAAAAACAGCATGAAAAGAAAAGAGGATCAAGAGTAAGAGATATCTTTGCCATGAAGCATCTTCAGCATCTGTTTCTTTTATTCCACTCCAGTTCCTATTTTCCAGGCACAAGCTCTTATTACCTCTGCAATTATCTTACGCACTGATTTCACTATTGGCAGTTTCTTACCACCTCCTTCGCTTCATTCCACTCCCCACCCTCTATGCCTGTCTAATATGTACTGACTACCAGATTAATTATCTCACTGATAAGAATGCTGACTTCCTACCTTTCCAGTGCTAGCTCATGAGCACTGTATACTTAATCAAAATGGACAGTGTCCTAGAAAAAGCTCTGGGCATTTCCATCTCCATATTTGGATTATGCTGTACCCTCTGGAAGGAATACCAACTACTGCATGAAAACTTATAGCCCGGATAGGACCAAGTTTCCCTTTTCTGAATTCTTACAGCATCTGTCTGAGAACGGGTATGTTTATTATTTCTTTTCTCTAATTCAAAAAATGTTTTGACCACTGTTAATTCTTGCAGGGGAATAAACATGAATGAGACATAGATCTTACCCTTTAGGAGATTATATTCCAGTAGAATTTTTATTTGTGGATATTCTTATAGTAACCAACACGTACTATTCCCTCTAATAATGTCTTTACATTGTACAAACAAAAACTAATATAATCTAGCTTGAATTCAAAGGATACTGCAGCTAAGCAAGATGTTCTTACATGAGCCACTTTGAGCCTAAATGTTAAGACCTTTTCTTTTTTCTTAATTTATTTAAGACCTTAGTAGACAACACATTGGGATAGCTGTAGCTATTTAATTGGTTTGAAGATAAGTATTTGGAGCTGTTTTTTCTAATAATGAAAGTTATTTTCATTATTAAATGAAAATATAATTATTATTAATTAGAAATAATCAAATAAAAATAAAATTAACTGTGGCTGGAACCAAAGATAGTAAAATTTGTATTGACTAAATATTAATGGAAATAAAATATTTTTGACAAAAGTTAGAGATGATAAATTTAAGCCAGGAAAATTGAACTTAGTAGAAATGTCCCTCCCCCCTCAAAAAAAAAAAAAAGGCATGTGGCAGCAGGTTAAATACTATAATTTTATATAAAAATAAAAGATGGTAAGTGATTTGAATCTGTTCTGTAAAATTTACTTAGAGAAGAATTGATCAAATAAAGAAAAAATAAAAAAGAATGAAGGAAACAGATTTTCTCTGAAAAGAAAATTGATTAAACAATTAAACTGACTCAATGCAATTTGCTTCAGAAAATGCTCTCTTATGAAAACATCATTGTTAGCCTAATTCTGATGAAATATTTGGATTCAAAACATATGTGGGGTCTATAAAAATATGTCTTGCAAAATTCAGTGTGCATATGGATCTCCTGGGCATCTTGTTAAAATGCAGATTCTGAGTATGTCTTGAAGTAAGGACATATATTCTTCATTTCTAACCGGCTCTCAGGTGATGTCAATGTTACTGGTCCAGGGACCACACTTTGAGTAGCAAGAATTTCTCTTGGAACCAAATTTATGTCATCTTTATCAAGGAACTAGTTCAAATTAACAAGCCATTGCTCAGTTAGAATTCCTTTGAGAAAATCTGATTAATCCAGTTTTAGTGAAGTGGCAAAGGGTGCAAGGGACATACAGTAAACTCATGGTGGCAACAGCCCAGTCTTTTGTCTATAGTTCAAAGGGAAAAGACAACTCTCCTTTAGTTAAATTTGGTTTTGCTGAATAATGCTGAATGTTGTTGTGTTGGCATATGATGTGGCAGGTAATTGAGGCAGCCATCTTGGGATACTGAAGGAAGCTAGTTGGAGGGACAAAATCAATATTCTGAAGACAATGGAGTGAAAAAAATGGGAAAGACTCGTGTCTTTGGGGATACTAATAAGCCCCTTAATTAACCAACCAGCACATCCAGGATCAAAACCTAGAGATTTTGATTCTTTGTTCAGTCTCCTTTCTTCCTCCTCCAGGTTTTACCACACTGCCTTATATCATGTCACCATTGCAATAAAGTAAACTTCTAAGGGGACCAGGTTCTGAACTTAAACATGAATATCCTAAAGAGTGCTTAGCCCAGGGCCATACACATACACACACACACACACACACACACACGCACGCACGCACGCACGCACATAGTCCTTAATAAATGAGTAAATGATTGAAAACTAGTGGCATTAAAGGACAGAAGGAAAAAGCAAATGAAACACTGATGTTAAGGAAAGTTTATTAAAACAATTTTTTTGGCTATGCTAAATAATATTTAATTTTAAGTAGGCTATTAGGAGTAATGTCAAAGGACTGTACTGTACTTTAAAAGTGATTGAAAATTAGTTAACAAAAGATATTTCCCAGAAAATAGCTACAATATCTTTCAGAATAGTACTTCCAGGAAGGGTCTGCTTAGTTACAGCATGCCTGAGTCAGACCAAGTAGAAGTGAAGTATAGTTACAAATTTTGCGTTGCCTCTGAGAAGGTTTGCCTGGTATAAACACCAGGACTAATCTGAGCAGAAATAATCTCTAAATCCTGGAAATTGGGTTATAGTCCATCATTAATGACTCAGAGCAAGTAAAATTTTAATGCATCACATATAAATGAAAACATTAAAATTAATTATTCAAATTTAATCTGCTTTTCAGCTTTACAGAAGGATGTAGTTTAAATTGAGCAGTGCTATTGTGTCATTTGAACTGTAATCTTGCATGTGATTTAGATATTGAAATAATTGTTCAGTTTTTTTTTTTTTTTGGTTGATAATGGGATGATTTGTCATTTTACTATGTGCCAGTTAGTAATTAGGTCCTCAGTATACAATAAAGAAGAAAGGCCTAATGAGAGAGGTTATAGGAACCTTGACACCCGACTGTTGTTTTTTTTTATTTAATAAAGAACACATCTCTTCAGCTTCAAATTTGAATACAATCTAAGTAGATAAATAATTTTTTTGCATTTACATTAAGCATATTATTTTAGGGTGTGTGGAGCAATATACAGGCAAATAATCTATACTTAAAACTTTTTGTGCAATTCAAAAATTGTTAAATCAGTAGAATTATTTATGTCAAAATAATGCTTAATAGTTTTACTATTCCAAAGGACAAGATTTTATAATACATTACCAGTGGCTAGACTAAATTCATGGTGCCCAATATCTATTTGTTCTTAAATCTGTGTAAAGCTAAAATAAACTTAAATATTTGCAGAAGGTACTTAATGTTCTACTTTTCACAGTGCTGTGTGATATAAAAAGCATAAATAATTTCCACACTTGACTAGGTCTTAGAATATAAAGAATGTGCCAGTCATTTCTTAAGCACATTTTAAAAATCAATTTATTTTACATCCTAATTTTATTTTTATGTTTAGTTATAATGCATTTCTTTTCTACTTGACATTTTTCTCTTCGACTTACTTTTCATTATTTTTAAAAATTCAGGTAATATGTTTATTCTACCTAAAAGTAGAAATTAGTGGCATGTATGTGTCTGTATATTTGAGATTGTTTAGTGGCATATTTTTAGTAAGGAAACGTAAAGGAGAATTAGAAAGGTATTTCTCTAATATAACTGTGTTCTGGAGGGGGAAATGATGTACGTACATATTTAGATGTTTCTGAGAGAAGCAGGTAGTTGCATAGATAGATCAATCACTGGAACAGAAATCATTGCACTCGTGTGTGTGTGTGTGTGTGTGTGTGTGTGTGTGTGTGTGTGTGTGTAACCAACTTTTATATCCCATTGCAAAGCTCTCCATATCGAGGGTCAAAATTTCTTTAAAGGAGAATGACCTCTTTAATCCGGCAAAATTATTCTCTAAAAGTTGAAGAGATGCAAAGAAGGATTGATTTTAGGTAATCAATAAACCTGTTCCCATGTAAATGTAACCCCTTCTGGACTTACCTCAATGGCTGCCATTTAGATTGCTAGATTGTAATAAGAAATTAGTTTGACCTGACATTTTATTCCTTAATTCAGGCAACTATCTCTGGAGAAATGGCCCATGAGAAAGCAATCTTCTTAATCCATATTTCCTTTGGGTGAATATAAATCTGAGTCATTCCCAATCGGTACGAGTGTCCTAAATTATTAAAGCAATTAGTAGCTGAATATAAGGCTCGGATGAGAGTAAAATCTGTTTTTAAGCATCTAAGAAATGCCTCTTTATATTATCACAGTAGAAGGTATATTATATGTATTAAAACAGCATTTTATAAAATTTTATCTTTAGAAGGCTAATACTAGAAGAAATACATGAGATTATAAAAAGAAAGCATTTTCTTTTTGCACAAAGTTAAATCTGCATGTTAATGCACGAATACTCATTATGAATCTTCAGGAAGGGCCATTAATTGTAGGGTTCCCCCATACTGATTTGGCCAAGGAGCCCTTTGGATGCAAGGCACTTTTGGAAGACCAGTGCTCTGTGGGGCAGCCGCAGGACCTCCCAGGACAGTCATATCAGGAAACTAGAACTAAATTAGAATACAATGACTCAGTTCCAACGACTCAGGAAAAGAACCAAGGGTTCAGCTAGAACCAGCATGATTAGCCCACTTTGGGCTTCTTGTTCATATTTATGTTGCTAGGAAATAGGATGAAAATAGGTCTTGCATATCCAGCCCTTCACATATAATTACTTAAAAGCCCAAGAAAAGTGTGTTAGACTCCTAGTGTTATTTTCCTCTCTCATATTTCAAGAGAGAAGTGAAAGTTTTTGCAATGCGTATTAAAACCAGCCCCAGGGTCAGAGTGTTCCTTTGCCTTTTGGGGATGTGAGGTTTTGTAATTCCAGAGTTAATGACTCTCTAACACCACTGGAGAGAGAGGCTAGCCTCAGAAGACCTTACCAATTCTTTGAATAGGGTGATTTATGAGCTTCCCTAGTTATTCCAGCTAAGACACAGCCCATTACAAGGAGTAAGGGGAGCCAGGTGCTGATGGCATTTTATGATTCTTGAGAGTAGAATAAGATTGAGTGTGAGGCTAAATGTGAGAGTCAGGACAGCTATGGAGACATTTACTTAGCATTTTCTTCATGCCCCTCTGACCTATCATTGTACTAAACCCAAAGAGAAACCAAACATCCCTCCTGCCATTAAGGGAGTTAGTCTGCTTGGGGAAACAGGAGTTAAAATACCACAAAGACCTCTTAAACATCAGTTCTTCATGAATCTTATCAAGGATTTGTATGGTTGTCTAATAAAGCAGACGCCATGTTGAGGCAAATGTTGTACAGAAACATCAGATGTAAGAGTCTCACATCCAGATGTAGAGTCAGAATTTATACTTAGAAAGATGCAAGTAACTATATGCTGATTGTCTACTGCCTACTTTAGACAACCAGACCTAAAGAGCTCCCAAAAGAAAGAAATGACTGTGGACTTGGGGTAACCAAGACTTCAGAGAGGAAGAGGGATATAGTTAGACATAGAAGAGTAGGGCCAAATATGCACAAAATTAAGTCAATGATTTTTTTTCTCTCATGGACAACTTTTCATATGATGGTCAAAGAAAGGTGACATCTGTGATGACTCAAATTGGAATAAAACAGACCTTCTTTGGGAATGTGTTATTTGTTCCTCTGGATTTATATAGAACCTTTCTTGGAAATGGCACAATTTATAATCAATACTAACAGATGACAGAATAAGTAACCATTGAAAAGAAAACAACAGAATGAATTCACTTTGAACTATTTATAATTCATGTCATGTTACCCAATGAGTGCATGCTATCATTTTTTCCAAGTCATGCTCCATTATATATTTCCTGTCCAGTGAATGCAGTCCCCACATGTGTTACACATTTATTTTAAAAACCTAATTTAAGGGGCAAATGGGTGACTCAGTTAAACATCGGCCTTCGGCTCAGGCCATGATCCTGAGGTCCTGGCATCAAGCCCCATGTTGGGCTCCCTGCTCAGAGGGGAGTCTGCTTCTTCCTCTCCCTCTGCCCCTTCCCCCAACTTGTGCTCTCTCTCTCTCTCTCTTGCTCACTCTCTCTCTCTTGCTCACTCTCAAATAAATAAAGTCCTTAAAAAAAATAATTAAAAAAATTAAAATGTGTCCTGGTATGCCACCATGTGTTTCTATTCCTAAACTTTTAAGATAAACCATGAATTTTAAAATTATTTTGATCCTCACACAGTTTCACAAGAATAAATACAGGGGCACCTGGCTGGCTCAGTCGGTAGAGCAGCACTCAAATCTTGGAATCTTGGGGTCTTGAGTTCAAGCCCCACATTGGATGTAGGAATTACTTTTAAAAAAGAATAAATATAGCTGTCTGTGAAAGATACCTCCAAATTCATAAAAATAACTCAGGATAATGTGATCCTCATAAAGTCACAGAGTGTTGTTTATACATTTGTAAAGGATAACTGTCTTTATAGTGAATAAAAAATAGTAATAATTACTCTCACTGAAACTTTCTGTGGACCATACTGAAGAACAAATGGAAGGATAGGTTTATCAGTAGCAAAGCCCTATATAACAGCTTGGCACATAATACAATACCTTATATTTGTACAGCAATTTCGATTTATAAAAAGAATACTATAAATCTTGACAGTACATCTAGCTTGAGTGTAAGGGCAAATGTGAGAGTAAGAACATCCATGGAGAAAAGATTTATTGAGCACTTTCTGCCTTAATCCTCTTAAAAACTCTGTGGAAGGTGTTGGGCAGATATCACACTCACCATCTTGTACATGAGGTAACTGAGAGTCATAATAGTTAAGGAGCAGGTCCAAGGTTACAGGCTACTTAGAAACAAAGGGAAGATTCAAGCCTGCATCTTCCAACACTCACATCCAGTGTCCCTACAACATTGCCTGCAGGTAACCAGTCTCTGTGGAAGCTGAATTTTGGCAGGGCTCACACACAGCTTGTTTCCATGTGAAGAAAGTTTTTGAATAATTTTAAGTAGGTTTGAATGACAAGATGACATTGTGGAAAGGGCATAGACTTTTTCCCCCCTCAGTTTTATTGAGAAAGAGCATAGACTTTTCAACAGTAAGGTCAGGGTATGAGTTCACATTCTTCCACACAAGTTTTGACCCTAGATAGCCAAATTAGTCTCATTGTGGGAGCATTTCCTCATCTGTTTATTTTTAATTTTTTAAACATCTGTTAGTTACTTCACAGGATCCTTGAGAGGATTAAATTTGACTTTGGATATAGGAAAAGGTTTAACATAATATCAAACCTCCTCTTGATTCCCTCTGCAAACATCACCTGTCTTGGTTCACTCTTTGGCTTCTATAGCAACAATTGAGTAGCCTCCAGTGAGAAGAATAGCAATCTTGAGATGTGTGCGTGGCTTGGTTTGTTAGGTGTCTGATCTTGGCTTAGGTCTTGATCTCAGGGTCATAAGTTTAAGCCCCATGTTGGGCTCTATGCTGAGCGTGGAGCCTACATAGCATCTTTCTGCCTTTCTTTGAGCCAAGTATAAAAATGTCTATTTATCCTCCTCACAAAATAGCAAGCTTTGGAAGTTCAGTGATTCTTGCCTAGTGAGGTTTAATATAAAGCAAAGTAGATGAGAATTTAAGGGACTTCAATTTCAATCTTAGCTTCACCAACAAGTATAAAAATCTTAAGCAGATTCTTATTTTCTTTACCTTTTAAATAAGAAGGTTGGACAAATAATCTAAGACATTTCCAGCTCCAATAATCATCTGATTTTTAAATCATCTATAATCTCTTCTATCTCTTAATACAAAGCCTTTACACTCAATTAATGTTTTTTGAACTAGGTGAATTACAGCACCCATCAATATGAAATCAATAGGAAATATAAGTTCAGAATATTAACTTCCACACATTTCACAACACTGAGATCAGAATAAAGCTTTACAGAAAGAAGAGAAAGAAGCAGGATGGGCTATAATTATTGGAGCTAACCAGGGTTTTGGTATGCATACAGATAAACCAGACTCATTCTGAACTTTGGCTTAAACATTCTCCTTTGGCTAGAAATCTCATCACACACCATTTAGAGCAAATTTGCTCTATTAACTGTAACACACATGGTAATAAGCAGATTTATGAGATGACAAAGGTATAGAAAAATTGCTATTCTCTAGAAAAGCTGTAGTTCTAAATGAAAACTCTCAGGGCTATTGCCACAGTTTTAACATTTACTTCTTAAGAGCACTTCTGCTCTTCATATGAATCTTTTTACTTCTTTGAGACTTCTCAGCCTGGTTCATTTTTTGATAAAAGTTCCATGAGTTTTTAGTGCTGTTGAAAACCTTGTTTTTCTCACTCTGTTGCCATACCAGACAACCATGTTCCTATGCATGTATTCTTATGATATTTCTCACTATAAATTGATCGTATACATTCTTACTTGCTTCATCCCAACCAAGTAGCTTTCTTCCTACAATACTAAGAGTTTTGTTGGGGGAAATGCGCATGTTTTGCATAAAATCTGTCTTATTATTTTTTTAATTTCCATTTTTTCTGAAATAAAATTTTTTATTACATTGATATTAAGTTCTTAAGTATATTCTTTGAAAAACAATGGCAGAGCTATCCCTAGAAAAGAAACTTATGAATAAATTCTAGAATGAAGGTACAGGTCTGTGCCAAAAATATTGGCCTAAGAACCAGAGTCTAGCGTTTCTGTCCAAGCTGTACCACCTATATTAGGTACTAAATCCTTCTCATTCCCCCTTGGACTAGATGACTTGTACCATTTATCCATCTCTAATGTTCCACTGTATTATGATAGAGCTGCTTTTTTCTTCAGCTTCAATATTGTCCTTCTGAGCCCATATCGCTTCACTCACAAATAGTGTTTTCCACTTCACAGACAACCATGCTCACTAGCTATACCCTGTTAGGTCCCAAGTGTACCACATACTAAAATCACTCCTCAGCTCATCCAAGTGTCTGGTTCGTTCATCTATAAAAGAAGAACAGTTTATTTTGTAATCGTCAGGAGCAGCAAGTCTACAAAACTGCTCCATGTTACAGAGATCACTGTGTATTCTGCCCAACCTTCTTCTGTGTTGGGTTGCAAATTTATAGCCAAAATGCAGGAGACTTCAATCTCTAGTATTATTTGGGTATTCAGAGTTCCTTATCTTTTCTTCAGTTAGCTAGGACCCACAGCCAAGTGACCCATAGACAGAAAAGTAATTTCCTTAGTTACTTAGTTTTCCTTTCATCTTCTTTTTTCCTGGATTCCGTGTTAAAGTGGCATTTCATTTCACATTTTACTTCATTAGAGAGTCTGTAATTTTTAGCCACAAATGTGATCAAAGACTCTCAAAGTGATTTAACAGTTCTAGACAATTGATATGGCAGTTTCATGCTCTTGGAAGAATACTGAAAGTAGCACATTGAAAAATCCTGTTAATCATAATGGAGTCAAGATTTTTTGAACCAAATAAAATATAATCAATTATCATAGGTTAATAGAGCTGCTCTAATTATTAGGGCTCTAGAATTTGAAGCTTGGAAAGTTAAACACAATATAAGCAGGTGTGGCTAATTCTAAGATGCTCCATTGCCCATTACAAACAAAAAAGAGAAACAACAACAAAAAAATAGCTTTCAGTTGACTTATAATTTAATCTATATGAAGTAATATAACTGCATTGGCCAACTTTTCAACCAGATTGATTGGCTGAGTACTTTGGCCTTTTGTTAATTCCACTTGAGCTATTCCCCTTAAAACAGATTAGAGATACAAAATGTTTTGTGTTCTGAGAGACATATTTGTATATCTTACACTGTTCAACTTGGGTTAAACAGGTACTTTAAGCTTGACTAAAAACATCTACTTACATATACCAAATTCTTCCTTTTTTACTGCTCTATCCCAGCCTTCAGAACCATGAGGACCACATGGTTGGCACGCAGTAAATGTGTTAAATGATTGAGAGAATGAATAATTGAATGAGGTGTTTATCTCCTATTCCTCAATGTCTCTTCATTTAATGTATTAACAATCACTTCCCATACACAAAGAATCTCTATGGTTGACAGCATAATATTCCTGAAACCTTTTCATAAATTTCAAATGGTTTCGGTCTTCATGATTAAAGAGTCCTTAAAAAAAAAAGAAAGACAACTGTCACCCATTCCAGCTCTTAATCACCCCACTCTAAATCACAGACCATGCTTATGACTTCAGCTGAGACCTCCTAACAGAATGGCACTTTTATAATAAACAATACCCATTATTGTTTTTGGAATAAAGGTATGAAATTTAGTTTTGAAGTTACCTTGATGGATATTATGTGTGTGTATGAGATTATTTAGAAATGGAAGGTGTACTTTTTCAGTTTCTATTCCTAGAAATAAGTATAATAGGTTACAAATTCTTCTCTGAAAGCATGGAAAGGTTTTATTATTTAAAAATTGTATTTGTAAAACAAATTTTTTAGTTCTTTAAATCTGCCAGCCATATGTTCTTTAATTAGGAGGAGACTCTAGTAAGATTAGAAGTGCACATTTTACTAAACACAGTAAAATCTTCATATAAATGTAAATGTATTTAATAGATTTTATATATTCAGTTAGAGTCATGTAAAATGAAATTTATTTATACGGTAATAAGTTTGGTTTCTTCAGTCAGAAAAAAAAGAGATCAAATCATATCTGGAAGGATTTCGAATTACTTTGATTAGTTTATCAGCCCTTTTAATAGTTTAGGATAGAGTAATTACAATTTTCAAATACGCCTTAAGCCATGGAGAATAACAAATTGAGAAACTGTTTACAGTTGCCAATGGAACTGTATTCCTAACATAAGCATGAACATTTGCTTAAATCCAAACATTTTGTTTTATTGAATTAATCCTTGTCACTTAAACTCATGAGGTCAACGTCCTGACCCTAGGACTGCACTGACTGGTGACAGCCCTAGGGGGATGAACCAATTGCAGTGGTAGGCAGAATGCGAGGGTTTCCATAGAAGCTATATTTGGTCTTTACAAAAACTGTGAAAAATAGATATCATCATTGCTACTTACAAGTCAAAAGAGGAAGAAAAAACAACACAAGTTTAGAGAGGGAAGAAACGTGCCCAAGATGAGCCATTTAGTGGTTCGGAACAGACTTGCTATTCCAGCCAGTCCAGGTCCAAGTTCACCTCCACATCGCATCCTGTTTCTACAACCTATCTAGGCTGACTCTTAGAGGAGTCCTCCCTGTCAGACCTTCCTTTTTTCAAATCCTTCCTGAAAAGATGGATATGAATAGTAACAGTTTATGCAATCAACATTGACTGAGCACATTCAATCATGCTGAACACTGGGAACAGAGGGAAGACTAATACAGACCAGATCCCCACCCTTATAGAGCTTCTATCGGGTGGAAAAGATGCCAGTCAACAAAGAATTTAAACGGATAATAATGCCAGGTAGTGAAAAGTGTCATGAAGTAAACCCAGAACAGGAAAAAAATGATAAAATTGTGTGAATGTGTGTGCCTGAATGGAAGTGGGGTTGCTGTTTGCGGGGGGGTAGCCAGGGGGCCACTTCTTTAAAGACTTGAGGGTATAGTAAGTTCTTAAATGAGGTGAGGGTACAAGTCACGAAAAATAAGTTCCTGTGGAGAAAGGCAAAAACAGAGGCCCTAAAGCAAGAATAAACTTGGTACATTGCAGAAAAATGCAGAACACTGGCCAGAGGAGCAAGTCAGGGACACAGTGTGGTTGAGGTTGGAGAGATGGGCAGGGCCCAGGACATACCACGCCATTGCTTTCTTTTAAACAAGGAAGAAGTTGTCTTGTTTTTAAAAGATTACTTCGGCAAGTATGAAGAGAACTGACTATAGAAGGGCAGGAATAGAAGCAGTGAGACCAGTGAAGAATATCTAAGAGAAGAGTTCAGGATTCAGATGAGAAATGAGAAAGGATTTTGAACTTGGGTAAGAACAATGGAAATAAGGAGAAGTGGTCAGAGTCCATTTAAATTTTGAAGGTGAACTTATATGATTTGATAGAATGAATGTAGAGTTCGAGGGCAAAGAGGAATCAAGTGTGATCTCCACGTTTTTGGCTGAAAACTGAGATAGAGATGAGAGGAGGAGCTGGGTGAGGATTACAGGGCAGCCGCAACGCAGCTGGCTAAGGAAGTCTAAAGACACAGATGATATGAAATGTCATTAATGGCAAAGGGTATGGAAACTAAAAGAAATGTTACATAAAGCAATAGGAGACATAGCATGCTACAGTCAGAGGTTTGATTCTTCCGGGGCCCTGAAGTTCTCACTGAAGTGTAGATGACACTTCCTATATGGATATGAGGTGGACCCATTTTTCTGGGGGCTTGCTGTATCTCATCGCGCATATGACCTCCTATGCTGTTTTGGACACTCTTGCTATATGCTGTCTGCTCACTGGGGTGGGTTTACTTTTGACTGGATGTAGTCCAGGTCTGCTTCCCAAAAGCTTCCCTCAGCTTCCCCAAGCTTCACCCCTGTCTGAAATTCTCTCCCACAAGAGGGGGAATGTGAGTGAGCGTGGAGTGTGAACTGCCTATTAGACAACCATCTAGAAAACCCCCAATGCTAGCAGATGCCAGATTTATTCGGTTCGTAAAGAACATGATAGAATTGTTAGTACAATGAGGGATATTGTGTATATGAAACAAAGAAAAATTAATTGATATAATTGTAAACCTAGAAGCACAAAATAATATGTACACAGAATTATTAATCTTAAACAGCACCCATGAAACCAGACAAGAGTATAAAATAAACTGTACCTTATGTTTGTAAAACCAGCTACAATTAAACATTAAATATTTGGGAGAAACAGAACCTGTACAGAGAGGTAATCTGGAAAAATTAATAATTTTGAAGGAAAGGAGACTATAGTACAGCAAAGAAGACAAAGCTGGGGAAAATAAGCAAAGTGGCATAGTATGAGTAGAAAGTACAAGCAAAATGTTACAAAGAATGAGATTGTATGAACAGAAAAATGATTGGTAAGATGTCCCTGGACTGCTGATTAAGAATCATGCATGAGGTCATTGTAAGAAGTTATCTTGATACAAATGTTACTCAGAAAGACATACTCTAGTACGCAGAAAGAGGAAGAAACGGGAAGTTTGGATATTGAACATTATATTACAAACACAGCCCCAACCATAATCCTGAAAAGTAAGTAATTAATGAGTTCCTGGGAGGCAGGGGCCTTGCTTTTCAAAGCATGAGCCCCGGCATCTGCCAAACTCTACTATGAGTCCCAGCAAGGCCACCTGCTAGCTATGTGACTTGCATGAGTTGCTTAACCTCGCTAAGCTCTGTTTCCGCCTTTGTTGAACAGGAATAATTACGCCTGTCCTAATAAATTATTGCTCCTGAAATAAAGAACTTAGCAAAGAACTTGGCCCTGGGCCTGAGCTGGTGGCAGTGGTGTGCCATCTGGGCCAGGGGCAGGGACAATGTGGTAAAAGGAAAAGAATATGTGGGATCTGATGACCGTCCTGCCTGGTCAGTGGAAATTTCTTCCTTGCCACCACCTATAATACTTCACGTGTCTGTTTACAGTCACAGTCTTCAGCAATTCCTAGAAACTGTGCAGGGTCCAGCCATCTAGCTCCCCTTTACGAACCCTTGCACTTTGATCATGGCCGACATTGATGTTTGTGCAGAAGCCCCTTCATGACAGTGTTCTTTACTCTTGACATTTCTCAATGTCATTAATCTCACACGATCTTAATTCAAATGTTAGCCTCATTAAATTAAACATTAATCTACCTGAAATTTTGCTTAATTGCCTGACAATAATAATGTTAACATACTCAGGTTATTTCTATAGATAATCGTATCTCAGATTGACAATGACTTCAATGTGTTAAAGATATTTGTTATTCAAAACAAAGGTTTAATAAGGTCCAGGGAGTGAAAATGCCGTGTCATCACATTGCAGTCTGGATCATTCAAGTTTGGAAAGAATGTTGGGTGATGCTATTGGTTGCATCTGTTCTTGGCCCTACATAGCACAATGTCTTCAGGTTAATGATCATCACTTCCATAATTTCCCAGTTATGAGGTTTGCATAATGTGAACAAACTCAAATAAAAATAAGCCTCATTAAGCAGAATTTTATTTAAAAAAGTGGCTGTCTTTATTTTTCCCATTTTGAAAAAAAATTTTTAAATGAAACAAACAACCTGGGTGGGCCCATGAAGTTCAAATGTCTGTATTTAACAATCCGTGAAGCAGCTTTTTTTAAAGTGGGACTCCATTAAGCAATCCCTGCATTCTCTTTCCATTAATAGTCACCTAACTATTCATTACCTTCACTTCTTCACATCCCTCTCACCTCCTACTCTCTCTTTTGCCCTATCACTTCTTAAAAAAAAAAAAGATTGATTTATTTAGAGAGAGAGAGGTAGTGGGGGAAGGGTCAGAGGGAGATAGAATCTCAAGCAGAATCCTCGCTGATCAGAGAGCCTGATGCAGGGCTCGATCTCACAACCCAAAGATCATGACGTGAGCCGAAAGAAACCAAGAGTCAGTCACTCAACCAACTGAGCCATCCAGGCACCCCATCATTTCTTTTGAAACTGCTTTCAGCAAGGTCATATCAGCAATAAGATTTTATATTTGACATGGTTAGACATAAAGTTCCTTCTTGTTGTGGAAATAATAATAGGTTATTTTTTTCTTTTTTTTTTTTCTTCTCACCTGATCATTTCTGGAATGTTTTAAGGGCTATTCTTCCTGTTCCCAGCACTCTTTCCTGTGCCTTCTTTTCCTTTCATTATATGATCTCCCTGCATGATATAATCCACTCTTAATCCTTTCTTAACAACTCTGTTGACAACCTCCAGATTTATAGCTCTAGGCCTATATATATCCAAGGATCGCTAGATATGCTCACTCCTATGTCCTACAGATTATTTCAAACTCAAACTGTTGAATAAGTTGCCTACCTTTTCCATCCAAATTCAATCCTTATTTCCAGGGACTGGTTTCACCAACTACCCAGATGCCCCAGCCAGACTCCCATGCCCTGAGAATGTCAGGGATTTCTCCTTCTGCCTTACCCACAGCCTCTCCATCTCCTGTGTTCAGTTAATCACTGAGTCTGTCAAACAGTTTCCCATTACTATTCCTTATGTAAGTATGCCCTTCTTTCCAGCCCATTGCTTCTGTCTAGTTTAAGTCACCATCCTTTTTCCCTTTAACTACCACAACAGGCTCCTCATTGTCTTCTGCTTCCCTACATGCTCTCCACCAAAAATTTCTCCGTAGAGCAGCTAAAGGGATCTTACTAAAATATAAAAATGATCCTTTTGATCGTTATCTTGGAGGTCCAGTTCCTTTATATGTAGCATATCTATCATTCAACAACCTCTGTACACTTCTCTTGCCTCATTTCCAGCAACCTCTCCCATTATACTGCCTCTGGCCACACTAACCACTATACGCCTACAGTTCTCAGAACAAGGCAAGCTCTTTCTACCTCAAGCCCTTTTGCCCATGTTGCTCCCTCTGCCTAGAAAGCTGTCTTCCTTCGTGTTCCCTTAGGCTACTTACAAGTTGTCTTCCAGAACAGTGCTTTTCAAGCTTTAATGTGCACACAAATCACCTGAAGATCTGGTTAAAATACAGATTTGTTTCAGTGGGTTCAGGCTGAGGCACAAGATTCTGTATTTCTTACAACTGCTTCTAGGCAATGACAATGCTCTGGTGGATTACACCTTGACTAAGAAGGTTCTAGAAGTCACTTCAGATATCACTTATTCTGGAAGGACTTGCCTGACCTCTCAGGGTCAGAAAGTTGCTTTTTTGGTAACCCCATGGAACACTCCCCCATACCATAGCACTCATGATC
Organism: Zalophus californianus; assembly: GCF_009762305.2. Taxonomy (NCBI): domain Eukaryota; kingdom Metazoa; phylum Chordata; class Mammalia; order Carnivora; family Otariidae; genus Zalophus; species Zalophus californianus. The sequence goes on along the minus strand of NC_045599.1, from coordinate 63,735,996 downwards.
CTGTGTTGTTATCACCTGTTTATTGTCATGTCTCCACGGTCTGTTGGACTGATAGCATCATCATACATCACAGTATGCCCAGAACACTCTGGATCCTCTGCAGTGTGTCACATGCTGATATTTCCCCTTGCCTTCATTGCTGCCATGTCTACTTCTTGCTCAAAGAACAAATTGGGCAATGCAGGCTCTCAGCTGGAGAATATGCACGTTTTTTAATGAAGAAAGCATTTTCTGACACCACCAGTGTTCTGCTGCTTTGGCAGCCATGTTCTGTCTGTTGTACTGTATTCTTCCACACCCTGGGATGAGAGGAGGGATACTTGGATTTTCTTTCAGAGTAGATTCTTTCTGCTTGAATACCAAAGTGGAAAACATAGCTATAATTACCCAGAAATATAGGCATCATGAAAATTCTTGTTCAATACTGTAGTGTGAGATTTTACTATTTAATCATTCTGTGTCCAATACTATTAGAAAGGTTTGCACTTGTCCAACAGCACTTACATAATATGTTGGCTGATATGCTTGTAGGAACCACTAAATTTAATCAGAAACACCTTGCTCTCTTTTCATCTAGATTATTTATCTCAAAATATCTTCAGATTTACCAGGGATCGTTAAATTTGACTGCTGAAATGAAAGAAGTTTAAGATTACTCATAAACAGGTCATAGGAAAATATGAACATAGCAGCTATACTTTATGTTTCCTAATTAATCAATTACAGGGGCTGAGGTAAATTAGGGTACACATTGTCTTAGCTCATTATGGATAAAAATATGTCTGTCGAGAACATAATCAGAATCGTGGCCTTGCTTACTGGGTAGGAGGGAGAATGAGCCTTCATGAAAGTTACAGCATTTTCTGTTCTCAGTTGGAAATTTTGAGCAGGAGAGGAATAGGCAGGTGAATAAAACATGATCATGGAATGTAATAAAGCAGAAATTGAGACATATCCACTAAGTAAGATCACAGATGGCATACAAATTTCACTGACCATTAAGATGGCTCATCAGGCAAGTTTGTGATATTTTTAATCCCCAATGATTGTATGATAAGTCTACAGAGTTTGGATTTTATTAAAAATTTTAAGAGTATATGAAAATGGATTAAAGTTTCAACTTCCTAGATTTGACATTCATTTTTAGCATGTAACAGCTCAGCAGTTTTAATGATTATTGCCAGATAATTCTACTCTTTAGACCGATGTAGAAATAACTTTGCAAATGGTTCATCAGTTGTATGCCAGATACTGGTGTGGGGATACTATATATAGAAAGTAACATTCACGGAATAAATGCCTTCCCTAGTACCCCACCCTTCTCCCCTGAAGCATGTGTTCATTTACAAATGTAGTGACTCCCAACAAGAGCCCTGCAAACCCTCCCCTCCCCCCCACCCCCACAACCATGGTATTCCCGAGCTGGCTGCAGGGAGGAGGGCTGGATGGTTTGCTAAGGTACTGTAGATTCCTAACATACTGAGGGCTGTCTCCAGGATTAAAAGAAAAAAATGTGTGTAGGTACTGCTGTTAAGAATTAAATTAAAATGAATTTAAAAGTGTCACAGAATTTTGAAATACTTTTTTTGCCATGTCTTTTATCAATAAATAGGTATTATAAGTAAAACTACTTCTGTAAAGAAAGGAAAAAGGCAACCCAATCTGTGTGTGTGTGTGTGTGTGGTGTGTGTGTGTGTGTGTGTATGTGTGTGTGTTTAATTCTACTTGGTCCTGCAGTGAAAGAGATAGTATCTTTCACCTACCAACAGTCTAGAGCAATTCATATAAGATATGAAGAAATAAAGGAAGGAAATAATTAAGGAGTTAGGAATTGTGGAATACAGAGTTTTGCACAGAATTATATTCTCTAATTTCACCAAATTTTAAGTAATTCCAATGGGAGACAAGTTTCCTTGAAAAACAAAATGAGAAATGTTTTTCTCTGCACATAATTTAGGTGGAAATACATCCAGTAGATCCAGGTTTTCTCTCCAGGCAAAAAGTAATTTGGAAAGAACTAAGCAATATGGTGTTGGTAAACAGTGTTTCTCATAAAATGCCAGCCAAAAAGTGAATCTATAACAGTTACCAAACTCCAAATTTGAGACTTTTATTCAGATCTTTCTTACCATCAGCCAGTATAGAAAAAAAAGTTACTAAATGGGTGTTTTTAATGTACCTTACTTTTATTGCCTGAGTATAGAGGGGAAAAAAACGGAACTTGTAAAACAAGCTATTTTTTGCTAAATGAAAACCTTTACACAAGAGCCTGCAATGGTAGAATAATTGAAATGGAAAAGAAGTCGTGTGAAATTGTTCCCAGTGGATTTCTCTAAGTTCAGTTTCAAATACTCTTCCAAAAAGTAACTTGATAAAGTTATCAAAATCTTTTATATTTAACTTAGTCTACTGATGATATAAGTGTAGCAGGTGTATAATTATTGAAAAAGAATATGGTTATCTGAAAGTATGTAGTAAGTTTAATACCTCCAGCTCTGTGGGATGACCTAAGAACTGTTTGCCCCATAAAGGATGCATAGGATACTTTAATCCAAAAATGATGGAGACAGATAATTTGCAAGGTTTCCAACTATGTCCTAATTCAAAGTAGCTCTGTTATAATATGCTATTACTACATAACCCTTAAGAGACCTGTACATATTTATGGATAGCTTTAGGGAGCAGTGTGGCCAAGCACTGAATCAGAAGGTACAATATAAGCAATAACAGAATATGTCAAAATGTTTTAAATTGGTAGTTTTCTCATGGTGTCCCTCAGAACCCCAGGATCGCCTCAGAGATGTCGGATACGCAGTGGTGCCAGAGGGCAGAGGGAAAGAGGCAGCCTTGCCCCCTCCCCAGTCAGTCTGAGTAGTCCAGTTTACACTATTTTGCACACGCGTGTTCCGTGGAAGATTCAGTTTGCAAAAGCAGGGTGTAACCTAGAGCATGTTCAGTGAAGTCATTCCTCATTTTGTTTTTCGAGGAAACTTGTTTCCCATTGGAATTACTTAAAATTTGACACGCTTAAGTATCGCTGGTTCAGAATTTAAGAAGAAGGTCTTGTGGCAGGTAGACAAGTAGATTCAATAGCTATTCTCTGAAGATTCTCTCCAATCTTTTCTTAATGTGATTAAAGGCTATCATTTACAGACTGAAAGGGTAAGCATTCAGATAGGAGAAAGTAGTGCACTCCTAGGGCTTCTTAATTTAATGGAGGGCAGAGGAGAATATGTGTGGTTTATAAATAAAACATCATTTTGTCACATTACTTTGATTTTGTTTTATTCATGGAATTTACTTAAAATTTCAGATAATATTAAGAAGAGTGTAAAATCTCTACATTCAACAAAGGGAGCCATGCATTTTATAAAGTCAAGAAACACCTCCTTACAATAATTAAGGTTTTGCTCAAGTGAAGTCTTTTACCACTCGGGCTCTTTTATTTCTTCCTCCCTGGAATTATTTATTCTAATGTCTCATATTATTGACTGTTTTAAGATTCTTATTTAGGTAAATTGAATCTTGCAAAACAGCAGCTGGTTCCACAGATACTTCACAGTAGTTGAGTTGGGTAGGCACTGAATCTGAGCCAAAATCTTAAAATTTTATGTTCATACATTACTAATCTGGAAGAGAAAACCAAAATAAATAATCACTAATTAAAAGTCCTCATTTTTAAAAGTCTATAACTTTCAGAATATCATATATGATAATATAGTAGGGAACAATAATATTTCTATAACATTAAAAAATTAATAGATTCATGTAAGATATCTTTCATTTCTCCAGGCTATAGTTTGTTTAAAATAATTTGATAGTGAAAAAAAGAGAAGTATATGGAGATATCATTGTCTCTGTTGATAAAGTAACTTAAAACTGGAGCTATGACCTGAACTTAATGATTTGAATATAAACATGTTTGTCATAGGTGCTTGCAAAAATTTTCTTTTGAGCTATTTACTTGCCTCCATCTCTTCTTGCTGCTTTGTTAACCAGTGTCTAGATGGCAGTGTTTTGACTCTTTCATTGAAATGATCCTTATAAGAGCATATGTTAGGAAAGATACTTTTGAAAATTAGGAATGCATTTAGTCTTAATTATGAGGGTTTGTGGAGCATGGTGTCCAAATCAGTTTGATAATGGCCAAATCAGTATTTTGCTTTACTAGTGTCTATGGAATAAATGTAGATTTTTAATCTGAAGAATTCATAAAGCAGACTTCTGAACACAGTTATCATATCCTTTCAGTTCTTTGCTGTTATGAGCTGGCTTGGAGTGACACACGAAGTCTGCCTCCAGGTGCCTGCCTAGGTCCTTGACAGGGAACTGCTGTCTAGAAATGTAACATAGTGACAATAGCATGTATTCTCTACCATCATTCGTGCATCGTTGAATCCCTATGTGTTGCACCTGCTTAAGCTTTATGAAACCTCAAAAGCAAACTAATACATCGCAGAGCATAAAATGGAAATTATCTGAATCCACAAATTTGCCAAAAGTGTCTGACAAATAATTTTGCTGAAGCAGGGGGTGTGTGAGGACACTCCCGTTCTGATGGGGAACTCTGGGGAGAAAGGCATTCCTCACCAAGACAGCAGGGGGAAAGAGAGCAGTGGGGAAAACCCACGTTCCGCCTTTGAGAAGGGTGGCAAATAGTCCAAGTATATGTCAGGATCCTGCCAAAACTTGAGAGACGCTCTTTGTGGCCATGGCTGCGAGTCCGTACAACGCCTTTTTCCTCAGCCCCCAATGTCGTCAATGTCAAGTTGTCCAGATACTGTGCTCCCTGAGCTGCTTGCCTCATAGCCATCATTAATTGGCAGTGAATGGCCTAGAGACTATGATTGTGTGTGAGGTGTTGAGAGCATGAACGTGTTAACTTCCAGAAGGTTCATGTGAATTTAAATAAAAGTGAGAAAATAAGAGGTGTGATCAAAGAAGAAAAACATGTTGTTGGATGAAGTTTGGAAGCAGATGGTGAATCGATGAGGCAGATACAGTAAGATAGAGTGATTGGTTACCAGAAAGTACATCTAGCTGTTTCTAGTTAAAAAAAGATTTAACTGCTTCGTTATACTCTTACTCTTAAAAAAAAAAAAAAAAAAAAAGACTTCGACAATGTCAAATCTGACTGCTTATGTTATTACAAAATACTGTTTCTTGGGCGCCTGGGTGGCTCAGTTGGTTAAGCGACTGCCTTTGGCTCAGGTCATGATCCTGAAGTCCCGGGATCGAGTCCCACATCGGGCTCCCTGCTCAGCAGGGAGTGTGCTTCTCCCTCTGACCCTCTTCCCTCTCATGCTCTCTCTCATTCTCTCTCTCTCAAATAAATAAATAAAATCTTAAAAAAAAAAAAAAAATACTGTTTCTTGCAGTTCACCTAGGTAAGGCAAGGAAGGGGGAGTAGGCCAGTTGCTATAGAGATTCTAAACAAAGCTGTGAAAATGGAATATGCAATACTGGGATCACACTTTAGAAGCAAGCAACATAAATGTTTAATGCGAAGAAAAGCTTCAGGATCTGAAAAAAATACAGGATAAGTGGAAATGAATGCATTCCAAAGGTATGCTGTACAGCAGTGTTTGACATTCTGTTCACAAATACAGGTCTTTACTCTTTGTCAATAGTGTAGAACACTCTTGTGCAATCCATTCCCCACGCTACCCTGTGCTCTTCACTTTACCTATGTCCTTCATCTTTTTCTCTATTACTTGCATTTTAATCATTTCACCAAGTCATCTTTTTTACTTTCTCCTGTTATCTGGTATATTAGTCTTCTATTGCTGCAAAGCAAATTACTAGGAACTAAAGCAATACGTATTTATTATATCACAGTTTCTATGCGTCAGGCTTAGCTGGGTCCTGTGCTCAGAGTCTCAGAAGGATGCATTCAAGGTGTCAGGTGGGCTGTATTCACATCTGTAAGCTTGACTGAGGAAAAATCTGCTCCCAAGACAATTCAGATTGTTTTCAGAATTCACCGCCATGTTGCTGTATGAGGGCTCAGCTGTTTGGCTGGCTGTCAGGCAGTGGCTGTCCTTATGTCCTATGGGATACCCTCAGTTGCTGGAGGTCACTTTCTCCTTCTAGAGGCAACCCACGGTTTCCTGCCATGTGGATTTCTCAACATGGTCTCTGAATTCATCAAGCCTGCTAGAAGAAACTCAAGCTGCACTCTGCTAGGACAGAATCTTATATAATGTAATGTGATCAAAGAACTGAAATCCCATTATCTTTTCCCTATTTTATTGGTTAGAAGCAAACTACAGATCCTGCCTATAATCAATGGAGGGGACCATACAACGGTGTGGACAGCAAGAAATTTGAAATTACCCTAATCACCCGAAAGTCTACCTGCCACATTTAAAGTCCATACTTGAGTCAAATACCTCTTACAAGATCATTTATCGCTTTAGCCATCCTATATTTTCCTGTGTCCTTTCTCCCCCACCTTTTCAGTCAAAGGACTGATCCTAGAGCACATTCTATAAAGAGAATTCTGAGAAGAGCCTCCAGGGACACTCCATCACCACTTCACAAAAGATAAGGAGCAATATGCATTTCAAGACAGCATCAGCAAGGAAAAAAATCAGAACATTCTTCTGGCTAATAGCTCCTCTATCTAGGAGTCATCTCTATTCTGTAGAGCTGTTAGCAAAGCCTCACATTTGGACAGTGGGAGCAGAGTCAACCCTAGCACGGGGCAGTGTGGGCTGGAGGGTGGGAAGCGAAAAGGAACTCAGTGAGATTGCAGATCTTTATCTAATGAAGCTAAACTTCTCTTGTTTCTGGAAGACCAGATGGGGAGGAGCTGCTGCTTCTCTCTGCTTAGCATTTGTTAAAATATAAGAGGAATTGTATTCTCCTATAGGCTCAGTTCCTAGAGTTTAAGAACCTAAGGAAGAACCATTACTCCACTGCCAGGGTTTTATTCAATTATCCTGAACCACATGGAAGATAGAGTAAACAATCTGAAGTTGACTTTGTAACCCCAAATCAATTTGTGAACGAAAGCCCTCATATTTGATTTTGTTTTTCTTAAAATCGTTTTCTAATGATTCAAAAATACTCCCTGTTAAAGGATTCTCAACCCAAAAAGCTGACCACTTCTCCAAGCATTGATACTTGGTTTGGGTCTAAGATTAAGAAATGTCATTCTTGGTGGTCATTATATAGTTGCTATTGCTCTTTATTGCATCTTTAGGTAGGATTTTAAATTGGTGTCATTTATTTCTAGGAAACTCAGCTTATATTGCTCTTCAGGAACAAACAAGTTTTTAACTAAATATAAAGGGAAATTACTTTTAAGATATATTTTGGTATAGCATTTTACCCTTACAAAAATATTTTCCTGTCTCACTTGACCTTGAAAACAATTATATAAGGAGGTCAGGACAGTTGCTATGAACCCTACTGTAGAGGAAAGGAAAGAGTCTCAGAAAAGACACAGGATTGTCTAGGGGTACATAGATGGAAAAGACTGAGGTCCTCTGAGCCCAGCCTGCCAGCTCTCCTGAGAGCGCTTTTCCACATACTTCCTGGCTTCCAAATCTAGACAGAAACATTTAAGAAGAACTGTTTTCTTCTTGCTCTTATGGGAGCATAGTTTTAGTTGATCTTTTTTTTTTCTTAATCTCAAAGGAAAAGGTGTTCAAATTTAATATACAACACTCACTGAATTTCATTCACCTTTAAAAAAGAAGTTGCCTGAGTCAGAAAAAGACAATTAGTTCTTTTATGTGTCAGTAGATTTGGTAATTATGCATTTATTTTATTGGCTCATCTCATAAGCACATAAATCACTTGAAATGTCAACACACAAATGTGTTGGTTTTGGCTGTCTTAATGCTGTCATTACTTTTCTCCGCGTATAAGAATTTATACAGATACCATTCTGATCAGTTTTAGTGTGGATTTGCAATGTTAATATCTAATGATGGAGGGTCATTTTCAGTGGGAAAAAGCAAGTTGTAGGCAAGTGTATCCCATGTCATCAGAAGACCATACCATGTCTAAGAGGGTTCTGGAGATATTCACCGTATTCCAGTTTGGGGCCCCAGCCCAGGTTCCATTTCACTTTCTAGTACACGTTGGTCATATTATAACAAACATTATTTGAGACTTTTTCTTAATAAGATATATATATATATATATATATGATATATGGTTAATTATTATATATAATAAACCATCTGTGATATATGTAGTGGTATCTGGATATGTATTTCCTGATATGATCTGTAAAATAAATTTTTTAACCCAAAGCAATATGAAAAAGAATTTGGGACATTATCCCTTTCAGACTCTTAGTTGTATATGTAATCATTCCTCCTCAGAGATAGAACAAAACTGTGGAGGCTTGGATACAAGTGATGAGTCTGCATATACTGGACATATATATGGATAATGAGACACAGTTGCAGTGACCGTTTAAAGGATTAAGCTGTAAGAAGCAAACACTTTGAAATAAAAGCTGCAGATACACAAAGTATCTGCACTTTTCAGAAATAGAAAATTGATTTTTAGCAGTTGCTTTTTTCTAACACACCTAAAAGGTGATGTATGAAATTTCTCCCTAGATAAAAAAACAAAAAAACAAAAAAACAGCTATGTATTTTGACAAACAGTAAACTTTAGAAAGTCAGCATACTAATGTCACCAGAAATTAAGGATGGGATACTGTTTGGTAGTCTGGCTAAGTCAAAAAGATTTAAGTTTACTTCATACTATATGAATACATGTTACTTTTTAAAAAGGTGTAAATTGCTACCAAAGTGCTCACTAGGCTCACAAATTATTTATATTGCTAATAGACTTTTGTGTTATTGGAGACTCAAACAAGAAGAAACCAAGCCATTTGCAAATGGAGGGATCTATATAAAAATTGATAGCTAGGGACTGCCCAAATTTAGAAATGAACAAGAAGATTGGCGAAACAGAAACATGGTGTTGAACGGTAGGCCTGGGCATTTTATAAAGAACCTGAAATCCAGAGAGTTTGAAGGATTTGTTCAAGTGGAGTACATGATGACAACCTAATTATCTTTACTTTTAAAACAGCACATTTAAGTTAAAATCTAAAGTCCTTATGCTGTAAATTTCTTCTCTCACTTACTATGGTGAGTGAGTAAGAAAACCCCTTCAGAAGTCAGTTCAAATCTTCCATTCCAGCTTCCTGCCCCTACAGTTTTTCCTGCCCTATGTTCCAGCCAAAAGGAATTCTCCTTCTCCAAACACAGAAAGCTCTTTCAAGATACTGTACATTTGCAAGTGCACTTCTCCTGGCCTAGAATGCTCTCCCCCACCCCACCCCCAGCTCCTACTAATGCTTTAACATTGGGGGTCACCTGGGCTCTAGTGGCTCTTCACACTCTGTAGGCACTTTGTTCCTATGCCTCAAAGGGTCCACGCCTCTGTGCTATAATCTGTGCTAACATGAGTCTGCTTCTCCCATGATAACAGAGCTCAAGAGGATTTTAGTAACATGGGACCCTAGTATAAAGTAGGTGCTCAAAAATATTGGATTGATGTTTGGATAAACAGAGAATGAAAGGAAATTGAACAGAGGTGGTTGTTATTGATTAGCATTAGCATAGGGAATTACAGAGATTTCCAAATGGAAAGGCACCTCAAAAATCTTCTGAACTATGCCTCTCATTTTACCAGTGAGTTTCAGAGAGCAACTTACTTTAGGTTATCAAACTAATGTACAACAGATTCAAGATTTTTTTTAATTTTTTAAAGATTTTATTTATTCATTTGAGGCAGAGAGATACAGAGAGAGAGAGAGAGCATGAGCAAGGCGAGGGGCAGAGGGAGAGGGAAAAGCAATCTCCCCACTGAGCCTGGAGCCCAACGTGTGGACTCCATTCCAGGACCCGGAGATCATGACCAGAGCCGAAAGCAGATGCTTAACCATCTGAGCTACCCAGGCGTCCCTCACGATTTTTTTTAAGATTTTATTTTTAAGGAATCTTTACACCTGACGTGGGGTTCCAACTCACAACCCCAGAGATGAAAAGCCACATGCTCTACCAAATAAGCCTACCACATAAGACAGCGAGGCACCCCCAGATTTAAGATTTAAAACTGTATCATACAGTTTTAGTTCTACATCATAAAGCATCTGATGAAAGAAACTTTGTTATATAAACTACATCTTGGTTATTGGTAATTTTACCAGTATATAAAAATCTAAAAAATTTTTTCAAGTATTGAGGAGCAGTTGGTGACTAAACTCCTTTATACAAGCCATTGTTTTATTTTTTTATTGTTGGACTGGTTTGCTAATTATATCCTTTTTATTTTGTAGATCAAAGGAAATGATACTGAGCATTTTACATGCTTATTTTTAAATCAAGGCACTTTGCCTCTCCTTCCTTTTTCTCAGTAAGCATTAATCTTGTTTCCAGGTCTTATTTTCATGTTCTGTATTACAATACTACACTTCTTAATATGAAATTTTATGTTTCACTGTAAACCCCAGTTGACCCTAAAAATTATACATGCATCAATTCTAACATCAGAGTGACTGAAAACAAGTCAGATCTTAGTACTTGAAATAACAATACAAACGTATTCATACAGTTCTGAAAAGCAGATTTCAAATTGCATGAATTAACTTACTGAATTTTAAAGTAATGAATCTAAAAATAATTTGACCTAGCACTAGACAGGTAATATATAAAACAATCAGCAAGAGAGGTCAGGCAGACATAAAATCAAGATGAATTTACTTATTTTAAAAAGGTAGGTTTCTTTTTTTCTTTTTTAACCGAAAATTGATTTCAGGAACAAGAATAAGCAAGAAATTTTAGAGCAGAGAGTGTGTAGCTCTTATTTATTCCTTTGGTATACAAAAATCATCCATTTCCTAAAGCTTTCTGGGCTCAGCACCAACATACAGAGACCACAATTAAATTCTGTCACTAAAAACCCACACTTCATATTCACAACCAACAACAAGAGAAAAAATGAGAGTCTTAAAAGAATATTTTGTCCAACCAAAAGATCTTATGTTTTTCCTAGGAGATATGCCATACCAAGACTTGTTAAACTATAGAAATCTTTATGCCAGAAGAGAGAACTAGCATGATGCCCTATATTGATCATGAGAGATTTTAATAATACTTATTTCTGATTATTTTTCTCTGGAGTAATCAGCGTGCAGAGGAACATACTATACAATTAGCACAAAAAGGAACGTACAGACACCAAGCAGAGAGAGCCTTCTCCATTCCCCTGCATTCTTCCTTTTACTTAATCTGGGATGGAAGGAGGGAGAATCAAGGGAATGTTTGAGGAGCAAATCAAGGGAATTTTAAAACTGTAGGAACCATGTTATGTTTATTCAACCACGCGCGTGTGTGCGTGTGTGTAATCTTTGCTCAGTGCCATGATACTTTACCCGTGCAGGTAAACCCTACTTCACCCTCTCCTTTCAGTGTCGTATCTACTCTGTCATAGGCGGAAGCTGTCTGGGTGTGAATGGGTTGCATTTTATGATAGGGAGAAGTGGAGGAGCAGATGACTTCTAGTGCAGCACTCTTCAGGATCCTCAGCTCTTCAGTGATCTGGATGGATCTGATCAGTATAGTGAACTCTCTGCAGACTTTCACCCCCCACAATTGAAGGTACCTCATCCATCCTTGCAGGTTCATCCTCCCTCCGGAGTCCCAAATTTTGGAGTCAATCTTATTCCAAGACAGGGCACGTGTAAAGCCCTGTCATGCAAAGTCTGGGTCGGGTATCGTTCAAATTGCTGCTGTTCCTCTCTGTTGCCATGGGCAGCTTTGCATCACAACCCTGTTTGGTCTCCCAGTTGATTCTCTGCATGATACTCCATATTGTACCAAAATAAGTCTCATCAGTATTTCCTGAAAAGAGAATACAGCCACTGAGGGGACATAGTCTTATGCCTATGTCTCTGCTCCTAGATACACAGAGTGTCTGTGTGCTTAGAACTTTACCTGTCGTTTTCTGCCAGACATCTCCAATACCCCTTCTAGTCCCCATTTGATACACACCCTCCTTTACTCTACTTCCTATATAGTACATCTTGCTGGACTTCTCAGATCTGCAAACTTCTGCACTAGCTCTTCTGTCTTTTGTCACTCTTGGGTTCCTGAAATTCCAACAGCCAACTGTAACATCCTGTCTCCCAAGATACTCTAGACCAACTGGCCTGACTTAGCTTCTTTTCCTTGTTCCCATGTATGCCATTCCTCCTGTCTGGCCTCTTAAGTCAGTGCTGAATATGGATTTGCATGGTCCACCTTTCTAGTCCTAGCAAGAGAATCCAAACCATACTGGTTCCCTTAGCCTCCTGGTTCTGAAACTTACTTGGCAAAATGACATTAGACTTGGTATTCTGCTAGCTTCTTCTTCCTGTCCCAGCTCCTTTACCGACCTAGATGTGTTAACCCACTCTTGCTCCTGAGGGCTGGCATTGGCTGTCAGTTTGACACTCTTTATCTTGATTTAAGCTTTGATTAAATTGAGTGAACTGTACCAAAAAAAGAAGAAAAAAAAAAAAGATCCTGTCCTTTCACCTGTCACATTGTCCCTGGATTTTCTGTTCTTATTACTGCTCTTAGAATCTAGGGACCTTTACCTCCTTCTGCATTACTGACAAAGCACTGAAGTCATTCTCATTAACTTTGATCTTTTTCTGCCAAGGTTGATACTATACTGCACAATGCTGCCAAATTCACAGTACCATGGGGTAAAAACATAAAATTCTTAATACTCTACCTTAAAACTTCTCTCTCAGGAAAATATTGTTCTTCACTCAAACATTTCTTTAGACATTTACACATCATTTTTCCTTTCTGCTTATCTGTAAAAAAAAAGTTGGCCCTGCTATACTTTGAAAACAAATCCCAACCTGTATTTCTGAGCCAGTCTCTTTCCATCTCATCTATCTGCCTATCTAGTAAAGGTGTTCTGGATGCCTAACACATGCATGCCTTAGAATAAACCTGGAAGACACAAAGGTGACTAAAACATGATTAGAACAGGCAAAGAGCTCAAAATCTTGTAGAGGACAAACATTCATCAACAGATTATTGCAAACTCAATGTGATATATGCTGTAATGGAGGAATATGCTAAAGAGAGCATAGACTGATAATTTGAAAAGTGGGCTTAGAGTCCTTATGTTTGAGTGTCAGATGAATATCAAATATGGGTTTATTAATTTTCATGTGTTGACGTGAATTTTGGTTCCATTCAGTAATGAAAAAATAAAAACATTTATTGAGGTCTAGTTCTGTACTAGGCATCATGCAATATAAGAAAAGCTGAAGTGGGGCAGTGGCAGAACATGTTGGGAAGGCAATAAATATTTTTTAAATTATTCTCATTAAATTCTGTTATTGTTATGCATGGTTTTCAAAAATGACTTTAAGGTGCCTGGGTTAGAGTTCATCTTTCATAAAACTTAAAATAAGAAAATGATAAAGTTTATGGAAGGTAACTGAATTATATTTAGTGTCCCTACCTCTCCCTCTGTCACTATAAGAAAACCTAATTTTGGTAATATAATTTTTGAAATATTGCAGATTTCATTGTTTTTTCATGTTTATATGATTTTGTCATAGTTATTTTTTTCCAAAGGCAGCAAAAATGCAGAAATATAAAAATAAGTTATACAAAATAAATACAGCTAATAGAGCAAAGTCTTTCTTTGAAATGAATGGCTCAATGAATGAAATGAATGGCTAATGGTGTGGATACAGTACTAAAAAGAAGACAAGTGAAATGCCAAAAAATAAAATAGAGAGCCTAGATTTTAAACACTGAGGTATCTGGGCTTTTGTTAGGGCTACAGTTACAATATTCAGGGCAAGCAGATTTAAAAAAAAAAAAAACAGGAAGTTATCTAGTTACATTACTTTTCATTCTAAGGATTAATGTGCTCTGAGGTTATATTGCCAAACTAAATACATAGTGTCAGTATTACTGGAGAAAGTTGGATTATATCTTAAACAGTTCTATCCCCTCCCTCCCCTCCATGTATTTCTGGGGAAAGAAAAACAAATACAAAGACTACTTCAGTCCTTCCCTGGAGTTTCACAATAAACTGTGTTTTTTTTTAATTATGAAATATTTCAGTCATGTGAAGAGAACAATATCCAAATTTAATAGAGGTTAACATTGTGCCATATTTACTACATAGATATGTTATAGATAGATGTTTCTATATGTATTTACATATATGTATATGTTTATAGTAAAAGAAACATTAACACAAAGTATTCACTCAAAAAACGTAGAAACCTGGATAGTCAAGAAAGTTCACATAGGAGAGAGAAAGGAAAAAAAGAAACCCTGAATAGATCTACCATCATTAAAGACTTCAAACCAGATTTTATAGCTTTCAAAATACATATACCCTCTGAGTTACACAAACTATTTTATAGAAAACAAAGAAAGAAAGGCTTCTCAAATTCTTTTATGAAACCATGGTTTTCTGGTACCAAATAAAACTGGGCATAGTTACAAGAAAAGAAAATGATTTAGAATCTCACTTGTAAACAGAGACGTAAGAGTCTCAAATAGAATGTGACTAAATAGAATCCATCAAAGTTTAAATAGGTTTACTACAGAAGAATTTATCCCAGGAATGCATAAAATGTTCAAACTTTACAAAAACATTAGAAAATCTACTAATGTTAATCACCAAAATAGGAAATCAAACGTAAAGAATATATATATCTTGCTGGTAGGAGTGTAAATTGGTAAAGTCATTCTGGAAATTTTTTGGCCTTATCTTATAGAATTGCACATTCATATACTCTACAACTGAAAAATTCTACTCCTAGGTACATAATCACAAAAAATTTTTTTGAATATGTATACCAGGAGGTAAGTACAAGAAGGTTCATAGCACTGATTTTTAAAAGCTAAAACTGGAAATAATCAAATACTCATGACATAGAATGGGTCTTACTGCCTTATATGTACACAGGGACTATTATTACACAGCAGTAAAAATAAATACATAACTATAAACAAACATGTAGATGAATCTTAGTACTGTAATATTGAATGGAAAAAGCAGATCCCAGAAGATTGCTATATGATACTTTTGTTATAAATTTTAAAAACAACTTAAAACTAAATATTATTTATGGGTCCACTCATGTCTAATAAAACTGTGTTTCAAAAAGCAAGGAAATAACAAAAAAGGTAGGATTATGTAAACCATAGTTAAGAGAAGCAGGAAGACAGTGGAAAGGTTGCCCATAGGTATTGTCACTGTTATAGTTCTGGTGTTGGTTGAGTGTTGGTTTGGGGGCCATTTGTTACATATTAATTAATTAAAGGAGAAATCTGTATGGTCATCTCAATATAACAGACATATAATTTAATAAAATTAAATACCTATGCATGATTTTTAAATTCTGAAACAAATTAATAATGGAAGGGAAAGTTCTTAATCTCATAAAACATATCTACAAAAAAAAGCTATATCGAAAACATTCTCAGTGCAGAAATGTTAGACACATTCTTAATATCTGGGTTTTTACTGTTGGATTATTTTATTTTATTTTATTTTATTTTATTTTATTTTATTTTATTTTATTTTATTTTTTGAAGATTTTATTTATTTACCTGAGAGAGGGAGAGAGAGAGAGAGAGACAGACAGAGAGAGAGAGAGAGAGAACACAAGCAGTGGGGAGGGGCAGAGGGAGAGGGAGAAGCAGACTCCTGGCTGAGCAGGGAGCCCTACCCAGGTCTGATCCCAGGACCCCAGGATCGTGACCTGAGCCAAAGACAGACGCTTAACTGACTGAGCCACCCAGGCACCCCTCCTGTTGGATTAAATTATTGTTTCCATCTTGAAAATATAACCACATTTGTTGTTTTGACCTAAAAGTTTTCCAAAAGAATTCGTTATTTCGGAATTGTTCTTCACAATTAACCTTTCAATCTCCCCAACAATGGTGAATTTCTCGCTCCTAAAAGCATAATCTCTACATGACTGTTTATATCACTTGTTGTTACTTTTTAAAGGAAATATTACAAAAGAGTTGGAGACAATGCATTACACAGTCATGATTTTGTAGACGATTTTAATTTTTTAGGGTATTAAAAAAGTAGTAATTTTATGTGTGACCTCTGGCCTAAGTGTCTCGAAAGGGGAGATTTTAAAAAGTTGTTTGCCTTGGACCTATAGTGATTCCGTCTAACATATAGATGTGTCAAAGTATATATTCTGATTCCTAAACTAACAGATATTTCAGCACTTCTTAAAATGTACCAGATTTCTCTGTAATGAGAAACACATGTCAGAATACCTCTTTAGGTACGACAAGCCACAAGATCAAGAGACAAATCTTGTGAGCTATTTGTGAAGATGAACAGGTTTTTTTTTTTTATTTTTGTTTCTGTTTTGATTACTTGCTGATTGATTCCATTGTAAATAATTTTCTAAAATTATGCTTTTACTGTCATTCTATCAAATAATTTCTACATGATTCCTCTTTTCTTTAAATCAGTGTTTGAATTCACTAAAATATCTTTTGGATTTTAGGATCCTTAAGCAATTATAATATCAAATAAGAGGGAATTGTGCCTCTACTTCCTGTTTATTTCACTTCTTTTTTTTTCAAATTATGTTAAAAATGTCAGCAGTTTTGTGACTGAAGTCTCAGATGGGATATCAAAGACAGTTATTGAAAGGTGTTCAACCACAAGGGTAGGAGGTGTCTCATGAAATTCTTCATTTAAATCTATAAGTGCTCCTTTAGTGAAGTGAGCTATAACTTGGAGAGTTTTTAAACTCTTGAATACAAATGCAAAAAAATTAAATAAACTTAATATAATGAGTTTGTTCCAAGTGATTTATTAATTCCATACCTAATTTAAAACTGTGGTTTATGAGCTATTTTACAGTAATATAAAAATATAGTGCATGAATAGTTTTAGAGTTAAAGAATGTGATTTTAAAAATATGAGATTGCTTGGAGCTGATTGCACAAAGAAACGAGCTCTTGTTCTGAGACAAGCATATATACGAGAGTCCCTTAAATATAGTGCTACTGCTTGAAAGAAGGAAAGTATTAGCATCTTATTGTTCATGGGCAATCAAGAAGGACATATTTTACGAAAGCTATATACCCGATATTCAAGCCATGACATTATAACTCTTAGGCATATGCCTATTTGGGGCTTTATTATAAATATACCCAGGCCACATTGCACTGTGGAAGCTAATTAAAATATGTTCCTCAGGTAGTATTTAGATTTTATCAGCATCCAGCACCCAGTTTTCTATTTTACCGCTTAATAAGCTCAAAAGACCTTGGACCCTATATTAAAGAGAATAAATGGGAAATTAATGTTAGGACCTAAAAGAGAAGCTTGATGAAATTGGAGTTCCAAGAATTCAGCTGCTCCTTATTTCTACTTAGGAACAAAACAGATGGAAATTAACATCAATAACAGTGGAAGAATATAGAGAGGATATTTTTACTATAAATAAATAAAACACGGTGGTTTTATGGGTATTCAATGAGGAAATCTATAACCAGGGCTTTCAGTGAGGCTCTTTAAAACTATAATTAGTGTGTGGGGACTGGTGTACTGAGGGACTAGACAGCCCTGCCAGATCCACCCCAGCCGGGCTTGTCCTTTTTACACAAATAAAATGCTGACAGTGTTACTGACCATGCATTTGAACGGAAATAATTTGTATCCTTTTTAACCACACTATGTGTATATTCTGTCCTTAGGACAAAAGTTTTTTTTTTTTTTTTTTTTTTTTTTTTTTTAAGCCACCCTTTAGGGCAGTTCACTTTCTGTGTCAATGGCTCTTAACCCCATAATCCCCAGGCAGCTCTTACTGCTGAGCCATGTCCCTCCCTTTCCCCTTCAATCACTTCAGAGCAACGCGCTGACCTGGGCTGTTTTCCAGCTGTTGACACTGATGGTACATTTTCTCCAAAGCAATCTGAAGCATTTACTTCATGCCTGGTTCCTGAGATGCCATGACCCTTTCCACTTCCTTTTGTAAGGACAAGGAGGGGAAAAGTTACACCTAGTTCTCTTGGTATATTGATGTCGTTGAAGCCTAAAAATCAGTCATCGAATAATGTACGTATGCGAAGACTGAAAAAAATCTAGTATTAAGGCTCACCCGATCTGATGAAACAAAATCATGCACAGGACTCTATGGATGATTTATAAATTGTGGGAATGGCAAAGTTTTATATCAGCCTAAAATGCATAGCTCCTCCAGCAAGCGTGGCACATAAAAATAGGTTGTGTGTTCTGTCAAGTTGCCTACCTTTCGAGGGCCTCGTAATAGTTAAGATATGCAATGTGACTTGCTGTTGCAGTATACTTTAATTTGTGGGGGTTTTATTTTCCGAGTTCTCACGATTTTTATTTACTTGTCACAAAACAAGAAGGTTTATGTAAATTTACATATCAACACATTTTTGTGTATAGATGTTTTGTATTTGTAAATGTCAGCCTCTAGAATATATAATGATTATAAGAAATATAAGTGCCTTTGGTAATATTTAGTAAAGTGGTTGCCAAAGAAATATATTGAAACAGCTTTTTCAAGTGAACAGTCAACCAAATACTGGCTACTGAAGTGCATGGAAGTTTGATTGCCAGTTCAATGAATCTTTAGCTTTATAAAAGATGCTGACACAATTTTTACCTAGGTTCCTCTCTCAGTTTGCTATCAGAAAGCACAAAATAACAAACTACTTCAATTCCTATTTAAAAAGTTGTGTTCTTTATTTGAAACTACACACAGATCATTTGCCAGTAGTTTTCTTTATTTTCTACTTCATTTGGGCTTTGGCACTGCTCTAATTAAAATATCTGAACAATATTTTTTGGATATCATTAAGCTCTTTGATCAAAGTCTTCTATTAAAAATTCTTGTCTCCGTTTACCAATTAATAATGACCCTATCAATTGCAGACTAATTCAATTAGCCATTGCCCTGAATTTTTATTCATGGAATAAGCCAAAGTTCCCAGCCTAATCAAAATCAGGCTTGAAATGTACATAAAGGTATGTTAATTCTACTCTCTCAGGGTGATCTTATTTTTGGTGAACTCAGCAGAAAGTCACTTTCAATAACCCAATGAGAAAAGTATGATTCTTTTCCCTAGGAATTTACTAAGTTTTATAATTTTCTTCAAACGTTTTTTTTTTCTTTCTGTCATAGGATTTGAAGAAATGCGTAAGAGCTTACCTGTTAACTTGATGTCAATTTTAGTTACTTCATTTTTTTTAATTTTAGTTACTTCTAACTATAATTGTTTGAGGATAATATTTGCAAAACAATTCAAAAAATGAAATGTATATAGAATATTACAGAGGTCTCCTCATTAAAAAAAGAGAGAAAGGGTATCACCTTATTTTCCCTTTATATGTCATGATTTAAGTAAATCAATACAAGTGCATTAGAGTCAGTCATCATATTTTATTAATCCTAACATATTTATAATTTTGGTTCTTTTGTCTTTTAAACTTGTTTGAGATTTAATGAAAAAATCTTGATAGATGGACTTCCATTTACACATAGAGCTTTAGTGAAGCCTGATTGAATTTTCTCCACCATTTTCCTGAGAACTACATTTGGAAGGTTCCTCTGGAGCTGAGAGAAGCAAGCCTGATTTTAAGTGTTCCTATGTTGAGCTTACAAGGAGATCACTTCCATCATTTTAACTCATTCAGCTTCTGCTGCAACCTTTGATTCCCTTCCCTCATCCACAAAGTACACATACAAATGTATGCCAATTGATGATTTTCCAGGCCCTGGGCAGAGTCCCCTGTAACTACAGTGTGTGGATTCCAACCTTAAATCAGAACAGTGGCGGTCAAGACCCAGAGCACGCCCTGAGGTCTGGAGGGCCCAATGGTCACTCTACTACAACCAGAAACTGTATGCTGTGGCCACTGCTCTACCTCCCAATGTCCCATTACACCCGTTGGCCCTAGAATACAAACCTGGCAAAGTGGAGTGGAATTCACATTGACTACATGTTAGCTCATTGAATCCTAAAAAAACAAACCATTCGTTCATTATGTGTTTATCGAAACACCTTATATATGCCGGGTACGTTGTGCACAACAGAGACCAAGTTGCCTGCCGCTGTAATTTTATATTTGACAAGAGGGTACTTTGGATTTTGTATTATCAAGAAATAATTATCCTTCCTATATTCAGAGGAAAAACAGCAAGAGTAGGAGAGGCTTGTCCCTTCAGACTAACTAAGGTGTTCAGCCTAAATGTCTGCTGGGTATTGGTAACAGACAGGGCAGTGTTGATAGCTGAAGGTCAGAAAGAGAATTCCCACAACTGCCTAATAGACAGTGAGAGGCGAAGGGGAACCCTTGTGACTAGTGTGCTGGGCAGACATCAGGACTGTCCTCTCTCTGTTCAAGTAAAGGAAAATAAAACTAGATGATATAGGGCTTAATTTTTTTTTAACTTTAACAGCAAAAGGACAGAAACTATTCTAAAGGTATGAAGAGAAACTATAAAAGTAGAAAATTTTCTACCAAAACAATGCGTTACTAGAATATATTTAAAGGAATTTTCTCCGTGAATAATAGAGAGGATGAGATGAATGCTGAGATGGAGGTAAATTTCAAGGAAATTTTAAAATTTAAATTTAAAATTTAGTAGTAGAAATTGCATTATAAAAAATAAAATTCAGGGCGCCTGGGTGGCTCAGTCAGTTAAGCATCTGCCTTCGGCTCAGATCCTGATCCTAGGATCCTGGGATCAAGCCCCAAGTTAGGCTCCCTGGGGAGCCTGTTTCTCCCTCTCCCTCTGCCATACCCCCTGCTTGTGTGCTCTCTCTCTCTCTCTCTCAAATAGATAAAATCTTTAAAAAAATAAAATTCATAATACTGAGGACAAAATGGAGAAACTCTGAGAATGCAAAGGGGAATAATTAAAAAAATGAAAATTATGAGCGAGAAAATAATATAAATAAGAAAAATCAGAAGCAAAAAAAGAGCCCGTCTTTGGATAACTGACCTTCTGCTGGGAGAAACCAAAAGAAGTAGAAGCAACATTTTAAACTATAAACAAGAATACCTTTTGACCATACCTCCATCCCCCAGTAACATGTCTACAGCTTGAATAGACCAAGACCCACTTGATTTCATCCAAAAGCAATAGAAGAGACTCTTACCAAGATAATATCCTGGTATGTGATGATGACAACTGTCATTAGTAGTGTTAATTTCAAAAATGAAGAGCAAACCTTGTAACTATCAGCCAGGTAGAGAGAAAAAAACAAAACAAAACAAAACAAAAGAACTAGATTATTTGAGAAAGAGTGTTGAGAAAATTACATCCTTATGAAAAATTAAGTATGAACTTTTTGTCACATCATATATATCCATAAAGCCAAGATGGTTTAGATGTTGAAAGAAAACACAGAAGGAAAACCCATAGGAAATTATAGGAAAACATGTAGATCATATTTAACTGATTTAATTAATTAGACAGTTTTTTAAGCATACAAAAATATGTAATCACAAAGGGAATGATCAGTAGATTTGAGTACAGGAAAATTTAAAACTTTTGTGTCAAATATAAAATTAAATGACATAGCAAATTAGGAAAAAATGCAATGAATATAACAGAAGCCAATATTGATGCTATATAAATACATAATTCTTAAAGCCAACAAGAAAATCTCTAATCCAATGACTAATAAAGAACATTAAGTAGACTGTATGTATATATTATTAGTGACACTGAACAATTAGAATGTCAATTAAACATCACATCACAATTTATGTACATTAAATATAAAAATGCCATTTTTTAAATTATCGAATGCAAAATTTTATAAAACGGGATTGGTGAGTATGTAGAGAAAAAATTATCATATACTGTAGATGCAAGTGTGTAATCTTTTTGGAGACAAAGGAAACAATGTATAGCACATTTTATGTGCTATCCAGGTCTTTTATGCCAATAAAGCAATAATTGCACCAACAAGCAAAGATATGAACATGGGAGGTCATTCTAGGTTTTTACTGATGAAAAAGAATTGGAAACAAATTAAAGGAATGTCATTAGGGGACTGGTTAAATAATTTTCATATTCATTCTTGTATCCATAATAGAGAATGTTACACAGCCATTATACATTATTGTTATTTATATGTAAAAATATCCATAGTAAGTGAAAAAAATGCAAGTTATAAAGTTTATTTTTATGGAGATATATGGGAATACAAACTATCTGCAAATATGAGTATCAAGAGATCAACAAGAATTAACTCCGGATAATAAAATTACAGAATTCCTTCTATCTATCTAAATCTAAATTTATCTAATTTAGGCTATCCATGAGGAAAAACAGCAAGAGTAGGAGAGGCTTGTCCCTTCAGACTAACTAAGGTGTTCAGCCTAAATGTCTGCTGGGCATTGGTAACAGACAGGGCAGTGTTGATAGCTGAAGGTCAGAAAGAGAATTCCCACAACTGCCTAATAGATAGTGAGAGGCAAAGGGGAACCCTTGTGACTAGTGTGCTGGGCAGACATCAGGACTGTCCTCTCTCTGTTCAAGTAAAGGAAAATAAAACTAGATGATATAAGGCTTATTTTTTTAAGATGTAGAACAACAAAAGGACAGAAATTATTCTAAAGGTATGAAGAGAAACTATAAAAGTAGAAAATTTTCTACCAAAACAATGGTATATCTAATTTATCTAATATCTAAAATTATCAGAATTCCTTCTATCTCTTTCACCACTTGAAATTTTCACAATGTTTATTATTTATCTTTAGAAAATGAATCTATTTTTCACATCTTTTGACCAAATAACCCTAATTCTATGAATTTATCCTATGTAAATGAGATATGTGATCAAATGAAAGTACTAGGATTTTTTGAGAGTATTAATTTTAATAGAAACGAAATTGAGGATACAGGGAGGAGTAAATGTTTTATAGTTAATAATTGCAGCAAATCTTTAACATGGTGTGTTATGGCAAAAAACAGTCTTAAAAATAGTTTATTGACATAGAGAATTACTGATGAAATACTAAGTGGAAAAAAGAATGAATTGACCTGCAAATGCAGACTAAAAGTGCAACCTACACCTGGTAACCAATCAAATGCCAAGTACAACAAATTTGTCTAAAACACCCATGTTTAGGATGAATAAAAAACATTGATTGTATCTGATAGTGAGACAGAATTGTTTTCTACTCTTTCTGTATTCCTCAATTTTTCTTCGTAGTATGTATTACTTTCATGAGAAAGATTATTAAAATAAAATTATTAAACATAAATTGTGCATAGTTACCATGCTATCTCCCATCCTCAGTTAAAACATGCAGTTGAACAACTTGCATGATTCTAAATGAACTCTTAAAAAGTTAGCACTCATGAGCTGACAGCAATCACGGGGTGTAGCTCAGGCTGACCTGGAGCATTGTTCATGTTATAACTGCAGGTAATTGTTAAGTACAGAATTATCTCAATTTTGAATCCAGGGCAGATGATACCTAGATATTTGGAATGTCTACTCTATGCCAGGTGTCCTACAAAACATACTCCTGAATGATCACCTAAGCTTACAAAGCTTGTTTATGGCACCATACATGTGTTATATGTGGTTTTACATGCAAAAGGCATACTATATAAAACACCAATAAAACAGAAAAGACCCTCTATCCTTTGAAAGGTTATTTTATAGTATAATTTTTTGTTATTAGTGCTCATAGCTGTAAAGTTCAATATGGAAAAAGTAATTGCTATATTAAATATTTAAAAATATTATTAGAAAGTTAAACTTCAGTAAAGGGAGGAGGAAAGCAATAATGAGTGGTGAAATGAATATATAGGATTTGGTATTTTAAGAATACCGAACCTGTAACCCTGGAGCTACTAGATAATATCAAATATAAGAGCTGGATAATATTTCATATTGAGTTGATCACATTAACTAGTTGGCCTACAAATACGCACTAAAAGTGTTACTAACATCTGATAACCAACAATATTGTTCAAATACCAAGTGCAGTGAATTACGTGCCTTACATGGACCTAGGATTACATACAATTATATTATGTAATGTTATGGTAAAAAATTCCTTATTGAAACCAAAATGTTGTCTAAACATCTTACCCATAATTTGATTTTTAAATGCTATATAATTAGCTCAAGGTTACTTCTGTTCAATGAGTTAATTTTACAAAGCTCTGTGAAGTTAGAAAATATGTCATTCAAAATAGCTTAATAAGACAGGCTAACTCTAGAGCATTTTAGACGCAGCCGTGTTGCATATTTCTGTGATAAATCTCTTTGGTCTTTTTTTTTTTTTCTTTTCACTTTTCTTGCACACTATTTTATCTGTTTTCCTCACTCCTTTAAGAGCATCTCTGTGAAAATCAGCTGACTTTCCTAGTCTGCCCTTCCAGGGAGCCATCTGTCAGGGCATGATGCAGACATCTGAAATGTCATTTATCTTGACCTTTCTCAAACAGATGCTTTTAGTTGTTCTACAGTTTCCCTAAGTTAGACACTCTAAAAATAATTATGCTTCACTAAAACATTACAGGACATTTTACAACAAAAGAGTTAACATTCCCACATAACCCTCATGCAATACTTTTTTCTTTACTCACATATCATTTGAGCCTCTCTGTATATGCATCCCTCTTTTTTTACTCATATAATTAAAGGAAAATAAATCACTCACTGTAATTTGGAATCTAATTTCCTCTTTTAGCATTATTTTGGAGCCATTTCCCTGTTGTAATATAACCTTAATATTCAAATGGGGATGTACAAAATTCCATAAAATTATATTATTTTTAGTAAGCCATTTCACCCATAAATGGGAATTTCAGTGCTTCAGATTTTCTCTACTCTAAGTAAAGATGAAATGACTATCTTTGTATACAACCTGAGAAGGTGACCAAAATATACTGTGATCCAGAATTTGCTTCTAGGACAATCTGGCCACCCCATTTCCCTGATTCTATTTTTATGTTTCTAATAACATGCTGAGACTGATAATAGATTATTCCCCCAGATTTATTTATTGTTTTATTCTTATCAAACTCTTATAATAAAGCCCTTACTATAGTCTATATGTTGTTTTACACACTTATTAAATATTAATTCATCTAATCCTCATAAAATCCAATGACGATTATTATCTTCATTTTTCAGATGAGGAAATTGAGATGTGGGGTAGTCAAGTAGCCTGCCCAAGGGCATATAGCCAGTAAAGGCAGAGCCATTTTAGGAACCCAGACCACCCAGCTCTTGTACAATGGACTGCCTCTCACGATCAGAATATCGGAGAGGATTTTTAACTAGTTGCCCAGTAAAAACTGGTTGGCACCACTGTGACACTGTTTCCTCGACCAGCGATGTTACCCGATATAGAAAAACAAGAGAAAGACAGCTGAGAGTTTCTGCTATGGTACCTTGTGGCATCCTTAGCCATGGTTAGTTCTTGTCCATGAAACATACTTAAGAAGTAGTTTTAGCTCAATCCAGCATACCTTTATTGAGGGACTGTTATATGTAAGGCACATTTAATACAGATGCAGACATGAAGTGCAGTGCAGTAAGCCAAATGTCTACCCATCTGCCAGCTCAGTGCCCTAAATAATCTGCTGTATTCGGGCCAAACCTTGGGAGGTGAGGGTCTATCTAAAACAGCTGAAGACATTTTGTCCAGCATGTTTGCAGTACAACTTTAACTCAGAAGATCTATGAGAAGGCAAAGTACTTCTGGGCCAATGGTAAGCATAGATCCAGAAGAATGAGCTTTTCTGGGATCATCCTGAATATGAGAGTGACATGTCTGTGAGTGTGTCCCAGACTGAGATTTCTACATGTCCTGTTGCAGAACTTTCGTGTTAAGTGTGGGATGCTGATTATTTTTACACTAAAAGAGGTTTGCTTAGGCTTGGTATTCTAAGTTTAATGTAGCAAATTTTAGGACAAAATCCAGCTTGAAACAGATTGCTGACTATTTAAGTAGAGAAGTTGACTTAACTGGAACAAAAAAGAAAAACATTTCTAGTTAAAAAAAAAAAAGCTGGAGAAGGGGAGCAGTTAGAGTGGGAGAAAAACATATCTGTTAGAAAGAGCCAAGACACACAACTTAAGGGGAAAACATCTCCACCCAGCAGGAAACCCAGCTGACTTTAAGAAATACCACAGAAAAAGAGATATGCTATAAGACTCTTCATTGCATCATCCTAGCTAAAGACTCATAGATATGTTTAGGAACCAAAGGATACAGCCTTAGAAGTGTTCATATTCTTAGTGACAGTTTGAGTTTCTGTGCATTTATAGCATTGATGGTAATGCAATGACTCAGAATACTGTAAGGTTTTTTTGCCCATTAATTGAGTGTCAGCAACATTAAGAGCATTTTGAAGAGCAGCGGCTATGCCTAGGTGTCTCTGCACAATTATATTTGGATTTAGGACAACAAAAGCAATCCATACTTTTAACTCTGGACAGGGGAAGAACAGAGACGAAATTCATGTTAAAACACAGGGCTCTTCTAATATTGTAAAGCCAGGATTGGTTTGGATTGGGGCTTAGAGTTCCTATAAGTTTGATGAGTATGATGAGGAAGCTTTGAGATTCTTCAGAAATTTCTGAAATTGTCCCAAAGAACGGAAAGAAATCACTGAGTGAGAATTTATATGTATGGTGGAACTTTGAATCAGAAAGGTGGATTTGAATCTAGGATCCTCCCTTTACTCACTATTTATCTTTGGATCACACATCATGCTGTATTAGGCATCTGTTTCCTCATCTCAAAGCTATGGTACAGGGCTGTTGAGAGGATTCAGTGAGGACATAAGAAAGCACTCAGTATAGTGTGTATGGTGTAGCAACAGTTTCCTTCCCAGGTATCATAATTCTGCCATCTTGCCCTGCTGTGGGACAGATAAGATATTTTAGATGATATAATACATGTTTGGGAAATAGCAAAAACAAAAGTATTTTAGAGTGTTTGATAAGCTTTCTAAAATGTTTTAATAAAGCATTAAAGGTAGTTTTCTGTCTTAATCCATTGCCCAGTTTGAGTCTAATGTCTTTAATTAAGGAATGTTCCAAACGGTGTTGAAAAGCCCCAATGACTTTTTAAGGAAATATCCCTAGGCTGTGAAACATTGGGAATTTTTTTCATATCTTTATTGAAGAGCATCTAAATACAGTCATTAAATATGGTCTATTCAACACTGTCTTTTCATTCATGTACTGTATCTGACCCATGACTGTCTATTTGTGGCTACATATATCACACAGGATGGAGAACCTGAAATAGAAACAAAAGGACATAGTGGTTGAAAGCCACCAAGGTCACACATGGGATCATGACAGCGAAAGATGATAAGATCAAGGATGTAAGCAGGGCAGTTAGTCATAGGAAGTAGGAGGAAGTAGGTGGCTATTGTGGAAGGAGAGAGGAAGCTGTAGATCAAGGAACATCAATAAACCTAAAGGTAAAGGTCTTATAAGAATTATCCACAAGGAAAACAAAGATTCCTATAATTTTTTAAAATTCGCATCCTAAGAAGAAAAGCTTCATGAATTAGAGAACAAAGAAGAATTATACTAAATTATTCAGTGTTATGTACTCTTTCTTCATAAATATCAATCCTATCTTTTGCATTTCAATTACATCTTGATTAATTTAATGCTTACCAGGTCACCATGGGTCTCATAGTTTTATAAGTACATATTTTGTAGGAACAAACACATTATGAGCACAGATCCCACAAGTCATGGATGCATACTTTAATCCTTCTTCATTTTTGAAGAATGCCTGACTTCCTCCTCAACATTTTTAGGATTGTAATTTTCTGAAAGAGATTTTCGTTGGACAATGATTACTATTATTCAATTACATTTTCCTGAGCTGGTTAAAATTCATGGAAATAGTGTTGGCTTTTTATTTAATGTTTAACTGTGATACATATAATATCATTTTTATTCCTAATATGTTCACAACTATAGTTTTATTTTTATTATTATTGAATTGACCAGTAAAGTCAGCAAATTGAATTATAAGCACTAGCTCTGGAAGATAATAATCATTTCAAGAAGGCCAGACTTGCCAGCTCTGTACTATCTTAGTTGCACAAAAGTGCACAGGTAGATGTGTCAGTTTAATATAAAATTGATTGGTAGACTGAAATGACCATCACTTTATTTTAAAATGATCAAAATAGTTATTCAGGTTTTTGACTAAATTTATCCAGTGGCAAAATCAAAGTTATGAGCCAATAATAGCTCAGTCATCAGTTTCAAAATTCAAATAATCAGTATATTTTTGGCTTGTATGTTACTTAATCTCCTGAATTCAAGAGACTTGCAAGTTTATAATGGACTCTATCGTGGCATTTAAATTATATCTTTTCCTTTTTTTAGGTGGACCTTCTGGTCCCTACCAAAGTAACTGGCATCATTACACAAGGAGCTAAAGATTTTGGTCACGTACAGTTCGTAGGCTCCTACAAACTAGCTTACAGCAATGATGGAGAACACTGGACTGTATACCAGGATGAAAAGCAAAAAAAAGATAAGGTAAGTGATGTGAGTGGTTTAGAACAGGCAGAAATGGAGGACCAAACTGAATCCAATTTTGATCGAATGAACTACTTATACATAGGTATTAAAATTAATGGCTATATACAACTGAAGAATGTATGTTAAATAAAAAGCTTTAACATTTTCCATATTATCAATTATCTGAGATCCACCTAAGTAAAATTTGCTTATATTCTATAGAAGCTTGAATAATTTATCATAAAGCACATGTAAATAGTTATTGTTTGAATACTTACCACTATTAATTTTACTTTTTTAAAAGATTTTATGTATTTATTTAATTTTAGAAAGAGAGAGCACACACGCATGGGAGTGGGGTAAGGAGAAGAGGGTGAGGGAGAGGGAGAGGGAGAGGATCTCAAGCTGACTCCTGGCTGACTGTGGAGCCCAACACGGGTCTTGATCTCATGACCCTGAGATCATGACTGAGTTGAAACCAAGTCGAACACTCAACCAACTGAGCTACCCAGGTGCCCCTAATTTTACTATTAAAAACATTACTGTTATTAGAAAAAATGTTCTTTGGCAAAAAATATTTCAAAAATTAACTAAAAGATATTTTAATTATGTATTTCTTTTATTATTTTGACAATTAGGAATTTTAGAAAGGGACAAGTTTTAACTGTTATACTAGTTTATCAAAATTAAAACATAGGCTGTTTCTCTGCCCAGTTTCCTTGATTGCATTTTAATTCATGGATTTATTCCATTATTTGACCTGTGTAACTGTTTTAATATAATAATAGGTATATATATATATATATATACATATATATATATAATTGCACCATACAATTCTACACATATTATATCTAATTGTTTTTCTAAAAGTTCTTACATTTTAAACATCTTTCCATAATATCTCCTGGTCCAAATTCCTATAGGGCCCCAGAAAATGAAAGTGCTCAGGCTTCCATATCAATAACTAATTCATTCAGATGTTAAAATGTAGTCTCAGTTGGACCAATGAAATTGAAACTCATTCATTGCTTAGAGTGTTTGTGCAAAGAACTCTAACTTTCTAAAGACATAATGGAAACAAATATCTTAGTTCAAGGATTTGGGGGAAAATATAATATGTTAAGTATTTCTGAGTTAATAATGACTTTATCCATTTTATGTAGCCCTTTCATTCCCTTATTCTTATCATATTATTAACCAGTAGAAAGTTAAGAAAATTATTTTTTTTAAGATTTTATTAATTTGAGAGAGAGAGAGAGAGAGAAAGAGAGTATGAGCGGGGGGAGAGGCAAAGCGAGAAACAGACTCCCCACTGAGCTGGGAGCCCAACGTGGGACTCAATCCCAGGACCCTGAGATTATGACCTGAGCCAAAGGCAGACGCTTAACTGACTGAGCCACCCAGGCACCCCAGGAATATCTTTTTCAAATATCCAAGCAGAGAATTTATAGATTTTCCCAGCAATACTAAGCCTGGAATGGCTATTCCAGTGAGTCAACACAGTCTGAATTCAGTTCACATAAAATTCACTTTAGGGGAGACGTATTTTTAGGTTTAGATTATAAAATCCACCCTATTTACCTTTTAACACCTCAGGACACACTCATTTAACATCTCAGGGTACATTATTTAACATCTCAGAGCATACACACACACACATACACTTTATATTTTAACATCTCAGAAATTGTTGTATCTTACAATGTCACAATTAAATTGGGAGCATTTAATATTTTCTAGAAGAACCTAAAATAATGGCATGTTTTCTAATCAATAGCATCTTAGACTGAAAGGATATAGGGTTTTTTGTAAAACTGTCTTCAAATGTATTTGTGAGCTGTAAACAGATATCTGCCATGATTTATGGCTAATAACTGTTTCAGTTTCTACCTTTTCCTTTTTTACAGTAGGCATTCTGATGCATAGAGAATGAAAATATATTCCATAAAATGAAGCTTTTTAAACTTCATAAATTATATAGCTCTTGAAATTAATTTTAAGATAGATAAATATTCTCATTCATTCTCCATGTGTAATATTCACTAAAAAGCACATCTCTAGGGGCACCTGGGTTGCTCAGTCAGTTGAACGTCCAGCTCTTAGTTTCCACTCAGGTCATGATCTCAGGGTCGTGGAATTGAGCCCTACAAGGGGCTACTTACTCAATGGGGAGTCTGCTTGAAATTCTCTCCCTCTCCCTCTGCCCCTCATCCCTGCTCTCTCTCTCCTTCTCTAAAATAAATAAACAATTTTTTTAAAAAAAGCATATCTGTAATAGCAAAATCCTTATATAGATTGATTTAGGAAAGAAGTATAAAGAAAAATATGATTAAATTATTGTACTGATGAAATACTTTTTTTCTCCATTTACATTAAGCATGTGATTTCATGATTCTATGTGAATATTTTTTTAATTTTTCCCTTAGTAATAGATGATGCATTTGCATATTAGTGCATTTCATTTCATTATCTTTGTCTGAAATGTATGTAAAATTTTTGTCAAGTTGACCAAGATTTTCTATATCCTTACTGATTTTCTACTTGTACTAGCAATTATGGAGAAAGCAATGTGCAAATCTCCAACTATAGTTGTGGTGTTACTGATTTTTTCTTGCAGTTATATCACTGTTTGTTTGATGTATTTTGAAGCTCTGTTGAAAGATGCATGATCAATTAGGACTGTAATGTCCACTTGATCAAACAGCTCCTTTATGAATAGAAAATGACCTTCCTTATCCCTGGAAATATTTTTTGATCTGGAATCTGCTTTGCTGATATTAGTAGAGGTACTTCAGCTTTCTTTTTATTTATGCTATGTTGGTGTGTGTTTTTTTCATCCTTTTGCTTTTAACCCATTTGTACCTTATATTTGAAATGCATTTCTTCTGTGCAGCATAAAGTTGAGTCTCTTTTTTTCCCCCCAATCCTGCCATCTCTGCTCTTTAATCAGAGAATTTAAACCATTTATATTTGATATGAATATTGATTATAATTGGGTTTAAATCTGTCATACTTCTGTTTATTTTCCTACTTGTTGCATCTTTTCCATTTTTTTTTTTTCTATTTTTCTGTCTTCTTTTGGATTAATAGAATTTTTTAATGATTCCAGTCGGGGTTTTTTCATTGTTGACTTACTTGCTATAACTTTATTTTTTATTATTGTAGTGATTTCTGTAAGATTTGTAGCATACATTTTAAACTTACTAGTCTACCTTCAAATTAATGCAGAGCCCCAGAAACCTACCTCTAGAAGCACAAAATAGATCTTATAAATCCATGTTCTTAGGAGCCACATTTATTATAACATTTGATTTTGACATTCCCCAAATACATCTTACCATAAAGAAAGAAATAGGCTCCCACTAGGCAAGTTCGTCAACTATGAGAGTAAATTGATACCCAGTGAAAAGGATGTAGGCCAGAATTCTTATGTGAGACAGTAAATCAGCTTCATCTATCCAATATAAAAATTTCTGAAGAATTAAACCATTTTAATGTTATATGTATGACAATCAGCTAAACCCAGACCATGTAACTGGTAGTTTTAAAATTAATTTAGCCAATTTGTTTATGGTATTATAACTAATTCAGTATGATGAAGATAAGTCTTAGATAAGTTTACTATTTGTTACTGAAGAAAACAACAAACTCCAATAAACTGTACATAAGAATACAGCAACTACAATTACAATAAAGAAATACTTTATAAGAAGGAAGAGCAAAAGTTCTTTGAACTCTTGGAAATAGAGGCATTATATACACATATATATAATACACACAGAATATATATATATATATAATACACACACATATCTGTATGTATATATATTCCAAAGTATACATATATCACTCATAATATATATGTGTGTATATATATATATATATACAAATAATTGTGCTTTATTATTATTATTACTATTTGTACTAGGTATTTTACCTATAATTTTATATATTCTTCCTAAGTGTGCTCTTCTTCTTTACAGAAGGCTGCCACAACTTAGTAACTAATTTTTCTGAATAAGCCATTTCCTATTGATTCCTAATATTATTTGTGTCTCGCTTTCCATGGTTACTTTCCATAAGGGAAAAAGTCTTCAGTATTTACAAATGCAAATTCAACTACAAACTTTCATCCACACAAATATTATAAATGAATTGAATGTTTCAGGGCGAAGCATGTGCTTGTGAAATGTTTTATGTATGTACATTTCAAAAGGAAATATTTACAAACAAAATTTTCTGATTTCTTTTTTGTATCTTTACGTTTTTACTGATTGCTTGCTCTAATTAGATTTTAGGGGTGTAGGTGTGGATGTCTGCTATAGATCCAAAAACAAGATTACTTCAGAAAAACAATTTCAAAATAAGCAATTTTCTAGGTTTACCACAGTGGTGTAAATGAAATACTAAAAAGGTATGAATGCTGAATTTAAAAAAAAAAAATGTATGAATGCCCTTTCTGTTTCTCATAACTGACTAAGCCTCAGGAAAGCAATGCCAAGGAAAAAGCGTATATGTACATAGGAATGTCTAAATGTATGTGTCAGTGTATATGTATGTATGTATGTATGTATGTATGTGTGTGTGTGTTTATGCCAAAAGTCAATTAAAGACAAATTCCTGTTCTCTTCATTGAAATGTCGGTTTCTCACTATCTTCCCAGAGCCTTTATAAGAATTGCAATTTACTTTAACATTTTATTTTTTGACAAAATTCCACATTATGTCTTTCATGATGGAGCATGTGATGATACTGTCTCATCACAATCTCTACATTCTTATTTTTCTCTTTCTTGTCTACAATATTTTCTAACATTTAACTAACTTTTATATTTCTCTACACCATGGATTCAGATACATTTTTTATTTGAAAGTCAAATGTTCCTTTGCTCTCATGAGAGTGACATTTGTTTTATACTCTTGGAGCTGTTTTTTACTGCAGTTAGGAGGAAAATTGCAAAATTTGACAGACACTTCCAGTATTTAATTTTTAAGGTTATAAGCCAAAGTAAAACAATAATAAATTTCAGGAAGTGTTCTTATATGGAAAAATTAGAAATGAAAATGGATTTTCTCATCCAATATATTAGTCATAATGTCATGGTGTTTAAATAAACCTGAATTCACACCATGGGGGCTTTCTTCTTGGGAAAAAAAAAAAAAAAGAAGCTGGTAATATTCTGCCTCCCTCCCTGAAATTGTCCAGGTTTTTAAAAGTATAAATCAAAACTTTGCAGCTTCACCCTGGATTTTCTATAAAAGAAAATCCAAAAGTCTGTTTCCAGTTAAGATTTTATTGGTCCTTATAAATAAATAAATAAATAAATAAATAAATAAATAAATAAATAAATAAATAAATAAAGGATTTTATTGGTCCTTAAAGATGCCACATACTCATCAAGAACAATCCTGCAACATCTTGGTGAACTCTCTAATTTAGTGGTTACCAAAATTGCCTGATCATGACACTCGTAGGGGAGCTTGTTAAAAAATACACATTTCTGGGCCCTGCCTCTGACTCTCAGAGGGATGAGCTGGGAATCTAAATGTTTACAGAGGCTCCAGCTAATTTGAATAAATGTTTACAGAATCCCCAGCTAATTTGAATAATGAGCACGTGTGGGAAAGATGACTCTGATTGGCACCAAATTTAAGTTTTTGAAACTGTGTAGTTTGTATTTTTCTAGTCAGAATGGAATGTATTATATTATAATTCTTTAGGACTGGCTGGCCTCTAATTTGTCAGTGGTGCAAGTCAGTATGAATCAATGTCTCAAGTGTAAGTTTAGATTTTAATGTTTGCCAGTTGTCTCACAAACACCAACAAGTAAGCATGTATTAGCTTTAAACAAATTTTAAATTTAAATAATAGATCTATGTAGTTAGGAACACATATTAGGTGGGAAAACATCTAGAAGGATGTGACATTTATATTCATTCAATCATGTATTATTCTGAAGGCAGTTATTGTCTACTCTGTTTTGGATGTATTGGGGGTTAACCTGAATATGACAGCAGGTCAACAAAGAAATCCCAGCCTAATAAGGAACTCAAGAATGGTGGAAAAAGTTTGATTCAGTCAGCTTATTTTGAAGACTCAAAATATAAC
The DNA here is from genome assembly GCF_009762305.2 of Zalophus californianus. Taxonomy (NCBI): domain Eukaryota; kingdom Metazoa; phylum Chordata; class Mammalia; order Carnivora; family Otariidae; genus Zalophus; species Zalophus californianus. The sequence continues at coordinate 63,701,323 of NC_045599.1, read as the reverse complement.
CTACCAAGTGTATCATTTGATAAAATAACTGTAGGAAATAAGTAACACAAGCTTAGAGCTATCTAAGAACAATAATAATAATATTAAATTATGCTCATTTCATAAAAGTCTATGACTCTGCAATAGGAAAAAAAAAAAAGAGTTCCTGATTCTTCTCTATTTTCTTTTCTCAACGTTGATGTGAAAAAGAAAAAAGTAGCAATGTCACCAGTCCTTATTAGCAAAGCCTTCATAATCTGCATTGGAGGATATATTCAAATTAATCAGTAATTACAGATGCTGCAGGGTATTCTTTCATTCCTGCTGAAGCTGGCGCTCTCAGGTAGCTGAAATTAAATTTGAATATTTAAATCCTTGGAAGTCCAGCTCATCTGTGAGGCAGAGGTCAGATGAGATGTCAATTCAGGAATCAGAGCCATGCTGCTCTTTTGAAATTTGACCTGGCTGAGAAAATTTGGAACCTGCAGAATCCCCTGGGAGGTAAAATAAATGGAATCCCCAGTGGCATTTGGTGAGAAGGATTCTAGCAGGAGGAAGTGAAAGAGGATGAGCAAGTCTTTCAGGGTGGAGCAGCCACATGTTTCTGAGCTGCAGGATCAAGGACGGGGTGTCTCCATCTTGCATGGAGACCATTAGTTTCAACCACTCAGAGCCTTGTTACTATTTTCAAATAAGGCAGGGAGGGAAAGAAAAGACGCTGCTTTTCTGAAAGCAGTTTCCCAACAACTAATCAACTCTACACAAAGCGTTCAGATTCAAAAATAGCAAAGGAGTTGTGCCCCTACATGACAGAGATTTATATGTAGTCACTGTAGTGTCCTTACTTAGGTATTTGGTGAGTCACTTAATTGGAACTAGGTTAAGGAAACAATGCTACAGTTTCAGCATTGTCTAAAAATAAGGACAGTGTTATTTAAATAAACACCATCTGGTATCAACTGTTATTTAGAATTTTATCTGCTTTTTTCCTTATCATAATTCAATATTATGGGACCTGGCTGGGATATGTTTGGGTATGAAGAATACACAATCACCTGTATTCACATAAATGTGGATGTTATTAGATTTTCAAACTCAGGACACCACCTGAGAATGTTTCTGTTTTGGCAGAATGTAAAGTTCAATGATGAGCTCACCATTTTTAATTTTAAATTATATTAAAAAGCCCTGCCCAGGAGCTGATAGAGAGAGATAATAGTTAATGTCATGATTCCACTTTTAATGCAAAACAAAAAACAAAACAAACAAACAAAAAAACGCGTTGAACTAAGAAATTAAAAGAAAGAAAACAGCAATCTTAGGGCCTGATGTGCTCATCAAGACTGAATGAAGGTTGATAACATGCAGAGACAAAATATTTAGTAAAAACATGTAAATAAAGACATTCCATTATTGCCATAATCTATATATACCCCAACTAAAAAGTTCAGGGAAATCCTGTAATTCCTTATGTACCTTTTTATAATTCATGCTTTTGACAAAAATAGAATGGAGTCCCTCTAAATTTTACTAAGGCCTCTGACGAAGAAGGCCATATCTCAAGAACTAACCCAGTAGAGAAGAATTGATTTATCAAAGTGAAAGTCATTTTCAGACTTAGATCTGCCCACTGGAATGGGAAAAAACAAGTCCACTGAACACATTTAAATTCAGAAAGCAGCCCATTTCACCAGTGACAGGTGTGGTAGTTGTTGTTAAGGTGCACAGAGAACAACATGATGTGGCCTCACCAATCAGAATTAGTTGTGAGATGGGGACTGGGGGTCAGAAACAAGGCAGAAGACTGGATGCAAATCCAGACGCAAATAGACAAGAGCAGAGGTCAGCTACAGGGAGGACTGTATTTCCATTTCCATGTTTAACATGAACTCCAAGTGTCCTGCCTACCCAAAGATGTTTGTTCCTGAATAGAGGGTTAATGGTTTATGATGAGGAAAGGAGGGAGGGCCAGGAAATGGGGCTTTTGGGATGGAGGTGAGCAGGAAGAGGGTTAGTAACTTAAGTAATTACAACTGTAGAATCCAGTAACTAGCTAAATGCTGGAGATAAAAGACAAACTAGAATGAGACTAGCCACAGGAACAATCAGAAGCTATTGGTCTTAAGGAGCTCATTAAGAAGTCATTCAGTTTATTTGGAGACAGCAAGAGAAAGCTGATTGTCTTTCTTCAAGGATCAATTTTGAAGTTGCAAAAAAAAAAATTCTTTGTACATTATTTCACATTCTATAATATTAAAGACAAGCAATGAAAATAGATGGTTCATTTTGACCATTGAAGCCTTTACATTTCTTAGATGGCGTTTGGATTTTTTGATCTTCATTGAAAAGAAAAAACAAAAGCAGAGTGCTGGTCTAAGGACCTATACTATAAGGTAGTAGAAAAAAAAAAAAAAAAGTAAATATTAGACACAAAATCCATAAAAACTCACCAATTTGGAAGTGGGTTGGGAGCAAGGAGGAAGAAAATACCCTGCTGCTATGACTCCTATTTAGAGACAGGTAATATCCCAGTGCAGAGGCTACGAAACATTATTCACAGTAAGATAGAAGTTTAAAGTGTTAAATAACAAAAATGCAACCAAGTAAATTTCAAGATCTAATTGGCTTTATTAAATGACTCAAGATTAGGCGGCACCCCTTCTAGCAAGTAGAGGGAGCTCAGAGGAATTGTACAAAATGGAAGGTTTTTATAGAGGGAGGGTGGGGCAAGAACATTAGTAGCATGAGAGGATTGTTGCAGGCAAGGCTGCTTCCCCTTAGGAGTCAAAGCAAGGGGTCTGTCTTATCATGCAGGATTACCTCATCTTCCTCTGTGGGGGAGGGGAGGGTGTTGGAGAGAGCCCAGTGGCAGACGCATTGGCGCCCGTCAGAAAATTCCTGACTGACAGCTAAGACTGCATTTCTGGGGGAGGTTGAAACTGCACTAGATTAACTAGGAAGCCCCAGTTTACAAAGTCGGCCTAACTGATGCCATTTGGGGCCTGTGGTTTTGTTTTTAACAATGGAGACAGGAACAAACAATGCAGAGAAATGCAGTGAAGGACGAATATGTTTTTTCTTTGTGTTAATTATCTTATGTCCTAAAAACTCAAGAACTTCTTTGTTTCCAGAAAATTTGATAAGCTACTTTAAAATTTGAGACCATATAGTTTTTCCAGTTAACAGATGAAAAAACGTGTGAAAAACACAAGAAATATGATATAGAACATGCTATTAAAGTAAAATGTTCATTAAAAATAATTTTTTATTACTACATATTATTACTACATGTATGGCCTTATTTTTCCCAATGCCCAAAGGCCAAAAAACTTTAATGTCTTATTTTTTGTCATCCTAATCCACCATCACTCATCAGAAATTAATAAAAATATCCCCAATGAAAATTCTGAACATCTCATGTTTATATTTATGTTTGACTTACATATTATTAGACACAACTGTATAATGACAGTATTCCTCAGCGGAAAAGAATTACTCATTCTCTTATTTAGGTCATGCTTGTGTTTCAACTGTGAGGGACCATCAAGAGTTAGCCCAACTATGGCCCTAGGCATCAATTAAAAAGGTTAACACCCTAAAAGTCCTGATTAGCGGTAAGTCCCCAATAAAATGGTCAAGGCTATAAAACTTTGATAAATTGTTTAAAATTCAAGTGTGTTATTATTCTTTAAAAGGCAGTGAAGAGCCTGATTGAAACAGTAGAGCTTAGCTGGGAAGAATTTTGAAAATTTTTATTAGAAGAAATAGAGACCTATTTAATGTGAATCTGGTGGTTATCATTCCCACTATGAAAACTGATGTAGGAAAGATGTTAGGGTTCGAAGCCGAGGGCCAAGAAAGAATTCTTGAGACGTCTTTGGTGCAAAAAGGTGGTTTTATTAAAGCCCGGGGACAGGACCTTTGGGCAGAAGGAGCTGCACTGGGGTCAGGAGGAGCGGCTCCTTATATACTTTCAAGTTGGGAGGGGGTTAGGGATAGCGTAAGTCTCTAAGGAATTTGGAAGCAAGGTTTCTAGGACCTTGAGGGGGCTAGCTATTGTTGGGAAAGGGTCTTGTATTAATGTTTCATAAAACCTGAGTCAGGAGACCCTCTGTTGTATATCGGTGGGCCATATGCTTGGGGGAAGGAAGGCATGCTTCATAGGTGAGTGAAAAATTGTTACTTTTACATAGCAAAATTTCACTATTCTTCTTCTTTTTGGTACTTTGCCAATATCTATAAGTATTAGCAAAGGTGATTTTTTTTTTCCTCCTGATGTCAAATATAATTTAATAATCAGTGTACCCTCAACACATTGAGACAAAAAGACCCAGGATTCCCCTGATCAAACTAGAGTTTGCCCCTGCTCAGCTCAGGGCAGGATTCTCTATGTTCTTCATTTATGGTTGCCAGATTTAGCAAACAAAAATGCAGCACACCATGTTAAATTTGAATTTCAGATAAGCAATGAATAATTCTTTTAGTATAAGTATTGCAACTCTGTCTCCATTCAAGATCTCCTAGATTTTCCAGTTAGACCAGATGTTCTCCTGAGAAGACACCTAAGGAAGAGAGGATAAAGTGAGAATGCCTTTCTTCCATACACGCACATATATGCACACACTCTCACAACCTGCTTCATGTCTGTGACTCCACTTTGCCACCTCATCATTTGTCTCCAGAATTATCTTCTCCAACTCCCTAACACTGTTTCTTCCTCAGCACCAGTCTGGCTTAGAAGACACATGGCTGAATGCTTAAATCACTACTGTGCTCATACTTCTAGCTCTGTACTAAGTCATTTCTGACCAAAAATAGCATGAGATGTGGAGTGAGGGAAAGGTTCCTAATGTGGGGTGGGAATTATCAGACACCTATGTCTCTCCTGCCACATCACTGACATATCTTCTCTGAAGGGGTAGAGTCAGACTACAGATTGTTCTGATACAATGCAAAATGCCGGTGTGATTTAGGAAACTTTGAGATGAGCGCTGGGATTCATTAGAGAAGCAGACTATTTTGTACTCTTATAGAAAAGAGGAAAGGCATTTCTACATTTCTGATGTTAGACTAAAAAGGAAAAAAAATTAGATGGTCTTGCTGTCTGACTACTCTTGGTAATATCTCCTATAGATAGATATCTGTGAAAAGCAGATGATTTTCCAGTTCTATTTTTTCTGTAGGAATATTTCTTATGGCAGTCAAAATCTAAGTGCCAGAAAGCAGATAGTTTAAATCTATAGCCACATTTTAGAATGGCATATTTTATGTTTCATAAATCTTTATAGGCAATCATCCTATGAGATATATTTGCTAAGATATTCTTGTTTCCCGAAGAGACTTTCATCTTAAAGAAGTTAAATATTGGTGGTGTGTCCTACCTACTGAATGACTTTTAGACTGAGCATTCCAAATGCCAGCACATGTGGGAGAAAGAAGGCAACAGTCGACAAGAGTTGGAAAGTTTTGCTTTGATGTTTCTTGGTGTCTTTTTCCAAGGTCAAGACTTAGCAGAAGTCTTGTAAATTTCTCAGGGAGGTTCTCTGGCCCTCTGTAAGAAGTGGCCAGGTCCCCAGCTTCTTAGAGTTAAGGTATGCAAGAAAAGCACAGAAGGAATGGAGGTGGCTACCCTGTCCCCTGTCCCTTCTGCCTCTCATCTTATTAGATTGGATCTCAGCAGTTCTTTAGCTCAGTGTGTCATTCTCACAGTGGACGAGGGAATCACAGGTACGATCTCTACCAGCTTACTGGGAATAGGGAAGTTGCTATTACAGTGGAGAGTTACGGCCCTTCATCTCAGATCTCTATGGGTCAGTTGAGCCCTTCTATGAGAGACCAGAAGTGAAAAGTTCTCAAAAATACTCCCAAAGATGTGCTGCTTCCTCCTCTTTCCCAAAACTCCCAACCCCCAGAGTACCTAAGGAGGAACGAATTTTAGAAAGATATCACAGCCTTCTTTTCAATCAAGAATTAAGTATCAGCCAACCAGCTTTCACATCAATTACAGGAAAATGAAAGAGAGGTGTGATAGTTTGAAAAGCAATAAATGACCCTTTATTGTCAGAGTAGAAAGCAAAAGACTACATATCTGCATTTTTTTTTACCCAGTTATTATTAGAGTCTCCCTCTGGTGCATTTTGGAAAAAAAAAAAATGTGGAACAAAAAAAACAATAGAGTGCAGATAATACTGCAAGAACTCTAACTGAATGTCAAATTTGTGGTTTAGTAAAAATTTATTGGGATATAATCAGAGATTTATATACACTAGGAACAGGAAGCAAAGCCAGATCAGTTCGGTGAAATGTAGCATTCCCTGAAGCTAGAGACCTAATTTTTACATAATTACAAAAGAGAGCAAACTTCAGAGCCACAAGAAATCTCCTGAGGGCAGCAATGGGAGTGGAATTCATTTTCTCAGAGAATCCATATATTCATTTTAATGGTTTAAAATGATTCATGCACTAGTGGAAGACAGACATGGAACTTGTCCCCATGTTTTTCTTTTTACTTCTCCCATCAAACAAAAATGTTCTATAATTGGACCTTTGAAGTTAAGTCTTTGGATAGGCAGTTTGAAAGTCTCATAATTTCATTGAGGGAGCTTGGGAAGCAAATCTCTGAAGGAACCAGGGTCCAGATTTTTAAAGGGCTTGTGGAACAAAATAACATTTTGAAAGGGACACAGACAGAAATTGGTATCCAATATGAAATATGGTGCAGAATGATTTATATATGTCACCATGTTCTATAGCTTTCAGAAAACCTGCCAGTTTCCCAGGGGATTTCAAATTAATCCCTAGTAGATGGCCAAAGTAATATTCCCCAAGGAATGTATAAGCTTTTGCAGAAATGATATTAAAGAAATACAGAAGAATAAAGACGTTGAGTTGTTTTGTTACTGAAATATGAAAAAGAACAAGTAACACTAGTTGTTTGATATGTTTATTAGGTTTATGTTCATGAGAATAAGTATCACCCAGAAAATAAAAGAGCAAGTAAAATAGAGAGAGTAGAACCTAAGAATAAAAGGTTTAGAAAGTGTACTCAAGGGCCACAATAAATAAATTTCAATAGGTTGCCATGTTAGGATTTATTCAAAGAATCAGAAAATAATAAGTTCACAATTAATTTTGAAGCCTGGATATCTCTGACAGGCCTGGCACATAATGTTGAGGAAGTTTGGGGCACAATTCTTTCAGACAGTTGAGGTCCCTTCTCAGACTAATCAATGTTAACAAATATCAAAAAGTCCTCTGTGAAACCTATAACCCCTCGACATCAATTACTCATTGCAAAGTTCGGGAGTTCCCAAATCCACTCTCACTTCTGACATCAGTTGCAAGTTCAAAGTTCCCCAAGACCACTTCAGGTCCGATAATCCACTAGAAGGACTCACAGAACTCCTGTAAAACTATTATACCTACAGTTACAGTTTATAATAGTGAAAGGATTCAAATTAAAATTAGCCAAGAGAATAGGGATGTGGGGCAGAATCCAGAAGAGTTTTAGGCATGAGCTTTCAGTTGTTCTCTCTCAGAGTCTTAAACAGTGCTAACCTCTCTCAGCAATGATGTGTGACATACAATATGCACTAAGTATTGCCAACCAAGAAAGCTTACCTCAACCTTGATGTTCAAAGTTTTTATTGAAGCTCAGTCACGTAGACATGGTTTACTGCCTGCAAGGCTGACTTGTGTCTCCAGCCCCTTCGGTGGTCAAGCTGGTCCAATGCCCCCACCATAAATTACATTGTTAGCCTAGACTATCTGGTGTGGCCCAAGGTTCCCATGTAAACAAAGACAGTCTTAATCATTCAGGACTTTCTAAGGGTTTAGAGATTATCTCCCAGGAACTGAAAGCAAAGGTCAGACCTCCTTTTGGGTAAGGTTAAGATTTTACTGCACACTCATATTATACAAACCTGTATGAACCGTACTCTCCTCACTGGAATGACACATGTCTGCATCACTATGACGATACTAGATTGGACACACCTTGAACTTTGCAGATAGGTTCACCTGCTGATAAATTGTTTTGGTTGACTATGGCCTTTAATCTGCACCTTTGGAGGGCAGTAGTTCTATTCAAGAATGCTTTGGGTTGGAACACACCGAGGCAGCTCCCTGTTCCTCTCTGTGGATGAGGATTTTTGCTGTATCATTGTTGGGATGTCCTATAGTGAGAGCTCATCCCCCAACTCATTCTGCTGCAGACTGATGATCAATGTAGACTTGTTAACACAATCTCCTATCTCCAACAAAGCCTTTCTTTATGTGTGCATGCACTTGTTAGAATGTGATTCTCAATATGCACTATTTTCCAAGGAACATTTCCTAGAATATTGGAATTTACCTGGAAACTGATTTCTTGTTTCCTTATTACATCAGAAAGAATGTACTTATATTTAGACTAATTTTGTTACAGAGTTTCATTGGTTTAGTGGAATTGATTGGAGAGAAAACCATCAAGAATGATACACCAGCCATTCAATCATGAAATGGTTTCAGGATGCTGATAAATTTTCCTAGAAAATTGAATTCGCTGAATAATAGCTAGAGTCTGTGTAAGCTAAAATAATCAAACTTTGGTTTTAGACTTTTATATCCAATCACTAACAGAAGTTTCATACATGGAAAACTTCCAATAAGATTTCTTTTTAATGGGATATACCTTCATACCACTAACAATTTTCTATACATTTTAACACAATAATTTTTGTTTTACCTTTTAATGAAAAGTTGTGATTTTTGGAATGCTTTAATACAGGGCAAAGTAAAACATGAATGAGAAACAACTGAAGTTTCTCTTATAAACACTATTCAAATAGATAAATACTGTGTTTGTGCTTTAGACTTTAAGTCATTAAAGCATTGATTCAAGTTGTAACTGAAATATTTGACAGAAATTCAAGGCATGTTAAATGTTAATAGTAAGTATATAAAAATGATTTTTATGATACTGAACCATAAACTAGTAAGTGTAAGTCCTTTATATCACCCACAAAAGTCAGATTTTATACTCACATAATATATAAATGGTTACTTTATGAAATAGATACTTAAATCCTATGTCCACTAAATTTCCACTATTTTAATAAAGATCATAATCTTAACTACGAATTGCTATCTTTAAAGTGTCATGATTCAATAAAATGAAATGAAATTGGAATAAATATAAATGTCTACATCCACTATAAATCTATTTTACAAGTAAAACATTGGGAAAAACCTGGCTTAAGAGAAATTCTATGAAAAAGTTCCAAGTTTATTTTGACCATTAGTCATCAATCATGACCGAAAGTGTAATATAATAGTTTTAAATTTTAGACTGCATTGATAGAAGTATTGTATCCATAACAAAGGTACACTCTATATTTTGAGTCACTCAGGTCATTACTGCGTACTATGTCCGAATAAATACCACCCTTTAATCAAGTCATAGTTAAACCAGAGGGTATCCAATGGAATGCAATCAAAATGATAATTTGGAAAATCATCTTACATGAGGAATTTTTTAAGCAACCACAAATGTTTAGCCTAAAGCACTATATTGAGTTTTTGAGAGATTTATGTTAATTATTGTTAAATGTATCTAAAAGTGTTTTTCTTTTGATAGATATCGTCTATGCTTGTTGAGAATAAAGCACTAGGATCAGTAGATGGCAGTTAGAAAGAGGCGTGTGTCAGCCTAATGAAAGGACAGACTTTCAAAGTGTCTAAATATGTACCTACCCTATTATATTGAGGATTGTGTCACCATCGTGGGAAGTCCCATGTCAGAAATGTTAGAGGAAAGTTGGTGCTGGCAGATCTATACCATCTCTTCCAAGTCTCAGATTCTTCTACTCTATGGGTGGAATTACATAAAAACAGTGTTTCTCAGGGATCAGAGTTGGAAAAGACTGTTCTTTTCTAGCTCCTTCATAAGTACTCTGGATGAAAGAATAAATAATTGAAATTATATATGCTGAATAAATTTTTTTTCTTTTTTCCACTCCTCCCTCCCACCCCACCCCCCCCACACACAAATGCTGCTCTGGGGTAATGGATTTTTATCTTTGTCGTTAACCCTTTAAGGATATCAGATCAGTGTACAGACATAGGCAATGAAGCCAATGGTATGTTTGACACCATTGCCAAAGCACATGCAAGCAATAGCTTATTCGACCCTTGTATTTTCACAATATCTGGAATCCCGGTTATAGTTCTAGTCTCCACATTTCATTATTTCTCTTTTGATTAGAGAAGAGGAGACCAAATGATGACATATGATGTTGGATTCAAATGCTAGAAAGAGGAAACCAAAAGGCCTAGGGATGAACTGATGGTTACCTGAGACCTTGCTAAAATACTGATTCATTAGCGTTGAGGAGCTCAGGGAGGCTATCTAAAAATCCTTAAAACTGCTGGTATTTGGATGATGTGAACATAAATTCCAAAAGGTTAGAACAATGGGAGTCTCTTTAAAACCTCTTTTTAAAAAGATTTATTTATTTATTTTAAAGAGAGACAGAGAGAGGGAGGGAGGGAGGGAGAGAAGCCTCGAGCAGGGGGAGGGGCAGAGGGAGATGAGGAGGGAGAATCTCAAGCAGACTCCCTGCTGAGCGTGGAGCCCCGATGGTGGGGGAGGTTTAATCCCAGGACCCTGAGATCGTGGCCTGAGCAAAAACCAAGAGTCTGGCTGGCGCTTAACCAACTGAGTCCACCCAGGCGCCCCTCTCTTTAAATCTTTTAACGCATTTTTTAGGACAAATAAAAAGAAGTATATCTTCACAGACCAGATGACATTCTAAATAAATAGTATGTGCAAGAAATCCCCGCAAGGATTCCACAACTTTTGTGAAAGGCAGTTATAGGTCATGGCCGCGAAGAGAAGCTGAGTATGCCCCAGCTGTCTGACAGTGTCATGAAAGGATAACCCTGCCTTCTTGGCAGTCTCGCATTGATGACGTCAGCTCTCGCCTGGATAGACCATTGTCCCTAATGAAGAATGACAAGTCTCATCTTACAAAAAAATATTAAAACGTTGCTCGAAGCAACATTTAATTGTTTTATCTGACAGTCTCTCTGTGCTGAGATTTGAAACCTCATTGGAATCTGATTTGAATTTTAACTAGTATCACAGGAGAGTTGACGCTGAAAAGCAGAATCCAAGATCTCAGACACATGGAGGCAATGGCAGTTCTCTCTATTTATTATCCTCTAGGTTGTAGTTGTAGAAGCCTCTCCAAAGTACCTTGGGCACCTTTTTCTTGAGGGCCCGTATGATGGGAAAAGCCTGAGAGATCCCTAAGCATTATCATGTCTGAGTACATCAGCAAACTTGTCATCAGCTAATTTGCTAAGCCTCCTCCTGAAACTGAAGCATATGCATATTCTTTTCTAGAAGTTTCTCAGTGTCTTTCTCATATACAACTTTTCCCCTCTCTATGGAGATATAATGTTTTCCATCAGTCTTTCCAGACTTTGATATCAATTGAGATGCTCCTATCTCTGAAGTGTGTAAATAGAAAGCCCGTCTCTAGAATTTTTACACATTTTTAAAAGTTAACTAAAAATACTGAGTTTGCATTCCTTTGTTGGATAAAACATTGAACTAGCATTCTTAAGCAAGATCTTCCTAGTGCTGGAGACAAGAAAACAGTACTTGGGCCACATGTTTGCACAGCAAGTACAAGATGTCATGCTTGAATTTGCAAGTATGTGCTTTGTGTTCTCTGCTGTGTCATTACTGAAAGACTTCCAAAAATAAAAATGGCTCTTCACTACCTTTAGGCCATGGTTTGGTTGATTCCAAGGTAGCTTGTGGCTGTTTTTTCTGTGAAAATTTTTGTTTTCTAAATTATACTGTTTTATGAAACTTCATTTAATCTTTTTAATGAGATTCAAATATCTGTGAGTTTCACAGATTGAATTGAATCCGAAGTGTCAGAGTTGAATGCAGTTTCAGAGCTGATGTAGTTTCTCTAAATGTATTCTCCATTATAAAGGATAAGTATAATAGTTCAACTATTTATTTCTGGGTTGATAGTTTCTTATTGAAACTTGTGCTAAAGACCAGTGACTTAAAAGAAAATTATTTCTTACTGAGTATCCTTCCCAAGAAGTGGTATGACACTATATTTTGTACTGTTATAGATCTTGTGATGAAAGTTAATGAATTTAAGTTCTGTTATTCCAAAGAAACACATTAAGTTCTCTAGCAAGGCTATGAAATTGGATTTAAGATTCTGTATTAAATTGTAACACCACAGTCTCAGTGAAGCATTTGAATCCAACATCATATGTCAGAGAGAAGGTCAGGAAACCATAGAAGGTACTCTCTTATTTTCTGCTTTTGCAATGACAACCTCTCTTAAGGATTTTTGGTGAGTGTCTGTGTGGTATGTCCTATTCATGTGAGCTTCTGCTAACTGAGACACTGTTATTTAGTAACACATTTAAGTCCAGAATTAGTTCTTGCTTGGTCAATGCAAAGCCAGAGCATTGCTGAGGATAAAATTCCTAGTAAATGAAAATGGATTCAGATATGCCAGGATGATGAATTCTAGATGTGGCACAGTTCGGTATTCTCTTCTTCAGCAAATATTTATTCAAAAATCACCTTGGGGATATATTTTGTGTCAGGCTGAAAAATTGTTCTCCACCGGATGGGGATGGCACTTCGCATTTGCCCTCAATGACACATAATCTTTCCATGGAACCAGCAGGAAGATTACCCCATCTTGTCTGTTGCTTCTATTAATCAGTGCCATGCTGTCTAATGCCTTTGAGAGGCTATCTTTATTTTTCCCTATCCAGGAGACCTTTTGTGATCATTTGAGACTGAACCAACTTATTCTAGAAGGCCATTTTTAAAACATTCCCTTTAATTTTAGAATGTTCAAAGATATGGGTTAAATATTCTGTCATGTAGTGATGGAGTTTTTTTTTCCCCCCCTTTGGGGAATTTTTGTTTCAGGTCTCCCTTTAGCGATATAGTCAAGTTTTGATCTCAAGCAAGAAAGAAATTATCTTCCAATTATAAGATGCCTCATAAAGTTAAAAGGGGAAAGTCTGAAGAGATTTTTCATTATCCTATTTGAGCTAAAACGAAAATATGAGTATAAGATAGTTAGAAACTACTTCAATAATAAGTGTGCAGGCTCCGTAGATGAAAAACGATGAAATCTTCAAGTAAGACTAAATATTATGAATGCATGAATTTCTCCCAAAGTAATGTGTAATTTGATGTCATTCCTATCAGGATCCCAGTGTTCTGGTTTTGTTTTTTCTGAAGCAAGCACTTTGCAAAGTTATTATCAAGGTCTCTTTGGAGAAAAAAATGGACATAAATGCTCTAAAAAAAAAAAAAAAGCTTTGAGACAAAAGAATGGTAGAGAAGAATCCAGTGCCAACATGTCAGGATGTTATAAGTCACAATGATCACAAACAGTATTGCAGGGATCCAGGAATGAATAGACATAGAAACCAAAAAAAAAAAAAAACAAATAGTTCAAAATAGCACTGATTGCGTTCTCTCTCTTGGAGATGGGTTAATTTTGTTGTCTATGTGAGAAGTGAGCAAAAGACACTGTGATAGAGAGTGTTGTCCTCGCCAAATACCCATGTGCTCCTCTCCATTTCCCAGCTGCTTTGCAGCTGGGCTGGGGTCATATAATTAGTTAAGGTCAATGACATATATCTCGAAATGATGTAAGCTGCTGCTATACTATGTTCTTTAAAACATCCCACCCAGTCTAACAACTCTCACCTTGCCCTTTGTCAATGTGGAGGCCACCTGTTTCAGATGACGGCTACAATTTGCAAGCAGCCTGGATCTCTGAGTCAACTCCTTAAAAGAGAGCACCTTCAGCAAGCTGCCTGACCAACACCAGCTTGTGACAGAAGCAAGAAATAAATATCTATTGCGTTAAAAAGAAACCTGATAGGCAGATGAAGATGATAAATCTATGTATTCCTGCCTTAGATGACCAGTTTCATCTTATTTAACTCTTTAAACATTACTTGACAATTTTTTTTTAAGATTTTATTTATTTATTTGAGAGAGAGAGAGAGAGCACAAGCCGGGAAGTTGGGGCAGAGGGAGAAGCAGGCTCCCCGCTGAGGAGGGAGCTCAAAGCAGGGCTTAATCCCGGGACCCTGGGATCCTTAGCTGAGCCAAAGGCAGATGCTTAACCAACTGAACCACCCAGGCGCTCCGACAACTTAATTTTAAAATGTCCATGAAAAAGTAGCTGCAATAATTTGTTTTGAAAAACATGATTAGCTATCAAAATCCCATGTTTGGGAAAAAAGATTCCAAACAAGAAAATGATAAAAATAATTCCCAGGCAAAAGAAGGCGGTATGATTGATATTCTTCGCTCTTTTCTCCTAGGTTTTCCAGGGCAATTTTGACAATGATACCCACAGGAAAAATGTCATCGACCCTCCCATCTATGCACGGCACATCAGAATCCTCCCCTGGTCCTGGTATGGGAGGATCACGCTGCGCTCGGAGCTGCTGGGTTGTACAGAGGAAGAGTAAGGAGCCTCCACACCCCACAACCCTCTTCTCTGTCCCCCTAAAACTATCTCCGTGGGAAGAACTGTACAAACTCTGTAGGAAACTGAATGGGATTTTTCATAAAAAATGCTCAAATTATGTCCACTGTCTTTTTCAGGAGGTCTAAGCCTGCCTTTTCAATGGTTTAATTTTAATTTCTATTGTTTTAAATTTCTTAAGCAACATCACATACCTTGTGCATTACTTTTGTCATTGTTTTCTGAATTATTCTCAATGGTTGAAATATATTAAGGAAAGAAAGTAGCACTCTTTTGATAGCAAGGGTAAAAAAAAATCTCATAATTATCAAATAAAAGCAAGAGTTGATAGAGCATTTATAATCAATACTCAGCTAATTCTTATAAAAGGAACACTGCAATGTTAGCAATAAGTTTTTTTTCTTCTGTAATGACTCCACATGATCATAATTGTTTTCCCTGTGCCTACCGAACACTGTCAGTGTTTATAACCGAATTTTGAAGAATCAGTTACATGCAGGTACTAATTGATATTATAATTCTCATTTTACTTTCATTATTTCTAATCAAATATATCATGTGATCTTTTTCCTTTTCATTCTATTCTATATTCTTTATATTGTATATTGACTAAGTCCTATATTTTTCTAATTGAGTTTTTTCCTGTTATTTGCCAAAAAGTTTCATGTTTGTGTGTGTGTATATGTATGCATATATATATGCATACATATATATGGAACATGATTGCATATCAGTAGATTGATCATATTTAATATCAGTAGATTGAATCTGCAATTCTATTTTTGAAGGAAGCTATAACTATATAATTTCCAAATACTTCCTTTATAAAAAACCCATTACAACCATTTTGCAAGATATAAACAACAACAAAATAGTATTATGTCCCTTTAAACCAGAAGTTAAAACTTTGTTTTGACGGTATGTACATAGCCTTATCTTTAAAATAATACAATAATGAATTCTTTGTCCATTTAAAATTTTTTTGGCAAACAAATATTAACACAGTGCTGCAGAGCCTGGCCAAGCATACTCATCATTTCTTTGTTCATCTCTGCATTTCCTGTGAAACTAAAACTTTACTGAGACTTGAATGAAACTGGTGGCAGTTTCCCAGGAAAGCACACTGTGTAGTTATTTGTGAAAAGTATTTACTAATGACAATGTAGTAGATCATTTTAAGATGAAAATTGATTTCTATTTATTTTGCTTCAGAGGTCCTGAAAAAATAAGCAATTATCATAACAATTTGTTATTGATAATGGAGGTTTCATTGACATGTTTCTCAAATTAAAGTTCACACTGCCTCCATAATAGTCCTCAACATCTAATTTATAAGCTTTACAAGCATTTATTTTATAAGGCTTAGACACAGAATTATTGGAGTTTTAAATTAAGGGTCCTGGAAAAGAAAGTATAGTATGTGTATGAAATGTTAAGGTCCTGTGCAAAACTGAGAAGTTGGTTTTGTTTTTTTTTTTTCCCCTCTATTATTTGTGCTGCATAACAAAAGCCACTAGACTGTTACTGTCTTGTCTGTCCATGTGTTAACAGCATTTCTTAATGATGTATATATGGAGTGGTCTTCAATCATAGTGAAGAATTTAAAGGGAAAGTCAATCATAATGGTGTTTTTAATAAGAGTAAAATTAGGACTGGCTGGCCACACATTTTTCCGATGCCCATGGGCTTTCTACTTCAGGTTCTTATGAAATTGTTGATTGGAAGCATCTGAAACGGTAATCATTTTTCAGCATCTTTCACAAACAAAATTGTTAGGTCCCAATATTGCCTTTTTCAGACAACTTTAAAATTAAGAATTAAATCTTTTTAATTTCCTAAATATCAAAGTTGTATTACAAATAATTACTTAGGTCCAAAAAGACACACACACTTACTGTCTAGCCAATGCCTTTTATTTCCGTAAACATCTACTGCCCCACCAAATTTCTAGCCGTTTTCCTTTGCAGACTATGCACGATTCTTCATTCCAAACAGAGTAGGTTTTAGAAATTATGAGTAATGCTTTGTAATGATTTACTTTCTCAAAACTATTCCTGGCTTCTTGTGATGTTTTGAGTTTTATTTTATTGATAGTTTTTTAAACAAATATTTTAAAAGGGAGTTTGTTAAACTTACAAAACAAATATTTTAAAAGGGAGTTTGTTAAACTTACACTTCTTACCTTTTAGAAATACAGTGGAGTGGCTCTCTCTTGCCTGTGCATTTTCTCTCTGCTCTCTGCGCTCTTCACTAATGTGGCATGACCAGTGGGGTATCTATTTGTCCCACGATGCCTCAAATTCGTGAAGACAAAGGGATTCCCACATGTGGTGATGTTAACAATTCCTGTGAAGTAGTATGTAGCTTTTGTATCATTTGCATCAATGACACCGAAGGGAAACAAATTTATTCTATTTAAATTCACCCTAAAACAAATGAAATCTTAGAAGCAGAACACACAGAAAAATCACCTAAGTCTTCGCTATATGGAGTAGCTATAATATGCTAGTTTTATAATCTATGAAATAACATTCTAAACATCTCCATTTTATCTATGTCCTGTTGAAAGCACTTATCATAGTAACTAATTCTAATTTCAGGGTTGACTTTCTCTTTCTGAATGGCTTCAAAGGATTGGTGTGAACTTTGAAGACTTAGGGTACTAATGATTGTATCTTTGCTAGTCAACAAATTATGAAACAATACTGCTGGCGTCTGATGTGTCAGTAAGTACAGAAGTTACTAAGACACAAATAACCTTTGCAAACTTTCAAGCTGTGTAATATTCCAATGTTGGTTTTTTTCTTTATATATAGACTTAAATCGTGTAGGATGTTGTAAAATTAGTATGACCTTGTCTAGTCTTCAAACTTAAAATAAAACTTTTGAAAATCTGGGATACCTTTGAAGCAGTTGTAATTAAACACATTTGTAAGAATACACAAATTGTCTGAATGCCCACTACTCTTAACTACATGCTTGATGTACTTTTTCTTTGTACAAGACAATTAAGCAAATGCATAAAAAAACAAATTACAGTAGCCTCCAAATACCCCTTGATAACAGCTAACCTCAATTTTCCAAAATTTTTAAAATGTGTGCATTTCTCCCACTCCTTTTAGCTGTGCAAAATTTATTAGAATACTGGTAGCGCAAAGTCATTTTCTGCCTCATACATGTTTAAAGTTTTGTGTTCCAGGATTGATCTGCCCGTTGTTAATCACATGCCATTGCTAGCACTTCTAGTATTTTTTAAATACATGATTCTCAGGAGCATAATGAAGCAATCCAGTCAATAATAAGCAATAACACAAATATTAATAATATATTTACCCATGTAACATCAGCTATTGCTTAAAGACTGTCAGAACACTTGATTTCTTCATAAGCCCTGTTTCTGCCTCTCTGGAAGTCATGGGTAAAATATTAAGTCTGTGTTCTTCCCACTTCTTAAGATATTTTCTTAAGATTCAAAAATCTAGGGAAAAAAAAGTAAGCTATTAGATGTTGATTCCTTAGTTGAGTTTCAGTGAATCTCTGAGAGATCTTGGTATCAACTTGTCATGTGTGTTCATTGTAGTCATGTGTAGTCATGTGTAGTCATTCATGTTCCCCTACTTTAACTGCATTTGAAGGTGAATGCTTCAGTGGGCCTCCATTGCTTACCTCACCTTTTCACATACACAAACATATACAAATATGCTTTTACTAAGTTAAATATATATATATATATATAATATCATATATTTAATATATACTTAAGAAGGCCAATAAAGAATCAGGACAACATCTACACAGAGTAAAAATTCATTGTGATAGAATAAATACTCAACAGAAAATTTTTCAATTATGAAGCTTTTAAAATTACTGATTCAAGATGTGGAAACAATAGGAACATTTAGAATTCCAAGGAGGAAAGTCTGACCCTGTTGGAATCTGTTTTAAAAATCAATTAGGGATAACATCATGAATGGAAGATATTCTCTCTGTAGAACCTACAAGTTTAAAACATCTAGCACTTCAACTGTGAGTACATGATTTTAAGTAAAGATTTTGGTAAAGAAACATTAGTTTTTACTGTCGGTGATGCAGTGTTCTCTATCTCTCCTCCCTAAGGCCAGTTGAAAACAATATTAACAATGGAGTTAGTGTGTTATTTGTGCAAAATATTGCCTCTAGCCTTCAAAATGCAAAACAACTCTTTTACCTGAGCAGGTAAAGTGGAGGATTAAGCCACTTTGCTAGCTGGAAATAACCTGAACTGCTCTGAAACAGAATGCAATGTTAAATCTGTCTTTACAAAGAAAGAATACCTAGTGTATGTAGCAATTTTTCTATTGATTTTGAAGGGGGAAATAGGATTCCTTGATTCTACTGCAGTAAGTATCTATAATTCATATTGGAAGTTTCAAAATTGCTACCAAATAAAGTGTTTTCCACAGTAGGCAAGTGGCACTTACTCAGAGAGTGATTCTATTAGATGAATTTGGTAACGGAAACAGGAAAACATTTTTGGAAAAGGCTCCTCATTTAGTTGTTTTTGCATATCTTGGCAGGAGTTGATTGAGTCATTTGAAAACACTAATGCTGTGGAAATATGGTATAGTAACATCACCAAATGGTCACCATATTACATGATTAGGCATTGCATATGGTGACTGCCTCTGATTTAATTTTGTTTTAATGTCCTCAAAGGCATGAACCACACTCTTCTATATTTATGTAAAGTCCCCCTAGTGCCATTCACATGCCTAGCCATGAATATGTTAATTATGATGATGAATTGACATAAGATCAACTTGCTGCTACCTGGAAAAGAAGTGGTGGGAGTGAGACTGATGCCGCATTCAAACAGCAAGTCCCCCGTGGCCAGTACGGAAACAGCTTCGTAATGACTTGTAGGAGCAGCGGGGCCCAGACGTTGTAGAGAATTAAGGGGAAGGCGACTGGGAGCGGACTGCATGCCTATGACAGAGAAGGAATGTTTCCAATAATAAATGACTTAAATGGCAGATTAAACCTGGATTGGCACCTATTTTATAATTGTTCCGCTTCTTAGTGAATAATAGAGCTAATTATATAAAAATGAGAAATATAATGAAGAATTTTAAAATAGTGTATTTTAAAAATAATAAAAGAGAATTAAGAGAATTCTATTTTATTTTAAAAATAATAATAGTAAAATAATAATAATAATGACTTGCTTTGTAGTGGAACTGTGGCAGGCCAGTGACTCTAGCTGACAGGATTAGTACAGCGCTTCTTGAGCCCAGTGGCATTTTCCACCTGGGCTCAGGAAAGAGGAATTGAACAGAGAGGTGAAAGAGGGCGTATCACAAAGTGCACTACATAATTAACCTCAAGCGGTTTAACTTCCTCGGTTCTTGAATTCCTTAGGTAATAATATGGAAAAATGCTATTTTTTTAAAGATTTTATTTATTTGTTTGAGAGAGAGCATGAGCAGGGATGGGGGGGAGGGACAGAGAGAAGCAGACTCGCCGCTGAGCAAGGGGACCGAAGCAGGGCTCCATCCCAGGAGGATGGGACCACAACCTGGGTCAAAGGCAGACGTTAACCAAATGAGCCACCCAGGTGCCTCAGAAAAAAATGCTATTTTTTCAATAGCAGATGCATCCTGCTGTTGTCTGAATGTTTGTGTACCCCCCAAATTCATACGTTAACATCCTAACCCCCAAAAGTAGTGGTGTAGAGGGGGCCCTTTGGGAAGTGGTTAGGTCATGAGAGTGGAGCCCTCATAAATGGGATTAGTGGTCTTATAAAAGACACTCCCAGAGCTCCCTAGTCTCTTCCACCATGTGAGGACACAGTGGAAAGGCACTGGCTATGAACCAGGAAGTAGTCCCTCGCTTCACTGTGCTAGTGTCTTGAACTTGGACCTCACAGCCTCTGGAAGTGGGGGCATGAGCAATACTTTTCTGTTGTTTATAAGAAGTTACCCGGTCTGTGGTATTGTATGACAGCTCCCTGAATAAACTGAGACACATCCCTAAAAGGAACCTGTTTTTAGTAGTATAAATACCTGGATAAGCTGTTTGGGTTGTGTACTGAGACTCTAAGAGCCATGTTTAAACAATACTGAAGTGTTTTTCATACTTCTAGTGGTGAGAAATTGGTGGATTAGGACCAGTAATTTTTTTTTTTTAATTAAATAAACTAGGAGAGGAGTGGAGAAAGAGGGGAGGGGAGGAATGAGTCCACTGTAAAAA
This sequence comes from Zalophus californianus, assembly GCF_009762305.2. NCBI lineage: Eukaryota > Metazoa > Chordata > Mammalia > Carnivora > Otariidae > Zalophus > Zalophus californianus. The sequence continues at coordinate 63,680,570 of NC_045599.1, read as the reverse complement.
ATCTTTCCTAAAACATTTTTATTTTAATTATATTCCTGTGCATATATGTGTTCTTGACCACAGCATAAATTATTTTTCTTACTCTGAGACGCAGTCGTAAACATTAGAAAACCACAGCACCGTGGGCATGAACTGCTTTCTAAACGGATAGTGTCTGCTAGCTGCCTGGTATGCTGGGTGGTCAGTGTGAGTTTAGAGCCAGAATTGGATGGATCCTGGCAACAAGAGGCTTTTATAAGCTTGGTGGGGACAGAGAGGACCGTGGTGCTGGAGGCTGATAGGCTTTTTAAGAAAACAAAGATACTAGGAGAACTGTGTGGATTTTTTCTGTGTGGTGGATAAAGCCCTTTATTCTTCTCCCCATAAATCATTCTAATACAACAAGTTTTTCCCTATTCTGTTTCATTGTTTATTCTGCTAGGGAATAATTCTGCTAGAGAAGGTATGGCCAACTATTGAGTCTGGCCTGAAGGTGAGTTTGCAGCATGAACAGAGGCCACCTACGGGGTCCTGCCACTTGGGATATAATGCAGGTCCATGTGTTGTTTTGTTTGTTTGTATGTTGAGTCGACTTTGATGTTTGTTTCTTTTAATTGATTTTTCTACATTCACTTGTGGTTTAAAAATCCATAATCTGGTTCCCCCATGCCCTCATTCTAAACTTCTCAAGCTGTTTCCAGAAACTCATACTACTAATTCCTTGCTTGAGAACAATCCTACCTAAATCTGGTATCACAAACACTTATGCCTCTGAATTGTAGCATTAGGCTGTAATTCAGGTTCTGTAAAATATTAAATTGTTTTCGCTTTCACTGGAGATATAAATAAGGCTAAATTCTTTTATAAATAACACCATAGAAACTACTATTAAGTAGTTAAACTATTAAGTTTAACCATTCGGTTAAACCTTTAAGATCAACCAACCTCTTTTTAAAATCATTCTTTGAGCAAAATTTAGGACGATGCAAGATTCTGGAAATACAGAGATGAAAAGACTGACTCTCGGGAGCTCACAGTGTGGAGGGCAGTAGGAGGTTAACAAGAAAGTAAACATATTAGGCTGTATAACAAAAATATGTTCAAAGTGCAAAGAGAACATAAAACAGAACTTATACCAGTAAAAATTCAGTGAGGGAAGGCAGTCCGAGGAAGTCAACATCTGAAAGGACACCAAACTGTCCAATTTAATATTCATGACAACTGAAACATCCAATTTACTAGTATGACAATTCTAGGAAGAATGAAATAACATGTCCTCTTGGTAAGAGGAGAAAGAGGAGTGGGGCATGTGGGTGGCTTAAGCATCTGACTCTTGATTTCAGCTCAGGTCATGATCTCAGGGTCACGAGATTGAGCCTCGTGTTGGGCTTCCTGCTGGGCGTGGAGTCTGCTTGGGATTCTCTCTCTCCCTCTGCCCCTCTCCATTCCCTCTCTCTATTAAAAAAATAAATAAATAAAAATGGAGTAGCAGAAAGCGGTTAGGAGATTTGTCCAGGTTGTAGAGCTCTGATTTGCACATACCTAGATCTTAGATGTTTCCCACCCAGTTCAATACTCTTTTTCTTCTTTCAAGTCAAAAGGTCCTGAAAATGTGTTTTGTTATACACTAGTACATTAACAACAGGAATGATTTGCCTCCAACCCAGAATGCATTGTTTCTTCTGCAGTTTCTCCTCTTGTTCTAAACAATTTAATACATCAGTATTATCTAATAACATGTATTTGAAATAATTGATCGGTGGGTGAAGTGTTGACCATCATATGAATATATGAAGAGCCACAAATTACTGAACAACTAATGACTACTATGAGGTATCAAGCAGATAGCATTAATTTTTTCAAAGGTGAGTAATAAGCCCAAAACATCAAATCACCTATCCATAGACACAGTAAATGGCCATCCACATGTGGCGAGCATGAGATCTTTAATGCAATAATCAAAAATCCTTATATTCAAGAAAAATCTGAAAATAGTGCTTTATAGATAAGAGAAACCACAGATATTTCCAATATTTTAAAAAGAATTTCATGTTACATAATGGAAACACAGAACTACCCCTGCTTGAGTTCTAGTTCTCAATATTTAAAATTTAATATACACTTGGTTAGAAGAGAAGCTGAGTGGTGACTAATATCTTAGAAAATAAAGCATGGGTGCTAACACAATTTAAGGAACCAACTTCTGAGTGAATGGTATTATCTTTTTCATTCCCCGGTGACTCTTCAATTAGTAGAATTAGGAGCTTACTCAGTGACAAATAACCTTGAGTAACCTCATGTAATCAGTAAATTAAATTTCTATAACTTGATTTAGTCAATTCTCTGTCCATCGTTCATCAGTGAACCAGAATAAGCTGAGAGAATCTTAGACAACTGGAATTAAGAGACCACCACGTCTGGGATGCATTTGTTTAAATGTTTAATTCTCTAGGTTGTATTCATTCAATGTCTTCAATATGTTCTAGAAAGGACGGTATAACCTGAGTAAGTCTTTAACAATTCTAATGGTCAATGAATCTTACTTCTAATATTTGAATTACATCCTTGCTGAAGCTGAATCTATGTATTTCATTAAAATCAGAAAACTGGTAGTTAAGGTATTTTAACAATCAGTCTGTTCTTGTTCTTGCATCCCTCTTCAAATGCTTAAAACCTACTCAATGTTTTGAATGATCTTCTGAAAAGGTAAGGCATCAAACTGGGTAAGGTGCGTGGAATGCAGTAAAAGATCATTTCCAACCCTTATCTGATTTATCCTTTAGTAAGCTTATCTTGCAGCAGCACCTATAAGCTTGAGGATGTTCATTCTGTAGTCTAATGTGAGTACCAGACTATCTCTAACGTATTTCTGCACATTAAAATGTTCCTTGGTCTTGGTTTGGGCCAATATCCATTTCCTCCTTAACCACATTATCATATATGTATTCCTATTTTTTATTTAAACCACTTTTGCAGTAAATAATGATTTGAAACCTGTGCTGAAGGCACTCTTTCCTCTAAGAAATCTATTTAGTATCTACTAAAAGTAAAACAAAAGGACATGTGGAAATATCAACAATAAAATTTATGTCCAGGGCATCTGTGTGTTGTTAAGCAGATTGTGCCACACACAAAAATGAAAGGCCCAGGGGTATGAGTTCAGGTTGAAATCCAGCCTCTTTTGCATTTAGCAAGCTAAAATCTTGAGGGAGATCCGAGGATAGGAAGTGCCTTTGTGCATATCATTTTCCCTGAAGAGGCCTTTTTTGCTAATTATAATTAGCATCTTATGTGCTGGGGACAAAGGCTTGATTTGTTTCAATGCCTGTCTACCATTTTTGTGAAAGGCAATCTTCCAGTATGGGAGATTATCAATATTTTACAGTTTTGCAATACATTTAACATAGTCTGAAAATTTCCTGCCAGAGTAAAACTCTGGGCGTAAAAGGGACAACTCCAGCACTTGCTTCCATCTTCCCTCACTGATCATGCTGTGGGTCATGAGTTGCATGTAACGGGAGTATGGAGGTCTTTTCCCATCCCTTATTCCTGCTTTTAAAAATGGTTGCAACAGTTACAGTTAAGGATGTATCAGGAAAGTCATATATTGAACAGAAAAAGAAAAGCAAAAATTCTACAGTCTTTGTTATTCAGTCAGTAAGTTACTATTAAATGGCTCCTCAGTGTGGGTTAGACTTGGGAACCCACATAACCATGTCGACATTCTACCTGAACTCAGAGGGCTTGCTATTAATGATGGTGGAATTTGGGGCAGCAAAGGCAGAATGAGGAGCTGATGCAAATTGTCCCCCACTGAATGAAAAAGCTCTTTTGTTATAGTGACATCTTTGAATAAGTGCATAGGACCTTACTTCTGACTCTTCCTGAAGAAAATGTTTGTAGCTGGTACTTGCCAAGGTTTGCCTTTTCATACTCTCTGCAAAATATTTGAGTTACTTTTCTCCTTCAAAAGCATGTTTATTGGAATACTTTAATAAAAATTCATTCAGCAATGCAAATAAAACCGAAAATTTGTACATTTGTGTTGTAATTTATGGTCTATATTGCGTATCACTAAAAATAACACGAATTGGAAGGCAGAGTGTGTTTCTGTAAACTTGAATTAATGAGTGATTCCACTGAAACTTTCATTAGAACAGTCCCATAAATTAATGTAGGATGAGAGTCATTGATTTATATTCTAAAAGGATTCTTAAAATATTAAAAATACATGTCCCTTAGGTTAACATCTGACTTGAGTAAATTTACTCCTCACAATCCCACAAAAATAAAAGCAATGGTTTCCCTATACAAGCCATATTTCTTTCTGTTAGCATATCCTTTGGTATTTTCAGAATTATGTAGCCCCGCCTAAATAAAAATGTAATTGGCCCCATCACAAAATCAAGCTCTGAAACAATAACTGTGGCTCAGCTGAAATTTACTTTAGAGAATATTTATTAGAACGGATTTATTCCAATGGAGTGGTTTCAGTAGTATGAGTTAACTTTTAATAAAAATAGTAATCCATCTGAGAGTCATATTCTTACCTACTATCTACTTTATTTCCAAAGAAAGAGCTAGTTATTCACAGGCTCAAACATTGACATTATTTAAAGTGTAGAAATATATAAACTTTAATATTATTAGCATATTCTAAGTTTGGTATTTTAAATTGTAAATTCTATTAGCAAACTTAGATCTCCCAATCTATCCCTAGGGAGTGCACCAGATGTCCTACAGGATTCTGCAGCATCTATTGACAAGTGCCAAATTCTTCCATTTAGTGGATATACCTTCTTTAAATTGATATACCTAAGACACCCATGTTTGCAAATAATTACTATCATGACTTAAAGAACTTAGCGTTCTACTGCCTCTAAAAAGTAAGTCTCAAGTTTGGGAATCAGACAGCCCTGAGTTCAAATCCCAAATCTTCTCTGGGCAGCTCACCAGGAGTTTTTGGTTTCTCCTCTGGAAATCTGTATATATATTATAGGTGCTCGGTAAGTTTCAGTTTTTTGATGTGATTTTTGTTTTTGTCACTGTGACAGACATACTTTTCACAGACACAAACTTGGGTGTACAAAAACGCTATTCTTTATATTTTACCTACGGTTTCCTCACCAAAAAAAAAAAGTAATTTAGTTATTTCTAAGAAAACTGAGTTACTTCAGAGATTTCTAAATTATCCTATGAATTTACTAATTTCTTCTCAAATTCACTAATTTCCCACTTTCAGTCTTTCAGCTGGGATTGAGCCTAAGCCTCAGAGAATATAGAAGGATGTGAGTTAATGGGACAGGGATGCCCACATCTCCATGTCATCGGGCATCCAGTGAGATATATAGAATCAGCCTGTCCTGTTGATGGCATCTCTGCTGCTGCCTTTTACCATGAGCCCCCAAGTCACTGACCTCTGGCCAAGTTGATATGGACCCATCTTTGGGCGAGTGGGACACCTCCCTAGAGGATCGCTCCTCCATGAGGGCTTTCGTGCACTGCTGAATCTCAGTCCTATATACATATCTATTTTCTGTGATATTTGTTGAATGAATGAATGAATGAATGAATGAACGAACGAATGAACAAATACAGCTTCTTCGGAGATTCTCCTTAAAGAGGAAGACATGGTATTGCTGTCAGAACCCCTGAACCCTGCCTCAGCCATCTCCATTCTACACCCCCAAGACAGTCTGACATAAGCATTTGGTGAGGCTGCAGACACTCAGAACTCTGGACTGACAATGGGTCACAGGTACCCTGTGCTCTTGACTGCAGCCCTCTGCACCACCAAAGGGAAGCCAGTTCTGTGCAGACCCTGCACCAATGCAGAAGAGCCCCTTTTTCTTCTACCACTCCTTCCTGCCCAAGCCCCAAGGTCCTGGAGCATGTCAGCTCTAGGCAGTAACTCAGTCAGCAGGGGCACTCTGTGAGACACCCAGACTGTGGCTTTTCTGCCTTAACTTGAAACGGAAGAACTGGGAGAAGGCCGCAATTAAAGGCATGAAGACCTATGAGGAAGGGACACTTCCGTTAGTAATTCATGTATCACTTAGCCACACACAAAAAGGTATATTAGACCTCTCTGAACATCAGTTTCCCCATCAGTAAAGTGAAGGGGCTGAATAACTTGCAGACAGATAAAGCCTTTGCATTCAGGAGATTTTGTTAAATTAAAGCACAATGAATTATGACACAACCTATTTTGTTTTTTTATTTGAAGACTGTAAATGAAATTGGCAGTACTTCTATATTTAGAAACTATATATAAGGTTAAATAGTTCAAAATATATATGAGGAGTCCTAGCAACTATAATCTGCAGAAAAAGGGTATGAGAAGTTATTTACACTTAGTAAAATAGATTATTGTCATTTTTTTATGGTTACAATTGAATGCACTGGGAATTGATAAACTTAAAGAAATGGTTTTTGACCTTTAAATATTTCCATAAATTCTATTGTAATCTCTGTTTCTTCTTGGTTTCTCTCTCTTTCTCTGTCCATTTCTCTCACCCTCTCCTTCCTTCTGGACTCATTTTAGATCCTGAAATTTTTCATTTGTACATTCAGAAATAACTGGTCAGGCTGAAACGCCAAGTAACACTTGTAAAAGTTTAGCTCATCTAAAATCATAAGTCCCGAAATTCACTACCTTTTTTCAAGAGGAAACATGCTTTGTGAGGCGTCATTAATATCCCCCAACTTCCCTACTGTTTCCAACGAAGGTGTCAAAATACAAAATACAGTTCGAAAGTTTGACATATCAAAAAAAAAAAAAAAAAAAGGAAGGAAGGAAAAAGAAGAAGAAACAAAGAAAAGAAAAACGAAAGGAAAGGTGTCACGCAGCTTTGACTTCAGTTCACAGGTCTGGAAAAGCCTGTTGCGCACCGAGCCCCTTTAACCCATCTTGTTCCCGCGCAAAGCCAAGCATGTGCCGCGGAGACTCGGTTTGCGTTCCGTTCGCAGCGCCTGCGCAGGTCCGGGAAGAAGCCAAGGTCAGAGCCTCCTCGTCGCGCCTGCCAGTCGCGCGGCCGCGGCCGCTTAGCCTCACGTGCGGCTCTCTCGACCCTGTCTTTGTGGAAGACTGTAGGTAGGTAAGTGTGACATTCACGTAGAATTCTTTCCCCGGGAATCAGAGAGATAAAAGCTACACTTTGTATTTTTGCTTGCTTTTTCTCACTCTTGTTTTACCAACGAAAACATGGCTTAAGTGGGGGGAAAAAATCGTGATTTGGACATATTGGAAAAGGACAGTTATCCTATTTGAAGCTCTACATGTCTTTGTGACAGGATGTATAGCTACCGTTTGATGTGTGTGCAGACAATATTTAACACGCTCTGTCCCAAATCATCCTAGATGACAGGGTTTTAATACAACTTCAGAACGGTAAATTTGACGATTATGAGCAAAATCTGGTGTCTGGTTTCTGCACATCTCTCCTTTCTGGCTCAAGGTGGTCTATGGGAAGGTTCATACATGCTTTTTTGCTTCCATCTGTGGCATCTGCCGTTTCCTGTGCCAGTCTGTAAGCTCCTAAGCTGGTCTAACACATTAGCAACTCCTGGACTCTGCCCCAAGAAATCCTGTGCTGGTGCCAACACAAATAACCTTTGCTTCTTGCTCACCTCACTTACTGTTTTTCATCAGAAGACCACCACCTGGTGCTGACCCCACCCCTGAGGCTACAGTCTTGTGCTGGGTCCCCGGCCATCCATGTTTCCAGGTCTAGATTTCTAAAAACGATGCCTAGAGATAACTAGAGTGCCCACTATGCTGTACCCAAAAATCACCTCCCCATCCCACCATCAAGCTGTTGCCCCCATCCTCATTCCTTTTAAATTTTGACCATTTCCTTCTTTCTCCTGGGCTACCTCTACGCCTACCCAGCAAGTTTGGAGGGAAGGTCGCCTTTGTGACCCATGCACGCAGAATATTAGTTCTGCAAAGCTGTTTTCTCTGCATGTCTTACCTTGTCTTTCTCCCACCCCCACCTGCTCCCCCCACCCCGAAGCTCACTCGAAGAGCTCCCCCTGATGTCTTTGTTCATTAAGACAGACTGGATTGGCAAAAGGTAAACAAGATTCAAGTTCTTGTTCGGGAAGTCTTGCTATACTATGGATTGTTGCTGGGAGGCATGGAAAGAATATAGAGGTTGAAATGGCATCTCAAACTAGCAAGAGAGGGAAGGTCTGTGTGTTCTTTAGCAGGTGGAAGTAATAAGTATCTCCCATTAAGACCCCCTTACTATGGCACAAATTTTTTTTGGATTTCTTTCAGACAAGGCTTGCCATGTGCTTGGTCTTAGCAAAGTGTGTCAGGAAGCCTGTATGTCTTTAAAAAGAAAAAAAAAGTTTGGGACAATACCTGGGGGTGAGGATGTTCGGATGGTAACCCCACCAGTATGGTATAAGGGAGCGTTCTACATGCAGTATGAAAGGAGTCAGGTCACAGTGCTAACATAGTTCTGTATTGGGTAGGGGAACCTATGTTTCAGGAGAAATGGAAACCATAGAAAATAAGGCCCCAAAAAATCTTCACTGTGGAGGCACCATTGGGACAGTGGACAGAACTATGAAGGGAAAGGTGTGCCTGAGAAGTGAATGTTTATCAAAAGCAGGCAGGAGTTTTAAAGTGTGGGCTAGACACCCGCTACGGTATTGAGTTAATGAGGTTTTCCATGGCCCCGTCCACCTAGGTGTTTTATTCCTGGAGCTCCCTCACTGACTTTTACCACCAGCACCAGCAGCATCACCACACTTGCAACTGGAGCAATAAAAAGTCCTGCTCCAAGCAATGGAATCCTCTATCCTGTCCATTCTGGTCCTTTGCAATGATTTCTTAAAGTGTCCCACTGGGGAAGGCGTCAGCCAAGGGAGTGAGTGAGTGTGTGTGTTCTACACTTGATCCTCTTAGCAAAGTATACTTCTTATATTACTTAAAAAAAAAAAAAAAAAAAAAAAACAGAACAGACTGTCATTTTGTTCAGAGGCTTGGGGTGCAATGCTAAAAACTCCTGTTGGGGCTCTTTCGGTTTTAATGCACTTCGGCCAAGTGAGCTTTTTATCTCTGCCTCAGTAACCTTCACCTTATCACTCAGCAGGAGCCAGCTGCTTTCCCTCAGGTGCCATTCTGACAGCACAACAGACAGCCCTCTCCCTTCCTATCACACACTTTATCTAGACTTCCTTGGAGTGAGGAAGCTCTCCGGGGCTATTGACTCGCAGAGGCAGAGGGAAAGTCTTGGCTTCCAAGATTGAGCTGCTATTTCCTGCAGTCAGACCCACACCGGCTGGGGGAACACGTTGATTCCTTCACACTCCGCAGTAAATAGTAACATATATGGAGCCATTCAAAGGGGCACAACCCAGTATATTTCATTTCAATATCTACTCATTAACATAGCTGAAAGTGAATTTAGGAGCAAGGAATAGATTTAAAGCACAGCCTTGTGACTCTGCATGAATTTGACCGGTTTAGACCAGTTTGTTCTAGTTGCGCAGAACCACAGCTCTAAACAGACCATTCATAAAACAGAGTGTGTGTTCATTGTGGCAGCATATTTTGCCTAAATTCTTTTAAATTATGCCATGAAGAATTTGGGCATAAATCCACTTCAAACGCTCGCACTGTCTCAGGGGTGGCCAACGTGAAGATCTGTGCCAGAAATGCTGTGTGGGTTAATTTTAAGAGCCTTTCTCCTCCAACACATTTATGATTTTATCCAGTACCACCTACGAAAACCTACCTACAAAATTCCACCATATGCCAGTTTGATCACACTTGCAGAAGAACTAACATAATAGAACCTCTTTCTTTTTCAAAATCCAGTCTGGACTTATTACTTAGACATCAGCTTATATTCTCCTCATTTGTATCCTAGAATGTCACAAAAGGAGATATTGAATTCTTGACATTCTCTTTTATAAGGTCACCAGTCCCAGCAAAATGATACGATTTTTGAAACAGTCCATTGTCTCGGGTTCTGTAAGAGGTCAAGGGAAAGAGTATTAATTGACAAATGAATGTTACATAAAATACTAATGGAGAGTTCTAATATTTATTGTACTTCCTAGGTGCCAGCACTCAAGGAAGATCTCGTATGTTTATCTCAATTCTTATAAGTGGCCTATGAAGTGACAGTAATATTATCTCCATGTTATATATAAAGACACTAAAGCCCAGCAGGCTTCAGTATCCCGCTGCTATGGGACAGAACCAGACCATCAGTCCATAGACTCTGACCTCAAAGCTCATGCTCTTAACCACCATGTTTATGTAACATTCTCCCATTCTTTTTTTTTAAATTTTTTTAAAGATTTTATTTATTTATTTGACAGAGAGAGAGACAGAAAGAGAGGGAACACAAGCAGGGGGAGTGGGAGAGGGAGAAGCAGGCTTCCCGTGGAGCAGGGAGCCCGATGTGGGGCTCAATCCCAGGACCCCGAGATCATGACCTGAGCTGAAGGCAGACACTTAACGACTGAGCCACCCAGGCACCCGTCTCCCATTCAGTTTTAAAAGAATCTGCTTTCTCTACTCTCATAAGCTTATTCAAAAATTGAAAAAAAAATTGCATCACTGGTTTTCATTTCAAAGTTTATTTTCAAAATTAGTTTGTAACTTTTAGATATTCACACTGTTTTCCCAGTATCTCATGCTTTCATCAACTAGACTTCCTAAAATTCTAGCCCATTGACCCTTCTCACAGGGCTTCGATATTTGGGGGACAACCCAGAGCAGAGAAGTGTGTTTCAATGGAAATGTAAAGTGCTCGGACATATGGATTCTTCATTCACAAATGTTAAAAATGATTCTTTGTTCAAGGCTAAGCATGAGATTAAGCAGATTAAACCAAATGCGTTGGCTGTGATGTCTCACACTCGGCACAGAGCAGGCCTGCTGTATTCATATATGTCAGCAGCGACCATGTCAAAGGGCAGCTGTGGTTGTCAGACACATGGGAGGCCATTTCCACAGCCAGTGACACAAGGCATGCCTGTTCTCAGGGACTTCACTGGCCCAATTCCTTCCTATCCCTATGGGGCTACTCTGCAGATTTCCTCCTTATCTTTCAAAGTTCTAGAAATACACAATAATGATTGTAGCCTGTCAAGGACTGTTTTTCCAGCTTGAGTCCAGTAACCAAAGGCATCTGGCCCATGCTGTTTGATTTCCTGCATTCCCTGCCATCGTCAAAGGCATTTTCGTTGAAAAGAACATGAAGCACCTCTAAACTTTATTCCACTCCTTTTTTCTAACAGGGCTCCACTCCTTGAGAAAGATAGATTCTTCACTTCTGTGTCCATCCTGATTATCCACTGTTCACTTTGCCTGTAACACGATGAAGGGTGGACTATAGTCTACTTCTGGCCAGTAAGATGTAAGGAATAAGTGAGGGAGAGAAACACAAATTACAATGCAAGAAACTATGAGGGAGTGGGGCGCACGCGTGTGCACGCACAAACACACACACACACACACACAACGCTCAGGAAGCCCTGAGGAAGAAGAAATGAAGTCTGCCAGGGAAAAGTGTTGTAAGAAGTCTGGGAAAGGAGCACGGGGGTGGTGCCCTCAGAGCTGGGCCTTGAAGGATGAGTCTGGAGAAGAGGGAACAGCCTAGGTAAAGGCACCGCATGACGGTAGGTTTGGGAAAAAGGAAGGACTAATGTGGCTCGAGGAGTGTATCCCTAGGGCAGGTGACAGGGAATCGAGCTGCAAAGGTGGACTGAAACTAGCTTTGAAGGAACCATAAATGCCCTCCTTCGGGAAGACTTACCTTCAAGCAAGCGGAGCCAATGAAGATTCATAAACAATGTGCCTGAGGATATAGTCTGCAAAAAGCCACAGTAAGAGTGTCTCAAACAATAGGAGAGTTTATTCCTCTCACTCAAAGACCTAAGAATGAGCAGTCCGGTGCCAATAGGGCAGCATCCTGCCGTCGGAGTCACAGACGTCTCCCTTCTGTCTCGTTGGTCTGCTATCTGAAGCTGGCTGATCCACCCAGTGTCCTTCCCCTCATCACACCCACATTCCAGTCAGCAGGGCAAGGAGAAAAGGGCAAAGAACACCGTCCTTTCCTTCTCAAGTCCATACACCAGAATTTGCTCCCATCCATTCTTTTCATGTCTCCTTGGACAAGATCCCATCACGTGGCCATGCTTCGCTACAAGGGAAACAGGGAAATGTATTCTTCAGCTAAACAGCAACCTCTGCCTTACAAAAGAATGAAATCCTCATAACTGTTTGAGAACCATACTTGCAACCGTGAACAAAGTGTTTGGAGGAGAAAAGGAGTTCAATGCAGAGAATAGTAAGCAGCCTGGACGTGGGCTGATGCCTGGATTAAAGCAGCGACTAGAGAAAGAACAAACAGGAAGACAGCGTTGTAGGCCATGCATCAGAAAGACTCTGTATCTGGCACGTCCAGTGTGGAGCCGAGCGTGGCCAAAGGCTTGGCTTCTTCCTGCTTTACTAAATTGTTCCACTGAGCAGTGGCCTGAAAGCAGGCACTCCAGGCAATCCTCATTTGTGACCTGATTTAACTTCTGCCCTCTTTTGGTCACTGTGAACCCAGTGGCCGTCTCCCTGTGCTCAGTATCACAGTGCCCTCCTGAGCCCAGATCAGCACATGAGGCTCAGGCTTGCTTGATAATCATGATGAACAGAGGTGGCGGTTAGTAGTAGCATCTTCATGTGCCAGTGCCTCTGGGGCATCTCACTCTATAGAGTGATTCCAGCCCAACTGTTACCAACATTTTTATTTTTCAGACTGATATAATACACTGTGAATTATGAACTCATAAAGCCATTTGTTCGTGTTCTTCAGTGTACAGAGGGAAAAAGCATAACCTCCTTCCAGCTGTCTGATGATTCCCAAGATCTAAATTAAGCACGTACATTCATGTTTCACTGCTAATATTATTTGGCTATAAGTCAAGAGTTCTTTCTCCCTCTGTGTGTGTGAAAATAAGAATTTAGAACATAGTTGTATTAAAAGTGTTATATACTTCCACATAACTTTTTTTTTTAAAAGATTTTATTTATTAGAGAGAGTTGGGGGGAGCAGGGAGAGAGGGAGAAGCAGGCTCCCTGCTGAGCAGGGAGCCCAACATGGGGCTCCATCCCAGGACCCCGGGATCATGACCTGAGCCGAAGGCAGATGCTTAACCGACTGAGCCACCCAGGCGTCCCTCACATAATTTTTCATACTCTCGGTGTATATTTTTATAACCAGTGTGCTTGCATCCAAAATTGAGTAAATTATTTTGACATTGTAAACAGAGATTGATCTCATCCAAACATCTAACATTACTAAATGTATTAAGAAGCCGCCGCTCAGAGAGGACTTCTATGTAGGATAGAGCTTAGCCTCTCTCATCCCTTGTGAAACCAGTTCCTGCTGCCACTATTTCTAAGGCAACCGCCAGGCAAGTTTGACTCAAAGGGCTTCATATTTCTGATCATCTACTGAAGCTGTTCCTTGTGACTATGATACACTTTCTCACATGTTTCATCTGGAAGCATCCTACTCATCTATAAAAGCCTACCCTAAAGGTCACTGTCTTAGACAAGTATAACATAGACTGAGTGCCTTAAATGACAAACATTTATGTCTCAGTTTGGGAGCCTGGGAAGTCCAAGATGAAGGTCCTGGCAAAGGACTCTTTCCCTCAGCAGATATTGCAATGGATGTCTCTCCTTGTATCTTCACATGGCAGAGAGCAGAGAGAGGGGAAGCAAGCTCCCTTGGGCCTCTACTTAAAAGGCAAGAAGCCTGTTCATAAGCACTTATAAGGCATGAGGCCCGTTCATAAGCACTCGGGTTTCATGACCTAAGAACCTCCCAGAGGTCCCACCTCCTAATTCCATCACTTTAGGAGTTAGGATTTCAACATATGAATGAATGAATGAGTGAATGAATGAGTGATGAATGAACGAACAGGCACCTTATCTTTATGTCAGGCAACTTGACGGGTCCAAGAGGATTGGGGAAATATAATATTTAGCCTCAACATTCCTTGAATTCCTCATGTCTACTCTTTCCTTCACTTCATTAAAGATAGCTACTCCATTTTTTAGGACTGTGTCACCATCAAGATATATTACTTCTTTGATATTTGAAACCTTAATATGCCCCTTTTTCAGCCCAGTCCCCAACTTGCCGGGATCTCTTGCTTCCTCACTCTCACGCAGTTTTTCCTTGTTCTTGTTCAGACCTGCATTCCATAGATGCAGGGGGTTCATCCCAACTAGTCTAGACCCTACCTCCCCAAACAAATATTTATTGAGGCCCTGGAGCATAGTAGATAGAAATAATATTTATTGTGTGATTGAATAAATTATCCTTTCCCCATATTTCACTACACACTTCCAGCACACAGATACTGCAAATCTCCAACCTTTAACCCATCCCCAAATGTGCCTCTTTAAGGTCCCTCTCTGAATTGATGTTAGCCCAGGGGGAGGTCACAGAGCTACACAGATTGTTGCCACGACAAATGCTTCAACTCCCTTCCTATGTAAACTCCTCATGCAATGTTATTTAGTAATCGTTTTGCCTGTCCTTGGCCAGAGCCTTCTCCTTTGCCCCCCAGTGGTGGTCTAAATTAAACCAGTACCATTTTCCTCAGTCCATCAGCCCCAGCCAGGGCTCCCATCAAGGGCCCCTCACACAACAGGAAATTGATGTTGGTCTGGCTCCATGCTGCCCTTACCCAGCCCCATCTGAGCCTGTCTTACAGCTTCCCTCCCCTTGGCTGTCTGAATCAGTGGTAGTCTTGGCCAAAACCAGCCCCTCTCACTCTGTCCCAACTCTACAGACACCATACCCACGTTCCTCCCTGTCTCTCTGTCACTCTTTTCCTCTATTTTCCCTCTCTCTTGATCTTAAACTTCTTGGTATTACAAAGTATAAAGACACAAGTTTCACTACTAAGTCTACAGTTATTAATTCTGTGACATCAGAAAAAGAATTCTTGTATCTGTACCTTGATTTTTCCACATGATAAATGTAAATAATAATGATAATACATTTGTTGTAGGTTTGCTGTGGGGCTCACATGCAATAGCTGGTATAAACATGCTTATTACCCTATTGGACATGTTAGCAACCACCTATACTCCTGCTGTCCGGTTACTTTTGCTGTGAAACAAACCACCCCAAACTAGTATTGTAAAATCATAACCATTTCATTATGATCACCTATTTGGTAGATAAGTAATTTGAAGAAAAAAAAAAACAGCAAATGAGGACTGTGTCTGCTTTGTGATGCACAGGTTGTAGTTGGGAAGCCTGAAATGGTTGGAGAAATGGGATTTGAAAAGCTGGGGCTAGAGAATAGCTTTCCCAGACAGCTTCCTCAGCTGTTGGCTGGAGGCTCTATACAGGGCTTCTCCAACATGGCAAGTGGCTTCAGGGTAGTTGGACTTCTTACATGATGGTTCAGTGTTTCAAGAGCTCAAGACAACATGACATTTTTGACCCAGTGTCAAAAGTCACATATCATTAGTTTTGGCAAACTCTATTGCTTGAAGAAGTTACAATAACTCCAGATTCGAGTGAGTAAAAAATCTCAAGGAGTGTCAAAGAATTTAAAGTTTTGAAACTGCTACACCCACCAGGTACTGAAAAATATTCTGAGCATGCTTCTACATTTTTAACTCCCAACTACTGTGAGGTGACATCATTCTATCTATTATGTGGGTGAATAAGGAGCTTCACAAGGTAAAGGAAATTGCCCAAAGTCAAGCAACTATCTAGTGAGTAAACCTGGATTTTAAAGCCCTTCCTATTAAACATTATTCCCTAAAATTGTGAATCTCCCTTCTTCCCTACATCTTTTCTCTCTATATTGAATCTCCTGAAATTTAAAAAAAAATTGCTATGATCCACCTATCACTTCCTGTGTGTGTGGAGGGGGGAAGAAAGAGAAATTTATTTTGAGGAATTGGTTCATGTCATTGTGGGGGCTTGACAAGTTCAAAATCTGCAGGTTAGGCAGGCAGGCTGGAGACCCAAGAAACAATCAAAACTGCAGTTCAAATTCAGTCTTCTGCAAGAACTTCCTCTTCTTCCAGACCGTTCAGCCTTTTCTGTTAAGACCTTCAACTGTTGGATGAGGCCCACCCACATAATGAAGGATAATCTCCTTTTGTCAAAGTCTACTAACCTGAATGTTAATCTTATCTAAAAAAATACTTTCACAGAAACATCTAGAAAAATGTTTGACTAAATATGGGTAATGTGGCCTAATTAGGTTGACACATAGAATTAACCATCATAAATCTACCCTTTGTCAACTTGGCACCCAAGGACATCTTCTTAAACCACTCTTACTGTCCACGTAAAGATAATAATAAGGTTATATTTCCACCTAACATCCTATATACAACTGAAAATGCTCTTAAGTCTTTCCTCAGAAGAGGGTGCAGTGCCCTTGAGTATTGTTTACTTTTCTCCTTGATATCCTCCTGTAACTTACTATGATATAAAGTTAACAATACTTAAATACTATGATATAAAGTGAATATATCTTACGTGATAAGGAGATAAGAAAAGAAAGAAAACATACATTCTTATTGTTTGTGTGTGTACACACAAATATATTCACAACAAAATAAGGAGAAAATCCTCATGACAATTACAGGACTTGTTTCTATATGTGGTCATGTGGTCATAACCGATATTTATAACCACCGTCTTCCACTACCCATTCATATTCCCTTTGCCCTCAGAAGCACTTCAACTGGTTATGATTCTCTACCTGGTGTGGTGACCCAGATTTTTATTTCTGAAGGGTCTGGGCCATTAGAAGTCCTGCCTGAACTGAGTCGTTGTAGTTTTCCATTGACTTTAATCACAGGACATGATAATAGTAAGAGACACCCTATGGGGTCTCTGGTGTTCTAGATATATTTCTCCCTCCATTGTCCAGTTTCCTTTGGTAGTCAGGATCAATCACACCATCCAGTGGAGTAAATCCTTTCTTTGTCTGTTGATCCACAAAAATGAAGGGGGGGAATCGGAGGGGGAGATGAACCATGAGAAACTATGGACTCTGTGAAACAAACTGAGGGTTCTAGAGGGGAGGGAGGTGGGGGATGGGTTAGCCTGGTGATGGGTATTAAAGAGGGCACATACTGCATGGAGCACTGGGTATTATGCACGAACAATCATGGAACACTACATCAAAAACTAATGGTGTATGGTGATTAACATAACATAATAAAATTAAATTAAAAGAAAAGAAAAGGCAGGGGAAAAAAGAAAAAAGAAATGAGGAGCCCAAATTGGCCAGGTGGCAGTCTTAAATTCTAGCTTAGTGGAATCATTGTTGTGTCTCTTGTTGGAAGCATTCTTTCCTTTGGGATAAGACCTGTAGGCCAGCAGAGCATAAAGTTATAAGAACAAGAAGCAAAAATTTTGCCAGTGGGTCACTAGAGATAATAGAGTGGTGCCATTCCCATTTCCACCCCTTGATTCCAGACCTGTGAATCGTGGCCATGAGAAAAACAGCACCACATACTGGATGCTGACTCAGAGCATATAGAGCTTTCTGGAGAGCCCCCTCCCCATTCTGCAAGGCATTGCCACCTAGCTGGCAATTAGCTGCATCTTCAAAAGGCCATTTTACCATTCTACCAAACCAGCTACTGGGATGACAGGGAACATGGTAAGACCTAAGGCCTGTGAATTCCATGAGCATTGGCTCATGCCTGCATTCTAGCTTTTGATGATAAATCCCATTCTTCAGGATAGTTTAGGTCTTACTCCAGCTTTTTTATTTCAACTTGCAAATAAGTGATGTAGTTAGAAAAGTGATCTTACTATCTTAACAGTGTAGTAGGCGTTTTGAATCCCTAGTAAATGGGATAAAGTCAGACCACAATAGGAAGAAACCAAGTATTTGGGATACTAGAATCTGTCGAGCTCTTTTCAATAGAAACAGCACAATCTAGTCAGGAGAAATGACTTCAAATCCAACAGCCCGGCAGCTTAAAGACCCTCCATATTTACCTTCTGTAAAAATATGGTTCCTGAGGATTTTCTCCAACTTACCACACCATTTTGAATGCTAATTGAGTTTAATAAATAAAATAAATAAAAATCGTAGCATATCCAGTTTTTTTCACATGCTGTCTTATCATTAGCAGAAATGGAAGGTATGCAGTTTAATGTCATTAAATCATTTGTGTGAAGTAGTTTAATTTTCATAAAAGAAAACCATTGTGTAACCACGGGAAAGGATCTATTGACACACTACCTTTAGCTCAGAGTAAGTTTAATTCTAAAGGTCACATTCTTTAAATATTTCCTACAAATTAAATACGGACTTTTATGAACCAAAGCAAACTAATGGATCCTCTGATGTGAGCAAAAATAATCTGTAAACTGAGATTTAACCAAAGGGTGTGTGCAGTATATACCTATAAATACAGAGTAGGGAATATGAACTTCAAAATCAAATAAACTCACTGTGACTGAAAAAAAAACTCGCATGAAGACTTACACAGAGACATTTTAGATGTTCTTAGACACTGAGGTACCTTTGCCTAGAGGGTTAGCCACAAATATTTTCCATTTGGCCACAAAAATGTGTGTGTGTGTGTGTGTGTGTGTGTGCGCGCGCGCACGTCTTGAAATAGCGAATGAGAAGAAAAAGACAAGCAAGCATCTAATAAAAGTAGTGAATCTATTTCCCTTTCATAATAGCTAAAACAAAAATTACAAAATCTCTAAAAGACACCTTATTACTGTCCCTATTTCATAAGTGGCAATGAAGCATGAAAGAGGAAAGGCTTGATGAAGATCACATAGCCTATTAGTGCTGTAAAGGGAATTGAATTCAGGTCACCTAACTGCAAGCCCAAGACTTTATCCTTACACTAACACTTGTACATGATGAAAAATGCAATAAGAGAAAGCCCCAAAGCTCACTGAACTAAAGTCAACAGCTGTTCTCCAGTCATTAGTTTAATGAGAAAACGTTACATTTCATGGGAAGTCTGTTTTCAGATTTCATATAGCATTTCCAAAAATCTGGCCTTCAGGTTTCATCCTTTCTTGCTCTGCAGGGTGAAATTGCTTGTCCCTGAGCCTGCCAGAAAGCGAGCCTGTCCCCTGTGCCCGCATGGTCTCTGCTTCTACCTTAGCGTGGAGCAGCTCTCCTTGAGAATCAGCAGGATTCCCACACCAACACAAGGAACCAACCGGTGACTCTTGAGCCTAAGTTTATGTGTGACTTCTGGAAATTAAATGTAGATGTTACAGACATACTTTGAAATGAATCAACCTGTGGACTTCCAAAAAAGCATTCAGAGGATATAAACCGGTGGATGTGTACTAGTGAAAAAGCATGCCTGATACAGACCTTGGGTAGGGTCCAGGGGATCAGATTCAGTGAGGTCACTAGTCTCCAGTCTTTCAGGTTCCTAGCATGGGGGAAACTTGTCTGAGGATTCAAAAAAAAAAAAAAAAAAAAAAAAAAGACTTCTCAGTGAAATATAATGATGTGCCCATAGAAGACCAAAGTGAACATTTCAGCATTTCTGTTCACATCTTTTTCACACATTGCCACTGGTTTTGATTGTTCTCTTTGCTGAGTTGAGCAGTTACTTCATCAGGTTATCACAGTTTTTATCACATCTGTAATAATTCAGCCATTCCTTCTAGAAATAAATGCAAAAAAAATGTACAGACATTACTCTGCTAGGAACTACAGTCCACCAAAGAAATTGTTGGATGTATGATTTCTCATTATTTAAAACACAATGTGATATTTCTTTGGGAAGCTTTAAACTAACTTCTTACTAAAGTTACTATTTTTCAATACATCTCAAATGTTCCCGCATGATAAATCTCTAATGTTTAAACCAAAAATTAGCTTATAATTTTTCCTCACCTTTTCAAAATTCAGAATGCTATCTCTTTCAATTCACTTACGAGGAAGAATGCATCCAATTTAACTCTTGAAAAATCTCACATTTTTCAGTGCCAAATGAATGGTTTCTTTTAGGCAAAGTACACATCTAGGTAGAAATCATTATATTATTTACTATTGAACACTTACCCTGTAATATTTCTCAGCATGGAACATGAATAGATAAAAATGACAAAGGGAGAATTTGACCCACTATTTGGCAACCTAGATTTTGAATCGAAAACTCCCGGGTCAGTCAGAAAGGGCAGGTTTTCAATATTACAGTAATCATTGCTGATGTAATGCCTTATTTGTCCCTACAGTGTTCACTGTTATGTATAGATAGCTTCAGTCTTAAAAAATATAATGTAGTGCTAGTTCCTTCAATTATATAATTTCAGGGCAGGCTAAATTAAATCAGTAGATATCAAAGATTTTAGTTTATTCATTCCCTAAACATAGAAAGAGTATTATTACCCATTTAACAAGTCAGTACACTATTACAACAATATTACTATATGATTAAGTATTTTCTTTCAGTTATGCAGCTCTCAATTACAAAAAATGAGATGTGTATTATTGATATGTCCATGGCACAATAGAACTGCTGAGACCAAACCTCAGTATTCGAGATAGCACCTCCACACTGAGCATTTCTCTTCTCCATCATGCATGCTCACCACTTCCACAGAAGAGTATTAAAACACAATAATCAAAAGCTCCATATTTTATAAGAGTCTGTTAGCTTTTAAATAGCTGGTGGTAGATCTTCTATTGGTTTTTTAAGGTATAGACCTAAGACCACTTTCTTGCTCGTTATTTTATTTTTCAATGTTGTTCACTTACCTAATGAAGGAAAATAACCTAAGACAATAATGAGCTGATTAAGGTTTCCCACTGAGCAGTGCAAGCTCATTTTGAGTCTCTAGTAAAAATCTTTTTCTCTTCTCTCTCTCTCTCTTTTTTTTTTTAATTTCGTAAAACATTAAGGAATGGGTTAGGCTTTGCTAATTGATTATTCAAAACCTACATTTGCCAACTGGTGTTTTTAATACCTTCAGGCTTAAGTGAAAATGAGACAAGAAATCTCAGTTGGATTTTTCCTGATGTTGTTATTATAGTTTTAATGTAAATTATTATTACCAACATTAGACACAAAGCCTAAAACATTAATTTTTAGCATTATAAAAAATGTCTTCAGTGTTAGTTACCTTGTAAAATATGGTCTATTTACCCCAAAAGTCTCCTTTTCTATGGCTAATGTCAACCATTTAATTATATAATAAAAGCCATTACCACTGTGAAACATTCTACATTCAAAGAGATTATGTATAGCCCTAGACTCTTTATCTTCCTTGGTGGGATCATCAAGGGTTGGCACAAAGTCTGTTCCCTATGATCGAGAAAATATTTAATGAGTAATAATTACATTTTAGGCCATGGATTACTATGAAGAAAGGAAAGATGTACTCAGTGTCCTCAAGTGATCAGCAACTGGATGAATGACTGGCTACATAATTGATAGGCCCACTGCCAAATACAATTCAGAGCTCATTGTTCAAAAACTATTAAGAATTTCAAGACACAACAGCAGAGCATTAAACCAAGTGCAAGGTCCCCTGAGTCTGGGGCCCTGCAGGACCGCACAGGCCATAAAGTCAGCTCTGCTTCAGTGACTCCCTACTACAAGGAGGAGGCCTTTTGAGAGGATGATGTTGGAAAGAGCTTTAAAATGTCTTCAAACCCAAGATACTGTAGAGTTTGATATTCTCAGAAATCTGTGTAAGAGAAATAACACGAAAAAATAAATAGCAAAGCGAGAGATTTATAACAAAACAGGAGCTCTCTTGGGAAACCTCAAAGTCAACCTTGCAAATACAGGTCTCAGGGTATTAAGAGCCAAACAAATAGCTTGTGGGAGGAGAGGAAGAATAGCAATAAATCAGAGGGAGAAAGGATCATTCTGAACTGGTGTAGTAAGGAAATGTTATTTTGGAGTGAGTGAGCAATGGCCTTGTCTTAGACAAAGGAGTTAGATTTCACTAAGTGAACTCTGATTCCACATGTAACAGGGCTTTCATAACTGGCAGGTATTTTTGCTTTCTAAATAGAAACCCTTTCCAAAACCCTTAAAATATTTGATTATGTCATAAAGATGGAAATTTAGAAATATTAAACTATAATGAAATAAATATGAAGCAAATTTCTATGGTGCGTTGCAATGAAGAGCTATTTATGTAAGCACTTCATAAAAAATAAAATCATTACAAATACATTAGTACCTAGAGGCTTAGGTTAAGCCCGTAGGCCTCCTACAAAATTTTTCAGATAAAATTCCCTAGTCTACCTCTCTAGATATCTGAGATGTAAAATAAAGACATCATTTTGGTTTTTTTTTTTTCCATTGTGTTCACTGTCCCTTGAAGTTAATCAGGAAGCATTGCATTCCATCTTTCAAACTTTGAGTATACATTTCCTAAATTGGAATTATTTTTTTTAAAGTGAGAATCTTACCCAAACAAAAAGTCTGCAAACAAATTGGAAAACATCTCTTAAGTGAAAAATTTGACCTTTCCAGTCAGAAATATTACCACTTTGTGTAAGCGGTTTTAGATGCTTCGGCAGTGGTGTGCCACTAAATGTTTAAAAATGAGCTGGAGGGTAGGGAAAGGGGACGGGAGTAGAGTCCCGGTTTTGGCATTTGCTCATTTCTTTGGCATAAAAACTCCCACCAAGGGGAATATGAGAGGCCTCCGTTTTATCTTTGCA
This sequence comes from Zalophus californianus, assembly GCF_009762305.2. Classification (NCBI taxonomy): domain Eukaryota; kingdom Metazoa; phylum Chordata; class Mammalia; order Carnivora; family Otariidae; genus Zalophus; species Zalophus californianus. The sequence continues at coordinate 63,657,896 of NC_045599.1, read as the reverse complement.
ATTTTTCTGTACATCTAAAACTACTCGAAAATAAAATTTTATCTTAAAATAAAATTTTAAAAAACTCAAGATGGCCAATTGCAAGCTATCAACGTGTGACATCACTGAAAACGGAGGAGAGCTGGCCAGAGATGGGCATAGCTGGCTTTTGAGAGAAGAGGACTCAACCAACAGAGCAGGACCAGCAGCTGCCAGGATGGATACGGTAAGAGCTGCCCCAAAACACTGGGGTCAGGATAATGCGCAGAGCCTGTAACACAAAAGCATATAGTGACAAGGTTGTCTGTGTCTCCTGCTTTTGTTGAAATTCAGAACCATCGTTCCTCTGTCTTTTCCTTAGAAGGATTTGGGGAATGGAACTCACAGAATCCTGGGATCCTACAGCAGTCATCTGGTTCAATGCTTCCCTGGCTTCCCCAGTGTAAGAACCAACCAAAACATTTGCTAACAACAACATCAACAAAATCATTAGACCCTCAACCCACAACTGCTGAATCAATTTCTGGGAAAGAGGCTTGGAAACCCCAGAAAATTCTCATCATTAAGAGAAGTTGGAAAACACTGGTCAGCTCTATCTCCTGCCCAGTAAGGAAACTTCCTTAACAACGGAATTAACATGTAACCAGTGATTTATTTGTTCTACCTCAGTCTTAAAACTTCTGCCAGTGAGGATGGTGAGCAGTAGAGGAAGGTGGACAGACCTGGATCAAACCCTTTCTGTACTACTCACCAGCCATGTGACTTTGAGAAATGCACTCAGCCTAAGTTTAGTGTCCTCGTCTGTAAAATGGAGGTACTAAATGCAATTTCCAAGAGTTGTTTTTGCTGAGCACACAAGATGCCATGGGTAATGCATTTAGCACAGGGCTTGAACAAAGTAAGCGCTCCCTACATGACAGCTAATACAATTTACACAATGATTTGCCACCTTGGCTGCATGTACATATCACCTGGGAGGTTTTAAAAATCCCAAGGCCCGGCCTACATGCTAGCCCATGTAAATTAGAATCTCTGATGATGGGATTCAGGCATTAATGTTTTAAACCTCCCCACGTTATTCCATGTGCAGCTGATGTAAAGGAACAGTGAATAACCAGCTAAGAAATTTGCCAGGCCACCCAATTCAACAGCTAGATAGCCATAATTATTGTATTGTCTTTTAAAGAGGCACAGCTACCATAGTATCAGGAAGCACAGTTTAAGTACCCAGTGTGTGCAAGATAATAAGAGGACCCTTCTGTAGATCTCTCAGAAGCACCAGGAAAGATACATGGATAACCTCTTTGCCTAAGTTGCTTGAGTATATATTTTTTTTTCTTGTTTACAGTTTCGAATTCTTAGATGACTTCTTGTCACGTCTCTGTTGTCTATGGTGAGTTGCCAGCTAAGCCTCACCTCTGGAGAAATCACTGAACACAGCTTTGCTCCGATGCAGGTAGCTAAGTGAAGGAGGGAAACGTTTCTGAATAATGTGAAGGGAAGAGAGGAGCGTGGGAGTCCCTTAGGAAAGTACTTCTGTCAGAGCCAATGGAAGCAGATGCTCCAACAAAACAGGGTAAAGGCGTTATTCTAATTTCACCTGTCCCTAAATCTTGAGATACTTATGACATAGCCCATGATTAATCGTGTGACAATCATAATTAGGGGGAAATGGAAATGAAGATGTCTCATTTCTATCACTTTTACTCAAAGCTTGCCCTGCTTCTACCCCTGTGACTGTCAGCGCAACCCTCTGTGAACAGTGGATTGAAAGTTTTTGTTGCATTTTTCAAATCCCTTTATACCATCAGACTCTGAATCAAAAGACAACCTGCCGTTATGTTTAAGTTGGAGTGATAGTAATTAGAGTGACCTAGAATTCCCTACAAACTCTTTCATCTTAAGAAACAGGTTTCCACTTTTGCCTGTGCATAGCTGTCAATCTATATAGAGATAACAAAAGGATAAATTAACCTGGTGACTCCTTCAAAATGGTATCGATCCAAAGATGTATCGGTTGACAACCCACCCTTGGAGGACAAAGGACCTGCTGCCTTTTGCGGAGTAAATAAATACTTTATAGGTCAGTAATCCTTACGTTCCCCGGGGGCCTCTAGGAACCTGCCTTTTTACAAAGCTGTTGCCATGTTGAATGTCCTGTTATTATCAAGTGATTATTTTCATTTATTTTTGTTTCAAGAATTTTACCTGTTTTTGCTATAATCAATAGATGTTTCTCCCATTCTTGGAGAGAATAATATTTTATAGCAAGAGAAAAACCCTCATATGACGTAAAATAACTTTTGATTTGGGTGGTGTTTCCAAGGGCAAATCAAAGCATAACAATAGCAATTTTGAGATGTAGAAATAACTTAAATCACTAACAAAAAGCAGGAGATGGAGTGGTGGAATGAAGGTGGGAGAAAGCTTTTAATTGACTCACATTTTATAGCAAGGGATCAATAAGGATTACTTAAACTGATAAATCAAGTACTGCAGTTCAAGTGCGGTATTTAAAGACATAAATGCATACTTTGATTTTAAATTCTTAAGAATAGTTTCCACTCACATAAAGTTTAATGACTCCACTGATTATCTTCCTAGAAATATATATATATTTGATAGAAATATATATAAAATAAAAATAATTTCATATATCTTATTTAGTTGTTATATTATGTATACACATATATAATACATAAAATATATATCAATGTTATTTATATATATATAAAATTATAATCACAGACATATATACACACGTATATACATATTCCTACATACGTGGATCTATATTTACACACACAATTCATCTAAGCAAATATGCATGTGAAAAACTTCAGCTGTTCATTTTGATGCCTCATTCCAGAGGTTAACCTGCTCTTCTAGTAGGTAGAGCCTCCACAAGTCTTATTTTTCTCCCATATTTATTCTATAATCATATTTTATTTGTTTTCTTTAAGATTTTATTTATTTATTTGACAGACAGAGACAGCGAGAGAGGGAACACAAGCAGGGGGTATATACGGAAGAGGGAGAAGCAGGCTTCCCACCGAGCAGGGCGCCTGATGCGGGCCTCAATCCCAGGACCTGGGGTCATGACCTGAGCCGAAGGCAGATGCTTAATGACTGAGCCACCCAGGTGCCCCTCATATTTTATTTGTTGTTATTAACCTTATTTTCAAAATGAAAGCACCAGGTATATCCAACTTAAATTTTTCAAGTATCAATTCTACTTCCATATTTAGTGATATGTTTAGACAGTTGTTGAAACAAATAATTAACATATATACTGAGAAAATATACGACTAGATTGTTATTAAAAACAAAGTAGAATCAAGCACCTTACTAACCCATCCACATAATATTTCTTCTGCTCCTGTTGTTTTCTCATTTGTACTTAAACATTTTTATAAGCTGGTATATAATCCTTAAAATAACAATGCATAAAGAAAAATATCCCAAGGAAACATGGAAAGGTCAAAATAAAGGTGCTATTAACCACAAAATAAAATAGTATCTGCCCCATAATTATAGCATTATAAAGATATTTACTATGCAGTATCAAGAATGATATTTTTTTATGAGTAGAAAGGTTTTCTTGTTAAGTAACAGCTACTTTTCAAGGAAAAAACAAATACCTCTCAAAATAAAACATACAGGATGAATAATAAGAAATATTTAAAAGACAAAGGTTAGGGACACCTGGGGGGCTCAGTCAGTTAAGCCTTTGCCTTTGGCTCAGGTCATGATTCTGGGGTCCTGGGATTGAGCCCAGCGGTGGGCTCCCTGCTCCATGGGGAGTCTGCTTTTCCCTCTCCCTTGGCCTGCTGCTCCCCCTGCTTGTGCTCACTCTCTCTCTGGCAAATAAATAAATAAATAAAATCTTAAAAAAAATGTAAAAAAAGACAAAGGATGGCCTTTCAAATTAGAGTAATAATGCTCATTTAATTTTATATGTAGATAATTACTAATAAGAGCAACTAAGTTATAAAATGCCTCAAAGTTTCTTTTGAAATATTTGCTAGCTCTGGTAGGTCAAGTCTGCCATTCTTAGAGATAAAAGTCATGACATTCATTCCCCGACTTCCTGGACTCAAAATTAATCTTGGGAGTTTGGGGGCAACCTCCAGGTGTATTAGAAATATCTGTCAATTTATTGCACCAAGGTGCTTGTCTGCCTGTTCAATGTTTTCCCTACTTCTTCTGCCCATGTTTTAGGGCTGGCTCTACCACTACTTGTGTCCCTGATCTTCCCTTCTAAGGGCTTACTTTATAACATTGGCTATATTACTACTTTAATGCCCTAATAGACAACTAATTAAAATCCTGCTATTCCTTTTCTCTGCAGATAATTATCAAAAATAGGATGAATTTTTTTAAAGTTTTTAAAAAATGACTTCCACTTAATGACTTCAACTTCTCAATTCAACTGATTTGCACAGTGTGCTGGCTGTGGTTGTGGGCTATAAAGGCAGAGACATTTCTACTCATAAGAAACCCTGTATCTAGTTGGCAACTTGAGTAAGTAAACAATAAGATTTAAATATGATATGATAAAAACATCAGTCGAATTCTGTTCAAGATACTGTGAATCAGAGGGAAAGTGGTTAGAGCTGTCTGGGAGAGTTTCCCATGAGATTTGATCTCTGTTTTGAATTCTATAGAATGAGAAATGGTTTACAAGAAAAATGAGAGAAAAAAGTAGATTCCAAGCTCAAGACAAAAAATGGTATCCATTTACTGGATTTGTGTTGCTCTAGATTTGGGAGATGTAATCTAATGGAACATACTTCCCTGAGAGGCTTTCTATTTCTTAATGTGAAAAGCTATTTAAAAACACGAGTGTGGTAAGAGTGGGTAAAACTCCTGCATTTCTCCCTGTCTAGTGAGACCTGTTGATATGTTTCTTTCTGGGTGAGCATAATTGTACCACAGTGGTCCTCAGACATATCCTCATGTTTATCTTTTCCTAGACTGAGTTCCTTAAGGTCAGGGACTGTGGCCCTTTGCTCATCTCTGGATCCTTAGTGTGTTATCTTGAACACCGTTAGGGGCAATGAAAAAGTATGTTGAATAAGAAATAAGTGTCTTCAAAATTAAATATTTCACCAAAGTGTAGCCAAGAGATCTGAATGAGAAAGAAGGCACTTCTGTGAAACGGAGGTGCAGTTGCCCTTGATTTCAGAGGGGCTCAATGAATGTTCACAAATTCGCCAGTTTCCAGGGTCTTAATAGGAATCCTTTGCAAAGCTGAGTACTTTACCTCATTTCCCCAGTTGGCTATTGGAGGTTTCCAAAACTACAAGCCTCAATACCACTGCTTTGATTCATGGTGCCCTTTGGAGAGCTCTCGTTATCAGCCACCTGTATTCGTTCCCAAAGCTCACTACTGGGCCATTTTATTACAAATAAAACAACTGCCTAAGAGTCAAAATTGTTGAAAACTAGAAGGGGTAACTAGGAAAATTGTTCTGATGCTTTCTTTAAACACAAAATACTGTTTTTAATCTATCTTGATTGATTAGAAGATAACCATGCTCAATGCCATGGGTTCCTCCCAGATTCATCCAAAGCCTCTCATTCTCTTCATGCAGAGGGATTCTGTCCACTCTCACTGACACTGTTAGTTTCTCAGGTGAATAGTGTAATTCTTAACTGAAATAATCTCATTTAAAAACAAGAAAATGTGGGGTGCCGGGGTGGCTCAGTCAGTTAAGCCTCTGACTCTCGATTTCAGCTCAAGTCATGACCTCAGGGTTGAGGAATCGAGCCCCACCTGAGGCCCTGTGCTCGGCGGGGAGGCTGTTTGTCCCTCTCCCACTCCTCCTCCCTTTCTCTCTCTTGCTGTCCATCTCTCTCCCAAATAAATAAATAAAAATCTTAAAGAAAAGAACAAGAAAATATAAGCCACCCACATAACATGATACCATTTCACACGAATCACTAAATTAACAAAATCAAAATAGTCCCTCTGCAGGAATGGGTTCTCAGAAATGAAATACAGTGACAACTTGACCAGAATTATCAATGGGTCTTCAGTCAGCATCTCAGTTCCACCAACTCCCAGGGGAGAAGATACAGATGGTTACCATTCTATCTAAAACAAATACGAAAGGGAATGTTTCCACCATAGGGACAATGCTAGGAAAAAACAATACAAGGAACTGAGGTGTCTGTATTGTCCCATATGTCCAGTAATGAGACAGCAGTTCAAGACCTTTGGTAATGTTCAAAGATTCTGTCCTCCCTCAGTCTCTGCCAAGGAACATAGCTATAAACATTTCATTACAAATCTACATGGAGCACTAGGGGATGTATGGAAGTGTTGACTCACTATTTTGTCCACCTGAAACTAATAGTACACTGTATGTTAATTGGATTGAAATAAAATAAAAAATTTTTAAAAAGAAAAAAATACTAAGATATTTGAGAAAGCAGAGATTATTCCACATTATTTTCTAAAATATCAGATAAAAGACGGAATTTCAAGAAATAAAACTATCAGGGACACCCGGGTGGCTCAGTTGGTTAAGCATCTGCCTTTGGCTCGGGTCATGATCTCAGGGTCCTGGAATCGAGTCCTGCATCAGCCTCCCCGCTGAGCGGGGAGCCTGCTTCTCCCTCTACCTGCTGCTTTCTCTCTCTTTCCCTCTGACAAATAAATTAAAAAAATCTTTAAAAAATTAAAAAAAAAAAGAAATAAGACTATCAGTTTACAAGTGATCTACTCTGTTAAACACCTGCCCACAATCCCTGGGAGATAGGCAGTGATTGTCCCACATCTTTCATCATCTGTAGGGTTTAGCACACTACCTTACCTAAGTGACATTTGCTGGTTAACTGCATGAATAAATTAAGAGCCAATGGTTCCAAACAAATTAGCAGTTGATAAAGACAATATTTGAAGTAGATAAAGGCCTTATTCAAGGAAATGGAACCATGTCATTCTCTCACATTAAAATACTACCATCTTATAATACTATTTCCGGGATAACACCCATCCAATAAATATTCTGCTCTAAAAGGAAAGACCTATGCTTAGCACAAAGGCAACTTTATGATGAAATAATGAAGCATAATCTTTGGCCCTTCTCATTTGCAAAGGCCCCTTCCTTAGTTCTTGGAGGAGTTCTAGCCCTGTGTTCACATGGTCCTTTGTTATTTTTTAATATCTAAAAACATAAGACACCTTACAAATAATTGCTTATGTTTTTCTCCTCTTCTACTTTCCTTCACTTTCTTTCATATGGGAAAGGTCATGAGGATTTGGGAGGTAGAGTTACTGGGAGGTTGAGTTGAAGATATTCTTAGGTTGGCTTTAATGAGATATATCATGTAGTTCTAATCATTTCCATGTACAGTTAAGTTATTGCTGGCCATCCAGTATAGGGATGCATTTCAGGAACACTTTGACCCCTAATTATGCCAACTCATCCAGCTCCATGACATGTAGATTTCAGCCCAGAGGTTGAATCAGAATATGAATTTCTATTCTAATCACTGGAAGATACTAGCAGTAGAAGAAAAAATTCTTCCAAATTGTATAATTCACATTACAAAGACACTTGATAGAAATGTCCCAAATTTGATAGAAATCCTTAAAATGTATATGACATTATCAGTAGAAAGCTATGAGGTTGGAAGCAACATTTCTAAATTAATAGAAGCAGTTTTCAATCAACCAGGTTTGACAAAAGACTGAACTCTGTTGTCTCTAGAGAAAGTGGTATTAAAAAAACTATATGGAGAGGTGATCAAGGGGTAGGCAGCCAAAACTGTAGGGGGAAAAAACCCTTAATTTTAGTGGAAATTAATTAATAAAGCATCATTTTTTAATTTTGTGATGTTTGTGGTGTCTGATGGCTAAATGTTTTCATATTTATAGTTTGATTTATTATTTCATTCTAAATCTGTATATTCCACTTGAACCTAGTTTTGTATTTTTGGTATTAGATTCATTTTCTTAAAGAGACCCCAAATTTGTATATGTTCCAGGCACTACAAAAGCTGAATCAGGATATAACTAGCAAAACTAATGTGTTGTCTTGAAAATTAGTTCTGGGTGAGATAATAAAGGCTTTGCTTGTTTCACACAACAGAGTTGGGATTAGAAAGGTGTAATTATTATTTATGATAGAGTCTCTGAAAGGTAGAGATACTCTTGAGAGAACACGCTGTCTAAACTGATATAATATTGAAAAGTTGCTGTTTAAGCTATTTCTAAGACTAAGAGACCAAGACCAGAACATTGAATTATCTCATAGATAAAATAGTTACTCCATCTTTACATTTTTTTAATAGTAACTACAAGTCTTTGTTTAGATCTTTCATACTTCCAAAATGGTTTTTCATACTTGATTACAGCTTTAAATGGCAGTACTGAATCTTGTTTCAGAATAGTAGCTTAATGCCTGGCTAAGTAGGTGCCCACTAAATTGTTGTAGAGTAAATCAGTGACTACATTTAATTTCCCAATACATTTTTTTTAATTCTTTATTTAAATTCAACTTAGTTAACATATACTGTATTATTAGTTTCAGGGATAAAATTTAGTGATTCATCAGTTGCATATTAACACCCAGTGGTCATTACATCACGTTCCCTCCTTAGTGCCCATCACCCAGTTACCCTATCCCCTACCCATTTCCCCTACAGCGACTCTCAGTTTGTTTCCTAGAGTTAAGAGTCTCTTATGGTTTGCCTCCCTCTCTGTTTTTATCTTATTTTACCTTCCCTTCCCCTATGTTCATCTGTTTTGTTTCTTAAATTCCACATATGAGTGAGATCACATGGTATTTCTCTGTCTCTGACTGACTTATTTCGCTTAACATAATACCCTCTAGTTCCCTCCACATCATTGCAAATGGCAAGAGTCCATCCTTTTTGATGGCTGGATAATATTCCTGGTGTGTGTGTGTGTGTGTGTGTGTGTGTGTGTGTGTGTGTGTGTGTGTGTACCACATTTTCTTTATCCATTCATCTGTCGGCGGACTGATGGACATCTGGGCTCTTTCCATAGTTTGGCTATTGTGGACATTGCTGCTATAAACATTGGGGTGCATGTGCCGCCTTGAATCACTATGTTTGTATCCTTTGGATATCCCCTGATACATTTTTAAATTCATCATAATTATCCTCAGATCACTGATGAGAAAACAGATACAGAATGTTTGCCCAAATTTACCCAAATAACAAGTGAACAGGACTCAAAATGTCACAATCTAGGTTTTGTGCTACATTGATGACATCCTACTACAATAAGTGAAACTTCCAACCCTCCTCTGCAAAGGCTATTTCAATTAGCACTAGTAGACAAAAAATATTTTTGCAAAACATTTTAATATATATTTGTTATAATTGGCATGAGGTTGATAGTAGTGAAGTATTAGACAAATAGTTTCAGCATTACATTCATGTGGAAATATATTTATTGAATTTAAATTTGTTAACTTGAGGACTATGAGTCTGAAAAAGAAAACATTTCTAACCATCTAAATTTTCCTTTCACTTGGAAAAGCATTTATCCAATTGACATACAGTTGACACTTCCAGCAATTAAAGCCAACATTTAATATTGTCAGTCCCTATTAGAAGATAACTACTGTCCTTTACCAGACTCAAATGATCATTTACTTTCTACCAAATAGCGGACATTAATAGGATTGACTCACCCAGGCAACTGTGCTGAATTGCTTAAAAGGACAAGGGCATCTGTATGGGTGAGGGGACAGCCTATTTTGTAGACCTTTGATAATGCCCGGTATCTCATAAAAAAATAACAGGAGTTCAGAATTTTTTAAATAACAATTGACATAGGTTTCCTCTTTGTGTGTGTGTGTGTAAGAGAGACCAAAATACATGGAAGTCTCCTAGGTAATTTTTTGAAAATAGTTCACTGACACCTAAAAATCTGTTTCACAATCATTGTGTTGAGAGGGACAAGTGGGTGGCTTTTCCAATCTTGCTCATAATATCTCAGGTTCTCATACTTAAAGGTAATTAGAATCAAAAGAGCATCAAAAGGAAGTTTAAAAGGAACTGAGTCCTTTCAAGATGCAGCCTTGTGTTCTCCTCTAGGATTTTTATGCTTTCAAGTCTCACATTTAGGTCTTTAATTCATTTTGAATTTATTTTTATGTATGTGTAAGAAAATAGTCCAGTTTCCTTCTTTTGCATGTTGCTGTCCAGTTTCCCCAACACCATTTGTTGAGGAGACTTTTTCCCCTTGGATGTTCTTTCCTGCTTTGTCAAACACAGGTAGTAACTCTTTGACATTGGCCATAGCAACTACAATTGACAAAACTAAAAGGCAACCTATGGAATGGGAGAAGATATTTGCAAATGACATATCTGCTAATGGGTCAGTATCCAAAATACATAAAGAACTTGTAAAACTCAACATCCAAAAATGAATAATCTAATTAAAACATGGGCAAAAGACATGAAGAGACATTTTTCCAAAGAAGACATACAGAGGGCCAATAGACACATGAAAAAGAATTCAACATCACTCGGCATCAGGGAAATACAAACCAAAACTACAATGAGATACCAGAATGGTTAAACTCAACAACACAGGAAGCAACAGGTGTTGGCGAGGATGGAGAGAATAGGGAACCCTCTCACACTGTGGCTGGGAACGCAAGCTGGTGCAGCCACTCTGGAAAACAGTATGGAGGTTCTTCAAAAAGTTAAAAATAGAACTACCCTATGATCCAGCAATTGCACTACTAGGTATTCACCCAAAGAATACAAAAATACTAATTCAAAGGGATACATGTACCCTGATGTTTATAGCAGCAGTGTCTACAAGAGCCAAATTATGAGAACAGCCGAGTGTCCATTGGCTGACAAAGAAGAGGTAGTATAAAGACGAGTCTACCTCGTCTTTATACTACATACATACACATATACAATGGAATATTAGCCAAAAGAAAAGAATAAATCTTGCCATTTGCAACAACGTGGATGTAGCTAAAGAATTATGCTAAGCAAAATAAGTCAGTCAGAGAAAGACAAATTCCATATGATTTCACTCATATGTGGCACTTAAGAAACAAAACAAATGAAAAAAAGGGAGAAAAAAGAGAGAGGCAACGAAGAAAGAGCCTTATAACTATAGAGAACAAAATGATAGTTACCAGAAGGGCAGTGAGTAGGGGAATGGGGAAAATAGGTGATGGGGATGAAGGAGTGCACGTGTTGTGATGAGCACCAGGTGTTGTATGGAAGTGTTGAATCACTATATTGTACACCTGAAACTAATATTACACTGTAGGTTAACTAACTGGAATTTAAATAAAAACTAAAAAAAAAAAAAAAAAGATACAGCCCTGTCTGCAGAGAATCAGCCTTAGCGAGCCACAGACAATACACCCTGTGTGCATCCTCACTGGGAGCAATGTTGAAAATCTGCTCAGAAAGGGGGTACTCGCACCCACATTTGTGACTCAAACACACAGCTTGCCCATTGGCTCAGCTAGGCACTAGAGTTTAGATTGGAGTTTTAGGGAGAACGTGAAAATTCAAGGATGGGGAACAGATGTTCCTCATCTTGAAGACTCTGTCCAGATGCTGCCACTTGAGAAGAAAGAAGCAACTAATTCAGCAGGGCTGGGGAGCTGAGATGCGAGGCTATAAGACGCTTGCTGAAATCTCAGATTTCCATCCCTGTAGTTGTATTGATGCCAAATCCCACCAGCGTGTGAGCATTCCCCAAACCCACAGTGCTGACGAGAGCGCCAAGCATCACACAGGAAGCTGCAAATGCATGAAGCACACCCCTTTGGTAAGGAACAAGTTTAATTTTCTTCTTATGTGGTGGTGGTGGCAGGAGGATGTCCATGTATTTGATGGTACACTTGATGTTAGTCATACTGGAAATGAAAAGGCCCCAGAGAAAACTACTCCTCACTCACAGAGGAAAGCTATCTGTCTTGCCTAGGGAGAGAAGTGGTTTCTGTCCTTTGCTAAGAGGTTGCAAGAGCAAGAGGTCAGGCAAGGAGATGTTTTATGTAAGCCAACTGCCCAGGTCCTGAATCTTGCCCTGCCCTTGGGCTCCAGGTCCTCTGACGTGGTTCTGGTCACAGACAGGCTGTCCCTGGGGGTAGCAAGGTGGTTGAATCAGTTCCAGTCTCTTTTTGGAGTATAAAGAAAGAAAAGAATCTAAATATCTCACTAAATGAATCCATCTGATCCTAGGACCTTGGCTTGTTAATCCCCTTCTGTTCTTTCCCATCTTTCTACCTTCCCTCTGTGCCAAATCATCAGATATTTACAATCCAAACGTTTCAGGAATTTGATCTGAATTGTCTGCTCCTAAGGATGTCGCAGATTAGATTCTTCAATTCTTAAGCTATGCGCACCTCCAGACCCACGTGGCAGGTAATGAGGCTGGCTCTTGCAGCAGTTCTAGCCAGTCTTCCTGGGTGCGGTTGCTTACAGTCTAAAGGCTAGATTTCCCAAATTTTGTGCAGCTAAAATTCCAGCCAGTTTAGGTTCTGTCAATCAGATCCCACGAGTCTCTGAATCTAAGCTGTGTTTCATGGGAGGAGAGGAGTGGGGTGTACGGCGCGCAGTTTGCTGCTGCGCATAGTGCGGAGGTTATACGGGACTGGAGTAGACAGTTGTCTCAGTAGTTTCTTGATTCAACAGGTTCTCGAAGGGTTATCTGTTGCCTGTATAATCCAGCTCTGCTGTATGTAGTTTGGGGAATTACTCCGGAAAACTCCTTGGTAGACCCGTTTCACTGGGTCTACCAATGACTATGTGGGCCATAATAATCCCTTCCGTTCGAACCACCTAGAATGGATTTTATACTTTGCACCTAAGAAGCTGACTGTAAGCTTGCTCCATTTTATAGTAGGACCTAGAAATGAGGGAAGAGAAATAAGTTAATGCTGTGGGAAGAAACCAGACTGTTTAAGTGCTTACTCCTCTCTTAGACACTGCATTCACGCTAATGAAAGAGGGACGAGAGGATAAATCTATATAGTTGTAGGTGACACCGTCTTAATTCCCAAACTAGGTTGCACTGAATTCATAAAAATCTATCATGCAAGCTGCCGGGTCACATTCGTTCAGAGAAATATTCTGTGGCCCCGTATTCTATCTTTATGTAGCATTGACAAAAATATTTAATGGACTTTTACCCAGTGGGTCCACTCAGGACGCTGGTTGTTAGAAGTGCAGCCAGGTCCCTTGGTTTTCTCATGCTCTGAAAAATATTCTTGTATTCTTAGTCAGTTGGAGGCTTTGGTTTAGGGTCCTATGAGCTCAGATCCTAAAGTACAGTAGAATCTATTCTGTTTGAAGAACTATAAATAATATTATTTTCTTCAAAATGATTCTAAATGATTGGAGTTTTGTTGGAATATAAAAAGCATTAGTTATACACAATTTTTTTTTATTATATAGAACAAAAGAAAAGTAATTGAGAAATCTTGCCTTGGAATTACCTTATGTACACATAGTCTCATTGATCACCCGGTAAGGAGGATACAAGGAGAGTCTTGTTATTATACTTATTAAATTCTTGCTACCTGTGTTATCCCATTCTTCTCCACATGTGGTCCATTCTAACTTAAAACAGTGCTTCTGGTACATGCTAACACCAAGCGATGAGAGGGAGTTAACATAAAATCAGAGAACTCCAACACCCTGAATAATGTAATTGCTAAAGATAAGGACAAATCTGAAATACAAAAAAGAGAGAGAATTGTTCTATCAGAACAAAAGGAGTTTTATTTACCCTTGTGAAGAAGATACTATAATTGAAAACACGCAAAAGGTATATTTTTTATTTAACATATACTTGAGAAGCATAAGATAGTATTTATTAGGTCAAAATATGATTGGGATCTCTGAAAATGAAGCTTTAAGAAGTATCTTTAGAGATTATATAAGAACCAGTTAGAAATAAAAATAAACGGATCAGATGCAACTTCTCTGAACATGTTTTATTAGCAGGAAAGAAAATTTCATTTTCTTTCATTATCCGTTAAATAGTTTGACCATGCAGAAGGAAACCAGGGATGGAAATGAAATCCTAAAAAGGTCTTTTGAGAACAATGTGAAAAAAATGAGAGCCAAAAAACTCATTGTGTAAATAAAGGTTACAAAATTTAAGAGACCAGAATAAGATTTTTAAAATAAAATTTATAAAGGAGAGTATAAGGTCAATTCTTCTGATCCCAAATTAAAAACCATCTATTTTTATTTTTAACCTATTTAGTTAGCAATGACTCTATGTCAGACTAGCAATTGTTAATGTAATACTAATCACCCTAAGACATCTCTGAGTGTTTAGTATGTGCTGGGCTCTGGTAAACGCTACAGGTATATAATCTTGCTTAATCCTCACAATGACGTCGGGAGAGTAGTATAACTATTATCTCCACTTTGCGTCTAAAAGAACTAGAATGAAGAGAGTTTCAGGAAACTACTGAAGGTCCTAGCATTAGAAATAAGCTTGAGCTCCTGGTTGTCTGCTCCACACTTGATACTGTTAACTTCTAATACTATACTAATTTTGTCATGCTCTTATCATTAGAACTAAAACTAGTTGGACCAAATTGTACTGGACAGGCACATTGACCTATGGGACTGTCCTTAAGTCAGAATCCAAGAAACACCCTTAATCACCAACAAGTAAAAACTGAATGAGATTCCACCAGTGTATCAGTTAGGATGTTTACACTGCAAAGACAAACAAACCCAACCTTTTGTCCAAACCTCTATAAGCAAAACTACAAAAAAGAGAAAAAGGAGCTCAGTGGCTGAGGAAACTGAGAAGCTCAGGAGGCCTTGTTGCTTTTCAGGCACTGCCCTGAGGAGAGACTCCAACAATGACACAGGCACTGACCCTTCCCTTCCCGCTGGGTTCCACGTCCTCTGTGTGGGCTCCAGTCTCAGACAGGCTCTACCTGGCCTTAGCAAGATCACTGAAGCCTCTTCAGTCTCTTATCCTTTGAAGTTTGTGTCAAACTAGAAATAGAGAACACTGGGAGTGGGAAACCACTAGGAGCACAGTGTGTCACTCAAGTCAAGGAGCTTGAGTCCTGAGACCATCAGTGTGTCCAGGGAAATGGCTTGTTCTGGTTGGATTAGGCTGAGGCCTCATACTCCATTCTTGGAGTCTTTGAAAGGGACTCACTATGCTACAAGAGTCAGGGATAAAAGGAAGGCAGGGTTCAAGGCTTGCTACCATAAGAAGAAAATGCATGTGGAATGGTCATAAAACCATAATAGGCAAATAGTAACCGTTCTAGCAACTCACCATACATAACTCACCGTTTCTTCATTTTCTTCATCTCTAAAATGAAGGGTTGACCTAGATAATGTCTGATATCTGACTCTACCTGAAAGTTCTATGGAAAGTCCCAAACCATAAACATTATTTTTTTGGCAGATTTTGTATCTGATTTTCTTTTCCCTTTGATGCCTGCCTACCAGGTACTCTGGCCTCTGATGTTCCCAGCTTACTCTAGGTCTTCCTACATGGTAAGACTCCTGGCAAAACCCTCTACTCCACCTATACTTCTCTGAGTCCTTAGCCTTCGCCTTCCACAAATATGATCTTTTCCTGTGCCTTTTCCAGGGAATTTGTGAATATAGATATAGATATACCTAGTACACAGTAGTTTCTATCAACATCTTTAATGAAAACAAGTTATCATAAGTGTTATTGCCATAATGAATTACTACCCCTTGCTAACACACTTGCATTCAATAATGACCAGTACAAAAAAATGGCTTCACTCAGAGTAAGTCTATTCTGGGATTTGCAGTGGGTGGCTTTCATGACATTCAAATTCTGCCTCAGGCTGTAGGTGAAGGAAACCCTTCTCATTATGCAGTCATAAAAACCCATCCTCAGAAAAATCAGATTAATGTAATGTTCTATGAGCTGTTAAGTTCTATGGGGGCAAGGGTTTTATCTTACTTATCTTCACATATCCTAATGCCTAGCACATAGTCAGAATTTAATTAGCATGGGATAAATGCTATAATCTACTGCCCTGGAATTGTTAACCCCTAAGGTGAATAGGTATATAAGCAGCCTCAAAGTTTTTATGAGGCTGTCATTCATTCATCCAATAGAAATGTGCCAGACAGTGTGGAAGTACTAAACATACAAAGGTGAATAATATAGACAAAATGCTTTTCTTAAAACGCTTATATTCCAGGGCAGAGCAAGATGGTGGAGGAGAAGGAGACCTGGATTTTGTCTGGTCTCGGGAATTCAGCTGAATAGGGATCAAACCATTCTGAACACCTACAAACTCAACAGGAGATCGAAGAAAAGAATAGCAACAATTCTCTGAACAGAAAAGCAACCACTTTCTGGAAGGTAGGACATGTGAAGAAGTGAATCCAAGGCGATATTCGGGAGGATAGACGGCGGGGGAGGGGGCCTCCATCGGCCGCTTCTGGCAAGTGATAGAGCCGCGGAGCACAAAATTGGAATTTTTAGAAGTCAGCTCTGCTGAGGGACATCACTCCAGTGGCTAAGCGGGGGGTGGAACCCTCGCGGGACAGTGTGGTCTTGGGACCCTCGGGGTCACAGAAAGACCGGGGGTGCCTGAGTGCAGCAGAGCTCCCAGGTATCGGAGCGGGGAAGCCGGCTGCAGAGATGGAGCCGAGGCGCGGGCTCTCAGCTTGGGGTTGCCATAAACTGATCCACGGCACAGTCGGGCCGCTGCTCCTCCAGCAGGGACCCAACAAGCGGCAGATCCCGGGAGACTCCCCTTCCTCCCCTGGGAGGAGCGGCGCGGGAGTGCACCGCGGGGATCTGCTGGGTTTGGAGACTCCACACGGGGTCGGGTGCCAGAGATAGAAACGCTCGGTCACAGGCCGGGTGAGCACGGAGTGCGGCCGGAGACCGGGGAGATGGGAGTGACTGCTTTTCTCTGGGGGCACACTGAGGAGCGGGGCCCCAAGTTCTTGGCTCCTCTGGGTGGAGACTGGGAGGCTGCCATTTTCACTCTCGTCCTCCAGGGGCGTGAGGAAAGCTTGCAGGGAACAAAAGCTCCCGAGAGCAAACCCGAGCAGATTACTTAGCCCGGACCAGCAAGGGCGGGGCAATTCTGCCTCTGGCAAAGATATTTGGGAACCATGGCAATGGGCCCCTCCCCCAGAAGATCAGCACGAACAGCCAGCAAGCCAAGACCAAGTTTACCGATCAAGGAGAACGGGAGAACTCCAGCGCTAGGGGAATACTGCACATAGAATTCATGGCTTTTTTACCATGATTCATTAGTCTTTCAAAGTTAATTTTTTTTAACTTTTTTTTTAATTTTTCTTTTTCCGTTTTCAACCAACATCTTATCAATCCCTTTAAAAAAAAAAACTATTTTTCATTTTTAAGAGTCATATTCTATCCCTTCATAGTAGTTACCCTTATTTTTGGCATATATATATATATAAGTTGTTCTCTCTTTAAAATGTTGAGATACAGTTTCTTCTAACAGATCAAAATATACCCTAAATCACTAGTGTATGGCTTTGTTCTAGTCTCCTGCCTGATCACATTCTCCCTTTTGTTTTTAAATCTTCTTCTTTCTTTTTCAAACAACTTCTTATCAATTCCTTTTATAAAATCTTTTATAATTTTCATCTTTACAGTCATGTCATATTCTATCCATTCATTGTATCAACCCTTATTTTGTACATATATAAGTCTTTCTTTAAAATTTTAGGAGGCACTTTCTTCTAACAGACCAAAATACACCCAAAATCTAGTGTGTGGCACTGATCTATGCACTAGGCTGATCATGTTTGATCATATTCTGTTTTTTTTTGTTGTTCTGTTTTTGTTTGTTTTTATATTTTTCTTTTTTCTTTTTTTTCTCTTTCTTTTTTCTCTCTTTCCCTTTCTTCTCCCCTGGTTTCAGGTCTTTTCTCATTTGTTTAGAGTATATTTTCTGGGGACGTTGTTAACCTGTTAGCATTTTGTTCTCTCATTCATCTGTTCTCCTCTGGACAAAATGACAAGATGAAAAAACTCACCTCAGCAAAAAGAACAAGAGGTAGTACTGTCTGCGAGGGACCTACTCAATATGGGCATTCGTATGATGTCGGACCTAGAGTTCAGAATCATGATTTGAAAGATACTAGCTGGGCTTGAAAACATGGAGGTTATTAGAGAAATCCTTCCTGGAGAAATAAAAGAACTAAAATCTAACCCAGTTGAAATCAAAAAGGCTATTAATGAGGTGCAATAAAAAAT